>NC_134408.1:106439865-107176115 GCF_038048845.1 Mixophyes fleayi | reverse complement strand
AATGTAATCATTTGCACTGGGTCCTTAATTTCTGAAAGTAAGGGTGTACATTGTATTCCATAGAATTTATTCAAGGAGATTCAGCCAAAGCACTAAAAAATGTATTAAATGAGATGTTAGACGCATCTTAATTAGCAACATTAAGTGTCCTCCATTGCTGAATTTCAATTGGAAGCAGTGAGCATAGAAATTAATGTATTACTGTCTGAGCTTCGCTGCTAATTCCAAATGCATTTCATAATTACTTAAATGAAAGCATGACAAACGCATTCATTATGAGGAGTAAGATGGGACAGTTTGTCACAGTATTTTATATAAACAGCAAGATGTTTCTAGTTGAGAAAAAATGCCTGGTATGTACACTTCCTCTCACCGACTTATCTTATTCTCCATTCCAATGTTTCCCCGTACATCTGCTGTGCTGCCTATATGTCAGTTCTGTACTCGACACCAAACGCTACTCATGGTTTTTGTATGGCTTCAGTACTCTCACAGTAACACATGTATGTCACTCAGCTGTACCCATGCTCCAATTGTCCATTTCAATTATGGGAGCCCTAAGCCAAAGTGGTATTTATCATCATCATCATTCATTTATATAGCGCCACTAATTCCGCAGCGCTGTACAGAGAACTCACTCACATCAGTCCCTGCCCCATTGGGGCTTACAGTCTAAATTCCCCTACACACATACACATGCAGACAGACACACAGACTAGGGTCAATTTGTTAGCAGCCAATTAACCTACTACTATGTTTTTGGAGTGTGGGAGGAAACCGGAGCACCTGGAGGAAACCCACGCAAACACAGGGAGAACATACAAACTCCTCACAGATAAGGCCATGGTCGGGAATTGAACTCATGACCCCAGTGCTGTAAGGCAGAAGGGCTAACCACTTAGCCACCGTCCTGCCCTTTATGAAGGCAGCCCACTATAGGACTGTCCCAGGAGGTGGCTTAAATCCATACTAAAGCCCAGAAAACACAAAAATCTTTATGTGTGTACAGAGTGGTGGGCAACAGAAGACCCTCATAGTGGTCCCATATTTTTCATTCATATTTCTATGGATCCAGATGCCACAGAGTACGCGCATTACATTAATATAGGCAATATATATAACTATTATTTTAACTAAATAATCATAGGTTATCCTACTGTTTGGATGTGAGAACTCCATGAAGGTTTTGTGCACCTGCCTCGAGGTACTAAGGGTTACTTAACAGGCCCCGCTTTTAAGTATACAATGGGTGTGATGTACATAGTTGTTTTGTGTCATTCAGAGTCAGAATGCCTAGAATGTATTAATAAAAGTGCCTATCATTTCAAGACAATTATCAGGGACAATTTCATGTCTAGCAACTTCATCTGTAAGTGTTGTTTTCAAAACACACTGTAGATATGGGCACTACATCTATCAAGTATGACATGATAATAAAATGATTTTATACTGTACAGACATAGGGCTTTACACTTATCCCACATGACAAGACCACTGGACATGATCATAATAAAATTTTATTATACTCTATATAGATGAGAATACTACATCAAACCAACATGAAAAGCCTATTTGTCAGGTCATGGTTGGTAGATTATGTTCTGTTTTTTTATAGAGTTTAAGAGAATCGTAGCGTGACCATGTCCAATGGTTCTGTAATGTTGGATAGGTATAGTTATTCTATGTCTATATAAAGTTATGTTTACAGTGCAATAGAATTGTATTATTATTATGTCATATTGGTTGCGTGTAGTTACCTATGTCTAATAGAATGTTCCATAGACAGAGACTGGCTGGCAGACTATAGCCCAGGGGACACACACACAGCACTGGCCCATAAGTAGCAGCCCATCTTTAAAGATTTTCGGCATAATATATATATATTCATCAAATAAAGCAACAAAAACAAATCCCACTTTATATTGCATACTATTTGATATATATTCTCCAGATAGCACCTTTTTTACATACCTGACTGATTATAATGGGGTGTCATATATTTTATAATATATATATATATAATGGAGAAAGGGGCGTCTGGTAGTGCAGCATTAGTAGACATATGAACCAATAATAAAGCGTGGTAACTATTATGCGTACCCAAAGTAAGTGTAAAACAAGCACATCAGTAGGTGAACCGTTTCTTATCACCACCTCAATAGACTGTGTCAATTCTTGAAATCCTCAGATAACCGGTACTCAGATGGAGTAACATATGTAAAACAAACAGGAAAATAGGTACCAAAGATAGTGAAATACCTCATGAGCAAGGTCACCCAGTGAATGAGCCGCAGAAGCTTATGTGCGTACCACATAGATATATAGAGGCTTATCTGTTTTCAGGATCTTGGTATCCCCAATATACTTCTGGAAGGCATCAGCTGAAATAGTTTTCAGGAAGATGCTTTGGTGTAGATTCAGTGGGAGCGGGAGTCACAGAGTGACATCAGTGCCGGTTCCGCTTCCTGTGTCAGGAAGCGTCTCATAATACCACAAAAATAAAGTAGGGTGCCTCCGCAGTAAAAACAGGAATAACTCCTAAAGAGTCTGCTAAACCCGCCAACCACCCATATTTCCATTGGTCCATATTTCTACTAATACTGCACTATCAGGCGCCCCTTTCTCCATCGTTCTTCTATAGCAGGCCTGTCCAACCTGCGGCCCTCCAGGTGTTTGTGAAACTACAAGTCCCAGCATGCTTTGCCAGTAGACAACCTGTTGATAGCTGGAAGGGCATGCTGGGACTTGTAGTTTCTCAACATCTGGAGGGCCGCAGGTTGGACAGGCCTGTTCTATAGGTTATTTGTTTACTGGATTTACCACCTGGTCTTTTGGAGTATTGGCAGCCATGCTGTAAACAAGAAAGTGCTTTGGACTTTGGGACTATCTTACAGATTGATAAGAAGTGTTAGGTTGAGTGCCACATTATTATTGTTTTATTTGTGTGTATATATATATATATATACATATATATATATATATATATATATATATATATATATATACTGTATATAAAGCTCTATATAGCTATAAGATCACAATAAGAGCAGCAAATAACATATGTCTGTCCCATCATCACACTGATGTCCCTCATTACTGTGCCCCCCCAATCACACTCTCCCCCTCTGCCCACATTTTTTACACACACATGCCCCCTCTGCCCACATGCTTTACTGACACATGCCCCCTCTGCCCACATGCTTTACTGACACATGCCCCCTCTGCCCACATGCTTTACTGACACATGCCCCCTCTGCCCACATGCTTTACTAACACATGCCCCCTCTGCCCACATGCTTTACTGACACATGCCCCCTCTGCCCACATGCTTTACTGACACATGCCCCCTATGATCACATGCTTTACTTACACATGCCTGCACCTCATTATCACTGGACCACCTGAATTGTCTGGCCCAGGCCGCCCCTGTCCATAGACAATGCTTACAGGAGAGGCTGTAAGCTGTTGTGTTTTTTTATAACATAAATGACTGTGGCAGGCTTTAAGTATAATATTGGTATTTACCATTTTCCAATGTTTTTTTTATTCAGGCTGATATTAATGATTTATGATTCTGCACTGTCATGGCAACCACAGCAACATGGCACATGAAGTAGTGGACAGAGAGGCGTTGAAACGTCTCTCTGAGTTGTGTCTGCAATGTGACATTCTCCTGCTCCCCCCTCTACCACCACATAACATGCTGAGAGCTGTGAGTCTGTGCCTGTGTAGCAGATTGAGTGTCTCTGTGTCTGGTAGCCATTTTTGCTTACCAGGCAGAGCCTTTGAAAGGGATATAATGATTTGTAACTATGCCTCATAAGCTGTTTGTTTATTGTATATGGAGTATATTTACTAAACTGTGGGTTTGAAAAAGTGGAGATGTTGCCTATAGCAACCAATCGCATTCTACTTAGCATTTATTTAGTACCTTCTACAAAATGACAGCTAGAATCTGATTGGTTGCTATAGGCAACATCTCCACTTTTTCAAACCCGCATAAAGTATGTTTTTTTGTTTTCTTTTCCCACTGGGACTTCCTGTTGCATCTATGATTACAGGGGCAGGACTGGGAGGGAAATAATTGTTTGCATATAGTCAATGTACAGTAAAGGCGCGCCAAGCTTTAGCACATGCAGCAACGGCCAATTCCAGCTTTAGGCATCTCAAAGGTACATGTTTTTAAGTCGTACACCAGCTACAGGTCGGGTGTAAGTGTTGATCACTAGTGATGACGGCTGTGTATACATGCTACAACATGTGTCTGTGATCAGGAGCAACAGTAAAAATGCATTTTGTATACAGTAGACTTTAGTAACATCATGACATCATGATAAATGTTTTGGAGTGAAAAAAATATATATTTTAACAATGTTGTCTTTAACCACTATATTATTAGTAGGTCACAATCATTGGATACTTTTTATCTGTGCATTCGTTTGGGACTTTATATTCCACATATGTATTGGAGATATCCTGCAATGTATTGTATCTTAGAGCAGAGCGCTCCTAGACCCGTATTTAAAAGAGACATTTCTTCAGGTCTGTCCTAATTAAATACATGCTTCTGTATGCCTGATTTACGTGCATTTTTTATTTATATTTTAAAAAGCAATTTAAGTTAGGTTTGCGTGTCTTAATGAATCAGTCCCTGTATATCTATACCCTGACTAGCATTATAATTGCATTTTTGTTTTCCTGCATGTTAGATGTATTTTTTACAATCTAGTCTGATTTTAAAGGCTTTGAATGAATATTTATTGAAGAAATGTTTAAAATAAAAAAAATTAGAATCACATTTTGCATACATGTCATTATGGGTTTTGTAGTGCTTCAAGGTCCATCAAGACAGTACTGTGCAAACTTATATGCACAGGCTCAGCAGCAAATTATTCAAAACTGTTGACAAATACATGAACATAAAATGTTTCTGTTTTTAAAAGTAATCTGGAGCGTTCTCCTTCAGAAGGTTGGGCGGTGTGCATCTAAGGTATTTTTTTATTTGACTATCTGGACACCTGGGGGTATATTTACTAAGCTGCGGGTTTGAAAAAGTGGAGATGTTGCCTATAGCAACAAATAGATTCTAGTTATTTATTTAATACATTCTACAAAATGACAGCTAGAATCTTATTGGTTGCTATAGGCAACATGTCCACTTTTTCAAACCCACAGTTTAGTAAATTCACCCCCTGATGTTGAATGTAATTTACTTACTATCTTATTCTTTCACCATATTTCCTCTGGTCCCCATTTCCCACAGCTTATTACACAGTTGGGTTGCAAGGCGGAAGCATGCATGGCAACTATTACCATTTGAATTGCATATGACATGGTTGTCCAAACATGTTCTTGTTATATTGGGGACATTTCATAATACACAATTCATTCTTGATATAATCCCACTTTATGTCAAACATGCTGGCACAAGTTTCAAAATGAGAACTATGTATAATTAGCGATCATCAATACTGGCTGATGCAGTTAAAAAGGTATGGTTATATATTTTGTGGGAAGCATTAGGTTGAACTATTCGAAAAAGAGAAGAGTGTCTGACTAGCGTCGGGGAAACACAATGAGAACATTATTAGATAGTAACAGAAAGATGATCACATAAACGTCAGTGATCCACGAATATTTTGGTTGATTTAAAGGTAATTAAATGAGCTAATCCTATTTTGTTTACATCTGTATATTTATAAGTAAAGCTGGTTGTATACTTCTACACATCTAAAAAGTATGTATTTATAAGCACAGAGCCTTTATACATTACATTGTATAAAAAGATCGGAAGGCACAAGATACAAACATCCTTCCCCAGCACATAATATGACTTATCAGAAAAAGAAATAATTACCAGCAAAATGCAAAAAAAAAAATATTTCCCTACAAATGTATCAAGAAGGTGAGATTTACTTTCAAATAAAGAGCAAAAAAGTAGTCTAAAGCATAAAACGGATCTAGTGATTTAAAAACAATTTTAAGTTTCAGTGTTAATTAATGCCAGCGCGGGCAGCTAATTTTCTTGCTTGATGCGGCGCAACTAATATGGATTATGTTATAAACACCAGAGACTTGCACTCCAGGACACAGAGTGTAGGTCGCAGGCAGCTGGATAATTATTACATACAAATGTACACAAAGTATCTCACCTGGACTCACAGCAACAGCCTACACAATGAGTGTCAGAGGGAATGTTCCACATTGTTACACCAAAACCATTTGTAGTCTAACTACTTAATGTGCAGCTTCTTATATTACTGTTATGACACACATCATAGTTTGGGTTTTATTAAAACCTCTTATTTAAATTTCTAACAAAAGTCTGTAAAGCATCCAACAGATATAGGACTTGAGTCATTAAGGAAAGTAAGGCAAAAAAATAAGTAAATGTTCTCCAGGACATACCATGTTACAATGCAAGGGGTGCAAATTAGTTTATTATTTTGCACATAATTTAAATACTGGCTGTTTTTTTCATGTAGCACACAAATACCTGATAGCTTTATTTTTACACTGAAATTTAAAGTTGATATAGGACATGTCCTACCCAAACTATAAATCTGTCCCCATGTTTTAAATTTACCTCCCCCTCCAATGCAACATGGTTTTGGCCAGATGTAAAGTTACCCCTTTTTTATGCTTTGCTCTCCTTAATGACTCAGGCCCATAAATTGTGGATGTGAGATAGAGGTTAGAAAGGGCCTTGCTTGCATCTAACTAATATCAAGTTGCTTCTTCTTTTCCCCTTATAACATAACATATAACCAACATATGCCTGAATTAATCAGCGTGTGGACACAACACAGTGATGAAGGTGAAGGATGTTGATACCGGTCCATGGTGAGTCCTATGTATTCCACAGCTGTTGCTGATTAGCTGGTGGTGGATCTCTAGCTGAATCCAGATGATTTAATCTCTCAGACCCGGGGACTGGGGTGGTCACTGAATTACACTGTAATCTCCATCATGTTACTGGACTATCTGTTCCTGGTGACAAAGAGCATTATCTTGTTGAAAAAATCACGAACAGATGGTTACACTCCTGTCATGAAGACACGCATCGGATTGGTAATTGTGTTCAGGTATCTTGTGTTTCATTCAATCCACTTTGTATTGCTTAGGCTGGGTACACACAGGGCCGTCTTTCCCATTGGGCACAATGGGCAGGTGCCCGGGGGCCCTGCAGCCCAGGGGGGGCCCGTCGGAGGCAGCACAGAAAACGCTGACAGTGCATGTCGGGCGTGGCGTCATCACGCCTGTCCAACATCCATTGCGGAGCGCGACGGAGGAGGAGACCATGGAGGGAGCCGGATCGCCAGCTGACCGCAAGGTAAGTATTGTCTTCTTTTTTTTTTTCGGGTTTTTTTTTTTGTGCTGCCTCCGACGGGCCCCTCTGGGCTGCAGGGCCCATATATATAATCTTTTTTTATATTTTAAATTATATATATATATATATATATATATATATATATATATATATGTATGTGTGTGTATATATATATATATATATGTATATATAGGGACCCCGGTGCACTGCTTTGCCCGGGGGCCCAAAATGTTGTTAAGATGGCCCTGGGTACACACTACAGAAAATTTCACCCGATGCAATATTACTAATGATTTTTCCAACGACTGAAAGTCCCAATGAGCATGCTGATTCCTGTGTACACACTATACACCTTTTACAAGGTTTACCCTCAAACCTGTGCTCTTCATCTGTCATAACCATTGGCTGAAGAGATTGTGACTCTGTAATCTCTATGTGACTGTGAGGGCATACACACTGCAGGATTGGAACAACATCGTTCCATCGATGAATAAGATTTTTAGTCTGGTTTAAAAATCAAACGATGATCTGGACTTTTTCTTTTTCAGTTGTTGGTAAAATCATTATAGATAACACAATGGGAGAAAATTTCTGTAGTGTGTACCCAGCCTAAGAGGTATATTTACTAAACTACGGGTTTGAAAAAGTGCAGACAATGCCTATCAGATTCTAGTTATTATTTATTTAGTATATTCTACAAAATGACAGCTAAAAACCAATTGGTTGCTATAGGCAACATCTCCACTTTTTCAAACCTGCAGTTTAGTAGATATAGCCCTAAGTCTCTATTCACCCTCTGAATTGCAGAAGGAAAATATAAGGAATAAATAAATAAAAAGATGTGGGTCGCTACTGCTTCTGGTCTGGTTGTCACACATATATCAAGGTGTTCACCCACTTGGAACTTCCCTCGTAAACTAAATCTGCAACTTGTTTTGTGTGTTTGTGGATTCATCTGAAAATGTGCATTGCAGAAAGAGTAAAAACATCACTTCAAAGTCCAACTTACTAACACTTTAGGACCACGTGCTTAATTCATTTACAGAGCAATGAGATGGCACCATGACCTACAGCACCCAATGCAGTTACTAGTCGCTCCACCCAGGCTGGGGTACTTGCAGTTCGCTAGTTTAGTACAGTGTTGGGGACATTAATGTTCAGCTATAGGTGTTGGAAATTACCTGAAGACTCCATGATATTCCAAAGAGGAGTTTAGGGAGGGATATGCAGCCTGATTTATTTTTTATTTTTTTTGTCTATCTGCTTTTTATCTGTGATTTTTCATTTTTTGCCCAAAGAGGGTTTGAGGAGGGTGGTGGTGAGTCACTCTCTGTGACAGTGACCACCTGGCAGCATTTCAGCTTTGCTGCCGAGTTGTCTCTCATTGTAGAGCCCAAATCGTGGAGCTCTTAAGCTGGGTACACACTACAGGTTTTTCACCCGATTAAAGAACCAATCACACGATCAAAGACTGTTAGGTCCGATATAGCGTTAGTGTGTACGCTCCCACGATCATGTTTTATCTGACCAAAGCACATCGTATCGTTTCATTTCATTTTATAACCAAACTAAAAATCTTTATAAACAATGGAACAATGTTGGGTAAATCCTGCAGTGTGTACACACTCACCACCAGCAGTGTAGGCAGATCTTCATAGAGTTTACAGAGTCACAAACTTTTCAGTCGATGGTTATGACAGATGAAGAGCACAGATCTGAAGGTAAATGATGTAAAATGTGTATAGTGTGTACACATGAATCAGCAGGCTGATCTGGATTTTTTTTTATCAATCGTTGGTAAAATCGTTAAGGATATTGTATTGGGAGAAATCTTGTATAGTGTGTACCCAGCCTTACTGGGTTGTATATTCTACTTGTAACCCCTCTTTCTCATCACCAAATCAAATGGTGATTAACAACTTCTTATGAATCATGTAGTGCACATTTTCATACACTATTGAACTTATTTAGTTAACATGATCCATTGGTATGTCTTCAGTTCATTTGATAAATTATATCACTCCCCCTGTACTGTGCATGGATATTTGTACTTTAGAAAAAATTCTACCCTACTATCCCTTGGGTCCCCAAAGCTTTTAACTGCCCCAGCAACAGTCTCCTGTACACTAATACTGTTAGCCTGCGAAAAAACAGGTAGTGGACGTTGCCAATCCACCTATACATGCAAATGAGACATTCACATGGGAGGGGCATTGACAACATCGTCTGAAAAAGGCCAGCAGTAGAAAAATTCAGCAACGCAGTGTTGGACTGATGAAAATGATGGGAATATTACCTATACAAGCATACTAGGCATGTGTCCAGAATAGATCAGATTGCAACACAGAAATGGTTCTATCATTGTTTAAAACTTTTTTGTTGTTCCTTGTTACTTATTTGTTAAAAAACACAGAGGGGTATTGGATAGTGGGTCATAGGTATGAAGAGTGCACAATTTCTGATTTACGGTGTACCTACTAGATAGAGCACCAATTGCAAACAAGACCCTTATTTTAACATATGGAGTCTCCAAATACTGAATTTGTAGTTTTGGGTGAAGTGTTTTAAACATTTTTTTTATCAAATTTGGAATAATTAAATATAAGAGTACTTTAAAAAAAAAAAAAAAAAAAAAGTCTCCTAAATAGTTAACACAAGGGCTGTATATATTTGTGCTATTGTAAAGTGCTGCCTTCACAACACTAGACACAGCATTAGACATAATGCCAGCGAACCAGAGTGTCAACTGTCTTGCGGGCTCCTGAAAGAGATAAACCTTTATATGTTAGGAAAGCACACAAATGTATCTGTATCTCTAGGCCAGTTCTCCAGTCTGTGGTTAGTGACAGGGTTGGGTCAGGCCAACAGGAATTCTGTCAAATAGATTCCGCTCCGCGTTTCCCCCGTCATTTCGCATCATGGTCACAGCAGTTTTAAGGCAAAAAGAGAGAGAAAGTGCTGAACAGTAAAATAACCACTTGCTTCATAACAAGAAGAGAAATTTATGCAAAAAAAATAAGAAAGACGGCAAGAGAGATGAAAACTAAAAGAATCAAGAGTAATAACTTTATTGACTGTCAATTATTTGCCCAAATGTTTGTTTTTCCAAGTCTCTGCGATTATTTAGTTTTACCACGGCCTCCGAAAGGAATAACAAGGACTGGTGTGGCCACATCTTGGCCCCTTATAACCTGTAGCTTGTACAGCCTATGGGGGTTGTGATCACAGGAACCCCTTAAGAGACAGAGTGCACAATTTGGTGTAAAAATAACAGTGTTGTAGCAACCATGCAAATAAATAGGAAGCTGTTGGTCAGCACAATCCCATGCTTATGATTCTGTGCCTATAGGGTCAGAGCTCTATCCATCTCCGCCACAATTGCCATCGCCGGGCCCCCAAAAGAAGTTAGTGGCTTTGGTATCTTGAACCCACCCCTTTCAGCAACCCTAAGTGTAGGAGACAATTTCTGGTGGTAGCCATTCGGCCATTGTGGATAGACGTATTGTAAATCAGTCATTGTGGTCCTCACATATTCAAGAATAATTACATTTCTTTGCTGTCATCATAAAGGTTTGGCTTGAGCTAGTTATGCCATTAGGGCTTAAGCTGGATTAGGCCTTGGACTAATGGTGAATGGTGTGCCACCCTGAGCTGGGATATTCCCGTTCTGATCCAGGGTGAATGGTGTGCCACCTTCTTATGGTAACAGCATAAGGGAGCAGTGCATTAAGATGTCCTTTCCAGGCAGCAACCTTGAATTTTGGGCCGGCAACTGGCAGTAAAATGTTGGAGCAACTGTTAGTACATCTGCTCTCACCTCCACTTGGTTGGCTACATGATTTGGCCACTGGTTGAACTGACTGTTTCACCTGAGAGGCATTTATATTCTGGATCTGGTTCTTAATTTGTTGCTACACTATCTCTGTATTGGCCTCCATGGCAGGGGCTGCAGGACTTGGTGTCTGTCTTTGTTTCAGTGCACATGAAGGGTATCCCTTCCTGAGGCTTCCGGGTAGGAGTAGGTGCGTGGTCCACTGGGTCACAGTGGCCTGCTGGGGTGGCTCCTACAGGGAAATCTCCCCATCTGAGAAACAAGAATAAGAAGAGGGCCTTTGATTATAGACTCCTGCTCTCTACTCATTCTCACCCTGCTGGAATGAGTACCTCCAATGCTGATATTTGACTTGTTATCCCCCTTGTCCTCATAGGGGAAATGTAGGTGCTCCCTGGAGCACTTCACTAGAGCCTCCACTGGAGTGGCCCGCCCAGAGGGGGCAAGGTGAACCTACTGCTCTATTTCTGGGCCATTAAACAGACATCTTCTGCTCCTAGTAAATCACATTACATCATTCACCCTGGATCTGCTCCCATACCCTGAGCGTGTCAAAGTCCTCGGCTTGCCTCCCTGCCTCATCCAGCAGTTGCACCTGAGCCTTCGAGGTGAGGCCCCCCTGGAACATGCCAAGAGGGACCCTAGATGTTGAGGATGGGATTGTGGCTTCTGCGGACCAACTGCCTTATATTGACTTGAAACTATTATATAATCGAGCTCCTCCAGGGGCAATCTTGAACGTCCAGCCTGCAGCCTCCATCTTACTTCAATTTCTCAGCCACTTCCCTTTTTCCTAAGGTCTTACTGTATCTCAGATGTAGCACATGACAGATGTAGTATTTTAGAAAATAGCACCTTGGAGGCCCTTACTTTAAGTTTTAGTTTACAGCCTAATTCCCTGATTTTTTTTTTAAGGACTATCCATCTACTTCTGTAGCCCCACCCAATAATCTATGACTCTAACCCACTAGATGCCTAATCCAAGTACCCAGAAGACAAAAAGAATTCAGCATTTATGGTTCTGGCGACAGATTACCCTATCTAATAACAAAATAATACTTAAGTGAAGTAGTAAAAAAAATTATTTTTTCGGCTGAAAATGTAAATATTTTTCTGTGCAAACATCTATATATTACGAGATGCTAAAAGAAGCAGAACATTTAAGTGAAGCCTTTTGGTATGATGCAGTATATTTTATTTACCTTATCCCAAACCATTTTAGAAATTGTAATGCTAGGCCCCTGTTCTCTAAACAGTTACGTGTATCAGCAAACTGGAATGTGTGTGTGCTGAGTTTTCCGTATCTGCAAAGTTAGATTTAAAAACAAAACCAAACAAAAGTTGTTGCATATGTTTATAAAACTCGGGCATGCAGCAGATAAAATACTGGTGGGAAGATATTAGTTCTCTCTGATCTCCCCAAATTCCAACTGCTAGATGTCGGAATAAGTTGTCTCACTCCTTTATAAAAGAGGAAAGTCGTATCAGTACTGACTGATTATATGAAATAAGGCCTTGAGAGTGCTAGGGAGGTCAACATCTTGTCTGGGATTGTAAGAACTTGAATACCAATATTGCTTTACTACAGTACAAAATGTTTGGGGGAGTTAGAGTCACCATAACCTGGGTTAAATAGTTGGCACACGATGAGATACAGTCCACGCCAGTATGGGTTTATTTTTAAAACATGATAACGGCAGGTATTCTTTTATAGGTTGCCGCATTTAACAATTAAATACAAATCATATAAATAAATCCAATGCCTTACCATCATCAAAATGTATTTTTATAGCGCCAACAATTCCTCAGCGCTGTATACAGAATATTTGTCGCTTACATCATTCCCTGTACCATTGGGGCATGCATTCTAAATTCCCTAACACACATACACATTAAGGTTCATTTTGTCAATAACTAATTAGCCTAACAGTGCTAACAGTGTGCTTTTTATTTGGGGACGTGGGGACAATATACAAATTACACACCGATAAGGTCCTGGTCGGGAATCTAACTCAGGACCTCAGTGCTGTGTGACAGAAATGCTAACCACTCAGCCACCGTGCTGCCCCATTAACTCACTTAATGTCCGCTCTCTAATAGTGAGGTGACTTGGCACCCAGGGTCCACAAAATCACTTAGTTTGCAATGGAACCTACCACACACTTTTTGTCTTGAGAGATACAGGACCTTTCTCAAACTCTCACAGGACCTTTGTCTTTTACACTAAGTTGAAGGCACCGATAAATAACAAGTACACTCCAATTTACACAGCATCATCATCGTCATCACCATTTATTTATATAACGCCACTAATCAATCACTCACATCAGTCCCTGCCCCATTGGAGCTTGCAGTCTAAATTCCCTAACACACACACAGACAGACACACAGACAGACTAGGGTCAATTTTTGTTAGCAGCCAATTAACCTACCAGTATGTTTTTGGAGTGTGGGAGGAAACCCACGCAAACACGGAAAGAACATACAAACTCCTCACAAATAAGGGGTTGGTCGGGAATTGAACTCATGACCCCAGTGCTGTGAGGCAGAAGTGCTAACCACTTAGCCACCGTGCGGGTAACTACTAAGGCTGGATACACATTACAGGTTTTTCACTTTGTTTTATCGGGCCATTAAAACTATGAACGACTCTTCGGCCCGATATCGCATTAGTGTGTACACTCCAAAGATGAATGATAATCGTTTCAAAGCACATAGTATCATTTGATTTGATTTTATAAAAGGACTAATAATCTCTGTATATGATGTGGAACGATTACATTCCAATTCTGCAGTGTGTGTACACTCATGACCAGCAGTGTAGGCAGATCTTCATAGAGTTTATAGAGTCATGATCTTTTCAGCAAATGGTTATGACAGATGAAGAGCACAGATCTGAAGGTAAATCTTGTAAAAAATGTGTACACATGAAACGATATCCTGATCAGGACTTTAAGTTGTTAGTAAAATTGTTAATGATATCGCATCCAGAGAAATTTTCTGTTGTGTGTACCCAGCCTAGGTTAGCTAGACCAGAAAGACTAACTCACAAACTACTTACTTTAAGAAAACCTATTTTTCCTGTATTTTAGTACAATATGCTCCATTGAAAGATTTTTGATACAGACACCTAAACAATTTAAATAGAAGAGTGTCAATGGCATTGTAAATAAATAGCTATGCATACCTTGGGCTAAATGTAGTAACCCGCGATTCTAGCAAATCAATGATATTCAGCGACTTTGCCGGCCCAATTTAAAACGGCAATGTGTTGTCGTTTTTTTTGTTGTGTTTTTTTTTTTGCCTTACTTTCCTTAAGGACTCAGGCCCACTGTGTTCTAATTTGGTGCACATAGACCAGTTTTTAAAGTATAAACCTATTTCCTATAAACCAGTCTTTTCAGGAGTCATAATTGCTTTTAACTGCACAATCCATGGTCATATATAGTTTAACATCCTCTTTTAGGTTCATTGTATTAAGGGTTGCAGAACATGACAGTAATATTTCTGAAATATGCTGCAGTTGAGAAAGGAAACATTATACTCTAGATTTATTTCTGTACTTACAACAGTGGGACAACCCACCGAAACATCAATGTAGTTTCTATAATAAACTGCATTTATGTAAACCAAGTTACTTCTTCTGATATATGGACATCGCAGCCTGTCCTGTGTACATGCTCCATGTCTTCCCTGGGATCTTTCAACTTTAGTGCAGTGTGAAGAAAGACAGGGGAATCCTTAACGGGAAATGACTTAGTCTTAAGCATTCCACACGATAGATAGATATGTGATAGATAGATTTTAAATTGTTACTGTATTTGTATTAATCTTTCATCTAAAATCACCTAATAAATTAATTATTTTGCAATTGTTATCAAGAAAAAACAGATTTATGGGAAAAAGCTTATCTAAGCATTATGCAAGTTGTATGAGGGTATCTTTTATTAGTATTTCTGTTTATATGGATAAATAGAAGCATACAGGACACCATTTGGTTATCTTACTTTGTCTGTTAGTTATGAATTAGATATAAGCTGCCTCACATTTTTCGAGCTATCCAGCCATGTCAGAACTGCCCATTGAATCTCTGCTCATCGTGCACATTTTAGCCTCTTTCATTTTGTGCCGGACGAGCAATCCTTCAGGAGACGATTGTTTACTGGAACAGCTGTGACCACACCTACAAGAGACAGGGACAGATGGAAGTCCACAGATGTGCTGACCCCTTAACAGGGCTGTGGGCTAGTCCTGAACTTAGATTGTTCTCCATGGGTTATGTGCCAAAATCAGATTCAGAGAATAATCCATGAGACGTGCTTTTGGCTGCGTCCCAGCAGCAGCCTACAATGTTCCTGCCTAGGATTAACAGAATCTCCCAAATCTAATCACAACAGGCCAGCAATCCCCCAAACACCACTCAGTCTGATTCCTATCAAATCACAGCAGATGAAATGAATTAGACCAGGGCTTTTATAATACATAAATCTTTAACGCAACGAGAGGCTTTTTTCAGGTTTGGTAACCCCTTTATTTCCACAGCACTGAGTATGATGAAACAGTCTGGAAATATTGTGTATACAAGTTGGAACTAATATAATATAACTTCCATTATGAAAACGTCTCTATTAGTTATGTTGTTACATTTATTTCTGCGACATCAAGAGGAGCTACATATTTTAACAGCGGCTCTCCCAGTCACTTGGATGAAGTTGGAAATGCAAGTCAAATACAGATTCCTTTAGTAAAAATACATATTTAATAATTTGGCATTTGGTGAAGGTCGTATACTTAGGTTTATGGAACAGTGTGACCAACACCATTTATTATTATTATCAGCTTTTATTTATAAGGCCCCACAAGGTATCCTCAGCACAGCACAGTACATAATGCAAACAGTTGACCATAGAACTATTCACTACATGCCCAGACAATATGGATGTAAATATAGCAAAGGTCTGATTCATCTTGAGACGTACAGTAAGTCTGTTTATGCGCCGTATCTTGCATGTTGCTCTCTGCATGCTCAGAAACAGACCTTACGTCAATGAACGCAATATCATGCAATTCATGTCTGAATACAAATTAAACTTACGACTACCTACGTCTTGAAGGGTGGAACGGGGGAGGGACGGGGCAGATGAACATAGGCAAATCAAGTCCTAGTTTTTTCTTAAGTATGTTTTATAGTTGTATCAGTTACACCAGCTATAGGGCAGGTGTTTGTGTGATGTCTGAGAAGCTGTTGTGTGTGTGCGGGCTCACAGGTATGTATCTTGAGACTAAAATGACCTTCAGTGTGAAGGGAGACCTCTCGTTCTCTGGATCTGTAATGAAGAACCCCCACAACAGAGACGCAGTGTTTCCCCAAGCAGAATAATAATGTACTGAAGACCAACATGCAGTTTAATGGAGCGGATAGGAGTTCTCTGTACAGTGCTGCGGAAATAGTGGCGTTATATGGATCAATTTCAAATATAAGTGCAGGATCGCAGGAGATCCAAAATAGGTTGAACTTGATGGACTGGTGTCTTTTTTCAACCTCATCAACTATGTATATAAATAGTGGATGATAATGAATAGCAGAATGAATAGCAGAAATTTGCAGAAATTTATCACAACGATGTGTGTAATTGCAGCACAAAATAACAAAACCACACACAAAAATAAACACTGCATCTGATGAAATTAATGAATATGTTTGTATTGCTCTATTGGGCAACAAGTGTTGCTGGTCCATAGATAAAAAACATGGGTATGCTATTCTGTAGCTGCAGTAAATTTTCGTGCTAAAAAGGTAATTTTGGTACATATAAGTGATTATTAATTTGTGACTATGTTTTATGTTTGTAAAATGATTTAACTATAACATGAAATTTAAGAAGTTTATCATTTTATGGAATTGAAAAACTTGTATTTTATTAATACAAGCATATCTAGCTATGGTTAAATTCATTTTAAATAAAACATATTAAATATTAAACGGTAAAAGGAAAATGCTGGAACATGTTAATGAAGTCCCCTATTATTAATAATCTGTTTTATCTGATGTTGCCATTTATTAATCTACAGAATGCAATCAATTTCATTAAACCGGTTCATTTGTTCAGAGACTTAGAGAAGCAACAAATTAACTCTGGATGGAATCAGAATTACTGTGAAATATTGAAAGGATGATAGCCAGTTGTAGAAGATTTTTTTTTTCTGACTAGCTAAATGTGTGGTTTTATATATCTCAAAGGTGTTGTTGAGTTTATTGGGAAACATTATTTATGATAATATTTGTTTGTAATATATCATGTATCAAGATCATATAATGTATCATTCTTCTTATTGACAAATCCTTGTTACACAACCTACCCAACATTCCTGAGGTCAACAACCATGGGTTGGCTGGGGGGGGGGGGGGGGGGGCGCAGGGAGGCACCTCCCTAAGCCAACCCCATATCTTGGGCTGGGTCACTAAGCTACCTGCATTCACATGGGGGGCACCTGGTGAAGTGTGAGTGCTGCCCCATGGGTGCAAGAATGGAGGTAACAGCTCCATATAAATTAAGATAAGTATGGGGGAGGGAGGCTCTTTTGGTAATATGTAATAAGGAGTGAATTTAGTGGCTATTAATTTAATGGTGGGCTCATGGTGGGGCCTATTGATTTAATGTCGGGGTGTTTGGGGCTATTAATTGAATACAGGGCTGGTTGAGGGCAAATGGAGAGCTGTTTATTGAGAATGCTATTGTTTTAAAACTTGTGGCTGGTTCATCCAAAATAAGCGTTTTTATTAATTGTCAATGCTGTTAATTTAATGCTGAAGCAGTTTGTGGGGAAATAGGCTTATTTATTAATATAATTGCTATTAATTTAACGTTCAGGCTGATTCTTTGGGAGGGAGATGTAATATTCACTTGTTCCTCAGCTTTCCATAATTCCTGTACCTATTACTTTTCCAAGCAGGGCCCTAACATTCCAAGATCCAGGCAAGCAGAGACTGAGCTTAAAACAGCAGCAGGATGCATTCCTTGATGGAGCAGTGTCTTTTATCAAAATTACTAACTATGTAAGTAACTATGTGAATCAAATAAGTGGCAGGTCTTGTTTTTTCAAAACAGAGTGTAACCATACTGTCATGACAAACTCATCTGAGCCTGCATGACTAGTTGATGTTAAAGAGTTCACCAAAAATAAAACCACATAGTTTGTCTAAAAAATCCCCCAAAATGCGGGGGATTCTCACGCTCCCTATTCAACTGCTCAGATCTGCCACAACCAAGATTTAGTTCCAAAGCTGATTCTTTTAGGAAGTCTTTGATTACTCACTTGACTTATCCTCCAATACAGTCACAACGTAAATAATCAGAGTTATTGTAAAGCAGACAATTCCCTGTATTTAGTTATGTAGCATTTATAATAGTTAAGCTTATCTGGTATGTGAAACCATTAACACAGAACATTATTAAATGGAGTTAAATATAACAAAGAAAGTCACAATGTTTAAATGATAAAAAAATATATAACAAAATGACATACAGAAATACAAATTGCAAAACAGTTTAATAAAATAAACAGAAAAAAACCCAGAAACAGAAAACTAAATTTTTGTGTAACTGTTGCCAGGGAAGACAGACAAATTGAAAAACCAAAAAATCAATAGCAGATTGATCTGCTGGAACTTGCAATTTCTAACCTTAATTTTAAAATATTTAAAGCCATGACCCCTTTCAAACCCCATTACCTTTGAGGTCACTGAGAAAATATTATTTCTCTAGAACATCATAAAAATATAATAAGAAATTCAATCAACAGACAAGGATTTTCTACACAAATACATATGAGACATCATTATGAAATATAAATGCTTTAGGGAGATATGCTATTTCACTATGCTCCATATCTGGCTCATAATAATAGTTAAGATATTTCATGTAGCACATTCATCTCATTATAGATTGGTATAGTAAACATGGATTATGAAACAAATTATTTTGATGTATTTCCCCTATAAAAAAAATATGGCTTTGTCATGAGCCATCGCGCTAACCGCAATGGCTCTTGTTCTACTTCCTCCCCTTCACTGTTACTCAGGCAACTGGGAAGCTTCTGCTACATCCGCTCTGGCTGTTTGACCGGCAGCCGTGGCTGGTGGATTGAGACTGCAATCACATGATTGCAGTCTCCTATGTGCTCATGGTGGTGTACTCTTGTTCTCCCTTCTGATTGGTCCTTCAATATTTAAAAGGCATGGATGGCTTAGTCTCCCTGCAGGTTATAGCATCCTTTTCTTGCAATTGCTGTGCCTGCTTTGAATCTGCATCCTGCTGTTTGATCATCTGTTACCTGACCTTTTGGCTTGCTATCTGCACCATTCTCTTTTGCTGCCTACCCTTGACCCTCTGGCTCTGTTACCTGGACTACCCTTGTTCGCTGCCAGCCCCTCATCCTCCGGCTTGAATTAAGACTCTTCCTGTCTGTTTCTGACCTCTTTGACCCTTGGCCTGACTCTGGTTGCATTTCGCTCTCACCCCTGAGTAGTCCTCCAGCCTCCAACTCCTCGCCACCCGTTTCTCAATATAAGCTTTTACTACTCTGAGTGTAAGTCCTGGAGGCATCCGAGTACCTGTGAGAATATCTATCTCTACGGAAAAGGCAGCTGCTATAGGTGAAGACCTCTGCTATAATATCTGTTCTTTAAGCTTATACGGGATTCACGGAAGCCTTAGCAGCCCTTGGGCTAGTATCCTGTGACTACAAAAGAAATCCTACATATTTTTATCCTATATATTTTTTTTGTAGACCTGTGCAATGAAACTAGGTGACATGCTTGGTCTTATCTGTATAACTTGTAGTTGGGTTTTAGGTCTCAATGAAATGCAAACAACCCATCTGTGTAACAGGACACAGACACTTTAGATGACACCAAATATAAACACCCCACAGTCCTTTTAAATAGAATTAGCCAAGTTAACGCATGGGTTACTGGCATACCAGACTGTCACAAGGTAGAACCTTTATATATTATTTTATAAACTCTGATTATGCCACAACCATGACACAAACCTC
This sequence comes from Mixophyes fleayi, assembly GCF_038048845.1. Lineage (NCBI taxonomy): Eukaryota > Metazoa > Chordata > Amphibia > Anura > Limnodynastidae > Mixophyes > Mixophyes fleayi. Next base: position 107,155,896 of record NC_134408.1, on the reverse strand, counting down.
TCCCAAAGGATTGCATTATGAGGGAATATGGGATACCACAATTGCCATCACTTTTTTGACTTTGTGAACTGGTGCAATTTGAAATCTCTTAAAGAAGTTGGACTACCCCACTAGAGTACATCATTTAAAACCAAAGGATGCAACAATCTTTGCCTGGTCGAGGAAGGCATCATGTGATTGGATGTGAGCAGGGCCTGATCAACCAATAGGCTGATCAGGCTGCAGCCTGGGGCGCTGGGTCTTGGGGGCACAGCGCCGGCACAATGAATGTTTTTAGCTTTATTTTTTATTTTTTTTTATCCTTCTGATCGGGTCAGGTCTCCGATCATCATTTCTCCCCTGAGTCAACGTGCCCCGACTGTCACTGTTCAGTGTGGCAGGCAGCTAACAGCAAATACGATGCTGTTAGCTGCCCTGTCTGTGCGGCTGAGGTGCGTTGCTTGGTGTGGTCACGTGAGATTATCACATCTCATGTAACCAGACTATGCACACAGACCGCGCCACTCTGACAGGGCAGCTTATAGCGCCGGATATGCTGCTGGCTGCCTGTCAGAAGAAGTAGTATTGGAGCCAGGAGAAGAAAAAGAATAGGAGCAGCCTGGGCTAGAAAAGAGGAATGTAAGTCATGCTGCTCAATAACAGGGGGGGGGGGGGGGGAGGAGTTGATATGGGGTTAATGGCTGCGGGTGACGAATGATGAATTGGCTGGTGGGGGGTAATAAACTGGCCACTGACAAAGCTCAGAGGGTTAATGAATCAAGAAAGAAAAGAGATTGCTCTGTCGCACTGATTGTAGGGAGTACCCATACATCCACATCCTTACAAGATTTCTCTGATTGTATAAGGGGTGCAACAAATAAAACTTAATAAATCGAATATATAAAAAGAGCAGAAGTTTTATTTTCAAGAAAGTGGTGCACATAAACTCCCGGTAAATTTCTTTGACACAGTATTTTATAGCCAAAGGAAGGTCATGAGAAATAAATAAAATATAACTTTTATTGATGTTTTAAAATGAAAACAAGAATAAAAATATCAAAATATTAAAGTGCTCGTGAATAAACATATAAGTGATATTAAAATCACTGGATGCACTTGCCAGTATCTCCTAAATAAAAGGAGGCTTAAATACTTATACTGATAAGATTTAATACTGTACTGGATTCAGTATTTACAGAATTAACTTTTGCTTATATAATCGATTATTACCAAGAGTTAATCTGTAGGGTTAAAGCTCCTATGTCAAACACCACATCCTAAGAGATCTTTCTCATAGTTATCTTACTAGAAGTGATATATCTTCTTCACATAAATATGCATCTCATAAATATAATGGTTGGATATTTTAGTGATGCATTTTCCCAACAAAAGTATGTACCAGTCAGACCATCTATCTGTCCTAAGTTTCTCTCTTCTCAGAGAAAACTTCAGATTCCCTATAAGGTCTATTTGGAGCGACTAATACATCTATATCTTCTGCCTCTCACGAATGCCATATATGGGGAGTGATTTGCTAACTACCTCCTAGTCGCTTCATACTGACTTTGGGTTTAAGGAGCTGCTCAATCACATATAAGGATCCTCCTATATAAGCTAATAATAAAAGTGCATCCAATGAGAACTCCGAACTCCGAACTCCGAACTCCGAAAGTTCCGAACTTAATCTGGCATTAATCTAACCACAAAAACTGTTCAGCGGGAGCTTAATGGAATGGGTTTCCATGGCCTAACGGCTGCATGCAAGCCTCACTTCACCAAGACCAATGCGTCGGATGAAGCACACAGACACTGGACTCTGGAGCAGTGGAAACATGTTCTGTGGAGTGATGAATCGTGTTTCTGTGTTTGGCAGTCAGATGGCAGAGTCTGGGTTTGGCAGATGCCGAGAGAACATTACCTGCCTGACTGCATTATGCCAACTGTGAAGTTTTTTGGAGGAGGGATAATGGTGTGGGGCTGTTTTTCAGGGTTTGGGCTAGGCCCCTTATCTCCAGTGAAGGGCAATCTTAATGCTTCAGCATACCAAGTCATTTTGGACATTACTATGCTTCTAACTTTGTGGCAACAGTTTGGGGAAGGCCTTTTTCCATTCCAACATGGCTGTGCCCCAGTGCACGAAGCAAGACTACAAAGACATGGTTTGATGAGTTTGGTGTGGAAGAACTTGACTGACCCACACAGACCCCTGTCCTCAACCCCATTGAACACCATTGAGATGAACTGGAACTGAGATTGCGAGCCAGGCCTTCTCGTCCAACATCAGTGTCTGACCTCATAAATGCTCTACAGCATGAAAAGGCACAAATTCCCACAGAAACACTCCAACATCTTGTGGAAAGCCTTCCAAGGAGAGTGGAAGCTGTTATCGCTGCAAAGGGGAGACCAACTCCATAATAAAGTATATGTATTTGAATACAATGTCATTACAGTCCTTATTGGTGTAATGGTCAAGTGTCCGAATACTTTTGTCCATATAGTGTATATAAATATAGCAATATTTTCATCCAAGTATTCCATCTACATGTTATTTAAATTATTGATTTAAATTTCAGAGTTGCTAAGATAGGATGGAAAGCACCAAAGGTAAGAACTGTTACGGGGATATTTGAACAGCTCAAGTCCTAGTTAGTTAATGGATGGTGGTGTTGGGGGTACGGGTGGTGATAATCAGTCCTGTGGTTGTCCGACGGGAGCTGCCTGGGAGCGCTTGGTCTCTCTGTGGGCTTCTGTTGTATGTGGTGTTCCAAATGCAATTACCTGTGAGGTGATCAGATCGAGCTGGTGGTAATGGCACAGGTGGGTGGTGGTGACCTGATCTTAGTGTGCAGCACAGTGGCCTAGTGGTTAGCACGTCTGCCTCACAGCACTGGGGTCATGAGTTCGATTCCCGACCATGGCCTTATCTGTGTGGAGTTTGTATGTTCTCCCTGTGTTTGCGTGGGTTTCCTCCGGGTGCTCCGGTTTCCTCCCACACTCCAAAAACATACTTGTAGGTTAATTGGCAGCAATCAAAAATTGACCCTAGTTTCTCCATGTCTGTCTGTCTGTCTGTGTGTGAGTGTGTGTCTATAGTAGGGAATTTAGACTGTAAGCTCCAATGGGGCAGGGACTGATGTGAATGAGTTCTCTGTACAGCGCTGCGGAATTAGTGGCGCTATATAAATAAATGATGATGATGATGATGATGATGTGCGCTGAAATGCTAAATAGCTATGTGAAGGGTTCACGATTCTCCTAGTAATGTGCAGTGTTAATTGCAATTACCTTGATAAGGTGGAGAAAGAATGATAGGATGGAAGTATTGGGATCATAGATGTTTATACAGGTGTACCTTGTATTGTATTGATACCTAGAAAGATTGTAAGTGAGATTATATAAAGGATGTTTCTACCCATAAAAATTGTCACTCCATATAGTTTGGAGTGACATAGGGCAAAAATGCATTAATTTTTCCAGCTATTTTGAAGGGTGGAATGTAAGGAAAATGTAAAAATTGTGTTTGTAATTAAATTAGACTATTCAGGAACAGTGTATGAATTTAGTGAGGGCATAAGACCTGTGACAGTATGGACTTACTTTTCTACCCATTCCTTGCTATTTCTAGGGATTTTTCTGACTCTTCAGATTCCTTTACTGTCTGTTACTGACCACCCCTACTGGTGACATACGAGAGTATTCACTACCAATGCTAGGCTCCTTCACCGACACCAGGAGCTTCTTGGTGCTCTGTATAGCTGCTGCTGCACCTCGTGGCTGCTCCTGTTGACCACTTACTTAGGGTAGCATGCAGAGTGTTGACTCAGGGTGCTGGGTTTAAACACAGGACAGCCAGGGAATGGGTTAGAGTCTTAGCTCTTATCTATAGATCACAGCAGATAATAGACATTTTGTTATAGGAGGAGCAGGGCTGTCAAGAGGAATTCAGGGCCCGGTACAGCAACTTAATGGGGACCCCCCTTATAGTTGAGCATGGCAAAAAAATTTGGAGCGGTCATACAGTTGGGGGCATGGCTGTGCATCATTGGGGCGCGTCTAGCAGGTGAAAAGCGCAAGGGCAACCTCCTGCAGAAAAAATCCTTTATTGGCAGAAGTGTGCAGTGCCCACTCGCCTGAGCGTGACATATATTCCAGCAGTCCTGACTTTCAAGACAGCAGGACAATGACCTCATAGTGGCTCTTAGTTGTGCCCTCATAGTAGAGGCCCAGTTAATACTGTGGTAAATAGTAGTGCCCACAATTCATAACATAGCACATAGTAGAGTCCCCAGTTCATATTATACCACAGTAATGTTCCCAATTCATTTTATGCCACATATAAGTGACCACAATCATTTTATGCCTCACATAAGTGCCCCCAATTCACATTCACAGGGGATAATAAAATGGTAGAGGCCATCCAGAGGGGGTGTGACCAGCCACTAGAGAGGTGTAACCAAACCACCAGAGGGGGCGTGGTAAGCCCACAAAGGACATCTAGCACCATAGTGTAGTATATAAAGAATGCAGTGTGTACATAAAGAGTTCACAGACTTGGCCTGCCCCTTACATTGGCAGAACAGTCACCAAAAATCGTAATTATCCCACTGGAATCAGAACATTTGACAGACTGTCCTGCTCTCTTCTGCCTGTTCTTGCCACTTTCACCACCTGTGGCTGCAGGTTTCTTTAGTTATTGCTTGTCTAGGTCCTGGAATGTTGTGGGTCCTATTTGGAAAAAAATGGGTACATTTAGAAAATTGCAACCAGCCCCGGCGTTAAATCAATGGCACTCACGAGTAATAATTTGGCCTTCCTCCAGCCCGAACATTAAAATAATAGTATTCCCATTTAATAAATAAACCTATTTCTCTCCCTGCAAACAGCTCCAGCAATAAAGTAATATTGTTTACATTTCACAAATATACCTATTTCCCGCAACCATCACTGCCATTAAATAATTCATAGTCACATTTAATAAAGAGACCTCATTCTCCCCAAACTCACCCCCACATTCAATGGCCCCCAAACCACCCCATCTTAAATCAATAGTCCCCAGTATTAAATTGCCCCACCATCACCCCACAAACAAAATAGCACCCATTAATTAGCCATCACCAACCTCACACACACTACATTGCCACAAGCCCCCTGTGCCATAACACACACATTACTGTGCCCCTTCATTAGAACCATGCTGTGCCCCCTTATCATCACACTGCGCCTTTCATGCTGCTTTTCCTCCCTTTACCTGGCCCCTCTTCATCACTCTGTGCCATGCTGCCCCCCCTTCATCACACTGTGCCTCCCTTTTCATTACACTTTGCCTTTCTCCCCCCTTCTTCATCAGACTGTGTCTTTCTGCTTTCCTCCCATTGCCTCCGTTCCTTTACTTATCATTGTATTACATTCTTTCATCTCTTTTCTTTTCTTCTCTTCTGTCTTCTTGCTGGGTCCTCTTGCGCCACTCCTCACTGAATGTCGGGCAAGACGTGATGATGTCACGGCCGACATTCAGTACGAATGGAGCAGGGAGGAGGGAAGAGGGACGCCAGCGCTGTGATCATGTGAGTATTTGTATTTCCTTTTTTTTAAGTACCCTGCTCCCCCACCAAAGAAGGGGATGGAACGAAAAAAAATAGGCAACAATCGGTCGGCAGTGAGGGCCAGTGCTGGGCCCCATGGCATATCCGGGCTTGGTTAATTCGTACCCGCTCCCTCCCTCTCGGCAGCCCTGAGGAAGAGTTGTGTTTATTGCTAACAAATATTCCTTAAAATAATTGTTAAAATCATTATGTGGTTTTGATGATACACCCAGGAGTACAAAATGGTACACACATCATATGGGGCTCTGCTGTCCTTTTTATGGAGGAAAATAGTGACCTCATACACAAATTCCTGCACTCGTCCCTTTGTGCTGTTGCTGAAGTGAAGATGGACTAGAGGAAGAGTTGGAAGTGGTTACAGAAGCTTCGCCCAATGGTTCTATTCTCTCCTCTACACAGAACATCTGTGACAGTTTCATAGTGGAAAAACACTCCAGTCAGTCTGTGGCTCGTAACTGGTTGTTTGGCTAAGATGTTACCACTTAGTAAAGCCACACATATATACTGCAATTTTATATAATTTATTCAGTTTGTTTGGCTAATATTTAATTTAACCTCAACCAAGGTAGCAGCATGGAAGCTACTACTCATGCTAAACATACCTTCACAAAAAAAAATCATATGAAACAACAGACTGCCCCTTAGGAGCCTGGCTAGTTAATAGTCAGTAAGCCAATCAGCAGCAGTCTCTTGAACCGTTTAGCCACAGATAGGCTATTATAGGTCTGTGTCCCTTGAAAACACAAATGTAAAAAAGCTACATAGCAAATGTTCCTTCTCATTTAATGAGAATGAACATACTTCCATTGAAATTCTTGTAATCCCAAACAATTTCAGACAGAAGACAATAATGTATAAAAACTAGAACATAACTTATTTATGGCTTTAAGAGAATGACAAATTAGATAAACACACAGACATCCTGTATATATTGATGTATAGTTCAGTACAGAATACTCTAGAAATTATATAAATAATAATTTTATGTCTCAAATATGAAAAAAAACCTACATGATGAAATGAGTGTGATAACACTGTAACCATCCCGTTTCTCACATAATGTGGATTATAGCAAGTACTTTTTATAGCCCTTACTTTAGTTCCCCAGCTCAAAAGACTACAACTGCATTGTCTAATTACATGTGGATAAGGGAACATTGTAGCTCATTGTAAATATGTATATTGTGTATTGTATATTGATGATGTGACTGTGAGGCTGTCATGTATTGTTCTTAAAGTGAAGCCGGGTGGGTTATAGGTAAAGATCAGGTGGTGTCCAGGATACAGGTGAGGGGGCTGGAGGTGCATTCATTCTCCCCCTCTTCCTCTGCAGGAAGCATGGAACAGCTGGGGACCCTGTGACATCACAAAGTAGTGTAAGGGGTTAATTTTAGGTAGGGTTGACTGCTACCTTAACTTTGGAGGTTGGGAAAAAAAATTGGTATCCATTGTTCTCCATAGGACTAGTCCAGACGTTTTGTCTGCATCCCAGCATGGGGCTTCTGTGGAAGCACAGCTCATCGCCACTCCCCCCTCCAACCCCCTGATCCAGGACCTACCAATGTTTAAAGAGAGAGAGACCGAGAGGTTTGCAGAGGGAGGGGAAAACACTGTGGAAATTTGACCCTAGATATAAGGAGCCACTCCATGGAGGGAGGGGGTGTTCATTATGGGATTTCATTCATGAAAGGTGCAAGGTCTGGTTTTTGAGTTGTCGTTCTCTACCAGAGTCTACATATGCAGCTGAGAGAGATCCATGGGTCGTCAAGTCTGGACAGCCAGGTGACTGTAACGCCTTAAGCTAGTCGGGTAAGATGATGTGGTAAACCTGCCTGGCATTTATTTACTGTGTGTACCTAATAATCTAGTGATTGTTTTTATTACAATAAATGTATTGCTTTACTTTCTAACTGCATTTGCCTGAGTGACTGGGAACCCTGAAAGGTACTGGATAGACTTCTCTGGTGGCCAGCGAGCGTGAAGTGGGTAGCATTGGGCCAGATAAACCCGGTATCTTCACAGCCCCCTTGAGGATAGCTTGTTCAGATTTGGTGAAATAGAATCTACACTTTGATGTTTATTGATTTTTGGTCTATTTAATGTGACTACATTGTTGACTCTGCTGCTAAACTGTTCTACTGTAAGTGTTGAGATAAATATTTGACATTATGTGACTTCTTTATATAAATAGCAAGTGTGGAGGACAAATGTGAAGGTGGTATGCTTTTATCAGGGATCAGAGGAGGGAATGCATGGGCTGGCAGATGGAGAGTTAGTGTAAGTTCTGGGGCAGTGCAGGTCATTTTTGATTTACCTGAACTTAATACCCCACTGTGCATTGTACTTGAAACAAGGAAGATTGGAGGAGGCCGCCCCTAGTGACTTAAGCATGGGAAGAGAATGCTGGAAGTGTTGGAAGAGGAGGATTGCACGGTGGAGAGAGAGTGAGCATGGGAGAGGCCATGACTCCAGATAACAGTGTGGGACATCTGAGAGATGAACACACTCCACCCACAATCTCACCCCCCTGCTGATAGAGAGAGGCCCAGACTGCAAATGGAGGAAGACTTCCAATTAGAGGGACATCTAAGATTCTGGCCAGGGTGTTGTGGGTACTTCAGGTACCAACTTTTGTAGCTGAACGAAAGTACACTATCTATAAATACAGGGAAGAAATACAGAAGTTGCTGACAGGGATAATTAGGATAAACAGGAACAGTTTAGAAGCAGGGACTGCTTTTTATTAATGTCACTGACAGCATGTTCCATACCATGCCTGTGTGTATTACCCTAACAATATACTTAAAAGCAGAGATTTCCTTATTACTATTGCCCTTGTCAGTGGGTAGAAAGCTTGAAAGTGTTTAGCTATCGAAAGCTGAGTGCTACTATAGTCCATCTTACTGACCAGAAGAGCACCTTCACTGCCCGTGACAGCCCCTGTGCTGTTCCGATGATGGCTGCCATCTTGGATTTCAGGTCTGCACGTGCGCTGACCCATTTTTTATAATCTTCCCTGTTCAGCCATTTCCTGATTACTTATCACGCCTCCTCATCTTCCAGACCGGTATTTCTCAACTCTAGTCCTCACACACCCCCAACTAGGGCTGCCAAGAGAAATATTGGGCCCCAGTACAGCAACTTTATGGGGCCCCCCATAGTCGACTAGAAAGGAAACCCATGTGCCGCCGCACAGCAGCGGTGCACCACCAAAGGGGAGTGGCCATATCATTGGAGGTGTGGCTATGTGTCATTGGGGGGTAAGCCTAGGAGGTGAAAAGTGCAAGGCAAGGAATAATTTAATATATCCTCATTAGAAGATACAATCATTTGGTGCTACAGGGCTCCCAGCAGCTTTACTCACACATGTAGCCTCTGCCCGCATGCTTTACTTACACATGCCTCCCCTGTGCCCAGCAACATTACTCACTCCCTCTTCCCACATGCTTTATACAAACAAACCCACTCTGCCCAGCAGCTTTACACATACATGCCACCTTCTGCCCAGAAGCATTAATCACACATGTCCCTCTATGCCCAGCAGCTTTACACACATGCCCCTCTATGCCCAGCAGCTTTAGTCACACATGCCCATCTCTGCCCAGCAGCTTTAGTCACATATGCCCCCTCTCTGCCCAGCAGCTGTAATCACACATGTCCCCCTCTTCCCAGCAGCTTTAATAACACATGCCCCTCTATGCCCAGAAGCTTTAATAACACATGTCCCTGTATGCCCAGCAGCTTTAGTAACACATTCCCACCTCAGCCCAGCAGCTTTAACAACACATCTCCATCTCTGCCTAGTAGCTTTAATAACACATACACCCTCCCCATTACATCACCCCTTTCTCTTACCTTTATCTATGTTGCACAGCACACAGGAACATGAAGATATTCAGCAAACCCACCTGCACCGTGTGCATGTGACTGCAGCAGTCACATGACCTTCCTTTGTCACAGTGACCGAGATCTAGCTCACGCCTAATGGAAATGGATACAGCGTGTGCGGTCCTTGCATAGACTGTCACAGTGCATAGTATGCGACTTGACTGTCTATGCAGGGATCACATAGACTGCCTGACCGACACCCCCACGCCCCCCCCCCTCCCCAGGAAAAAAAAAAGAATAGCAGCAAAAAAAAATCTTGCATGTCTGCAGTGCAGGCCCGGACCCCTGGCATGCCCGGACCCCAGTAATCAGTACCCGCTCCCGGCCCCCCTGTCCCCATCAGTTCATGTTTTGAGAATTGCTGTCTGTGGAAGCAGGTATTATAATTATTGACCCAGCCTCATAGACAATGTCACCTATATCATGATTAAAGAAATCCTAAAAACATGAGATGTTGCAGGTGTATGATGACTGGAGTTAAGAAACACTGCTCCAAAATATTTAAGGCATTTGTTCTGGAAATTTGGTGCCAGATCTTCATGTCCAGCCTGCTAAGCTGCGTGTATCCTGGTATCCTGTATCCATTGCTAGTCAGCAGATCCTGGTATCCAACACTATATGCTTCTGAGCTAATCCTGGTATCCTGTATCCGTTCCTAGTCAGAAGATCCTGGTATCCAGCGTTATATGCTTCTCAGGTAATCCTAGTATCCTGTATCTGTTCCTATTCTGGTCTCTCCTTGTCGGCTAACAACATCTTCCTTCTCCTGTCAGACTCATCTAGTACCCATCTGGAGATTCACGACCTGTGGGGTGTAAACAGCAAAGCCCAAACGTACTTGCAGTGATCCCTGGAGAAAACCTCTGCCTCGTTAGACTCCGTGGGGTAAATGTATTAAAGGGAAACTTCCCTTTACAATGCAGCGCCGCTTTAAATTTAATCGCCGAAGACGCTGAACACGCCGGAGTTGAAGAATCCGGACATTAATACATTTACCCCCGTGTCTTTGTCATACTTGCCAACATTGACAAGTATTCTCCCGGGAGGTCTGAGGGACAGGTGGGTGTGTGGGGGCAGGGCTTGAAGAATCTCGTCATTAGCCCAGCCCCTAAAATGAGCAATCACTATTTTGGGCCAATGAAAATCGGGGACGGGGCCATAATGATGTGCATGCAACGTCACTAAGCCCTCTCCGTTTAATTGATAGTGTCACCCAGGATTCGGGAGAATTGCCTGCTCTCCTGGGAATCCAGGAGGACTCCTGGAAATTCAGGAGTCTCCCGGACAGTCCGGGAGAGTAGGCAACTATGGTCTTTGCGGTGGGTGGAGCTAATCAAAGCAGATTACAAAGAATCCAATCATCCCTGTGTCTTCCGATATACTGTAAGGAGCTTATCCAGGGATCACCAGTCAAACCATAATACAGGTGTCATAAGGGGGGTACAGGGAGAACATATATCTCCCTCTGTAACACACTGAACCAGGGAAAATCAATAAAGCAAGTTAAAAACACCTAAACTGTCTCTCCTTAGCAGCTATTGGTTAACCTTGTGCCACAATGACAGGCACTCAGAGAGAACACCGTCCACATATAATGGCAAAGGTTGAGCGTATCTTAGACATACTTAAACGCTCACTTGAGCACTATTACACAGAGAAATGAGGAGGGGAGTTCCAGGGGCAGTGTGATGATAATGTAGACATGGTGCTTTAAACTACTGTAATATCCTTAAACCCTCTGCCCAAAGCCTTACAAATAATATTTTCCATAAAAACTCAAAGTAGTTATGCTAAAAAGAGCAGTAACTTAAAAACATCAACAAAGTCCTCTTAACACTTTGGCTTAAAGATGGGCCCTCTTTTCTGGCAGGGAATTGGTTAAGTAGAAGCTATTAAATAGAGTAAATGTGGAAGAAAAAGCAATGTAAAAGAGAATAGGTTTGTCACGAATAACCTTTTCAATCAAAAAAGAACCGAGGTGTAAAAATTCCATTAGAAATGATAATTATTGCAAGAATTGCCGAGGCTGGAAATCCCACTGTAACCTATTCCAAGTTGGGCAGTGCAGCATGAAGAGCCTATGAGAGTAGCAGAATTTATTAGCGGATACTGTGTGTACAGGACAGACACATTTATAGTGGGAATTTAAAAAGACTTCTGTTCTCCCTGAGAGCAAAAAAAAAAACATTCTAGTTTCAATACATCATTGACAAGAGATCATTTAGGTCCACATGACTGCAGAGCAGTTCATATAGTTAAGGCTTTAACATGAATTTGGTGCAATGTGGTCTATAGTTTGACACGTCTGGAAATGAGAACATTCGTTTTTTTGGGGTTTTTTTTTAAATACATTTTATTAGTAACATCTTATCTTGAACAGCATTACAAAATATAAAACTCTTGAAAGGTACAATAGTAAGATGACAAATGCACATACAAATTTAACAGTGTGTATAGCACTCTTTCACATAGCTTTTACAAAACAAGTTCAGCTTCATATGAACATGGTACCATGAAGATGTTATTTTGTTTTAAATTATACAAATAAGGGGGAAAAGAGGAAGAAGAATGGGGTAGGGGGGAGGGACAAGGCAAAAAGGGGGAAGGAGAGAGAACAGATTGGGAGGGTTAGGGGAAGGAAGGAGGAATTCACGCCTTTATATTTTTAGCAGGAGATACTAGTTCAATGTATTTCTAGTAATGGATAGGGTTTAACTAAAATTGGAGCAGAGGTTGGTTGCAATACGAGGCCCAAGGAGACCAGACCTTGTTGAAGGACACGGAGGAGCCCCTAAGCACACTGGTGATGTGTTCCATCTGATAAGTGTGCCAGATCCGACCACAGACCATTTGGAGCGTTGGAGGAACGAAGTTCTTCCAGTGGGCAGCTATTTGACAGGTAGCTGCGCTGATTATATGCCGAAGAAGCTTATGGGTGTGTGGTGGGAGGTCTGGGAGAGGTAGAGGCAATAATACTTAGGATCGGAGGGCACAGGAGTATCGAGGACAGCCGTTGCCAATGCAAGAACTTCTGTCCAGAACGGGCTCAGTTTGGGACAGTCCCACCATGTGTGTATGAAGGTGCCTGTATGGCCACTGTCTCTCCAACATGTTGGACTTGTTTGAGGGTATATGATGTGAAGCCTAGAGGGAACATAATACCATCTATGTAGCAACTTAATGGCGTATTCTTTGGTACGGACATTTATAGAGCAACGAGCTGTCCACTCATAGATGTCCGACCATTCTTCTGGATCTAGGGATGCTCCCAAATCTGCCTCCCACTGTGTCTGAAAATGGTTCTTGGTCTCCGTGGAAGTGGGAAGTAAGGCATTGTATAGCGTTGAGATTAGACCTTTTGAGGATGGCCCCGATAGGCATAAATTCTCAAACACAGTGGGGGGTCTGCCAGACAACTGAGCCTTGACCTGCTGATGATAATGTCTGATTGGTAAGTATTGTCCCATCGTGAACCCACACCGCTCAGTCAATTCTGAGAGCTAAGGGAACGTTAAAGTCCTTTGGTATGTGGTTTAGCAACAGTAATTTACCTTCCCCTGCCCATTTTGCATACATAGAACGTGAGAGGCCTGGTATAAAAGCTGGGTTCAACCAAAGAGGTATAAGTATCTGGGGGGCGGGAGATAGAGATGCCATTCTACTACACCGAGACCAAATTGAAAGGGAGAGGGCTATTACCGGGTGAGTTCGAGAAAGGGCTGGTCGCTGTGTGGCTGAGAGCCAGAGGATAGAACAAATCGGTGGGCCTCCAAATAGGTATGATTCTATATCAACCCAGACCCTGGTCCCAGGCGGGGAGTGCCATTGGACACATTGAGCTAAGCGTGCCGCATAGTAATAATTGCGAAGATTGGGTATGCCGAGGCCACCTGCCATGGGAGAGCGTTGTAGAATACGAGCAGAGATCCTGGATTTCTTATTTGACCAAATGAAGCGCATAATAGAAGCTTGCAACATTTTAAAAGGAGAGGGGAGAACATTCGTTTTAAGTGTTTCGATTTCTAGATTTGAAGACATGTTGTAGTGTTTTGCTGCTATAAGGAAGGAATTGTATGTCCTAAATGGCATAATGTCATTAGATTTTTTTAAAAAAGCCAACCGTTTCACAGGTAATTGATAATTCTCATACATTGTTACAGGCAGATTGTGTCCATAGATTTATGTTCAAGATGCAAAATTGAAACCTACTCTCAATCAGGCCAAAGTGTTCAGAAAATACCCTCAACTATAAGCAGCTTACTTTCCAACACTAATCAGCAAACTATTTAACTATTTAGAATATCCAAATGTGTATCTTGGATTGGATGAATGTCAGTGATCAAAATAAATCTCATTCCAAGATTATTATATCTTATTAAAACCATCCCAATACAAGTCCTAGGAGCCTTCAACAATTGATTTCTAAGTTCATCTGGTCAGGCATTTGTCCCAGAGTAGGGCATATGACTACGTCTTCTTCATAGAAATTCTAGTAGAGGAGACCTGGGCGTCCCGGACATAATAAAGTACTATCATGCAGCGTGTTTGGCATAATGTGTTCTGCTGCACACTTCAAGTTGGCATTTTGTGTGGATATCCTTTGAATACAGTATATGCAGGGCCGCCATCAGGGGGGTACGGGGGGTACTGTTGTACCGGGCCCGGGCTCACCAGGGGGCCCGATACAACAGCTCAGCAAAGACTTACCTGGGGCCCGCCGCTGGTCTCCGCTATTCTGTCTTCAGCCTGGCTGTCACAGCACCAGGATCCGATCGCAGGGGTGGAGTAATCATTCCCCCTGCGATCATGTGATCTGTCACAGGCAGAGCACATGATCGCAGGGGGAATGAATCCTCCACCCCTGCGATCGGATCCTGGTGCCTGGCTGTCACGGTGACAGCAAGGCTGAAGACAGAATAGCGGAGACCAGCGGCGGGCCCCAGGTAAGTATGTGTTGCTCATGGGGGGGGTCCGTACTGGGCCCGATTTTTTCTGAAGGCGGCCCTGAGTATATGTAACACACACTCCAACTAGAAATCCCTCTGGGTCAGGAAGTGAATGGTGCCACCAGTGGTGAAGCAACTTCCTACATTTTTCCTTATTGTGTTAGGTTCGCTGTATATGCAATTTCCACTTATTAACTGGAACAAGCTGGCTTTCAGGCTGGGCCTTGACCCAAATGGTTTCACAGAGAGGACTAAGCACAGCATAAAATATCTGATAGACCTTACGTCACTGTGGGCCTGTCCTGAATTTGCCGAGTTATGTGATCATCTCTCCATGTCTGATAAAAGTTTTTTCAATACTTATAAATTAGCCATTTTTATTTGTCATTACTCCAGGGATCATAATGCAAGTTTGTTCTAAGGCACTAATTTCAACTGGATCTGGAAGAGGCCCAGTACAAATGAAAAGGTGGGCCCCCTGCTCCACAAATTGTCCACCAACCTTCCCCCTCCTCCGGGTCTGGTAGATGTAGTTAACCGTGGCACCCAGAAAACACCCACAAGGGGTAGAAGTAGAGCATGACATCAGTGGTCTCCCATCTGCGGTGATGGTGCCATTTAGATTGTGTTGAAGAGTTGCTAGAACAATAGTTAGCAAAGAGCGAGAGACCCCCTCCTGATTTTAGATAAGCTCCTGACCCTGCACTTTTTAACCCCTTCCACTCTTTTTTGATGTCACAGGGTCCACAGCTGTTTCACATTTCCTGTGAGCTGCCCCCCCTCCCTCTCCAGACACCACAGCAATAACAGATCTGGCCACCGGGCAGCATTTAATAACAGAGTGGACCACGGTTGTTCAGTTGACCCACTGAGGATAGAACAGGTTGGCACGATATTCCCAATATAAGGCCCGAGTCTGTCACACCAACAGTGAGCAGAAGATTTGGATCCTGAAAGTCACCCTGGGGCACGGCCGCCAAGAGGGGGAAGGGGGGTACTAATTACCCGGGCCCGGGCATGTCAGGGGGCCCGGGCCAGGCCCTTGCGCCGACGATTTTTTTTTTTTTCAAAATTACATTTTTTTATTTATTTTTTGCGGCGGGTACTCAGTTGTTGGTGGGGAAAGCAGGGTAAAAATAAACTATACTCACATGATCGCGGCACCGGCGTCCCTCCTCTCTGCTGCTCTGTGCTCCATTCAGACTCTTTGAATGCCGGGTGTGACGTCATCATGTCACGCCCAGCATTTAGTCAGTCTGGAGCAATGGAGCACAGAAGAGCAGAGAAGACCAAGAAAGAAGAGAGAAGAAAAGGTAAGTGAAGGGAGGAAAATGGGGGGGGTTACAGAGGGGTTAAAAAATGAGGGGGGCACAAAGGGGTTAAAAAATGGGGGGGCAGCATGACACAGAGAGGTTAAAAAACGAGGGGGGGCATGGCACAAAGGGTTTAAAAATGAGGGGGGCATGGCACAGAGGGGTTAAAAAATGGGTGGGCAGCATGGCACAGAGGGGTTAAAAAACAGGGGGGGATGGCACAGAGGGGTTAAAAAATGGGGGGGCATGGCACAGAGGGGTTAAAAATGGGGGGGCATGGCACAGAGGGGTTAAAAAATGGGGGGCATGGCACAGAGGGGTTAAAAAACGGGGGGCGGCATAGCACAGAGGGGTTAAAAAACGAGGGGGGCAGCATGGCACTGTGGGGTTAAAAAACAGGGGTCAGCATGGCACAGTAGGGTTAAAAAATGGGGGGCAGCATGGCACAGTGGGGTTAAAAAGGGGGGAGGCATGGCACAGTGGGGTTAAAAAACAGGGCAGCATGGCACAGTGGGGTTAAAAACGGGGGGTGGCATGACACAGTGGGGTTAAAAAATGGGGGGGGCATGGCACAGTGGGTTTAAAAAACGGGGCAGCATGGCACAGTGGGGTTAAAAAACAGGGGGGTGCATGTCACAGTGGGGTTAAAAAATAGGGGGGCAGCATGGCACAGTGGGGTTAAAAAACCGGGGGCAGCATGGCACAGTGTGGTTAAAAAGGGGGAGGCATGGCACAGTGGGATTGAAAAAGGGGGAGGGGAGCAGCATAGTATAGTGTGATGAAGGGGAGCCAGGTGAAGGGGGCAAAATCAGCATGGAGGGCGCAGTGATCATAAGGCATGGCGATGATGAAGGGGCACATTATTGTAATATTGGAGCTGGAGGAAGGCCTAATTATTAATCGTGGGTGGTATTGATTTAACGCCAGGGTTGTTTGGAATTATCTAAATGTAGCCATTTTTTTCTAAATAGGGCTCCCAGCATTCCAGGATCCAGACAAGCCGCAACTAAAGAAACCTGCAGCCACAGGTGGTGAAAGTGAGAATAACAGGTAGGAGAGAGCAGGACAGTATGTGATTCTAGTAGGGACAATGGCAATTTTTGGTGAGTGTTCTGCCCAATGTAAGGTGCAGGCCAAGACTGAACTCTTTGTGTACACACTGCATTCTTTGTATACTACACTGTGGTGCTAGATGTCCTGAAAGTCAGGAGTGCTTGGACATATGTGACGCTCCGGCGGCGAATTGAGAGCCTAGTGATTTTGATGTGTTAGCCACGCCCCAATGGCACATTTGCCATGCCCCCAAATGCATGACCACACCTCAGAAAAATTTTACGGCGGCGCAATTTTTTTTAGCATACTCGACTATAAGGGGGGCCCCATGAATTTGTTGTATCAGGGCCCTGAATTCCTCTTGGCAGTCCTGCCCTGGGGTAGAAAGTGCAATATTCTTAAAAGTGTTACACATGTTAAACCAGAAAAGTTCAATGATTGCTGATATTGGGATCTGTATAGAGATAATGTAGAATGTTCTTGATTAATGTTATAGATGTGTGTGCTTAAATTGCATACATTTTCCTTGCAAAGATTCTGACTTTTAAATGTAATGTAATGTTTTGGAGGTCACTGATCACTACACCAGTCTTTCTGACCATATGCCAAAAGGTTTATGGAAGAAGTTCTTTCTCTATTGCAAACATGCACTCAAACAATTTAGATCAAGGAAGGGATATTAGAAGCATACTCCTTAAATACATTCTTTCTTTTTGGAGAAAAAGGGTTGAACTTGAGGGCAGCACGGTGGCATAGTGGTTAGCACTTCTGCCTTACAGCACTGGGTCATGAGTTCAATTCCCGACCATGGCCTTATCTGTGAGGAGTTTGTATGTTCTCCCCGTGTTTGTGTGGGTTTCCTCCGGGTGCTCCGGTTTCCTCCCACACTCCAAAAACATACTGGTAGGTTAATTGGCTGCTAACAAAATTGACCCTAGTCTGTCTGTCTGTGTCTGTCTGTCTGTGTGTGTGTGTTAGGGAATTTAGACTGTAAGCCCCAATGGGGCAGGGACTGATGTGAGTGAGTTTTCTGTACAGCGCTGCGGAATTAGTAGCGCTATATAAATAAATGGTAATAATAATAATAACTGTAACTAACCATTATGAATTATTTATCAAGAATATACTGGATATTCAAAACATACTTCCTGGAGATAAACAGACTTAGATCAAGGATGTGGGGACTCCAGTTCATGTTTGCAAATGTACTTGTGATAAGAGAACGTAATATCACTAATTCCCTATTTTTGAGACTGCCTCACCTTACATCACCTATAAATCATCAGGTGGGAGCAGGACCGTAACTAGTGCTGTGCGACAGGGGCGACCGCCCAGGGCGCAACGCTGAAGGGGGCGCAATTTGCGAATATTTTAGGTTAATTTGGTTAAAATTGAGGACTAGGGCGGCGACATTTGTCTTTCTCGCCCAGGGCACTAGAATTCTAAGTTACGGCTCTGGGTGGGAGTTATTACGGAGTAGAACGCTTTACCCAGTAGCATAATTTTTTATAAATTGCAACACAGACTGGGGGTCAAAAGAAAACTTACCTTGGTTACATGGTAGTGTCACCCTTGTGTTCATCGCTACTAGACTCATATCCACATTCCAGTTTTATGAACGGCCAACTTAAAGTCACTTGGACCATACCTTTGATCCATCTGTAAATGTGCCTGGTGTAAAGCGTAAAAACATTAGTACAAAGTCCTGATTATTCTCTCTTTAGGACCAGCTCCTTCATTAATGAAAACTTTTCAGTTTTTCTCTTTAAATATTGCACTTATTAACCTAATTTATGTCATACTTGCCAACTCTCCTGGAATGTCAAGGAGACTCCCGAAATCTGGGTAGGTCTCCCAGACTCCCGGGAGAGCAGGCAAGTATCCCGCATACTGCTATTTGATGGCTAAAATGATGCGATTCACTGTGAATTGCATCATTTCGATCCAGCCCCGCGACAAAATGACGGTTTAGTCGCCGGGGTGGGGCCAAAATTACGCGATTGACTGCGCCCCGCCCCTCCCACCCTCCAACCACGCCCCTTGCCCGGGATCTCCCGGAATTCAATGTTAAAAGGTTGGCAAGTATGATTTATGTCAGTGATGGGAAAACTAAACTACCTTTATTACATGTGTCACAATTGTACATTTAACTGTTTTAATTATATTGTTAGACATTCACCTATAAATGTACTTCCCACAAAAATTGTGCTTGGAAGCTACACCAAGGCTTACCACTGAAAGCATAGGCCGAGAGTGTTTCTTACACATCCTTGCAGGTGGTGGAAACCAAGTCCTCCTACAGTGAATGCATCTGTGACTGTTCCATTTCCCCACCCCTCGAGACTCATTTTATCATCTCACCTTACAAAGTGAGTTCTAATTGTTACACGTGGCAGTAAATGAGGTGCAAGGGTTAAATTTAGTATTGAATATTTCTGATCCATCCAGCCTAATCCATAAGGATAAGTCCCCCATCATTTCGACTTGCTACTCATTAAGAAACTGGCATATTGTTGATAACTAACTTTGAAGTGAAGATGAAGATTTGCAGCCATTTGAGAGGTGATCTATGTGAGGTGGTATTTAAATTCCCTGGCTAGTCTAATGTGTAATAGCATTACACATTAAAAGTGGAAAAAGTTGCGTTCTCTTACAATGAGAATGTTATTGCTACAGTCTCTCCTCCAAATGTAGGCTCTATCTTCACCATGTGAAGCATATTTAAAATGGAACCACCCCAAAATTCACACTCAAAACAAAACCAACATAACGAGATGCCATGTGCCCTGCATTCCGAATTACTCTTACTGTGGCAGGATCTCGGGAGAATCGTCAGGAAAAATGTTAACTATGGTGATGTTCTCTCCACAAATCTCTGAGGACTAATTGTGAAAATGGATCCATCAAAGCTGCTGGTCTAACATCTACTTCCAGAGAAGGGGGAGCACATATATTACTTGTGCCCAATCATTGGAAAAAGTGCTGCCTGCTTTAGGGAGTAGGTTAGTGATGTAACGCTTCATATCTGTCTCTGCTTGGCAACACCAACTGCAGTGGGAAATAACATTTGCCTGCATGTCCAAAATGTATTTATTGCTATGTCACCAGGACATATATTTTGTGGTTTTGATCACTGGACTTTTGATTTATTAAGGCTACCAGGCAGTTCAAATGAAATGCAGCAACACATTGCACCATTCAGATGGAGTTAATTAAGTGAAAAAAACACGAGACATTTTTAATATACATACCATTTTATTCCATGTTTGGCAGCGGTCACTCTGGTGGCAGGTATACAAAGCAGAGGTAGTTCAGGTGACCAGTATACAATGTGTTAATGACTTCCCATTCCCTTCACCTTTACAGCCAAAGTGTTTGTTTGTAAAGAAAAAAAAAAAACACCCATGAAATGTATGCTGTGGAGTTGACAGTGTTTGCTGGTAAAACACAAAGGGCAGCGGTGGCCAGAGGGAAAACGATTCAAAGAAATCTGTAGACCTCTTCAGCAACATTAAGAGACAACAAGGTCACCTCTAGAACTGCTAAAAATATAGCAGCAAGGCACACACTAACACCCAGTGCTGAAGACTGCTGAACAGCAGAGTGTGTCAAGTGCTCATTTGCTGTATGTCCTGGGGACACATAGGAAATTTGTGAATTTATCAATGTCGCTGGCTCACATTCTACATTAGGGTCTCTTTGAAGGCTGCTGACAAGGCTTTCTTGGAGAAACATGCTTAGAAAACAACTGTATGTTAACCCTCTTGCTGCTGAGCCTCATCAATGTTGTTTAATTATTTCAATACGCATTATAATTCTATCTGTATTTTAAATGTGCAGTAAGATCCCCCTGATTTTAGGAGCATCACTTCTGTTCCTGGACATGATTTTCTAATCCTTGTCTTCTTCTAATTCCACATGTAGTGCGTGATTGTATATTGCATAGCCCTGAAGGTGGCCGATGACAGTAAATGGCCGCAGCACAAATAATAAAATCACTTTCTGAGGACTTTGTATTGTGCATGTAAGCTTAGCAAATCATTGATTTGAAAATTTGCAAAACCCTATGTCCCATTTGTGCTCATCTACATATAGAGGAGCACCTGAAGTGCAGGAATAAACATATCACAGGACTTCAGGTACTCCAGATCTTACAGACTTTTCTAGACAATAACTTGCTACTACTTGTTCTGCCATAATATCTGCTAGCAATATCCACAGAAATCATTATTAGGTGCAGAGTGTACCAAAGAAAAATTCTACAAATATAGAAATAAAAAGCATTACTGGACACTATCCAGGTAATATTAATGGTTCATTCTTTGATTCAGGGCAAATGAAAAAGTAATGTCAAAAAGTGGAAAACATAGCAGCAGATGGATCATCATTGACAACAAGTATTGAATATGTTTAGTGCAGCAAATCAAGTAAGGAAAACAATGACTGGATTAAGTAGAGCACATAACCGTCTTGTTTTTGCCTTCCTCCTGGACTCTCAAAACTTATTACAGATCCCTACGGATGTGCATGTATCTCATAACATCTGTGTACATGTGGACTCACCCTTTGATGGTGCAGCATTGAGGGAGAGTCACATCTCTATCATAAGCAGATTTATTTAAAAACAAATCACAACATTAAGTAAAAGCGTCCATTACTTTTAGTGCTATTCATTTCATTTCTTTAAAAAAATATAGACAGACGGAAAGTTAATGAATTGGCACAATGTTGATATCTAGCTTTTTATAGCAAAACACAAACATACATACTTGCACATGCCAACAGTACTGATTATTCCTGGACAGTCATGCATTTCGGTATCAAAAAGCAACATGGTTTTGCCTGAAATGTGCATGGCATTATCCAAAACGGCCATAATTTGGCTAGCTTGGATGTGGATTGTCCAGTCCATCCGAGTAGAAGTCAGTGTAAGTGTTATCGCCCAGCATTTAAAAGTTGGTGTTTGCCGTGTGTGTGTGTGTGTGTGTATACTGAAAATAACCCTCTAAATATATTCTTGAGGGATTGAGAATTTTAAATCTGGATACGCTGTATTGTTTTCTAACAAAAAAAGCATGGCAATGTATGGCTATTAGATCTACCTGTAGGGTCCCATATTCACAATATTTTGTTCTTTTGTTTTTAATGTAACACTAATATATATATATATATATATATATATATATATATATATATATATAGTAATTCCCTGACGAAAGTTTTGTTTCTAATATAAGAGTATAGATGACATGTTGAAATGTATTAAGGATACCAGAGAATATAGTGTTATCTGCCGAATGCTACAATACTTAGGGTTGTGTAAGTATATATAGACATTTTTGAAGTATAGATTTTATAAACTATAGTGCCAATTAGTTTTCACCTCACTTTATACACTATTAACACCACTAGCTGATATATGAGATTGGAACTCATACAGCCACCCATTCAGTAGTAGATTGCATGCAAGACTTTTCCAGAGCCCCACAACAGGCTGAGACCTCTCCAGAGCCCCACAGCAAACTGAGGCCACTCCAGAGCCCCACAGCAGGGATGCAGGCTTAAATGTTTTGATCAACATTTTTTTTGAGGCCACTCCAGAGCCCCACAGCAGGCTGAGGCCCACAGCAGGGATGCAGGCTTAAATGTTTTGATCAACAATGTTTTGAGGTCACTCCAGAGCCCCACAACAGCAGGCTGAGGCCACTCCAGAGCCCCACAGCAGGCTGAGGCCACTCCAGAGCCCCATAGCAAGCTGAGGTCATTCCAGAGTCCCATAACAGTGCCTCATTATTCCGATCTGTACACCTTACATTCAATATATATATATATCTATATATATATATATATATATATATATATATCTATAAATAAATATAAATATAGTTTGTAATTTGAGGCTGCCAAGTTTGAAGGGGGTTAAATGCAACTCTGACTTCAGTAATTCACTGGAAGTGTTGCGCATTTAATAGCATATTGTTACTGGGAAAGTAAATGCATTTTGGCAAAAAAAAAAACACATTTTGTAGAATGGTTTTCTAATCATGCTTTTTTTCTTTGCTAAAGTAAGAGAACACCATCTGTTTCACGAGAGACCAAAGCATTGCTTCTTGCTGCTGCATTAGCCAGCTAATGGAGGTTAGAATCCGCAAGAAACTGCCTGTGACAAATTAAAGCCTGTGATAAGAACCTATTTTGGGGCGAGCAATGGAGATTTGCTCAATGGTCCTCACATGTGGAGGATGAAGTAATCCTGTTCTGCATTGCAAACTTAATAACGCAATCTGCAATGTAGATTATTGGTCAAATATTTATTGCTTTCTACTGTGATTCCAAACTTTGATTATTTCACAATCTATATGAGAAGGAAAACTATTTTCTACCACTCCTATTCCACTCCACTTCTCAAGACCACGTATCTGGATAACAGATTTGTATAAGTGAGGTAATTTGCATGGCTGCACTGAAGCAAAGTTGGATCTGGCCGCAATACAACCAACACAACTAAACTAGCAATCTCAAAACATTGGTAAAATTTAACATTTTACTGCCAGAGGAAATACATTTTTAATAAAAAAAACATTACATAAAAATATTGTTT
This sequence comes from Mixophyes fleayi, assembly GCF_038048845.1. Classification (NCBI taxonomy): domain Eukaryota; kingdom Metazoa; phylum Chordata; class Amphibia; order Anura; family Limnodynastidae; genus Mixophyes; species Mixophyes fleayi. Next base: position 107,132,513 of record NC_134408.1, on the reverse strand, counting down.
GAATCTAAATACTTCATAAAAAATACAATGTAAACACACAGCATGCCAATAAAAGTTTAAAGTGTATAGAGCTCATAAATACCATATGCAAACTTTATAATTGTGTGTGCTTGCAAAATAGTCAAACCCACAAACATGCAAGATTATAAAAATTACATTAAACTATAATTATGTCCATGCAATTTTATACAATTAGTATTTCCCTAAGCAATACCTCTAAATTTATTCTCTAACTTCTTCCATCTATAGGGATACTGCAGCAAGGTGGCACATTGGTTAGCATTGCTGCCTCATAGTGCAGGGATCATGGGTCCTATTCCAACCAGAGAGATTGTATGCTGTCCCTGTGTTTGTAAAACAAAAAGACAGTAGTTGTCAGCGCTTATCCTTAACACTCTAAATATGTGTGTATCTAGCAAAATGAAAACATGAGGTATTAGTTTATATTTTGATCAAAACACTTAAGCCTGCATCCCAGCGTCAAGGGCAAATCATTATATGCAGGTCCTACACTGACCTATATGCTTTACACACTGTTAAAATCAGCTGCATTTACCTCCCAGGTACAGGGGCTTGCATCTAACTAGGACTGGCTTGTGAGCCACACCCAAAAGAGCCTTGAATAGGCCTGATAGACAGCTGCTGAAACAACATAAGGAATATTTGAAAAATATCAAAAGAAGAAGTTTGCCTGTGCTTGGTATATCATCATCAGCTATTTATATAGCACCACATAAATCTGCAGCGCTGTGCAGAGAACTCACTCACATCAGTCCCTGCCCCATTGGAGCTTACAGTCTAAATTCCCTAACACACACACACACACACACATATGTCAATTTTGATGGCAGCCAATTAACCTACTAGTAGGTTTTTGAAGTGTGGGAGGAAACTGTAGCACCCGGAGGAAACCCACGCAAACACGGGGAGAACATGCAATTCCAATGGCCATGGTTGTGAAATTCATGACCCCAGTGGTGTGAGGCAGAAGTGCTAACCCCTAAGCTACCGTGCCGCCCATATTATATATGGTACCAGCTGCATGGCAATATATGCATACAAAACAAAAAGATAGCGCTTATCCGTAAAACTGCCAATACGTATGTGTGTGTGTGTGTATCTAGCAGGATGAAAACATGAGGTATTAGTTCAGATTTTGATCAAAACATTTAATCCTGTGTTTGCGTGTTTTCTCTGGGTGCTCTGGTTTCCTCCCCCAGTCCAAAAATATACTGTACCCTAGTGTGTGTGCATTTGATGTAGGAAATTTTAGCTGAATGGAAGCTCTAATGGGGGAAAGGCTGATGTGAATGAAGAGGCAGCATGACATACCACCATATACACCCCCACTTCCACCACAGATTATTACAAAATAGTAACATAAAACAGCCATGGCAGTAACAGGGTTAAATAAGTTGTTTGACTTATGGAGAGCAATGAATGGAATGTAATATGATCTAGAGCTTCTTCTCTCACAGGATCAGGTAGGTAACATGGTGGGGTTTCCTAACAGGAATACTCTCATATTTACTAGGTTAGACTACTTTTTTCTTCTTCTTCTTCTTATATATCTTGTCATACAAGTCTCTCAAAATAACTTCAAACATTTCAAATAGAAAAGAGGAGCTGTTAAAATATGTCATATTTACTGTGCTGTAGATACAATGTTCCAAGTTATTACAGGCATGCTAAGAATCTTGGCTGACTTTTGTACACAAAGTATTGTACTGCCTACTACACATACAATGAGCACTAAGCACTACAATACAAAATAGTACACTGTGTCAGTTGGCTTATAAATTTAGGAGACAAATATAAGCTTTTGGGCACCAATTAGCTTACCCATACAGACATACCCATCAGACCCAAAAGAGGGACAGTTTGGAAGAAAAGGTGGATAGGGATATTTGGCTAAAGAGGAACACTTGTGTTACTATATGGACAATTGCACGTACTTGAAATTTATTACATGATACATTTTTGAATGTAGTTTAAAGTCTAGACCTGATGTATAAATCTGCTAAGACCCGTCCCAACACATGCATTGTGCAGCCAATCAGGACCAGAACCACTAAAGGGCCATCACATTTCCAGCATGGCGTTTTCACTTGCCAAGCAAACCTACTGCACTTCTTTAATGTCTAACCAGTCTTCTAACCTGTGACGCCTCTTTGTCATATCTAACTCATTTCTCTGTCCACTTGTACCACCTTCACTTTCCTCCTTCTTCAAAGTCAAAACTATTCAATAAAATATCTCCTCGTACCAAACCCCACTCACCTTACACCCTTCTCCTATACTCCACATTCCACCCTCTGAACTTAACTCATCTCACCCTACACAACCTGTCCCCTCAGTCATATTACCTCCTAATGTCTATGCTCTATCTCCCCACTGTATGTGTGGTACCCCAAAGCCCTGTTGAGCAGCACAGAGGAGTGCATAAACGCTTTTAAAATGCAGGGCTACAAGGGGTTAATTGTGCTCCTGAAAACTTGTGCCCAGGAGTGATTGACAGGAGGAGGATGAAGGCCCTGATTGGCTGGGGGAGTAACTGGAAGAGGATGTGCAGGAAGGAGGAGAAAGAGAGAGCAGCATGGTAGAAGGAACAAGGGGGAGGACGTGCAGCCGAGCAGAGACAAGAGTGAACTGCTGCCAGAACTGTGACATTGCCAGCAAAGCAGACGGAGAACAGCTGGGGACACGCAGCGGGGTGCCAAAGACAGTCTCCACCAGCTGCAGAACCGTCTCAAGGTAAAACCCTAGCCTGCAGTGTACTGCACACACCCCAGTGTCAGAGGGAAGAGTGATGAGAGAATCTATCCAAAACTGACATTGCATTCTTGTACAAGGAAGGATTGTGAGAGCTTTTCCCCCAGATCATACCTTTACACAGGCTGCAGGGAACAATTAAGACGGTCGTTTCAGCTATATCCTGTGTGTGTGTGTGTGTGCTGATATCTGGACACCATACCCTGTTGCAGAGCACATGTGCTGATAGAGATTTATTGACTGCTGAGAGAACAGCGCCATCTTGTGGCTGAAATGAGCAACAGCCCTGCTTTCTACTATAATACTTAACCCTTGATGGAAACCTCTGCAGGACATTGGAACACTACCAAATTCCTGTGCACAGGTCAGCCCAGGACTGAGTGGAAAATATGGTAACGTTACCAGGGATAATATTGGTGCACCAAATGTTGAGATGGATGTTAATGTTATGTGATTTACCTAAGAATTGATTTATTAATATTGAAGGTGTGACATTCAGTGTTAGTGGTACCGCTGCAATTCAAGTTAACTCAGCAGTAGATGCTAAAAGTGGCGCGCCTGACCCATAGGGAATAGCACGGTACCCCAAATACCTGAATAAGAAGTAGCCCTCTAGTGGGCGCGGTAGTGACCGTAAGAGTCTTGATGGGTTATTATTGATGGTTATTGCATCATCACCAGTCAGATATTGTTAACGTGAAAGTAGTAACTGTGATTACCAGTGTGCCTTATTAGACAATGTGTATTGAAGATGTTATCATTATTCTGCCTTATACTCACCAGGTATATGTCATATGTTAAATGCTATTGTGCTCTATGCTGATCCGCATTATTTTGTCATTACTATTGAGCTGAAGGGGTCAGTGGTGCTGTGTCTTACCGAAACTATCCTTACCGCATTCTCAATAAACCCAAGTTGTTTGACCAATCCTTGTCCCTTTCATTGAAGTATTTATCTCCTGACCACCGGATATCCGAACAGAAAAGAACCTGACTCGTGTCTGGAGGACAAGGTAAGGGAAGGATTCCCATCAGTACTCGACCACCACGCTATTGTACTACCTACTTCTTGTAAGTGCATTTCCCTAAGGGGTTTTCGTGTGGATTTGGACAAAATAGAATCAACATATAACTATTGAAAAGAGATTATCTATTTGGAAAAATTGCCTCTAAAAGTTTTTCATTATAGTGGACTGCTTTTGTTTACATCAAGAAAAACCTGGCGCACGGAGAGATGATGCAAAAAATGGAGATCAAGTGTGAATCAGTATCTGCAGCTGAAGAGATCAATGAGATCTCAAATATAAAAAATACAACACAACAGAAAACAGCGCTGATGACTGATACACACAATCAATATACAACCATCCGTGGGTAATAAATATATATAAACACTTTATTAAAAATGAACCATAAAATATGCAACACTGGCCAGTGGATAACAACTAGACATATAAAAAATCAGATCAACCGACTGTGTTGACCATCAATAAGGCTGATGAACCATCAAATCGATCACTTCTGAAGAGAACCAGCTAAATGTCCCACATCGTAAAGATACTATTGTCCAATGACCCCGTACAAGGTCATGAAGTGGAGCTTCAAAATAAGTGTGGCCACACTGGTGGTGGAAAGTGTACGTCACCGCGATGATGGTGAACCCCACTTCAATGCTTCTTACACATGTAGTATGGAGGAGAATATGCCATAAATGCCACAATGAGAAAACCGCCACTCCTGAATGGAAATCAAAGTCGCTAAGCTGCTTAAGCAGTAAGCGCAATACAGACCTGGTCCGATACTCAGTCCCGTATTGTGGTCTGTATGCGCACGCACCTCATACCCAGACGAACTCCGGGACCTCCGTGGTAAATATGTAGGTGAAGACGGCAATTCGTGTAAGTAGTGGAATAGCAGCTAACACAATCGTGGCACCAAATATATAGCGATAATATGGCTCAAAAAAGGCAACCTCCAAGAATCCACTAGGGATATGAGCTGGGTCATGGAATAGTGCTATCCAGCGGCTCAATGAACATCCAAATCACCTGACGCGTTTCATCACCTGCCTGGTGATTTCTTCAGAGGAAGTGCTCTGTTGTGCTCCAATGCCTCTTTAAGTATCCTTGATACAATTACTCAGTCTGCAGCTGGTTCATAACGGGCACTTTGTACCTATACCATACTTGTAGTGGGATACATAAATATGGTTGGTTCAATTGAAAACATTCAAATATCTTATATACAAGGAAATACCGAATAATTATAATTCATATAGAGCAAAAACAAAGCACTTTTAGAGAAAACAATACATATCAAAACATATATATATATAGAAATTATCATAATGATCATACCATCCTCCCCACATAGAGCATATTGGATAAATTAGGACTCAGAGAAAACACCTTAGAGTCCTAAATTCTCACACTGTTACCTCAACTACACATATATAAATATGCAAATATAGTATTATACAAACACAGATCTAAGTCAATCTAGATAAAGCGAACACTAATAATCTGACCTGAGTAGACAGTAATAATAGATGGTATAATTAATACAGAAATATTAAAAAAAAAATAAAAAAAAAAAATTACAACCTATAGATTGAAGCATAGGTAGCCACCCGGATGACTTAAAAAAGTGCTGAAAACACACATAAGGAAATATGGGTGTATATATCGGTCAAGAGATAGGGTAAGTCCTACAAATGTCATAAGTAAGCTCGTGAATAATACCGAATAAGGACCCCTAAACTAACACATCAGCCCCACAAATGGGACTAGTGTATCTTACAGGTAACCAAGATACATTCATAAATACTCATGAATAGAGAATATAGCTTAAAGGATCAGGTTCAGGACAACACCTCATTGAGCTCAAGTGCTTCATTCAATCCTCTAGGACTCAAGGCATCCAGTTGATGGATCCAAAAGACCTCTTGTTTACATAATCTTTTAAAACGATCCCCTCCTCTCGTGGTCTGTTTAATATGCTCTAGACCACATATAGATAAACCTTCTAATCTCCCATTGTGAACCGCATTAAAGTGGCGTGGAACACTATGATTGGTCTTCCTATTTAGGATATTCCTCCTGTGTTCCAGAAACCTCAATTTCAGTGATCTAGTCGTTCTTCCAACGTAAATGAGGTCACAACTACATTTCAATAAATAAATGACATAACTCGTGCTACAGTTGATAAATCCCCTCACTCTAAAGTTTCTATCTGAATGGATGATCTCAGTCACCCTATTACTGAGATTAGAGGATTATGAACAAGATATCATTATGGCCAAGACTAAGAAATTAAACAGAGATAAAGAGGACTATAGATTGGATAGAGTAAGGAATTTTCGGAGATCACAATATACCCGTGATCCTGGTTTTTCTAATATAAATACATCTAGATCACGAAGTGGCTACAGGAAACCGAACTCTTTTAGGAATTATCCCCACCAAAATAGGCGGGACTTCAGTCAAAGAAGAGAAGAGAGATTAGGTAGAGGTGTTAGGAGATTTCCTCCTCATTCACCTTTGAGGGACAGGCCGCAAGAATTTCCATTGGGCGCTAGATCAAAAAGAACTAGAAATAGTCCCCCTAACCAATATCAAGAGCCAGATGTCTCCTCTTTTTTAGAGAAGAATCCGGATGCAAGGATCAGGAGTTTCACGCATCCAAATCCCTATCAACCATTGAGGGAAAGAACTCCAAAACGTACAAGGGATTGGTCAGAGGTAAGAGAGGAGGAAAAAGATATAGGCAGAAGACCGAGATTGAGGTAAATACCGAGGGGGTGTTCAACCTTTCCTCGAAAACACTTAGTAAGTCTGAACTATCTCTTTTAAGTAAGGGCCTTAATTTTGCTCCCTCAAAAGAACCTAACTTGTTTGAACTATTTGTTGAGCTCAATCGGTTTGTACGCACTTTATGCAGGAAAAAATATTTTGCTAATAAAAGCATAAAGAAAATTGATTCAGATTTGAGTCCTATTGTATTGGATAGTAGTGATCGTGAATGTCTCCATATACTAGAAGAGCTTAGCTGTGAGGGTAGGGGATCAATGAGGGATGACAGTTCTGAATTGATCTATGATGTTACAAATCTTAATGGGAAGGATCCACCTTTGAAGAGATTCAAATTGAAGTCAGAATTTTTTCCCACTTCATGTAAAGGGCCCCAAATCGAATGCTTTTATCAGTTAACTCTAAAGAATTTTAAGGAGTTATGTGAGAAAAGTAGATATAGTCATCCTAATTTAACTAAACTGGAAAGAACAGCATTACAGGAATTGAGAAAGGACTCCACAATTGTCATCAGGGCAGCGGACAAGGGAGGAGGGGTAGTTGTTCAGGACACTACGGATTACATTAGTGAAGGATATAGACAAGTGACTGATTTAGCTTTCTATAAGAAATTACATTCCAACCCCACTCTAGATTTCCAAAGAAGTTTGAGGATGCTATTAGATGAAGCCCTAGAATCTGGGGTGATTGATCGAGATGAATTTAGATTTTTGTATCCGCTGTATCCTGTCACAGCGATCTACTATCATCTACCTAAGCTCCACAAAAATGCGGTCTCTCCTCCAGGGAGACCGATAATTTCGGGAATAGGATCTCTGACCTCTTCTCTCTCCTTTTATGTAGACACATTTCTTCAACCTAGGGTGGTTCAACTTAAATCACACATTCGAGACTCCCTCCACTTATTGAACCATCTAAGAAATTTGGAATGGGAAGATAACTATGCGTTCCTCACTTTGGATGTAGAGGCTCTATATAGTAATATACCGCACGATAAGGGTATTCAAGTGATTGAACAGCTGTTGGGAAGAGATTCCCTTGTAGATGATGCACAGGGGAAGTTTATTGTTGACTCCATTTCATTTATTTTAACTCACAATTATTTTTTGTTTGATCACCATTATTATTTGCAAATCATGGGTACTGCCATGGGGACCAGGTTCGCGCCGAGCTATGCCAACCTATACATGGGCTCCTTTGAGGAGGTCCATGTGTGGGGAGGTGGGTTCGGTGCGGACCTGGTCTTTTATGGGCGGTACATTGATGACCTGTTTATCATATGGAGAGGGGGTGAATCACGTGCACTTTCATTTATTTCTGCTTTGAATGACAACGAATACAATTTAAAGTTTGTTGGCCGCTATCACGCATCCAGTATGGATTTTTTGGATATTCAGATGAATGTTGAGAATGGAAAGTTGGTGACTTCCACTTATAAGAAGAAAGTTGATGTCGTGAGTTATTTACACTACAGAAGTTCACATTATAAGAAATAGAGAGACAATATACCAAAGGGTCAGTTAATGCGACTTAAAAGAAATTGTTCTTCAATAGAAACATTCAATCTTCAAGCAGAGTCTATGTTGGGGGACTTTAGAAAGAAAGGCTATCCCGATTATATTTTGAATAATGCTTTGAAAGAGGTGTCCTCATTAGAAAGAGATACCCTGTTACAGAAAGATGATTCCTATAGGCCTAAGAATCAAAATGGGGAACAAGCTGATACAAAAGGGCTGGTTGCTTTTATATCTAAATATAATAATAAGTCGGGGGAAATCAGGAAGATCTTTAGTAGGAATTATCCTATCCTTCAACAAGATGAGTCACTTCGACAAATATTGCCCCAAGATCCTAAGATTATTTTTAAGAGGAACAACAATTTAAAAAATATATTAGCGCCCAGTTTGGTTCAGGATGTACTGACTAAAGTGGATATGACATCTGTAGGAGGTGGTTGGTTGTCTAAACAAACAGAGGGCTGCTTCAAATGTGGTTCAAATAGATGTCTAACTTGTTCTTTTATCAGTAATAGGGTGACTGAGATCATCCATTCAGATAGAAACTTTAGAGTGAGGGGATTTATCAACTGTAGCACGAGTTATGTCATTTATTTATTGAAATGTAGTTGTGACCTCATTTACGTTGGAAGAACGACTAGATCACTGAAATTGAGGTTTCTGGAACACAGGAGGAATATCCTAAATAGGAAGACCAATCATAGTGTTCCACGCCACTTTAATGCGGTTCACAATGGGAGATTAGAAGGTTTATCTATATGTGGTCTAGAGCATATTAAACAGACCACGAGAGGAGGGGATCGTTTTAAAAGATTATGTAAACAAGAGGTCTTTTGGATCCATCAACTGGATGCCTTGAGTCCTAGAGGATTGAATGAAGCACTTGAGCTCAATGAGGTGTTGTCCTGAACCTGATCCTTTAAGCTATATTCTCTATTCATGAGTATTTATGAATGTATCTTGGTTACCTGTAAGATACACTAGTCCCATTTGTGGGGCTGATGTGTTAGTTTAGGGGTCCTTATTCGGTATTATTCACGAGCTTACTTATGATATTTGTAGGACTTACCCTATCTCTTGACCGATATATACACCCATATTTCCTTATGTGTGTTTTCAGCACTTTTTTAAGTCATCCGGGTGGCTACCTATGCTTCAATCTATAGGTTGTAATTTTTTTTTTTTTTTTTTAATATTTCTGTATTAATTATACCATCTATTATTACTGTCTACTCAGGTCAGATTATTAGTGTTCGCTTTATCTAGATTGACTTAGATCTGTGTTTGTATAATACTATATTTGCATATTTATATATGTGTAGTTGAGGTATCAGTGTGAGAATTTAGGACTCTAAGGTGTTTTCTCTGAGTCCTAATTTATCCAATATGCTCTATGTGGGGAGGATGGTATGATTATTATGATAATTTCTATATATATATATGTTTTGATATGTATTGTTTTCTCTAATAGTGCTTTGTTTTTGCTCTATATGAATTATAATTATTCGGTATTTCCTTGTATATAAGATATTTGAATGTTTTCAATTGAACCAACCATATTTATGTATCCCACTACAAGTATGGTATAGGTACAAAGTGCCCGTTATGAACCAGCTGCAGACTGAGTAATTGTATCAAGGATACTTAAAGAGGCATTGGAGCACAACAGAGCACTTCCTCTGAAGAAATCACCAGGCAGGTGATGAAACGCGTCAGGTGATTTGGATGTTCATTGAGCCGCTGGATAGCACTATTCCATGACCCAGCTCATATCCCTAGTGGATTCTTGGAGGTTGCCTTTTTTGAGCCATATTATCGCTATATATTTGGTGCCACGATTGTGTTAGCTGCTATTCCACTACTTACACGAATTGCCGTCTTCACCTACATATTTACCACGGAGGTCCCGGAGTTCTTCTGGGTATGAGGTGCGTGCGCATACAGACCACAATACGGGACTGAGTATCGGACCAGGTCTGTATTGCGCTTACTGCTTAAGCAGCTTAGCGACTTTGATTTCCATTCAGGAGTGGCGGTTTTCTCATTGTGGCATTTATGGCATATTCTCCTCCATACTACATGTGTAAGAAGCATTGAAGTGGGGTTCACCATCATCGCGGTGACGTACACTTTCCACCACCAGTGTGGCCACACTTATTTTGAAGCTCCACTTCATGACCTTGTACGGGGTCATTGGACAATAGTATCTTTACGATGTGGGACATTTAGCTGGTTCTCTTCAGAAGTGATCGATTTGATGGTTCATCAGCCTTATTGATGGTCAACACAGTCGGTTGATCTGATTTTTTATATGTCTAGTTGTTATCCACTGGCCAGTTTTGCATATTTTATGGTTCATTTTTAATAAAGTGTTTATATATATTTATTACCCACGGATGGTTGTATATTGATTGTGTGTATCAGTCATCAGCGCTGTTTTCTGTTGTGTTGCTTTTGTTTACATGTTTCACATATATTTAACCAGGCTATAATTACGAGAGGACGGAGTATATGTCTGCAGGATTCTATGATATTAGGCGCCATTTGTTGAGGGATTGTATTATAAATATTGAGCTTGTTTATACTCCTTTGTGGATAGGAGTAACTGCATACGGGCAGCCTGATATCCAAGTCTGCGCTGTTTTTCTATCTATTTAAATCATTTATTACTTGAGCAGCTTGTGTACATACGCTTATCTCACCCATCAATTTGCAATCAAATTATTGCCCCCAACATTCCAGTGAGTCTGTCCTCACAAAAGTAATCATCGATTAACTTGCAGCAATGTCTTACTGCCACTACTCCATACTCATCCTCCTGAACCTCTCTGCTGCTTTCACCGCCATTGATCACCTTCATGTCACAGTTATGACCTAATTCACTTCTCACTTATGTTATTCAATGTCTCTACCGCTCATTTGGCCTCCGATACCACCACTACACTTATGATAACCAAATGTTCATCTTCTCCCCTGACCTCTCCCTTTCTCTACAATATTGTGTCACAAATAGGCTCTCTGCTGTTTCCAAATGGATTTGCCAATGCTTCCTAAGTAGCATGTTAATGGCAGTTAGAAAAGTCTGCTCCATCTACTGCGCCATTCTGCAAAACCCCACAACTATCACAACCTAATCTTACCCCACCTACAAAGCCCTCAACACCATCATGGCTTCGTGTATCTCAAATCTGGAAATACTCTCCCTCCCACCCTCTTAGTTCTGCACATGATCTATCACTTTGTTTCTGATAATTACCTCTCACTCATGCTTACAAGACTTCTCTGTGCCACTACACATTTATGGTTAGATATTCTCTACCTTACCCTTACAGTACTCACACTACTACACCCTCACAACTGTCGCAATGTCAACGCTTTGGCTGTCTCAGCTCAGCCCCTTTCTCTGTTAGATTGTATGTTCCCTCATGAACAGAGCCCTCCCGACCCTTTAGGATCAGTTATTAGATGTGTCAGACTCCAGAGGACAGCATGCTGATAGCACAGGTCAGGTCAACTAAAGCCAGAGAAGCTGAAAAGTGACTATTGCCCTTCTATGTACAGTATGTATGTATATAGTACTGTAAATTAGAGATGTGCACTGATCCAGTGTTCTAAAACATGTTCGTCTATTGGTAATGTAACTGGTTTTGCCGGAAAAAAACAAATAGCAAAAAGTTTTGGCTTTGGTTTCAGATTTAATTAAAAATTGTGAAACATTGGTAAACTAATGTCATTTTGAACTGTTTTTGCTCCTAAATTACTATTTGTAGAATTCACCTTCTTTTCCAGTCTATTTTCTAATGATCCCTTCACAACTCTCACGAGTTTTGCATCGATATTTTCCATGAAATTATGTATTGCTTTCTTTTGAGATCTGAAATTGGTGCGTGAAACTGAGTCATGACCAATCTAGGCTCTGTCAGATTTCTCCAAATCCGAACCACTCATCTCTACTGTAAATATTAATGTTCCTTTTATATATGTATGATTACCTTGTTTGTCTTATAGTATATATATAGTATAAGAATACAGGTAAATATATAGTATATATATATATAGTATAGTATGTATACAGTATATATATAGTATAAGAATACAGGTAAATATGTTTATATAGTGTTATCTTAACATAAAAAGCAATTACTGGCAACAATGTGTACATTGTAGCCTGCACTATAGGAAGACACACAAATGATTTTCAAATTAAACATATACGAATTCAGGGTTTACCTAAGCTGAGATTGGCTGCTAAAGGTTACAGCACATTTCTAGATTAGTAAATAATACCCATTGTCATGCATTACAATTTACAGGAACAATTAACAGGTCCGCCTAAATCAGAGGTGTTCAGTCTTGTTTTTATTTAATTTTTGTAACTGTGACCCTACATGTCAGTCTGTCATAGGTTTGGAGAGGTTGTTCTTAATAGAACACTTTGCAATCAAGGGATCCCAAAAACACTTTCTGGGTACAAACATGGGATACCCATCCATAGGTTTTACACCACTGACCTGTTAGATCAGGGGTAGGCAACCTGCGGCTCTCCAGGTGTTGTGAAACTACAAGTCCCAGCATGCTTTGCCAGTAGATAACCAGCAGATAGGTGGCAAGGCATGCTGGGATTTGTAGTTTCACAACACCTGGAGAGCCACAGGTTGCCTACCCCTGTGTTAGATGATGATAGTCTTCATGAAAAAATGACAACGAAAATTACATTTAAGGGAATGATACGTTTCACCTAATTGCAGTTATCCATGATGAAATAATTAACTGATATATAAAAAATATCAGCAGGGAAACACTAAATGGGACAGAAAAAACAACAACAAGATAGGGGGGATATCATCACCCTCAATCCTCACTACTGGATGGTCCCCAAGCTATATATAGTATATTAGACATCAGCCCAAGAACTTAGAGATGTGTTGGGGATTTATTTATTAAACAAATGTTTATATTAAACCTTATCCATGTATGTTTCTCTACAAATGTCTAGATAATGTCAGCATTTTCATAAGTATTTTCTATAAAATGAACATTTTCAATGCAACTATACCATATGGATTTTCAGTAAGAGTAATCTTATCCGTTCCATTTCCAAATACACATGATTAAGCATAAATCAGATTATAGAAGACATATAAATGGAGAATTCTGATTTTAGACTTATCAGAAAATAAGATCTATAACACTTTTAAAGTTGGTAGCAAAATATTATATTCCTATATCTGTATGGCAATAAAATGAGATCGCTATAGTTGTGAGAAGTACAGGTAACAATATCAGAGATAAAACTGTTGTATTAAAAATTTTCCCTGCTCATACAAACAGCTATAAGTGTATATCTCTATCTCTCTATATATCTCATATTATAAATATCTGAAATGTTCTTATTATCAGAATCCCACAATTTTCTGCTGTTTATGATAATTTGACCAATTGGGAGCTTTATTCTGATTCTATTATCATCATTTATTTATATAGCACCACTAATTCTGCAGCGCTGTAAAGAAAACTCAAAACTGGAGCATGCAGAGGAAACCCACGCAAACACGGGGAGAACATACAAACTCCACACAGTCAATGGTTGGGAATCGAACTCCAGTGCTGTGAGGCAGAAGTACTAACCACTAAGCCACCGTGCTGCCCTGTGTATGTATATATATATATATATATTTTTATATATATATTTTTATATATATATATATATATATATATATATATATATATGTACATATATATATGTAGCTTGACAAATTTATTGTATATTTCCCTTTAACTATGTGCCTTTAAAATGTGTTTTTCTTATGTTTATGCCGTATATTATACTGTAGCACAGGCAGAATTACCATAGTAGCAGGGGTACAGCTGCTGTGGGGACACCTCTCCTGCCGAAGCATCAAGTGTCTATGTGTCGGCATGGGCCGGCAAATGTCTAGATATGCCCATGTACATATATATATATATATATATATATATATATATATATATATATATATATATATATATATACATATACGCCCTTCAACTTGAAAATACTCTATGGCAGTGATGATCAACCTGATATACTTCAAGGGCCACTAATCTAATAAATAAATCATTCAGGGAGTAAAATTTATTTAAAAAATGTACCTATGAATGAATGAAGTAATCAGGAATCAGCAGAGAGGAAGGATTAGTACTACATGGTGCAGGTTGTACAACCCTTGGATCTCAAATGTGCTGTGACCTCTCTGCTTTGTGCAGAATTGGCCAGTTGGCCACAGAATAAGATGTTCTGTCTCATTTTCTTCTTACTGAGATTCAATTATAGCTGGGTCCACGGGTAAAAACTCTGTGGCGCATAGAGCAGAGATGGAGTCACATTTGAGGCAGACTGGAAAGGAACTGGGTGTTTCAAGGAAAGGCTGCCTGTTACCTATTCCTGCTGTAGGGTGTTTATGCCATTGCTAGGGTGGACTCACACCTGCCAACACTGCAATGCTTTGTCCTTGTTGTGCCAACTGGGAGAAGCGGAGGTTAAAACCATGTTGTAGGTTTTGAACAATGACATAATTAAATTTGAGGAGGAATTTGCATTAAATAAAAGTAGTGTATATATATATATATATATATATATATATATATATATATATATATATATATATATGTACACACAAACATGCACACACAACATACATTGCATTTTAATAACAAATGCCTCATCCCAGAAAGCATGTTGTTTTAGCAGCAAGAATAAAGACAAACTCTGAACTCTTGCAGAGTAGGCACATGGGACACAGTGGTAGATAATTGTTATCCTGGTAAGCAATACAATGTAAGAGCGTCCCTAGAGAGCCAGAACTTAAACAGCAAGCAGCCATATAAAATCCAAATGTAACTGCTGGAACATTTGCACTATGCAAAGAACTGGGCTGTGTCAGAGTGATATTTTTTAGGCCAGCACTCAGGAGTGTAGATCTAGATACAGCTTGGCACAATGACAGCTGGGTACAGAAAGAGTAGATGGGAGCACAGGGAGGATTATTCATTTCCATTGCACTGTGAGGAGTCAACTTCAAATGTCGAGCTTGCTCTACAGGGAAACATTGTATCCTACAGAAAACCAACAATTTCAGCAAAATCAGGTCAATGGAGGATGAAAGCTTTCTACAGCCATAACCTCTACTGAGTATAAGGAAATGTTTATCTCACTTTCTATGCTAAGCCAGCAATGAAAGAAGAGATCTTGTGCTTTAGAAGGGAAAGCCATTTAAAGGTCAACTACAGTCATGGGCAAAAGTTTTGAGAATGACACAAATATTATTTCTCACACAGTCTGATCCTCGGTTTTTATGATGGCAATTTGCATATACTCCAGAATGTCATGAAGCGTGATTAGATGAATTGCAATTAATTTAAAAGTCCCTCTTTGCCATGCCAATAAACTTTATCCCAAAAACATAATTTCCACTGCATTTCAGCCCTGCCACAAAAGGACCAGCTAACATTAGGTCAGTGATTCTCTCATGAACACAGGTGAGAGTGTTCACGAGAACAAGACTGGAGATCGCTCTGTCATGCTGAGTTGGAATAACAGACTTTAAAAGGAAGGTGGTGCTTGAAATCATTGCTCTTCCTCTGTTAACCATGTTTACTTGCAAGGAAACATGTGAAGTCATCATCACTTTGCAAAAAAAGGACTTCACAGGCAAGGATTTTGCTGCTAGTAAGATTGCACCTAAATCAACCATTTATCGGATCATCAAGAAGTTCAATAGTTGTAGAGTAGGCTTAAGGGCGCACAAGAACGTCCAGCAAGTGCCAGGACCATCTCCTAAAGTTGAATCAGCTGCAGGAGCTTGCTCAGGAATGGCAGCAGACAGGTGTAAGTGCATCTGCACACACAGTTAGCGAAGACCTTTGTAGGATGACCTGGCGTCAAGAAGGCCAGCAAAGAAGCCACTTCTCTCCAGGAAAAACATCAGGGACAGACTAATATTTTGCAAAAGGTACAGGGATTGGGCTGCTGAGGACTGGGGTAAAGTCATTTTCTCTGATGAATCCCCTTTCAGATTGTTTGGGGCATTTGGAAAAAGGAAGGGCCAACACTGCAAATATTGACTCTTGAATGTAATTGTTAATAAAAGCCTATGACACTTATGAAATGCTTGTAATTTTACCTCAGTATACTATAGCAACATCTGACAAAAAGGTCTAAAAACACTGAAGCAGCAAACTTTGTGAAAACAAATACTCAAAACCTTTGGCCATGACTGTACACTGCATTTAAGAAAAATAACAATGCAACTCTGAAGAGCAAATAGTAGTTTCGGACCTACTGCACACCTATATTTATGCAAGTCTACTTATATTTCTGCTAGGGCCCTTAGGTGCAAAGTTTGTGAAACAAGAGGGCAGCTTTTGTGGTGAAGAACAATTTTGCATAGGTTGAGTAGAGAAATTAAGTAGGTGAAGGCATTCCTAGTCTGGTATTGTATCGTCGCACCAGTGCACCTCATTTTGCAGAGCTGAGCAGAAACAAGGTTTTATTTTTGCGGAACAAGATAACTGTAATGAGAGAACGGGATTGGAGAGGGGGCCTTTCGTAGCATGCAGAGCTATTCCCACTCTATAAAAGGATTTGTGGTCTGCACCAGCTCTGAACTGGTAGAAATCTGGCTTCATCCTATGCTTGTAATGAAACAAAACACTGCTCATGTACAATGCACTGTGTAAAATAAAAAATAAATAAGTAATTGAAAGACAGACAGCATGTCCCCCACCCAAAATCCTCAAACAGCCTCAGTGCTAGGAAGCTTGAGCTGGTTTTGCCTAAAACAGGCAGACCACGATAACAGGGAGATCACAAGCATAGAGATCAGGGTACTCAGATGTCTCAAGGACTTGGATAGCACAACAGACTAGAGCAGAGCACCTGGGGGTGACAGGAGCAGAACCTAGGTGAAAGGGCCTTTAGGAAACTATTTAACACTAAAATATAATTTTCAAGTATAAGCCTTAAAGCACATACGTTCCATTGCTATTCTGTTTAAAAGTCACACCTCCTTGCTGAACCTGCTCCCACATCTTTAGGACACTGTCCCCAAGGCCATTGTCTATAGTGGGCAAACTGGACAACTATTCAGGGTCTCAAACAAAATGGAGACCCCTGAGCCTCAAACACGTGTTATTTAAAAAATAAAATAAAGTAAAGTATACAACCCCACCACCATACAAAGTAAACCCGTCCGTTCAATTCATGACCTGAACAGCCTGTGCATTAGCTAGCCGATAGCTAAGAGGGTACCTGTCCTGAAGTTAACTCTTATTGGTTGCAGAAGTTTAGTGTGGGGCAGGAAACAGCGCTATCACCTGATAGGCTTACATTTGCTTCCAGCAGGACCCAGGAAGTGTAGAGAGTGAGAGTGTTAGTAGGTGAGAGGGGGGTTGATAATTAAGGTACTGCATTTAAGATTTGCACTTGATATTGATCTGCATATAAACTTGGGACCAGATATGGTATTCCTTATAGCTTTGGCACCAGATATAGTGCTGTATATAAACTGATCACTAGATATTAGTCGGTATTTGCTCCACAAACCGCACTAATTTATTATTTAATTAATACATTTAATCAAACACTCAAATTAATGTTTTAACCTTACTATTTATTAATGGCATTTGCATCATGTATTTAGTATGTTATTAATAAAATCAATATATAAAACCATATAATTCATATGGTGGTGACGGATTCCCTTTAGTTATACTGAAGCAATTAGTATAACATTTAGGTATGTTACCGTTCAATATAAATCTTGATATATCATAATTTTTCCTCCTCCTTTCTTCCCCCTACATCACCCTTATGGTTATCGTACTATTTTAGATATATTTAGTATATAGCAATCATTACCTTAATACATGATTTTAGAATATGAGACAAGTGTGGCAAAGTATGTTTACAAACCACATCTCATAGACACACATGGACCAATGAAAACATAGGATGGGCAGAACTTTCGTTGTATCTGACTGTGGATAGGTCCGATTGAATGGCAGTCACGTCTTTAGTATAGCAACCGATATGGAAAAGCAATAGGTTACCAAGTCAAATGTCATGACAGGGGTGTGTTTTCTGACTATAAAAGACCAATGAAATGGCTCCCTCGGTTTGACTTGAAAAAGTGAAAGTAGCGAAACATGCATCAGCATTTTACCATCTCACAGGTCACAATATGCTATTCATACACTTTCAGCCAAATACTGCAGCGATCTGGCTGGATGGTAAGTGACAGAGCAATGACTCAAACACACGACAGTTCCTAGCACATCTAGGACACATTGGCACACAGCAGTGTCAGAAAAGAAAAGTGGTGCAAGATGGAATTGTCCTTGGATCATGAAACCAGTTATGGTTTATTTGATCGCTCCACCTGTTTCTTGGATAAGTGAGGTAATTCTATAGCTAATACATGGCAAGGAGTGCTTTTATCAGACACACACCAATCCAGGGTGCTAGACAATGCACTAAAAAGAGCCTCAGTGAGCTTCGAATCAGCCCCAATTCCCACAAAATTATAATCTAGTTAGGTACCTTTCATATAAAGTGCAGATTGCAAACACAAACATGTGTGGGAGAATGTGGCCTCTAAGAGGCTGACTAATAGACATAAAGACATTGCATGGATGGCTATTCAGGGTGTCTGCCTTTCAGGGCATTCATGCACTCCCGAAACCTGTGCCGAAATGTCCATTGCCCCTTCTGCATCACCAGAAGGGAAACAGCACAGCATATTTTTTGGGACTGCCCCACTGCACAGGCACGATTGGATGCTTTGGAACATGAACATAAGGACAGTGTGCTCAGAACTTGCCTTTCATACCATTTGGTATTTTATGGATTATTTCCTGGGACCCACATTATTGGGGCAATCCAGGAGGCCTGGAGCCTAATGAACTGCTTTAAGGACGCTATTTGGCTTGCCAGGAATCGCCTCATCTTGAAAAGGGAGAAGATGACCATCCAGGACTGTCGCAGGCTGATCCACAGCCTACTAAGAGACTATAACACCATTGACAGTCCTGAGTAAGAGGAGGATGATTAATTTTATGTCTCCCTCTTCTCCTTCTCCCCCTATGTGTCTGTTTATTCAATACAACACTGTTGAATTTGCCTGCAAATTCAGAAGACAAGCCTGCTTGTCTTCCTATTCATCAATTACTCTTAGCAATGGAGCACTCGTCTTTGGTGTATATTAGACCATACACTTACTAGTGAAAATTCAGAAAAATACAGTGCAATCACTGCTATATTAGGATTTCAGCACTCAGAAAATTCAGCTCTTTTATAACAGTGTATATGAGACACCAAACACTTTGTAGTGCAAATTCAGAGATATTACCACCCTCCTATTTCTACTCTATCACTTTGGCTGCTCTTTACTGTGACCTAACCCTTCTCTGTCCCTCTCTCAAATGGCGCTAGATCGCCGTGAAGGCAGGTATTTATTGATTAAAAAACTTGAGAGATCCAAGATCCGAGATCCGACGACGTCACAATGACGTTTTGCCTTGTTTTGGAATCCGAATAGGCACGAGAGTACCGAGGAGACTCGGCTCGGTACTCAGAACCCCAAAGTTCTGGGTGGGTTCGCTTTTAAGGAAACCGAGCCCGCCCATCTCTATTGCATAATCACATTAATTCACAATTACTTTTTTAAATTTCACTACCTATTTGTTACGAATCTGGTTTGATACAGTCCTGATTAGTCAGAGCAGGTCTGTATACGACCTGGTGCTGAGTCTTAACTAGGGTTCAGAATAAGGAGGCAAGAAACGGATGTTGCTTCTTCAATACTTTAATGAGTAGATAATAAACATATCATAATCAATTATGTATATAGCGCCACTAATTCTACAGCGCTTTACAGAGAACTCATTCACATCAGTCCCTGCCCCATTGGAGCTTACTGTCTAAATTCCCTAACATACACGTACACGCACACAGACAGACATATATAAATATGCACAGATGACAGGAATGAAGTATAATCTGCGGATTTATAATACTGTCTTCAGTATCACCTATATGCTGATGATATTCAACTCTACATCTCTTCTCCTGATCTTTCCTCCTCCCTCCTCTCTCGTGTAACTGACTGCCTCTCAGCCATCTCATCCTGGATGTCCTCTCACTTTCTTAAAATTAACATCTCCAAAACCGAACTCATTGTCTTTCCCCCACCCAGGCTCCCTTCCCACCATGACCTCTCTATCGTTGTTAACAACTCCACTATCTCCTCTGTCACCCAACTCCGCTGCCTAGGTGTCACTCTCGACTCCTCTCTCTCTTTTGCCCCCCACATTCAATCCCTTGCCCAAGCCTGTCGCTTCTAACTCCGTAACATTGCCCGCATCCGTCCCTTCCTCTCTCAAGATGCCACCAAAACTATCATCCACGCTCTCATCATCTCCCGTCTCGACTACTGCAACCTCCTCCTTACTGGCCTCCCCTGCTCCCGCCTTGCCCCCCTCCGCTCTATACTCAATGCGGCTGCGAGATTCATCTTCCTCTCACGCCGCTCCTCCTCTGCCTCCCCTCTCTGTCTTTCCTTACACTGGCTCTCCTTCCCCTACAGAATCCTTTTCAAACTCCTCACCACCACTTACAAAGCTCTCTCTCAGTCTACTGCCCCTTACATCTCTAACCTCCTCTCCATTCACACTCCCGCCCGCTCCCTGCGCTCAGCCAATGATCGCCGCCTCTCCTCCACTCTGATCACCTCTTCCCACTCTAGAATCCAAGACTTCTCCCGTGCTGCCCCCCTTCACTGGAACGACCTCCCTCGCTCCATTCGTCTCTCACCCAATCTGTGCTCCTTCAAGCGGGCTCTTAAAACTCACCTGTTCCCTCCTGTCTCCATACCTGTTCTTCCACTCCGTCTCTACTGTATCTGCCTGCCTGGAGTTTCTGAAGTACTGGTACTTTGTGTTTATCGTTCTGTACTGTCTTACCCTGTATAGTCTACTGTTTGTACCATGTACGGCGCTGCGGAAACCTTTTGGCGCCTTACAAATAAACGATAATAATAATAATAATAATAATACAGATATCACATATAATGGAGAAGCATAATTACGTATAGATGTCACAGCTAATACGTGGAAGTATTAGTAACGTACATAAATCAGAAATAATGAGAATGGTTAGATTAATGGAAGCAGCGACAAGTGCTGCAAATCACAGGGAGAACATATAGCAATGCAAGCATCAATAGACAAAAAGGCATAATACTGGGACTGAGGCTGAGAGGAATCCAGAACGGAACACGACATACAGCAATGCAGGGAGACACGATAAGTCACAGTGCAGAGATGGAGAATCCGGCAAGGTTAAGCACACAGGAGGGTTGGTAACTAGCTACGGCGGAGCGGAGCCATGACTGTAGCAGAGTTGTAGTAGAGGTGATAGTTCAGCACTCCCTTAAAGAGTATTGAGGTCTAGCTGAAGCTAAGGAGCTTAAAGTTACAGTTGTAGTAGAGGTGATAGTTCAGCACTCCCTTAAAGAGTGGTGAGGTCTAGCTGAAGCTAAGGAGCTTAAAGTTACAGTTGTAGTAGAGTTGATAGTTCAGCGCTCCCTAAAAGAGTGGTGAGGTCTCTGAAGCTAAGGAGCTTAAAATTAGAGTTGTAGTAGAGGTGATAATGCAGTGCTCCCTAAAAGAGTGGTGAGGTCTCTGAAGCAAAGGAGCTTAAAATTAGAGTTGTAGTAGAGGTGATAGTTCAGTGCTCCCTAAAAGAGTGGTGAGGTCTAGCTGATGCTAAGAAGCTTAAAGTTAGAGGTGTAGTAGAGGTGATAGTTCAGCGCTCCCTAAAAGAGTGGTGAGGTCTAGCTGATGCTAAGGAGCTTAAAGTTAGAGGTGTAGTAGAGGTGATAGTTCAGCGCTCCCTAAAAGAGCGGTGAGGTCTAGTTAAAGCTAAGGACCTTAAAGTTAGAGTTGTAGTAGAGGTGATAATTCAGCGCTCTCTAAAAGAGTGGTGAGGTCTCTGAAGCAAAGGAGCTTAAAATTAGAGTTGTAGAAGAGGTGATAGTTCAGCGATCCCTAAAAGAGCGGTGAGGTCTAGTTAAAGCAAAGGAGCTTAAAATTAGAGTTGTAGTAGAGTTGATAGTTCAGCGCTCCCTAAAAGAGTAGCAATGATACAATGCAGGTGTCAATTAACCATGGCAGAGCGTGGCAAGGTGATATACACAACAGCAGTCTTGTTCACAGCACAGATAATATCAGCTACAATAACCACAGCAAAGATGAGAATAGTCAGCTCTCTGTGCACCACAGAGAAGGTAGCAATAACCAATGTCCAGGATACCACAGAGTTCAGTAATTAGTAGATGACACTATATGGAGTGGAGAGCCGTGGGCGCAAAATATTTCTTTGATGAAAAGTTCTGCCAACACTGCGGAAGAAGGGAGTCCTTTGAGGGGAATGAAATTAGCTGTTCTGGAAAAACTGTCACCACCCAAATAACCGTATGAGCTTTGGAGGGAGGCTGATTGGTAATAAAGTAACTTAGGAATAAGAGGACCGAAGGGTCTATGTCGAGGAAACTTATGTTGTGCACATTTGAGCAGGCAGAAACAAATGATTTTACATTTTTCGACAGGGATGGCCACCAATAGTACCGGGTCAGGAGTTCTCCAGCTTGACCCAAGAAGCGAGATAAATGGGCCCGGCGTAACAACTTGAGACGTAGATGTGTTAATATGAAGGTTCTGCCTGGAGGGCAAGTAGATTTATGCACAGGAGTAAGGGCCAAGACACAACTAGAGTAAAAGATGGGATGAATGTCCTTGGGAGAATCCTGGTCTTCGGAATGAAAGGACCTAGAAAGAGCATCTACTTTTCTATTTTTTGATCCCGGACGGAAGGCAAGACTAATATCAAATCTTGAAAAGAACAAGGCCCATCTGGCTTGACGAGGATTCAGACAACGAGCTGAACAGAGATAACAGAAGGTCTTATGGTCGGTATATATAGGAATAGGAAACAAGGCCCCTTCCAACAGATGTCGCCATTCAGACAGGGCTAATTTAATAGCCATTAATTCTTGATCTCCTGTTCCATAATTATTTTCTACAGGGAGGAATTTGGATGTAGTTTCCCAGAAGTGTCACATTGAGACAAAATTGCACCAGTGCCCACAGAAGATGCATCTACCAAGAAAAAGGGACATTGGTAATCAGGTTGCTGAAGAATAGGAGCAGAAGAGAAGGCTGACTTTAGATGTTCAAAGGCTGAGATGGCCTCGGGGGACCAAAGCTTGGGATTAGCTGATTTCTTGGTAAGAGTAGTGATGGGGGCAATGATGGTAGAATTCCCCTTGATGAATTGTCTGTAGCAGTTGGCGAAGCCAGGGAAGCATTGGATAGCTTTCAGATCGGTGGCCAAGGGCCAGTCCACAATTGCTCTTAGTTTAGCCGAGTCCATCTGAAGGGCTGTGCCTGAGAGGATGTGCCCTTAGAAAGGTATCTGAGGTTGCTCGAAAAGGCACTTTTATAGTTTACAGAAGAGGTTGTGTTCTCTCAGATGAGCCAGGACTTGACCTACATGTTCCCTATGTGAAGGGAGGTCACGAGAAAATATCAGAATGTCGTCCAGGTAGATGATGAGGAATTGATAGAGAAGGTCTTGAAAAATATCATTTATGAGGGTATGCAATACAGCTGGAGCATTACAAAGCCCAAAGGGCATTACTAAATTCTCAAAGTGCCCATCGTGTGTGTTAAAGGCTGTTTTCCATTCGTCACCTGCTTTAATACGAACAAGATTGTAGGCCCCTCATAAATCTAATTTGGAGAACACAGTAGCACCTTTGATGCGGTTGAAAAGCTCGGAGATGAGGGGTAACGGATACATATTCTTAACGGTAATAGCATTAAGGCCTCGAAAGTCAATGCATGGCCGGAGGCCGCCCTCATTCTTTTAAAGAAAAAGATTCCAGCTCCAGCTGGAGAGGTGGACTTCTGGAGAAAACCTTTTTGCATGTTTTCTTGAGTATATTGAGACATTGCTTGGGTCTCAGGAAGAGAAAAGGGATATACATGACCACGAGGAATAGGTTTGCCAGGGAGAAGCTCGATTCCACAATCCAAAATGCGATGGGGGGAAGCTTAGTTGCCTCCTTTTCACAGAAGACATCTGCATACTGTTGGTATTGAGAAGGTAAAGATGGTAACTAAGAAGCAGTGATTAGATGAGGAGGTACTACTTTCTTCAGACAGTGAGACTGACACCGTGATCCCTAGGACAAAATTTGAACAGTATGCCAGTCCAGAGTTGGGGAGTGGAGACGTAGCCATGGCAGACCTAACACAAGGGAGTTGATGGTCTTTGGAAGAACTAGAAAGGAAATATTTTCCCAATGCAGAATTCCAATCTGAAGGGTGAGAGGAAAAGTCTGGAACTGAATAAAGCCTCCTGGAATATTACTGCCATCAATGGCTGTAAGGCGTACAGGAGGTTCCAATGGTGTAGTAAGAATATGATATTTCTCAGCCAGCAATAAAATTACCGGCTGCACCAGGATCCAGCAAGGCATCAAGCGGAATAGAGAGATTCTCAAAAAAAACAGATAAACAGAAAACAAGAGGTTCTCTTTGTGACGAGAACTGTTGAGATAAAAATAAAACAGACCTAATGGGGTTCCCCCTTGCTCTGTTTGGCCTGAGCGTTTTCCCGGATGCGTAGGACAACTACTGATGCGATGAGCCTTCCCTCCTCAATAGAAGCACAGATTATTTTTTAAATCTTCTCTCTCTCTCACTTGGAGATAGGCGGGACCTACCTACTTGCATGGGTTCTTCTGGGGGCAAAGAGGCCCCTGAATTCTGGAAAACAGGGCGATGATTAGGATACCGGATCTATTCCTTTTCTTGAACCCTCTTATTGAATTGAAGATCTATTTTGACACGTAGCGAGATCAGATCATCCAAGGAAGATGGGAGGTCACGGGAAGCCAACATGTCTTTTATTTTATCAGATAGGCCTTGCCAGAACGTGGCCTCCAGTGCTTCGTCATTCCAGTGCAGCTCGGAGGCCATTGTACTAAATATGATGGCATATTGTCCTACAGAATGAGAGCCTTGGCGTAGATAAAGAATTCCTGTAGCTGCACTGGAAAGGCGACCAGGTTTATCAAAAATTCTTTTGAAGGTTGTCAGAAATTCCTCATAGTTTTGCAGAAAGGGGTCATTCTTCTCCCATAGGGGTGAGGCCCAGGCCAGGGCTTGACCAGAAAGAATGGACAGAATATAGGCAATTTTAGCCCTATCCGTAGGAAAGTTTCTGGATAATAATTCAAATTGAATTGCACATTGATTCACAAATTCTCTACATGACTTGGGGTTCCCATCGTACATTGGAGGATTAGGAATTTGTGGGTGCAAGGTAGTTGTGTTAGCAAAAGCCGAAGTCGACTCAGCAGAGGTATCAGGTTTATGGGAGGATGCCAGAGGGTTCTGAAAAGAATCCAGACGAGAGGATAAAGCCTGTATGAGGTGATCTTGCTTTTCCACTCTCCCTACTAGATGTTGAAATAAGTCCTTGGGAGAGGGATCGCCCATTGTGTTCATTTTCTTTTATGGTCAGTGCAAACTGTTACTAATCTGGTTTGATACAGGCCTGATTAGTCAGAGCAGGCCTGAACACGACCTGGTGCGGAGTCTTAACTAGCGTTCAGATAGGGAGGCAAGACACGGATATTTCTTCTTCAATGCTTCAATGAGTAGCTAAGAAACATATATATAAATATGCACAGATGACAGGAATGAAGTATAATCTGACAGTGAGCAGGTGCCAGTGCTGAGTTTAAATAGAGCATGTTTGAATGGCCCGCCCTGAGGGCGAGTCATGTGATCCGCAGGAGAACAGAGCAGACGGAAAGTAGCAAACCTGGACAGGATTGTTACACTATTATGATGCAGTAACAGATGGAGATTTTTTTTCTCTCTTTTTAATGAATACCAATAAAAGTTGAGATTTTATTATTAATCACAGAGGGCCCCAATCAAACACAAACATTTCAAGCAGCGAAATTGTCTTATCTCTTCTTGTTTGCTTTAAAATATACTCTAATTGAGATATGTGGGTTCACCCCCCCCCCCCCCATTACTAAATGTTGTGCTTGGAATAAAACATCATCAATATGTATCTACCAATAAGGGGTTAGTGATTTACTTAATAAGGTTGAAATTTTACTGTGGTTAACAGGAATATATATCTATCACCTTAGCAACACTGTGTTATAAATAAAGGCAAAGCATTAAATTATCCTCTCTCTCGGTTATCATAAAGCAGCTTATTTCAAGATCATACAAACAGTACATATAAATCCTCACTTAAAATACTTATAATACAGTACAGATCAAAAGGCAAGATAACAAATTCTAGTTATGAAAATTAAAATTCAGAAGTAGGCTCACCACAATTAATTGTGGCTTTTAAAGCAGGCTTGTTTGGGCGCCATTGTAAAATGAAAGCTAATAACAAAAATTTTAATGACCATTTAATAACTAGTCCCATTAATCTCTTTAACTGATCACCTCTAAAGTTAATTTCCTCATCACACCTGACTGGCCTGCATGAGTGTTATTGTGCATGCGCCATCTGGCTTATCGGTGCAACAGGATCAGCTGTTATCTGTACAAGTGATCTTTCTGCTGCGAATACACGTCCTGACCTTGTTAAAAACAACCTACATTTACCAATTGTATATGAGCGAGACAAAATCAACACACATGATTTTATGAAGCTGTAAAGCTATACCAAGGTTCTTCTAATATTTTTAACAGTCCATGTCAGTTGCCTCCCCCTGCTATCTACTAGACGTCAATAATGAAAAAAAAGGAACGGAGCGCAGTGAAGTATGAAGGCTATGATGCAACAGTGGCTTTGTTTCTGCACCTTTGACGCAAAAATGTATTTATTGATAATTTACATTCTTATTCCTGTGAGTGGTTGTGTAGGTAGGGCCCCAATGCACTGCTTTGCCCAGGGGGCTATAGTGCTGTAAGGACGGCCCTGACCATACCCCTGTGATGTTGTCAATGTAGGGGGGCACGTCAAAGGAGTGGGATCTCTCCTTTACAATGAGTGTTACACGCAATCATATATTGCATTTGGTCTCTATACACGGGTGTTTTTTTTGTTGGCAGATCTGTTGAGTGGGGTAACTTAAACCCACACAACAGATCTGCTAACAAAAAACAAAATTAAAATACTAATCTGTAAGATCACTCTGCCCAGGTAAACACAGTTTACACTTTTGTGCTCTTATTACCTCAGTTTTTTGTGCTGCCAACATCTCGAGCTGCAGCAAGAACACAATATGAACATCCAGTTGGGAGGTGAATCGTGAAATTTAATATTACACAGAAGCAAAGATAGGGAGTTTCTGTGCAGTTTAGAGGATTTATTTGAAAATAGTCATTGCCAGTTAGGGAATGTAACCAGAGTGGATGTAGAGTGGAGCAGGCCTGCGGCTCTCCAGGTGTTGTGAAACTACAAGCCCCACTGATAGCTGGCAGGGTATGCTGAGACATGTAGTTTCACAATACCTGGAGAACCACAGATTGGCTAGGCCTGGAGTAGAGGTTGACAGACATGGTATTTTTGCCAAGAAAAAATAAGACTGCTTTGGAGTAAGAGGAAAAGAAACAGAGGGAGGAAAAGGAAGTAATTGTAGGCATTTTAGCCTTTAATGGCTTTTGGGAATTCAAAATCTCAAAGGATTGAAAAGTCCATACTATTTGGTGAACTTCTTCCAAATAGTAAAAAATAGAACTGTTAGGTCAAAATACTTGGCAAACCATATCTCATGAGACTCACTCATGGGGAACATTATTTATAGTCACTGATCATATTTATTTCTACTATGCTAACACTATTAGTTTTTGATTATTTGCTTGTCGTTAGCTTTTTAATACACAATTTTTATGCAGTTCTCAAACAAAATTTGAATTTTGAATACGTTGCGACTTGTTTTTTTAATCCCTGTTTCTGGAACTCCTGTCTAAAGGTTTGGTGTTTTAAGTCAATAATTGTAATTAAATACAGACATCATTTTCTTCTCCATGCTGCATATTTCATTGTTGTCCACATTTTCAGCGAGCGGTTTAAGTTGTTAGCCACCACTATTTTCTGCAGAAGTAGTTCAGACATAAGTTAAAGAACAAGTCTGATTACAACCCCAGGGGGCCCTAGGCAATATACTCATGTGGGCTCCCTTTCTTCCTCCGTTTATTCCCTCCAAAAAAAAAATACACATTAAAAACTGGTTAGAGTAATTCAGGTATTAGATGAGAGGCTAGGTCGCGTAACAAAACATTCTGATCCTATGTCTAATTGTGTGGTGGATACATTATATAGCAGAATATATCTAGCATGTAACAGTCTACTACTGACCAATACCACCATGTCATCTTACCAACAGCAGTGGTTTGAAATGTGTAGCGTGAAAAGCTATTCATGACATGCCAGTGGAGCCTAAGAGTATACAGGAGACTGCATAGCCTACCAAAGATAAGGCGACTGTAGGATAGATTCTAATTAGATTCTAAATTAGACTAATGATTAGATATAAGATATACCTAGGGTAGGGGTTATCTTTGAAAATTGTCAATATTATTTGATTCTGTTTTGTACATTGAAGGCCTGATTCATTTTGAAATGCAATGTGAATGCAACTTGCGTTTAAAAAAAACCAAACACATAATTGGCATGCACAAACGCCCATATTCAAATACAAGCTGTCACAAACTCCCAACCTGTCCCAGATACAGCAATCTGACCAGCTGGCCGTGACTGGAGTCACATTAGTCACTTAGCAATGAATACATCTTTTCTGCTACCACAAAGGATTTATTATGGGGTCCTTACGTTCACCAGAACCACTTATTAATTTTTCACACTTAAATAATATACACATGTAGCATGAGTCCCCCTAGGCTTCGGAAGTTTACAAAGAATCACGGAGAACACACTAGATTAAATTGATTTAATCTGAAAAATGTTCCCAAGGCTTTGTTACAAAAATTAATAACAAGACATACAATATGTTGCACAAATAAGTTTCAGGAAATAAAATAGGAAATAAAATCAGAGTCACTATTTACTTAGTTAAGACTTGGTGTGTGTGAGGGAACACAATTGAGAAATAAGGGACATTTCAGTCTTGATAGACCCCCTCATGAAAATGCACACTGTAATATCTGAAGAATTTAAACCCTTCTTACAGGCTCTTCACCCCCCACCTTAGAAATTACATTTTCAATTAAGCCAGATTGATTCCCAAAATGACACAATGCATTCCGAAGTAAATTATCTATCACAAAGATATATGTTTGGGCACCTTTGCGAATCTCTCACCTCTGCTCTGCTTAAGTGGCTAGATGGTTTACAACTTTGGGGCTTCAAACTCCTCGAAGATCCTTATCTATCCTGGGCCTGGCTAGTTTCAAAAGATTAATGACACTTGCATAGGTTCAAACTCATGTAATTTAGCAAAGCATACATTGAGATTACATTACAAGGTTACATAAAATATTCACATGGTCATACATGAATTCAACAGAAAATAACAGTCAGTCATTAGATATACTACATAATTGTCACATAAGCGATCTCAAGAAACGCTTCCTTTTTGAATCTGGGTTTAAGTATGCTCTGGCTATACGTTACTTGCCATATGTAGACACAGAACACAGTGCAGGATACACACATGTAAGTGTACAATATAAATGGTGTTTTCCTAAAATATAAGAAGATAATTCACTGTCCTGAGGGGTTTACAATACATATAATGACAGTGTGAAGAACAGAAACAAAAGATGGCAGAGACAAATTAATCCAAATGGCTGTTGGTACACCTATCATTTAGATTTATAGTGTGTTAAAGGGACTTACAGATGCTGGACAGTCTAATGAAATACACAGCTAAATGAATGACTACATAAGTGCATCTTAATCCTATTCAAATAGAAAATTGGTGACAAAAAGTAATACATTGCACATACATGAGTTAATGAGTGAATATATTTGATATTTGAAAACATTCCTAAAATAAATCACTTGTATTAAAATATAGATTCCTTTGAAAGTTAAAACAAAATCTCAATCCCAGAGACAATGCCAATAAATTATAAAGCAAAATACCATTATTACTAGATGGACATGGACACAGCTTTAAGTGAACACATTAGATTATTTTTGGCTAAATGCTTTATTGATTAATGTTGCTGGCAGCAATAAGATGTTTTGAATGCAAAGAGATTCTGGCAGCAGCTTACAGCATATATCCTCATTAATCTATTTTATATTTAGAATGTGTGATAACCTGTTTGTTGTGGAGGATAACTGGGAGTCTTACTATGCAAAATTTCCCAGACAGCACAAGACCTACAAATCCTGGGTTACCAGGACGACCATGCGAATGTTGGTACATATGAAATACATGCTGCTTAGCTCAATTACAATTAGTACATATACACGCTGTATGCCTGCTTACTGAAATTTTAGGTATGCATTTGAGCCAATTGCAATTCATCCATGGTGGTTTAGTGCTTAGCACTTCTGCCTCACAGCACAGGGGTCATGAGTTAGATTCCCGACCATGACCTTATCTGTGTGGAGTTTGTATGTTCTCCCCGTGTCTACGTGGGTGTCCTCCGGGTGCTCTGTTTCAAAAACATACTAGTAGGTTAATTGGCTGCTATTAAATTGAACTTAGTCTCTCTCAGTCTGTCTGTGCGTGTGTTAGGGAATTTAGACTGTAAGCTCCATTGTGGAAGGGACTGATGTGAGTGAGTTCTCTGTACAGCGCTGCGGAATTAGTGGCACTATATAAATAAATAGATGATGATTAAAGAAATGGAAGTTGCTCAAATCAATTTATAGGCTATAGCAGGCGCATGAAAGGGTGGGGTTATCCTAAAAGGAGCAAACACAGACAAATCCCCCCAGCACACTGCTACAGCAAAACCACCGTGGAGTGGTGGGTGGCTTCAACATACATTTGCAAATGTGTGCAACTGAGACTTTTGCATTTTTATCTACAGTAGAAATAGCAGATCTGTTGCTGGCTATAGCAGTGTGCTGGGGGGATTTGTCTGTATTTGTTCCTTAAATAGATGATGATGATGATGATGATGATGATGAATCCATGCTGTAGGTGGTTTCCATATGTGTTCAGATTATATGGCTGACCTACACAATCCTCAACAGTGCAGATGGTGCCATAATCCCAGAAAACCATATACATTAAATAATACATCAATAACTACTTATGACTAGTATATTATATGGAGGTTGATCTAATCCGCCCATACCTCAATTTGGCTGCCATGGTAAGTTAATGTGATCATCATGATTAGACAAAATTGCTCCTGTGTGAAGTAAATAATATCTTTGCTGTAATGCTAGAAGTTTCCATGTGAGCGGAATGTGGATAGTGAGTAATGGCTACTGCAAAGCATGATGCTGTCTACACTACACATTTTGGACTGATAAGTGAAATTAAATAAAAGGATAATAAATGGAGTGTATATATTAATAATATATGATTTTGGTTCATGTATAATGAATGTGATATAAATGAAGTTTATAGTGGGAGAATATGATTTTGGTTTTTATTTGAGGTGTATATTGTTGTGGAATGTATGTGAAAGTTTGAAATGTGTTTTAAATACTAAAAATGGAGTCCAGCCTGCTAGACTCTCTCCCCCCACTCTCCCACAGCTTTCCCCCAAACACACACACACACACACACAATACAAAAGCACATCACACAATAGGCACTGATTTATACGATGCCCTCCCACCATACAGTACAAGCTTATGCACATACCTTTAACAATAGGCAAACCTGACTCACACACCTTTACACCACACAATAGCTGAGAAACACATACACACACACAGACAAAAATGTATATATTTATAAAGCAGACAATGAATGTAATGTATGAACATCTATGCTATAGCACCAATGATAATAGAGTAAACAAAACCTGTTGAATTTGTATATTTATACTATGTTTACTGTTTTGTAATATATATGAGTTTTACAATTAGAATATTAATTAAGAATACAAAACATTTAAAATGAATTTATATTTTGTGTGCACTTTTTATTGAAAATATAAGCATAAGTTTATTATATATAAATTGGTCCTGTAAATTTAGGGGAAAATAACAATTATATTTCTTAGGTTAAACCAGAACTAACTTAACGGTAATAGTCATAAATAACATTATTAAATGGTCTCAACACATTTGCCAGACTACTAGGTATTTAATACCCAGACAACTTCTTTTACAGCAAGAAAACACTTTTGGATCATTAAATGTTCACTTGGTAATTTAGAATGTTGGAAGGTTTGAAAAGCCATCAATTTTTGTGGGTTTTCAGGCCAAACAGATGATTTCTAACAGAGGATATTCCAAAATAGATGACATAGTAGAATTTGTGTATTCAATTAAAGTGTTAAACTGGATACACAACTATACAATTATCGTGCTGATCACACGATTCACGACCGTTTGGTCAGATATTGCAAGAATGTGTATGCTCTCTAGATCATATTTTTACCAAAACACATCATATCTTTTTTTTTTTTTATAAACTTCCTAAAAATCACCATCAATGATGGAACGATGTTGGGCAAATGTGGAAGTGTGTATGCAACCACGTCCAGCAGTGTAGGCAGATCTTTAAAGAGTCATGGGGGTATATTTACTAAACTGTGGGTTTGAAACACTGTAAATGTTGCCTATAGCAACTAATCAGATTCTAGTTGTCATTTTGAAGGGCGGAATGGGGTGGGTACGGGCAGATGAACATAGGCAATCTACAGTAAGGGCGTTCTGAGGGCGAGCAAACGCAGATGCGACTCATTCAAGTCCTGGGTTTCTCTTAAGTACGTGTTTTAGCTGTATCATTTGTACCAGCTACAGGGCAGGTGTAAGTGCCGACTGAAAGTGATGAATGACATGGCATAGCCTGTTTTTAAAAATGACATGTATATGTGCCACTAGTTAGCATGCACAATTGTATGCAAGTAAAATAGACAATAAAAATGCATTGTATGTACAGTATGCATGAAGAACATTCTGATTTATGCATTTATTGATAAGAAAAGTGAAAAATATTGTTACAAATAGGAACTTATATTGCACACAGGGCCGGGCTGGCCATCTGGCACTTCTGGCAAATGCCTGAAGGGCCGATGGCTATTTGGGCCGATCCAGAAGCCGGCAGCATGCCTGCCCCGTCCGCCGAGCAGCTCACTGCGTGCTGCTCGGCGGACGGAGTTTCAGTCATCTGCGGCCAAGGGATTTTAATAACATGGGGCGGCACCTGTCACGTGGTGCGCGTCCCATGTGATTACTGGCATCGGCCGCACATCACTGAAACTCTGTCTGCGGAGCAGCACACAGGGAAATAATAAGGTAAGTCTGTGGCCGGAAATGTTGTGAGTGTGTGAGTGTGTGTGTGTTCATACAGTGTCCGTGTGTGGGGCCATGTTCATACTACGTGTGTGTAGAGGCCATGTTCATACAGTGTGCGTGTGGGGGCCATGTTCATACAGTGTGCGTGTGGGAGCAGTATTCTCATACAGTGTGCGTGTGGCCGCAGTATTCTCATACAGTGTGCGTGTGGCCGCAGTATTCTCATACAGTGTGTGTGTGGCCGCAGTATTCTCATACAGTGTGCGTGTGGCCGTAGTATTCTCATACAGTGTGCGTGTGGGATCAGTATTCTCATAAAGTGTGCGTGTGGGAGCAGTAGTTTCATACAGTATTTTAATTTAATATGTGAGGGAAGGGAGGATCTTAATATAGTGTGGGAGGTAGGCTATTTAATGGTGGAGTGTAGGTGGGGGATAAATATTTAAGGTGAGGTGAAGGAACGTTGAATTTAATGCTGGGGTGGTTTAGGGCTATCAATTGAATATGGGGCTGATTTTGGGGAGGAGGGCTATTTATTAAATGTGAATATAAATTATTTATTGCCGGGGATGGTTGTGGAAAATGGCTATATTTATTAAACTTTAATGCTATTTAATTTATTGCTGGGACTGTTTGGAAGGAGGGAAATTTGTTTTGAGTAAATGGGTATATTGTTAATATAATGTTGGGGCTGGTTGGAGGGAAATAGGTCTACTTATTAAATGTGAATATTATTATTGTGGGGATTGGAGGGAGGCCTAATTATAAAACGTGAGTGCTATTGTATTAAAACCGGGTCTGGTTGGAGTTTTCTAAATCTCATGTACCCATTTTTTTTCAAAATAGTGCATCCAATATTCCAGGATCAAGACAAGAAGGAACTGAGCTAAAGAAACCAGCTGCTACAAGTGGTCAAAGTGACCAAGACAGGTGGGAGAGAGCAGGACAGTCTGCCAACTGTCCTGAATCTGGTGGCGCTGTCTTGAATTTGGGTGACTGTCTCACTTAGTCAGGATTTGGTCTGACTGCAAGGACAGTTGGGAGGTTTGTCCCGCTTCACAACATACTGCTTTTGAAGGCAGAGCTGTGTGCTTTTAACAGTAGTGCACACAGTATT
The DNA here is from genome assembly GCF_038048845.1 of Mixophyes fleayi. NCBI lineage: Eukaryota > Metazoa > Chordata > Amphibia > Anura > Limnodynastidae > Mixophyes > Mixophyes fleayi. The sequence goes on along the minus strand of NC_134408.1, from coordinate 107,097,812 downwards.
GCCTGTATATTTGTCTAAAATGATAACCATGTTAGATGACAGGGGCCCTGGTGTCTTAAATTCCCTGGGCCCCTTGAGCCTTAATCCACCCCTGGTTAGGGGAAGGGAACTGATAGCTGCTCCCAGTCCTTGGACAGGACAGAGCATGCAGAGCTTAGGAGCTCTAAGTATCACAAGATTTTGTAATCTTGTGAGACAAACAGCTTCCCTGCTCACTCTACAGAAAGTAACCACCCTTATAGATGTCAGCAGCACCAGAAGCATAGATAAGTACAGTGGGCTGGGGGTGTCATAATGTGCCTGGGGGGGTGGCGTGATGTGGGTGGGAGTGCGTGATAAATGTAATGTTTTATTATGGCATCAATGCCCCATGTTTGCCACACCCACAACACAATGTGGCCACGCCCTTTTCAGCGCCGACGCTGCATGGCGGCACACAGTTTCTCTCCTGCTGGAACTGAGGTGGGACTGTGTACTTTAAATGTCAGGGCTGATTTTTAGTTCCAGTCCGGCCCTGATTGCACTTATGAATGTGCGTATCATGTTCTGTCTGTCTATATACGTTAGGTAACGTATACAGCACCGCCGCAGACGCTTCTTTGACAGCACCGCGACTGCTGTATAGTACAGTGCTGACGAAACGGAGCTGCTGCGCTCTGGTTTTTTGGGGGGTTTCGGTGGGGGGGGGAACCCCCCCTAACCATCCTGCATGCGCCCCTGTATTGAGATCCAGTTCTATTTGAATACTTTCGGAACTACACTCAAGGTCCATCAGAGGTGGCATAGGCTAATACAGTAGAGCAATTTAAACATGCCTGTGATAGACTAAAGGATATCCTTACAAAGAACTGAGGATCAAATAGGGCTTCAGGTTACCAAAGGTTTAAAAATGAGCACAATAGATGGGCCAAGTGGTTCTTATCTGCCGTCAAATTCTATGGGCCTGAGTCATTTAGAAGAGTAAGAGAAAAAAAAAAGGAGTAAAAGTTCTCCTGGGCAAATCATGTTACAATTCAAGGGGTGTAAAATAGTTTATTATTTTGCATGTAAGGAAAACACTGGCTGCTTTTTGATATAGCAAACAAATACTTGATAGCTTTATTTTTACACTGAAATTTATAGGTGATCTAGGACATGCCCTACCCCAACTATAAATCTGTCCCCACATTTTAAATTTACCTCCCTTCCAATGCAACATTGTTTTGCCAAGGTGCAAAGTTGCTTCTTTTTTTGCTTTGCTCTCCTTAATGACTCAGGCCCTATGTTTTTTTTTTAAATGCAAGTTGTTTGCAGGTTGCGTCCAAAGATTAATCAGGCTCTTGATGCCCATTGTAAAACACCATAATGGCTACATTTGTTTGCTTTCCTTTTCTTAATGAATCAATGTAATGTCCAAGTATTATATGAATGGATCGGTGTATAATTGGTTCTTACTAAACTGGCAGAGGTGTTAACAAAATAGGAACTGCAGCTAACAAATGTAGATCTTGCAAATTGTTTATTCAGTTAAAACTGAAGGGTTTCACAATCTTAAAAGTTTAGGACGACGTGGTATACAAAGAATTACAGCAGCAATTTTGTACTTACCAGACCAGAAAAGGGAAAAAAGGGGGAAGAAAGTTATTTCAACAGAAGGCACTGTCTATAGTATACAATCATGACCAAAAGTTTTGATAATGACTAGGGATGAGCGCGCTCGGATTTCTGAAATCCGAGCCCACCCGAACGTTGCGGATCCGAGTCGGATCCGAGACAGATCCGGGTATTGGCGCCAAATTCAAAAGTGAAACTGAGGCTCTGACTCATAATCCCGTTGTCGGATCTCGCGATACTCGGATCCTATAAATTCCCCGCTAGTCGCCGCCATCTTCACTCGGGCATTGATCAGGGTAGAGGGAGGGTGTGTTAGGTGGTCCTCTGTGCTGTTTAGTTCTGTGCTGTTTAGTTCTGTGCTGTTTAGTTCTGTGCTGTTTAGTGCTGTGCTGTGCTGTGCTGTTTAGTGCTGTGCTGTGCTGTGCTGTGCTGTGCTGTGCTGTGCTGTGTTCTGCAGTATCAGTCCAGTGGTGCTGTGTGCTGTGCTCTGTCCTTCTGAGGTCAGTGGTGCTGCTGGGTCCTGTGCTGTGTCCTGTTCAGTCCAGTGGTACTGTGTCCTGTGCTCTGTGCTTCTAAGGGCATAGTTATTTCCCCAATATTCCCCTGTGTTTAAAAAAATAAAAAAAAGTTTTTTTTAAAAATACCAAAAACTACTTTAATATTTTTTAATTACCACAAAATTTTCACAACCAATCCTGCAGTATAAGCCCATTGGTACTGCAATATTACCAAGTTCACACATTCAGCAGTAAAAGTCCAGTGGTACTGCAATATTACAAAGTTTACACATTCTGCAGTATCAGTCCAGTGGTGCTGTGTCCTGTGCTCTGTCCTGCTGAGTTCCGTAGTGCTGCTGGGTCCTGTGCCGTGTCCTGTTCAGTCCAGTGGTGCTGTGTCCTGTGCTCTGTGCTTCTAAGGGCATAGTTATTTCCCCATTATTCCCAAGTTTTTAAAAAATAAAAAAAAAGTAAAAAATAATAAAAAATTTAAAAAAAAAAAAATATATAATAATTATAACCAAATTTGCAAAACCAATCCAGCATTATAAGTCCATTGGTACTGCAATATTACCAAGTTCACACATTCTGCAGTATCAGTCCAGTGGTGCTGTGTCCTGTGCTCTGTCCTGCTGAGTTCCGTAGTGCTGCTGGGTCCTGTGCCGTGTCCTGTTCAGTCCAGTGGTGCTGTGTCCTGTGCTCTGTGCTTCTAAGGGCATAGTTATTTCCCCACTATTCCCAAGTTTTTTAAAAATAAAAAAAAAGTAAAAAATAATAAAAAATTTAAAAAAAAAAAAATATATAATAATTATAACCAAATTTGCAAAACCAATCCAGCATTATAAGTCCATTGGTACTGCAATATTACCAAGTTCACACATTCTGCAGTATCAGTCCAGTGGTGCTGTGTCCTGTGCTCTGTCCTGCTGAGTTCCGTAGTGCTGCTGGGTCCTGTGCCGTGTCCTGTTCAGTCCAGTGGTGCTGTGTCCTGTGCTCTGTGCTTCTAAGGGCATAGTTATTTCCCCACTATTCCCAAGTTTTTTAAAAATAAAAAAAAAGTTAAAAAAAATAAAAAATTAAAAAAAAAAAAAATATATAATAATTATAACCAAATTTGCAAAACCAATCCAGCAGTATAAGTCCATTGGTACTGCAATATTACCAAGTTCACACATTCTGCAGTATCTTGTGCTACATATAATGGAGACCAAAAATTTGGAGGATAAAGTAGGGAAAGATCAAGACCCACTTCCTCCTAATGCTGAAGCTGCTGCCACTAGTCATGACATAGACGATGAAATGCCATCAACGTCGTCTTCCAAGCCCGATGCCCAATCTCGTAGTACCGGGCATGTAAAATCCAAAAAGCCCAAGTTAAGAAAAAGTAGCAAAAAGAGAAACTTAAAATCATCTGAGGAGAAACGTAAAGTTGCCAATATGCCATTTACGACACGGAGTGGCAAGGAACGGCTTAGGCCCTGGCCCGTGTTCATGACTAGTGGTTCAGCTTCACCCACGGATCTTAGCCCTCCTCCTCCTCCCCCCCCCTACAAAAAATTGAAGAGAGTTATGCTGTCAGCAACAAAACAGCAAACAACTCTGCCTTCTAAAGAGAAATTATCACAAATCCCCAAGGCGAGTCCAAGGGTGTCGGTGGTTGTCAAGCCTGACCTTCCCATCACTGTACGGGAAGAGGTGGCTCGGGAGGAGGCTATTGATGATGTAGCTGGCGCTGTGGAGGAACTTGATGATGAGGATGGTGATGTGGTTATTGTAAATGAGGCACCAGGGGGGGAAACAGCTGATGTCCATGGGATGAAAAAGCCCATCGTCATGCCTGGTCAGAAGACCAAAAAATGCACCTCTTCGGTCTGGAGTTATTTTTATCCAAATCCAGACAACCAATGTATGGCAATATGTAGCTTATGTAAAGCTCAAATAAGCAGGGGTAAGGATCTTGCCCACCTAGGAACATCCTCCCTTATACGTCACCTGAATAACCTTCATAGTTCAGTGGTTAGTTCAGGAACTGGGGCTAGGACCCTCATCGGTACAGGGACACCTAAATCCCGTGGTCCAGTTGGATACACACCAGCAACACCCTCCTCGTCAACTTCCTCCACAATCTCCATCAGATTCAGTCCTGCAGCCCAAGTCAGCAGCCAGACTGAGTCCTCCTCAATACGGGATTCATCCGAGGAATCCTGCAGCGGTACGCCTACTACTGCCACTGCTGCTGTTGCTGCTGTTAGTCGGTCATCTTCCCAGAGGGGAAGTCGTAAGACCGCTAAGTCTTTCACCAAACAATTGACCGTCCAACAGTCGTTTGCCATGACCACCAAATACGATAGTAGTCACCCTATTGCAAAGCGTATAACTGCAGCTGTAACTGCAATGTTGGTGTTAGACGTGCGCCCGGTGTCCGCCATCAGTGGAGTGGGATTTAGAGGGTTGATGGAGGTATTGTGTCCCCGGTACCAAATCCCCTCGAGATTCCACTTCACTAGGCAGGCGATACCAAAAATGTACAGAGAAGTACGATCAAGTGTCCTCAGTGCTCTTAAAAATGCGGTTGTACCCACTGTCCACTTAACCACGGACATGTGGACAAGTGGTTCTGGGCAAACGAAGGACTATATGACTGTGACAGCCCACTGGGTAGATGCATCCCCTTCCGCAGCAACAGCAACAGCTGCATCAGTAGCAGCATCTACAAAATGGCTGCTCATGCAAAGGCAGGCAACATTGTGCATTACAGGCTTTAATAAGAGGCACAACGCTGACAACATATTAGAGAAAATGAGGGAAATTATCTCCCAGTGGCTTACCCCACTTAGACTCTCATGGGGATTTGTGGTGTCAGACAATGCCAGTAACATTGTGCGGGCATTAAATATGGGCAATTTCCAGCACGTCCCATGTTTTGCCCACACCATTAATTTGGTGGTGCAGCATTACCTCAAGAGTGACAGGGGTGTGCAGGAGATGCTTGCGGTGGCCCGCAAAATTGCTGGACACTTTCGGCATTCAGCCAGTGCCTACCGCAGACTAGAGGCACATCAAAAAAGCTTGAACCTGCCCTGCCATCACCTCAAACAAGAGGTTGTGACGCGCTGGAACTCCACCCTCTATATGCTGCAGAGGATGGAGGAGCAGCAAAAGGCCATTCAGGCCTACACAGCCACCTACGACATAGGCAAAGGAGTGGGGATGCGCCTGAGTCAAGCGCAGTGGAGACTGATTTCCGTGTTGTGCAAGGTTCTGCAGCCATTTGAACTTGCCACACGAGAAGTCAGTTCCGACACTGCCAGCTTGAGTCAGGTCATTCCCCTGATCAGGCTGTTGCAGAAGCAGCTGGAGAAAGTGAGGGAGGAGCTGGTAAGCCATTGCGATTACAGCAAGCATGTAGCTCTTGTGGATGTAGCCCTTCGTACGCTTTGCCAGGATCCGAGGGTGGTCACTCTTTTAAAGTCAGAGGAATACATTCTGGCCACCGTGCTCGATCCTCGGTTTAAAGCGTATGTTGTGTCTCTGTTTCCGGCGGACACAAATCTACAGCGGTGCAAAGACCTGCTGGTCAGGAGATTGTCCTCTGAAGAGGACCGTGACATGCCAACAGCTCCACCCTCATTTTCTTCCACATCTATGGCTGCGAGGAAAAAGCTCAGTTTTCCCAAAAGAGGCACTGGCGGGGATGCTGATAACATCTGGTCCGGACTGAAGGACCTGCCAACCATTGCAGACATGTCTACTCTCGCTGCATTGGATGCTGTCACAATAGAAAAAATTGTGGATGATTACTTTGCTGACACCATCCAAGTAGACATGTCAGACAGTCCATATTGTTACTGGCAGGAAAAAAAGGCAGTTTGGAAGCCCCTGTACAAACTGGCTCTATTTTACCTGAGTTGTCCCCCCTCCAGTGTGTACTCGGAAAGAGTTTTTAGTGCAGCGGGGAACCTGGTCAGTGAGCGGCGAAGGAGGTTGCTTCCTCACAACGTTGAAAAAATGATGTTTATAAAAATGAATAATCAATTCCTCAATGAAGTACAGCACTGCCCTCCAGATACTACAGAGGGACCTGTGGTTGTGGAGTCCAGCGGGGACGAATTGATAATGTGTGATGAGGAGGAAGTAGACACTGTAGGGGGAGAGGAATCAGAGGTTGAGGATGAGGACGACATCTTGCCTCAGTAGAGCCTGTTTAGTCTGTACAGGGAGAGATGAATAGCTTTTTTGGTGTGGGGGCCCAAACAAACCAATCATTTCAGTCAAAGTTGTTTGGTAGGCCCTGTCGCTGAAATGATTGGTTTGTTAAAGTGTGCATGTCCTATTTCAACAACAGACCTCTCAACTGCAGCTCATCCCTCCTCTGCGGGGATAATGTCTCCTGTGCTCTGACACGTCACTCTGTGTACTCTCAGCCTCAGGATCTGACACTACAGCTACCATGCCTCTTGTAGCAGCCCTCACTCCAGGGCCTCTTCCATGTGCAGTGTCCCCCTCTCTCTTGGGTTCACTATAGTGGCATGGAGTTCTCCCCCTCATCCAGGGCACACATTCCTTGCCCTGGCTCAGTCACCACGCTCAGACTTCCAGGCAATGCTGGGGGAGCCTGGGAGCTTCCACCCCAGGTCCCCAGCTACAACTCTCCTCTCCTGTGTCTTCTCTCTCTTTCTGACACTTTAAAGATCGTGCCTTTAAATGAAAAAGTCAGTCTTCATTGCACGACTATGTGCAAGTGCAACAGGGACATTTTTTTGGGTTTACAAAGTCAAACAATAACACTACGACCCTGTCTGTCTGGGGTCTGTCAATGACGAATTGTCTGTAGCATGTTTGGAGGAGGTATTGTGGCCCCGGTATCAAATTGGGTACCGGGGCCACCCCACTATGCAGTCCAGATACTTGTTTGGTGGAATTCCGACACGTGGAGGGTTTTTAAATTATATTGTGGCCTCGGTACCAAATTGTGTACCGGGGCCACCACACTACGCAGTCAAGATACTTGTTTGGTGGAATTCAGACCAGTTGAGGGTTTTATTATTATATTGTGTGGACCACTCTATCTATACCACACTACAACTCTATACCACTCTATTTCCTACTTTAATTCTATTTAATTCTATTTCCTACTTTAATTCTATTACTAATTAATTACCATAAAGAGGAAAAAAAAAAACCAATTTTACCAAAAGTATAATATGACTTAGACTTACAAACACTACACTTGAAAGATCGTGCCTTTAAATGAAAAAGTCAGTCTTCATTGCACGACTATGTGCAACAGGGACAGTTTTTTTGTTTACAAAGTCAACTAATAACACTTGGACCCTGTCTGTCTTTAACATACTTGATGGGATCTCAATGACGAATTGTCTGTAGCATGTTTGGAGGAGGTATTGTGGCCCCGGTATCAAATTGGGTACCGGGGCCACCCCACTACGCAGTCCAGATACTTGTTTGGTGGAATTCTGACACGTGGAGGGTGTATTTATTTTATTGTGGCCCCGGTATCAAATTGGGTACCGGGGCCACCCCACTACGCAGTCCAGATACTTGTTTGGTGGAATTCTGACACGTGGAGGGTGTATTTATTTTATTGTGGCCCCGGTATCAAATTGGGTACCGGGGCCACCCCACTACGCAGTCCAGATACTTGTTTGGTGGAATTCTGACACGTGGAGGGTGTATTTATTTTATTGTGGCCCCGGTATCAAATTGGGTACCGGGGCCACCCCACTACGCAGTCCAGATACTTGTTTGGTGGAATTCTGACACGTGGAGGGTGTATTTATTTTATTGTGGCCCCGGTATCAAATTGGGTACCGGGGCCACCCCACTACGCAGTCCAGATACTTGTTTGGTGGAATTCTGACACGTGGAGGGTGTATTTATTTTATTGTGGCCCCGGTATCAAATTGGGTACCGGGGCCACCCCACTACGCAGTCCAGATACTTGTTTGGTGGAATTCTGACACGTGGAGGGTGTATTTATTTTATTGTGGCCCCGGTATCAAATTGGGTACCGGGGCCACCCCACTACGCAGTCCAGATACTTGTTTGGTGGAATTCTGACACGTGGAGGGTTTTTTAATTATATTGTGGCCTCGGTACCAAATTGTGTACCGGGGCCACCACACTACGCAGTCAAGATAGATAGATGCGTATCATAGATAAAGTACATTCAGTGGTGTGGGGCAAATTGAAAAATATTCAAAATGCACTGACATTATCAAAAACAAGAGGTTGTCACACGCTAAAACTCCAACATGTATATGATGGAGAGGATGGAGGAGCAGCCGTATGTGTAGTGTAATGCAGATCTGTTGAAGGTTTTTTATATATTTTATTGTGGTGCCCAGTGCCCACTCCTCTACGCAGTCCAGGTACAATTATTGGTGCGAATCATAAAAGTTCAGGGTTTTTAATATATTGTGGTGACCCACTCCTCTACGCAGTCCAGGTACATTTATTGGTGCGATTCATAAAAGTTCAGGGTTTTTAATATATTGTGGTGACCCACTCCTCTACGCAGTCCAGGTACATTTATTGGTGCGAATCATAAAAGTTCAGGGTTTTTAATATATCTTGTGGTGACCCACTCCTCTACGCAGTCCAGGTACAATTATTGGTGCGAATCATAAAAGTTCAGGGTTTTTAATATATTGTGGTGACCCACTCCTCTACGCAGTCCAGGTACATTTATTGGTGCGATTCATAAAAGTTCAGGGTTTTTAATATATTGTGGTGACCCACTCCTCTACGCAGTCCAGGTACATTTATTGGTGCGAATCATAAAAGTTCAGGGTTTTTAATATATCTTGTGGTGACCCACTCCTCTACGCAGTCCAGGTACATTTATTGGTGCGATTCATAAAAGTTCAGGGTTTTTAATATATTGTGGTGACCCACTCCTCTACGCAGTCCAGGTACATTTATTGGTGCGAATCATAAAAGTTCAGGGTTTTTAATATATCTTGTGGTGACCCACTCCTCTACGCAGTCCAGGTACATTTATTGGTGCGATTCATAAAAGTTCAGGGTTTTTAATATATTGTGGTGACCCACTCCTCTACGCAGTCCAGGTACAATTATTGGTGCGAATCATAAAAGTTCAGGGTTTTTAATATATTGTGGTGACCCACTCCTCTACGCAGTCCAGGTACAATTATTGGTGCGAATCATAAAAGTTCAGGGTTTTTAAGATATTGTGGTGACCCACTCCTCTACGCAGTCCAGGTACAATTATTGGTGCGAATCATAAAAGTTCAGGGTTTTTAAGATATTGTGGTGACCCACTCCTCTACGCAGTCCAGGTAGAATTATTGGTGCGAATCATAAAAGTTCAGGGTTTTTAATATATCTTGTGGTGACCCACTCCTCTACGCAGTCCAGGTACAATTATTGGTGCGAATCATAAAAGTTCAGGGTTTTTAAGATATTGTGGTGACCCACTCCTCTACGCAGTCCAGGTACAATTATTGGTGCGAATCATAAAAGTTCAGGGTTTTTAAGATATTGTGGTGACCCACTCCTCTACGCAGTCCAGGTACAATTATTGGTGCGAATCATAAAAGTTCAGGGTTTTTAAGATATTGTGGTGACCCACTCCTCTACGCAGTCCAGGTACAATTATTGGTGCGAATCATAAAAGTTCAGCATTTTTAATATATATTGTGGTGACCCACTCCTCTACGCAGTCCAGAAAGATACCTTGTTGCAACGTTTTGGACTAATAACTATATTGTGAGGTGTTCAGAATACACTGTAAATTAGTGGAAATGCTTGTTATTGAATGTTATTGAGGTTAATAATAGCCTAGGAGTGAAAATAAGCCCAAAAACTTGATTTTTAAACTTTTTATGTTTTTTTCAAAAAAATCCGAATCCAATACCTTAAATCCGAACCGAGACCTTTCGTCAAGTGTTTTGCGAGACAAATCCGAACCTCAAAAATAACGAAAATCCGGATCCAAAACACAAAACACGAGACCTCAAAAGTCGCCGGTGCACATCCCTAATAATGACACAAGTATAAGTTTTTTACAAAGTTTGTTGCTTCAGTGTTTTTAGACCTTTTTGTCAGATGTTGTTATGGTATAATGAAGTAAAATTACAAGCATTTCCTAAGTGTCAAAGGCTTTTATTGACAATTACATTAAGTCTATGCAAAGAGTCAATATTTGCAGTGTTGACCCTTCTTTTTGAAGACCTCTGCAATTCGCCCTGGCATGCTGTTAATCAAATTCTGTGCCACATACTGACTGATGGCCGCCCAGTCTTGCCTAATCAATGCCTGGAGTTTGTCAGAATTTGTGGGTTTTTGTTTGTCCATCTGTCTCTTGAGGATTGACCACAAGTTCTCAATGGGATTAAGGTCTGGGGAGTTTCCTGGCCATGGACCCAAAATTTCGATGTTTTGATTCCTGCGCCACTTAGTTGTCACTTTTGCCTTATGACAAGGTGCTCCATAATGCTGGAAAAAGCATTGCCCCTGTGTTTCAAACTCCCATTGTCCCATAGATTGTACACTTGCAAGCAGAACCCTTTTACGTCTCTGTCTGTATGTATTACCCAGTATTATCTTATAAATGTTTGTTCCCAATTGTAAAGCGCTATGAAATTTGCTGGCGCTATATAAATAAATAAATGATGATGATGATGATTGTTCGTCACCAAACTGTTCTTGGGTGGTTGGGAGAAGTTGGTCTTGGAGGATGTTTTGGTACTATTCTATATTCATGGCTGTGTTCTTAGGCAAAATTGTGAGTGAGCCCTTGGCTGAGAAGCAACCCCACACATGAATGGTCTCAGGATGCTTTACTGTTGGCGTGACACTGGACTAATGGTAGTGCTCAGCTTTCTTTCTCCAGACAAACGTTTTCCAGATGCCCCAAAAAATCTTAAAGGGGTTCATCAGAAAAAATGACCTTACCCTAGTCCTCAGCAGTCCAATCCCTGTACCTTTTGCAGAATTTCAGTCTGTCCCTGATGTTTTTTCTGGAGAGAAGTGGCTTCTTTGCTGGCCTTCTTGACACCAGGCCATCCTCCAAAATTTTTCGCCTCACTGTGCATGTAGATGCACTCACACCTGCCTGCTGCCATTCCTGAACAAGCTCTGCGCTGGTGGTTCCCGATCCCGCAGCTGAATCAACTCTAGGAGACAGTCCTGGCACTTGCTGGACGTTCTTCACAACCTCTCGCCTTGAAGATCTTGATGATCCGATAAATGGTTGATTTAAGTGCAATGTTACTAGCAACAGTATCCTTGCCTGTGAAGCCCTTTTTGTGCAAAATGATGACTGCACATGTTTTCTTACGATACCCATGGTTAACAGAGGAAGAACACTGATTTCATGCACCACCCTCCTTTTAAAGCTTCCAGTTTGTTATTCTAACTCAATCGGCATGATAGAGTGATCTCCAGCCTTGTCCTCGTCAACACTCTCACCTGTGTTAACGAGAGAATTACTGACCTGATGTCAGCTGGTCTTTTTGTAACAGGGCTGAAGTGCAGTGAAAATGTTGTTTTTGGGATAAAGTTCATTGTCCTGGCAAAGAGTGACTTTGAAATTAATTGCAATTCATTTGATCACTCTTCATGACTGTCACGGGCACTAGGGGCTAGATTTACTAAGCTGCGGGTTTGAAAAAGTGGGGATGTTGCCTATAGCAACCAATCAGATTCTAGCTTTCATTTATTTAGTACCTTCTATAAAATGACAGCTAGAACCTGATTGGTTGCTATAGGCAACATCCCCACATTTTCAAACCCGCAGCTTAGTAAATCTAGCCCTAAGAGTCTTTGCCCAGGATATCACCAGATGATGATCTTACCAGAGTAGTGTGGGTTACACAGTGGTCCTCTGGTAGCAGGGTGACTAGCGGAACATATGACTCAGCAGATGGTGAGAGGATGCAAATAGAAAAGTCAATGACTAACAGCAATCTGGTTAATGATTAGGTAGATATGAACACGAGGATCTTGATGGACGTGAAGAAGTGCAGGAAGGTAACAGGGAAGTCAGTGGTCTGCGGACAGCAAGTTGTACCACTGCTTATGGTGAAGAGACTTGTCCAGGTGCAGGTAGGTAGCGGGGAAGTCAGTGGTCTCCGTATAGCAAGTTGTACCACTGCTTATGGTGAGAAGACTTGTCCAGGTGCAGGTAGGTAGCGGGGAAGTCAGTGGTCTCCGTATAGCAAGTTGTACCACTGCTTATGGTGAGAAGACTTGTCCAGGTGCAGGTAGGTAGCGGGGAAGTCAGTGGTCTGCGTATAGCAAGTTGTACCACTGCTTATGGTGAGAAGACTTGTCCAGGTGCAGGTAGGTAGTGGGGAAGTCAGTGGTCTCCGTATAGCAAGTTGTACCACTGCTTATGGTGAGAAGACTTGTCCAGGTGCAGGTAGGTAGCGGGGAAGTCAGTGGTCTGCATATAGCAAGTTTTACCACTGCTTAATAGGTGAGGAGATGTACAAGTGTTGATGAGTGGAAACATAGAATGTAGGCACTGAGAGTACAAGGAACTTGATCCCAAACAATATGCACAAGTCTATGCTGGTGTGGCAGGCGCTGCTTGACAGAGACGAATTCACTACTGGAATCCAGGCTAATAGTAGAAGGTCAATTAGCATATGTATCTCACGACTGAACAAAGAGGTAAACTTCCCAGCAAATATGCGGAGTAATAACACAGTGTCAGGGAGACAGAGGATTCCATGGGTAAGTGGAGAACAGTCCAAGCGAATATGCAGTAAACGAATACAGTCAATAGAAAGTAAGCATACCGCGGTTCAGTTGAGCAGGCTGTCCACGAGAGGATACAGGAACAGCTGAGCGGCTGCACACCAGCACGAGTAAAGAAACCACAGGGGAGTGGTAGCGGTAATCAGGGTCCGGGTCAGCACACAGGCAGAGAACTTGACACATGTAGAACAACGATGAGCAATGCAGGAATCACTGGAGATAGCGAACACGAGTAGAACACTGGAGACTTGTAGCGGTCTGGAAACCGGCAGGAATCAGCAGGGAACTGAAGACATAGTAGAACACAGGAGACTTGAAGCGGTCTGGAAACCGGCAATGAGTTGAGCAGGAATCAGCAGGAAGCTGAAGACACGGAAAAGTACACAGGAACACCTTCAGAGACTCACAGGGAATGAGACTCCAAGATCAGGCAACGAGGTAATGAACACAGGTGCTTTAAATAGGGAGCGTTGCCTGATCAACCAATTAACTAAAAGCAAAGGTCAGAAGAATTCTTAGGAACTGCGCATGCGCAGACCATCAGGATGGCGGGCGGCCACGGTTTCAGGATAGGTGCTGGCAGGAATACTGGAGAGCCACGCACCAGTGAAGAGGCACTCACGATCCGGTGAGTGACAATGACATTCTGGAAAATAAGCAAATTGCCATCATAAAAACGGAGGCAGCAGACTTTGTGAAAAATAATATTAGTGTAGTTCTCAAAACTTTTGGCCATGACTGTATAGATCTAAAAAATGACTTTTATTAACAATTAAAAATACCTATACATGACCAGAACAAGATTCCAAGACAGTGAAATATAAAACATAGTAAAGTAGTATTAGTGATTACAAAGTTATAGAAATAAGTGATTAAAATTAGTTCTGTGGTTGTGAGTTTTTAACAAACAATCACATTTGGTCTTTTTATTTCTCCTCAGTTGCATCCTTAAAGGTTATGGAAGTCACATTAATTGTTTTTATCCATTGTTTCTTATGGTCCTTATTCACCAAGAATCCTTATGGCTCAGTTATTTATCCAGATATATTATTATTCATGTGTTGTTCGCTTATCTCATTTATCTCACTGGATACCAAGCCATGCACTTCAGACACAGTATCATTCATTCGTACATGCCAGCTGAAGTTGTTGTGATCAATTATGCTTTCTGGGGCCAGGGAAGCTATAGTTTCTTCTAGCTGCCAAGTCCTACATAAGATCCATTCTCTCCCTAAAACTGATAGGTCTATATCTTTAAGGTTCACTGCTATCTCATATATTGTTCAGACCCTCTCACACAGTGGTAATACTCTGCAACACGCAGATCATCGCTCTCATCACTGTTCCAGTGGTAATAATCTGCAGCCCGCAGATCATCACTCTCATCCTCACCATTCCAGTGATAATATTCTGCAATGGGCAGAACATCATTCTCATCTCCACCACTCCAGTAGTGAAGCTCTGCAGCTCGCAGACTGTCCGAGTGCTTACCCTCCAGCCGTTAGCAAATCCTGTTACCTGTTCCTTGCTGATCTTGCCAAGTACTCCCTCCCTAGAGGGCCGCGACCTGCTAAACCCATACCTTTTTGCAAGGGTCCCTGTAGAAAACCAGCTGATAAGTTAGACTCCACGCCTCTGGTAAGAGTAGCATCAATCTTGGCAGATCAAGGTCCGAGAAAGTCCGGCAGTTAATTCCTTGCAACCCAGATTTTCATCCATCTAGACTCAAGATGGGACCTCCCTCAAGAAATCATCAGTTAGATACAAGTTTTTCGCTGACAAGAAAAGGCAGGCCGTTCCCGATTTCAAGACTGGGGATCGAGTTTGGTTATTAATAAAAATATTCATCTTAAAGTACCTTGCATGAAATTTGCACCTCGGTTCATCGGACCCTACAAAATTCCGATGAAAAACGAGGAAACCTCTAACTATTAATCGGTTTTCTGTTTCCACCTCCATCTCGCCTCCCATTCAACTTCAGCAAGAAGAGGAGTTTGAGATTACCCAGATTCTAGATTCTAAATATTCCAGAGGAGGTATCAGGTACCTAGTCGATTGGAAAGAATTTGGTCCCGATGAGCGCTCCTGGATCCGCGCTTCTGATAGCAACGCATCTGTTTTAGTGAAAAAATTTCACACCAAGTTTCCTAAAAAATCGGGTCCCAAGTGTCCCTTGTCCACCTTTAAAGGGGGGGTACTGTTATACACCGTGTTAACCAAGTTAATTACTGCATGCCCGAGGCAGCACTACGGTACTCATACGCAGTAAAAAACAAGCATTGCGCATACACAGTAGACAATGTAGACAGACTATACGAAACTGCGGATCTGGTACCTGACCACTGGAGGCAGCACACAGCACCCATCTATCTCAACACTATGCAGAGTGGAAATGGCTTTTCACACCTCCGCACAGCAAGCAGTGCTCCTAAAAATGTAGTCTCTTCAGTGAAATGAAATCTCATTTTTACTTTGGGTCCACAAAACATATTCTATACTTCTCACTCTCACTCTGCACAATTCCTCCTAAAAGCTGCTGTAAACCTCTATTCCTCTGGAAACAGCCCCATCATGCTCTGTGTATCCCCATACCCTTTGCAGGGAACCTGAACGTTGCTCTATTCTTCAGACATTTTCTGCTTTGTAGATGAGACCCAGGCTAGAAGCAGTTCATGAAAGAGGAAAACTGAATGAAGTGCTAATTTAATAAAGATATGTTAACATAATTGTGAAAAAGTTTATATAACTTAAAACCTGTATATATTAATATAACCACTTATCTCTATTAATAAACAGAACCAAACAAAAAAGGAAAATATTTGACAGCGCTAATAATCAGTGTAAGTAACAACCAAAGATTATTCCAAATAGTACCTCTTATTGATCTAATGGCAGAATACTACTCATCATGGAATTGCCATATAAAAAAACTCTAATTTATTAAATAAAAAAAATATATAAAAATGAACAGTTCATAAAAAAATAAAAGAAGGCACCTAGAACACTCGCATATTTTATTATTATTATTATTATTATTATTAACCTTTATTTATAGGGTGTCACATGAGACCCGCAGCGCCGTACAGAGGGCAAACAACAAGACAGTACAAGGTATAACAATACTTCAACTCTCAATGCAGTTACTGATAGCCTGGATAGGTAGTGGGGTGTAAGGGGTGTATTGAGCGCGAGCTGAAATCTGTGCAACTAACAGTTATACGTAATGAGAACAAGAGGGAAGAGGGTCCTGCTCACTAGCACTTATAATCTAAAGGGAAATGGCAGACATACGGTTGGCATGTGGGGGTGAGCCAGTAAAGGGGATCTGAGGGCAAGAAACAAGAGTTGGAAACGGAGGTATTAGAGTGGGCAGGGGCGGGCTGGCCCGGGGGGCAGAGGGGCATCGGTCCCCCGGGCCGCTCATTCTCACCGCTATTAGGGCCGGCCGCCCCCCGGAAGCAATTTCGTCAGGTTTTTTCCCGGCCGCAACCCATGACAGCGCACAGGCGGCCGCATCACAGGACACGCGATTAGGCCGCGTCATTGGACGAGGCCGCATCGCGTGTCATGTGATGCGGCAGTCTGGGTGCCCCCGGGCTGCAATCCGCCAGCCTGCGCCTGAGAGTGGGTGATGTATACTACATGGTGAAATGGTTAAGCAGAGGACTGGTAGGCTTATCAAATTGTATCAAGTTTGCTGCTTTACTTAGTTAACCATATTAACAAATTAGGAGCTAAAAAAGTGCCTTATATATATTATATTAACATATAGAGAGCAGCTCACTTTAGCAACAGCTCACCGCCTGCTCATTCACAGAAAGCCTCTCTTCCTCCTCTCAGTAGCATAATTAGCAGCTTTTAAATTGCACTGTGTCTAATCCATCCAATAGTTAATGGACAATATCAAGTGTAAAATCCTCTGTCTCGTTAGTAAGCCAAATTTAAAAGCAGGTCTGTTTTGAAGGTAGAAGCATCTCAGCAAAGTAAGTGACCGGCTTATTAATTAGACCCCAATATACTCGTCTCCTGTCCTGAGCTGATTACATTCAGTAATATCCCACTGTAGTTTTGGTTGTATGATATCCTCCAGAGTTAAAAATCACCACTTAAAAACGGGGATATTCTCTATGCAGCAATAGGCATCTCTAACGCATTTCATTTTCTTTTAAGACTTTTCCAAAGATCATATTCTCCACATAAAAAAAGGAAAGGTGAACTTTAATAACATAACATGATGAAAATTATTAAATGAAACAAATCTGAGATCAAGTTTATATAACAAAACCTATTTAGACTGGTAATGTCATTATATGTTTTCCTAGAGGGCTCACTATGTGTATATAGTTCATTGAATAGAGAGCCTTGGCTCCTACTCTAGGGAGGCAGATTGAATAGTAGGAAGGATGTAGTCACAGGAAACAACTAGTATTGTTGTGCACCTTTAGTGAAGTCAATTTAAAACTTTAAATTTTGTATTGGGTGCAGTCAATTATGTTATGACACAATGTAGAGCTTTATTTACCAAGACTGCTCAGGTTTCAGACCCACCAGAGTCCCCGAAGTCTTCAATGGTTCAGCTCTGCTTTAATTCTAGATTTGATTGGCCTAATTCAAATAGACAGGTGTGTAGTCAATGCCTCAATACTGTGTAATTCCCATTAATGTGCACTAGGATAAACACCACAAATCACTGTTTGAGACTGGACAGTAGTATTAGTATAGTGGAACACTAGAACGGTGCAGATCACTGGCCAGCAGTATTAGTCTAGAGGAACGCTGAAGAACACTGGCCAGCAGCATTAGTATAGAGGAACGCTGGAATGGTGAAGATCGTTGGCCAGCAGTATTAATATAGAGGAATGGTGAAGATCACTGGCCAGCAGTATTAATATAGAGGAACAGTGAAAATCACTGGCCAGCAGTATTAGTATAGAGGAACGTTGGAATGGTGCAGATCACTGGCTAGCAGTATTAGTATAGCGGAATGCTGAAGAACACTGGCCAGCAGTATTAGTCTAGAGGAACACTGGAACGCTGAAGAACACTGGCCAGCAGTATTAATCTAGAGGAATGGTGAAGAACACTGGCCAACAGTATTAGTCTAGAGAAATGCTGGAACGCTGAAGAACACTGGCCAGCAGTATTAATCTAGAGGAACGGTGAAGATCACTGGCCAGCAGTATTAGTATAGAGCAGGGGTAGGGAACCTGTGGCTCTCCAGGTGTTGTGAAACTACAAATCCCAGCATGCCTTGCCACCTATCTGCTGGTTATCTACTGGCAAAGCATGCTGGGACTTGTAGTTTCACAACACCTGGAGAGCCGCAGGTTGCCTACCGCTGGTATAGAGGAACGCTGAAGAACACTGGCCAGCAGTATTAGTCTAGAGGAACACTGGAATGCTGAAGATCAGTGGCCAGTAGTATTAGTTTACAGGAACGGTGAAGAACACTGGCCAGCAGTATTAGTCTAGAGGAACGCTAGAATGGTGAAGAACACTGGCCAGCAGTATTAGTATAGAGGAACGCTGGAATGGTGAAGAACACTGGCCAGCAGTATTAGTATAGAGGAACGCTGGAATGGTGAAGAACACTGGCCAGCAGTATTAGTCTAGAGGAACGCTGGAATGGTGAAGAACACTGGCCAGCAGTATTAGTCTAGAGGAATGCTGGAACGCTGAAGAACACTGGCCAGCAGCATTAATCTAGAGGAACGGTCAAGATCACTGGCCAGCAGTATTAGTATAGAGGAACGCTGAAGAACACTGGCCAGCAGTATTAGTCTAGAGGAACAGTGGAACGCTGAAGATCAGTGGCCAGTAGTATTAGTTTACAGGAACGGTGAAGAACACTGGCCAGCAATATTAGTCTAGAGGAACGCTGGAATAGTGAAGAACACTGGCCAGCAGTATTAGTCTAGAGGAACACTGGAATGGTGAAGAACACTGGCCCGCAGTATTAGTATAGAGGATCGCTGGCAGGGCCAGACTAGCCATCTGGCCCTTCTGGCATTCTGGTGGGCAGATGGGCTGGTCCGTTTGTTTGCATCCCCTCCCGAACAGCAGCACCTCCCGGTGCTCTGTTTGGTGGGTGGCTTTTTCAGTTTTGCACAGTAGTGCAATGACATCATGATGTCACTCGCAGCTATGGCAGTGCTAGGAGGAGAGGATTATCAAAGCGCGGTTAGTGGTTAGGGGTGAAGCAATGCTGAGTGAATATCAGCAGCCACCAGGTAACACATATGTATTTCACTTGCTGACCGAAAAAACAATAAAAAATATTTGAAATAATTATAAAATATTGTCTAATAATAAAAATATATAGAAGTATAAATAAAATGAAGATAGACCAAATAAATGCATGTATCAATCACAATTGTTTCTGATGATTCAAAAGGGTAAATATGGCCAGAAGCAGAATGGTTCTCTAAAAAAATGTATAAATTTATTAAACACCCTCAGCATAGCACACTTATTACATCAAGTACTACTTGGTATCAAATTGGAATTAAGCTGTTTTTTTTCTGGATTGAGAACGTGGGTAAACTATTTTATTAACTATATATATCGCTACTGCATTGAAAAGTGATCCTTCTATGCAGCACTATTAATAGATCAACATAGTATCTGCATGTTATTTTTATTAGGGTGTTAATCATTGATTTTTCTGATCAATTCAACTTTCATCATCATGAAACCTTTGTTGTATACTCAATATTTTTTGATCGTTTATTTCATAACTATATTGACAAGAGAGTCCCTATAGACGAAAGCATTTAAATGGTGGACATGTGTGCTTCTGTAATCTTGCATATACCTGCCGGGGTTAAATCCTTCTCCCAGGCCGACCAATGAATAATTCAGGGGAGTGTCCTGGAGTTTGCTTTATAGGTGACATCATTTCTTGGCTGACTCACTCTCCTTGACAAGATATCCGTGGAAAGACTTGGCAGAGAGAGATATGAGGATTTGTATTTCTTGGCCCTTTATTGCTTTTCATTGCTCAGTTTATTACAAGAATACTGCTGTATATCTCCAGTATTTTAGTACATTGACTACTCGTTTCTTTCGCCTTTGAGTCAATTTCTTATTTAACTTTCTTTTCCTCTCCCTCCCTCCCTTTTTTTAATCGTCCAACATCTCCTTTCTGCTTGTTTGCCTTCTTTAGTATTTCCTCTCCCCTTATAGCTGTTTACGCTTCAGCGCTTGTTCATAATTTCCCGTCCTAAGGGAATCACCTCCCGCCCGTTGCGCTTAGGTCAATCCCTTCTCCCCCCGTGGTGGCCATCTTAATCTCCCTGTTTCAAATGTCTGCTGGCCGCTGTCGGCGAAAAAAGGGGGGGGAGACATTTGAAACAGGGAGATTAAGATTGCCTCCCCCCCTCAGTATAACCAGCCAAGGGTTTTACCTGTGGGGCGCAGTAGTATGAGCAGCTCCATCTCGGCATGCAGCCCAGCAATTCAAAGTGATGCGCCGGTGACTGCGCGCATGTGCAGATCGAGGGCCCCAGAGAGAGTAGTGTTGCAGTCCCGCTCGGCAAACGCAGGGGCAATCACCCAGCTGAGTTAAGTGGGTCTTCCAGAAGGCCTTTAATGCAAAGTACAGCGGGCTTAAGCCAGCAACACCCCCATGCTGCTATTTCAATGAATATTGAGCAGACAATTAGCCAACTGGCAATGGGAGATTTTACACAAACAGATGAGGCACATATCACAGTTTTGCCGTTAACCCCTCCTATGCCAACACAACCTAGGCACAGTCGCGAGTCGTCCTGTCCTGTTCCACATCAGTTATATTTTCCGCCTTTCCTTACCAATAATGTAAAGGGAGCTACATGGAAAGCATAATTTTTCAGAGACACCCCCCCTGCTCACAGATCCCTTTACCACGAACAAAACTTTGCAGACGTTAACCTCTCCACCTACAGGAGAAATGCTACAAGCCATTTTCAATGTGGTAATTCGCCTACTGGCCATACCACATCTCCCTACAGGCCTGGAATGCAGTCGAATTTTCATAGTAGACACGTTCTCTCAAATTTATGTCAAGATCCCCCATCTCCGCCCCCTATGGGTTTCATTATCCAAAGGGATCATACCTCCCAAGCAGTTTTCCCCATGCTATTTTCACAGTGGGCTACGCAAGATTTTGACATGCCAAGACATCGTAGCTCTCAGTCTTTTTCCCATACAGCTTCTCAAGTGTCTCCAGATCACACGAAGACATCATATAGGACCCAAAGAGGGTTAGTAGTAGATTACCATCATATATGTCCGCAGGGACCGTCATAGTGGCCCTTTCTTCCAGCGTTTTTTATGGACGCCCCCCAGCAAATGACGGTGTCAACTATCCAACGTCGACCCATCCCAAGTAATTCAGCCACCCATGGACAGTACAGCGCTACAGGAATAGATCAACCTACCACACAAGTCAATCTTACACGCCATCCCATTTCTCCACGTTCTCCCCGGATCACACAGCACTTGTCATCCCGGAGTTTCTTGGCTGCTCAGAGCAGGGTTTCCTTTTCCTCACAAGTAGGTCACCCAGGGTAGGCTTAATGCTTCCCCCTTTGGCCCGCAAGACAAACAATGTTCAGAAACCGCCTATGTCAGTCCGGGTATTAACATATTTCTTGTTTTAGATCCATCACAGCAGCAGGAATCATTGGAGGTTGCTGGAGCCAAGCAAACTACTGCCGCTTCAGGTTCCTCGGGAGTCAGAGAGGTCCAGCAAGCAGCAGAGACAGCAGCAACGAATATTAAAGTATTGCAGTCAAAACTATTAGGTAAGTAGGCAAACAAGGCTGATCCGACCTTAGGTCCTGACATGGGAGTTAAAGTGGGAGACATGGGTAGGGTTGAGAATCCCGCTGCGGTGTTAGGCCTAGCACCAGGGACACAATTAAAAATGGATTTTATGTGGATATGTTCACTAATACTGAGATGGGTAGGAAAAGCTTGACAGCCGCATGTGAGAAAAACGGGATTGGCGAGGAAGCCTATACGACATTTCCAAATTGGGTAAATCGTTATAGCATCTTTGCTGCCGTTTATATTACAGACAGAATATAGGCCGGACGAGCATTCCGAGGTTTGGTGCTGTCTGCACCTTATCAGCGATATGCGCATCAGAGACGGCCCCACATCATCTGGAGAGTTTACGACAAAATGTTCAGACGAAGGATGAGCGGCCGAGCTAGTATCCCTCTAGGATTTATAGATATAGATACTTGGTTGTATTTAATGCGGTCCAGTAGTCATTCATCGAGCACTATTGCTCCGAGGCGGTTTCCCGCTACAGGGAGGGTGCAAGTACCCCTCCCCAGAAAAAAAAAAAAGTGTTTCGCATTTAATTCAGGTTCTTATCCTTGAGGTACAGCTTGCAAATATCGGCATATCTGCTCATCATGCAGAGGCCCACATCCCGCCACTGACTGCCCCAGACACATATCCAGCGCTGGTCGAGGAAGAGGCGCTCAGGCATCTACTCCGCACCACAGCACCATCCGCAATTAACCTAAAAAACATGGAAAAATGGCTTAGCCTCTATCCAGATCAGGAGGCTGCAAGCATGTTAAGAAACTGTTTCACATTTGGCTTTCTAATTCCAGTACAGAGGTCTGTTAACTTTCCTTTCCACAAAACTTACGCAGCCATAACCGGGAAAATACTCAAGGAAGTGAAATTGGGTCGTATGTTAGGCCCTTTCCAGCATCCTTCCTTGCACAATCTGGTAGTTTCCCCAATAGGTGTGATACCTAAAAAAGCAATAGGAAAACTTAGGCCAATTCAGCACCTGTCCTATCCAGCTGGACGATCAGTAAACGAATAGACCCGCTTCACTGCATAGTCAGTTACCAGTCGTACGAATCAGCCTTGCCCCGATCCAATTATTCGGTATAGGGGCTCTCTTGGCCAAAGTAGACATCGAGTCAGCATTCCATTTATTGCCATTGCATCTGGATTCCTTCAGCCTCATGGGCTTTAGACACCAGGGCGGATTTTACATCGACCGTTGTTTGCCAATGGGCAGTGCTATTTCTTGTGCACTTTTCGAGAGATTCAGTTGTTTTCTTCATTGGTGCATTCAAGCGAGAACGGGTCACAGTGCAATAGTTTACTACTTAGATGATTTTTTAATTATCGGCTCTGCAGGTTCCTCTTTATTTCAAGAAACATTAACATCAGCCCAAGGCCTTTTCGTTGTTTTAGGCGTACCTATCACAACGGATAAAATGGAAGGTCCTACTTCTTGTCTATCGTTCTTGGGGATTGAGATAGACTCATTGGTCCGTTGTTGCCGGCTCCCATTGGATAAGATAACTAAAATATTAGATTCCATTACCAGTATACTAAGCGCTACTTTATCTTCATTTTACAAAGTGTAGTCACTTTTGGGCCTTTTCAACTTTGCCTGTAGAAGCATCCCCAAGGGCAGGATCTTTTACAGTAAACTTCAAAGGGCCACAGCGGGTTTGAGTAATCCCCACGCGGTTGTTCGCCTATCTTCAGAAATCAAGGATGACCTAGTTGTGTGGCTTAGATTTCTTTGGGATTTCAACGGAAAGTGAATATGGGCCACTACACCAGTTGAAAATTTTAGATTGCACTTATACACTGACGCATCTGGATCGCACGGATTTGGTGCTTATTTGGATGGCGAATGGTGCGCCGCACACTGGCCCATATCGTGGCATCAATGCGGTATTGTTTCCAACCTTCTAGTGCTGGAGCTATTCCTGATCATAGTGGCAATCGAACTTTGGGTTTCCATCTTAAAGGGGAGACACATTGTTTTCTGGTGCGACAATTTAGGTGTGGTCCAGTCAATAAATAGGCAGACTGCATCGTCTCCCCATGCCGTTTCTGTTTTGCGACACCTCATTCTTTGGTGCCTCGAACGATATCTCTTTTACTGCTCGCCATGTGCCAGGAACAAACAACTACATTGCTGATGCTCTGTCTAGATTTCAGTGGCGCCGTTTTAGAGAGTTGGTCCTGGGTACTAACAGTATTGGCATTACATGTCCCCCTTGTGTTTGGCAGATGATCAAGGGGGCTTGCGGAGCACGTGTTGGCCCCATCAACTAGATGATCCTATCAAGCAGCATGGCAACTCTGGTCCCAGGTCCAGGGATCTGGAAGACGCAGGTCAGAGTGATAACATCATTGTATTTATGTGGGAAAGGTACAAGGAGGGAGCTTCCAAAATGACCATGGCTGCTACTCTTGCTGGCATATCTTTAATGTTGCGCCTTATGGGTGTAGCTGATGTCACTAAGAGCTTTGTAATTTCAAAAGCTTTAAAGGGATGGGCTCGGGATAGGCCAGTACCAGAAGACTCTAGGAGATCAATTACAGTTCAAATCTTACATCAATTAGTCCGGGTGCTTCGAGTGGTAGCAATGACCAATACGAGCTGCTGTTATTTCAAACTGCTTTTGCGCTTGCGTTTTTTGGAGTTTGTAGGATTTCTGAATTGGTAGCCCAGTCTAAAATTAGAAACACCTCAGGGTTGCTTGCCAAACATATAATTATACAGGATTCTCATTTGGCAATTAAAATTATTAAATCCAAAACTGACCAACTCGGCAAGGGGTGTTGGATTAAAATTTTTCCACACATCAATAAGGAAATCTGTCCCATTAATCTAGTTTCTCAATTTAACTTTACTCGACCCCAAAGTAGTGCCTTGTTTCTCGTAGACATGGCCCTCACTAAGGGGGGTATTCAATTGACTGCCTGATCGCCGAAAATCGAGCGCTCGAAAAATATTACCGTTAATGCGGTAATTACTTGCTGGATTTTTCAGCTCGCAGCTCCCTGAAATCCAGCGAGTAAATTACCGTATTAACGGTTTTTACGCGCAGATTACCGTAGTAATGGTAATATTTTTCGAGCGCTCGATTTTCGGCGATCACGCCGTCAATTGAATACCCCCCTAATTTTTAGTTTTATGCCCTCTTAAATAAGGCTTTGCAACACATGGGTTTAGACTCTTCGCAGTACAGCGCACACTCTTTTAGAATCGGAGCGGCTACGCCTGCAGCCTTGTCCGAGGCATCAGTCTCTTCTATTCAGACAATGGGTCATTGGAAGTCAATGGCTTACATAAAAGTATGTTAGACCTAATGTTTAATTGTTGTGCTCTGTTTTGTTGTCTCCTCTCTTGTTGTTTTCTTGTTTTTCTCCATGCCTCACTTTAGCTGCCGTTTTTCCATTCCCATCCCCTCCCTCCTTTCCCGCTTCATTTCTCTTTGGGGCTACCCAGGGCTCCTCCACTCGTCGCTTTTATGCGAGTGCATGAAGGGATTTTTTCCGTTTCTTTCCTGGATCAAGGCCTGATTAGTGATGTGCCTCCAGGGTTTGTTTGGGTTTTTACCTTCTTCTAGGCCCCCCTCCCTTCTTTTTCCTCTCCTCACGTTTCATATGCAGGTTTCCATGCATTGCACCAGGAAGTACCCGGTTGGCTGACGTTTGTCATGGAACCTCAGGAATTTTCATTTCTTGCCCTGTTAACCTGACTTGCAATAATTTCTGTCCGCATATTTGGAAGGTCGAGTGAAAAACATATGGATTATTGGCCATTCGTACGTGTTTTGGGCGGCCAGACACGAAATGGCGCAATCTCGGCCCCCCTTATTGTTCCCCGTAGAGATCCATTGGATGGGTAGAAGGGGTCTTTGCTGGCCCGATTTTCTTCCTTGGCTTACAAGGCAGATTGCACAATGGGGTGCCCCTGATTTACTCCTAATTCACTTCGGGGGTAACGATTTAGGCAAAGGGAAATCGTTACACCTCATCAGAAGCATTAGGGAGGATTTGAATTTTATCAGAGCTTGATGGCCGTCCATGGCATTAGCCTGGTTCACACTAATTCCCTGCCTTGCTTGGAGATCGGAAATCCCACAGAAGATCATGCTAAAATTAGTTAGGAAACTGAACAGGGCCGTAGCGAAGGTTATTAGATCATTGGGTGGTTTTGTTATCGATCACCCGTTACTGACGGCCGATCAAGCCCATTTGTATAGGAGAGATGGTGTCCACCTCACCGAAGAGGGTCTCACTGTTTTTATTAGGAGGATTTTATTAGGGCTGATGGGTTTTCTTAGCGCATATGGTGGTGGGAAGCCTGGCCCCTATGGCCGTCAGCGTGGTAGGAAGACACTGCGATCAGTTGCTAATGCATATAGCGCTATCGCTTATTGGCCATAGGTCACTGACCCCTTCAAGGCAACAGCGATTCTTTGGTCCATCAGTGAGTAGTGATCCATTGCCGGTTTACTGAGAGTACGGCATTATGAATTTAGAGGGGGTGCAGTCACTATAATGTCAGGTTTAGCGCCGGGCAGGCGATTAGGGACTTGTCCCTGTTGGAAGTGGAGGCACGACGGTCTCGCCATTTTCACGCTTGGTTAGGTACCATTTTTAGTCAGCTGTCCCGCAGTGCTTTTCTCTGCCACCAATTTTATTTCATAATAAACGGTGTCTTTTTGCCACGTTAACAATGTCTTTTATTTTAGTTAAGTTATTTAAGTTTAATCTAAGAAGGTATAGGTTAAGGGGAAGATTGTCATCCATGGTACACAATTAAGTGATTTTAATTAAATTATATACACTATTTACGAGAACCATTCTGTTTCCAATCTTTTTTACCCTAGAGAATCATCAGAAACAATTGTGATTGATATATTCATTTATTTGGTCTCCATTTTCTATATATTTTTATATATTTTTATTATTAGACAATTTTTTATAAATAAATCTAAGAATTTTTATTGTTTCTTTGGTCAGCACTTTATTTTTTTTTGTTTGTTGGTTTGTATAAGATTGGAGATAATAAGCCCAGTGCAAGATTTTTCTGTCCTTTTCCTTACTTATTCACTTGCAAATTGAGAAAATGCTGTTTTAAGTAATTATAAAGGCATTTTTTTTCTTTGATGTCATTACTTTGGGAAATATAGGTACAGTCTTATGCTGCTGTCAGCTGTTAGGAGCAATTACTGTAACTGCTTTCAGAAAACACTTAATGTGACCTATACTTTAGTTGTGTTTTGAAACCAAATATTATGTACTCAATCATCATCATTATTATTTATTATTATTACCATTTATTTATATAGCGCCACTAATTCCACAGCGCTGTACAGAGAACTCATTCACATCAGTCCCTACTGCCTTGGGGCTTACAGTCTAAATTCCCTAACATACACACACAGAGACAGACAGACACAAACTATGGTCAATTTTTGTTAGCAGCCAATTAACCTACCAGTATGGTTTTGGAGTGTGGGATGAAACCGGAGCACCCGGAGGAAACCCACGCAAACACAGGGAGAACATACAAACGCACACAGATAAGGCCATGGTCGGGAATTGAACTCATGACCCAGTGCTGTAAGGCAGAAGTGTTAACCACCAAGCCACTGTGCTGCCCATAATAACTTACTATGGCAGGTGGCATGGTACACGATGACAACAATCCAAAGTAATGTTTTGAAAAAATATCTTTGTATGCAGACAAAAAACCTTTGTGTTGCACACCTTGCAAGTTTATTGCAAAAAAAGTTTATTTTGAAGCAAATTAATTTGAATATATATATACATATATACACACATATATATATATATATATATATATATATATATATATATACACACACATTGATCAAAAGTGACAATGAAGGGACACTGTGACTGTGAAGGGGCAAAAGTGACAATGAATAGACACAGTGTGATTGTAAAGGGCCACAGGGTTATGATGAGGGAGCAGTGATATTATGGAGGGACAAACGTGACAATGAAGGGGCACAGTGTGATTGTGAAGGGGTACAGCGTGGCGACAAAAGGGGCACAGTGTGATGAAGCAGGACACAATGTGGTGAAGGAGGGATCGCAGAATGATGGAGGAGAGCTAGTATGATGGAGGGGAGCAGTGTGATGATTTTTTTACATATTGTTGTTTTATTTTGTTTGATCTTATTCCTGTTAATGAGTGCTGTAAATTGTTCTTTGACAGAAATATAATTGAAAAATAATATCTAAAACTAATATTTTTCCTTGGATTTATGTGTAATTTTTACACACAACTTAATAAGTATTTCTGTTTATATACATCTATTATGTGAAATAAATTCTTTATGTTTAATTTTTGCAGAGGACCATGTATTCTGCCTTAGTGAGTTTAATCAAATTTATTTAAGTATTTGCACCAGTTTTCTGTCAGCGCTGTAATTTTTAGTTTTCATGTCTTGAGTTGGGACATATTACAAGATCCTCTATTACAGCAGCGACTTAATTTTCCAACTGATAAGAAGGAAGCTCAGTGCCGGAATTTGTTCTTTTGTTATATTTTATTGACTCTTATAAACAAATAGTAAATCTAAAATGTAACTTTTATTAGGTTTATTTAACAATTACCTTCAAGTATAAAAATAATCCAAAGAGACTTCTTTGGAAAGGTAAGAATAAGCTTAAACGATATGTAAAGGATACAACATTTATATCACTCCTCGCCCACACTGAAAAGATTAGAAGCAATTACTATACCACTATATAATTCAGTACAATGTTGTATCCTTTAGATATTGCTTAAACTTATTTTTCCCGTGTGCTTTCCAAATAAGACTCTTTGGATTATTTTAATACTTACAGGTAATTTCAGTCTATGTTAAATATACATAATAAAAGTTACAGCAAAGGTGACAGCTGTCATAAAGGATGTGGAAAGTCCAGGAGCAGAGCTCTTGTACCTGGCGGAAGGGGTCTTGTTGGAAGATCTGCTGACTTATGGTTTGTTTAGGTTGCAGTAAATAGGTCCTTTTTTGCAGTTCTGTGCAATGTTTATGTTTTAAACATTAATTTTAGTTATATAAATTACTTGTATTTTTGGTTTGATGCTGTGGCTTACATATAGTATATTATGATTCAATAAGTTATTATGGCCATTACGTCTCCAAAAATTTACCATCGCCTATAGTTCAGGGGAAAGTAGCATGGACACATTATACATTGTATTTTGACCATATAAAATTTGTTGTTTTTGTTAAACATTATGGTTTTGTGTATTTTCCGGGTGCTTTGTATAATAAGGGAAATGATCAGGGTGGGCAGAAGACCAAGCATGATACTTAAGTTTGTGCCAATGGTTCACTGCACCAGCTACCCCACATCAGTGTGTAACAATATCATGTATGGAGCCCACAGCAGGTGGGCCTGTGTGCTTTAAGTGCCAGGGCTGATTTTTAGTCCCAGTTCGGCCCTGATCGCTGGAATGGTGAAAATCACTGGCCAGCAGTATTAGTATAGAGCAATGCTGGAATGGTGAAAATCAATGGCCAACAGTATTAGTATAAAGGAATGCTGGAATAGTGAAGATCAATGGCCAGCAGTATTATTATAGAAGAATGCTAGAACGATAAAGATCACTGACCAGCAGTATTAGTATAGAAGAACACTGGAATAATGAAGATGAATGGCCAGCAGTATTAATATAGAAGAACGCTGGAACAATGAAGATTACTGGCCTGCAGTATTAACAAAGAAGAATGCTGGAATGGTGAAGATCAATGGCCAGCAGTATTAGTATAGAGCAACGCTGGAATGGTGAACATCAATGGCCAGCAGTATTATTATAGAAGAATGCTGGAACGGTGAAGATCACTGGCCAGCAGTATTATTATAGAAGAATGCTGGAACGGTGAAGATCACTGGCTAGCAGTATTAGTATAGAGGAGTGCTGGAATGGTGAAGATCAATGGCCAGCAGTATTAGTATAGAGCAACGCTGGAATGGTGAAGATCAGTGGCCAGCAGTATTAATAAAGAAGAACGCTGGAATGGTGAAGATCACTGACCTGCAGTATTAGTATAAAGGAATGCTGGAACGGTGAAGATCACTGGCCAGCAGTATTAGTATAGAGGAACGCTGGAATGGTGAAGATAAATAGCGAGCAGTATTAGTATAGAGTAACGCTGGAATGGTGAAGATCAGTGGCCAGCAGTATTAATAAAGAAGAACGCTGGAATCTTGAAGATAAATGGCCAGCAGTTAGAGAAACAGTGAAGATCTGGTAATCCTCACAGATCAAAAGAAAAGCTCACATTAAGGGTAAGTAAAATTCTGCACATCATCTTAAAATAGTGAACTCCAGCCAATGCTGCAATTTGGGGGGTTTTTTGTGTAGTTTTTCTTTAAAGTTATTCTAGGGAACCCTTATTAATAATACTAGTAGTACACAAATATCCTAAATACAATAAGAATGCACCATGCAAAGCTGAAGTAACATTGTTCAATGTTAATCAAAGTTATAGTGTACTCAGCCTGGGCTGCCATTGTTTTCCCCGGACTGTCCTATTTACTTCCAACTTAAAATGTTTAGCACACAAGGCTTATTTTCCCATCATTCAGATTCCTGACACACCCAAAGCAACATGATACATTAGTGGGTGTAGATTCCAATGATATGTTTACTTAAGTTGGCAACTAAAGAAAGTATAAGCTGAATGTGAAACAGACCACTCCTGCCACATATGGCTGGGACCCGGGAAAATTTACTTTTGCTGCAGAAACAATTCTTCTCCAGCTAAAGTTTGAATCTCTTCATTCCATAGACGAATGTAAGGCAAAGTACTGCCAGCAGATGCTGACAAATTAAAGACCATTGTACAATAATATACTTGTATTCTGTGTTCAGTGCAGTATTTCCATATATATTAAACTGTGTAGTTTGCTGAATTTAGCTAGAAAAAAAAATTATTGCAATTCTTGAGACAGCTCTCTCTGAGCTCAATGAATGATTCCATTAAAAAGCTGTCAATCCCTGTAAAAAAAAAATAAATACAATTTTTATAGAACCATATACAAAAGAAGATATTTGGCAGTTAAAGAGTTAAAGTATCTTCCAGCCAAATAACTTCAGTTCAAAGCACTAATGCAAACAGAATTAAAAATGAGTATTTGTCACATGAAAATCAGCCTTCTTGCCCAACACTTTTTTTTTTCTGTTGGTTTCAAATGTTCTGCAGAGACAGGTAATCCTGAAGAGATTATTTTTCAGTCTGCTTCATGCAGCCCAGGTGCTGGGAGCTGATATGACAGCGTCACTTTTCCTCATATGCCAAGTGCAGAGCTGCACATGGATAGAATAGATAAGAATTAATAGCGTGTCCAGGCGCACAACACTTCACAAACCTAGCTTCAAAACCACAATGTTCTCTCAGAAACGTTTCAGCTGTCACCTGCAAACTTAACCCCAATGTTCCAAATGTTTTGCAGTACCACGTGAGTCAGTGCTGTTAAAATGATTTAAATATAGACACACGCATAATATCGGCAACAAATAAATTATCACTTCATTTCTAAATGTTCATTTCTATGTTCATTCTGCACTACAAAAGGATCATTGGAAAACATGAAACATACTTCATTAAAAGAGATCTAGCTTTGCTCAAAATTGCTATCCACTGAAAGCATCATTTTTTGCTATAGTCATCTGTTACGAACACGCTCCCAGCTGCCACGATTCCAGCCCACAGTCTCTCTCTACCTATCACACAGATTATAGACCTACTGAATCACCCCGAAACAGCACTCACACCCCCACACACTTCAGGTTTGCCACCACCTATTGAATACGGGTAATAGGACCCCAATATCCTGTCCCACACTGGCACACAAGGCTTCTAGCTACCACAGACTAACAAGGCCCCCACCAGCAAACAAAGGGTTAACTCTTCACACTTCCAAGACTGTTACACAAATGTAAATACAAGCACACACTAAGCTTGTTATTCGAATGTATCAATAAATCACACACCGGCATGCAAAGGGTTAACTTGGTCGAGCTAAATTCTTCTTAACAGGCTAATGGATTCGTTAGAGTATCAAGGACACCACATATTAAATTATAGATTTAATATACAAAAGTACAGGGCATTCAGATAAAAAAAAATAAAAAAAAATCAATAAAAGTAACAAATTGACATAATATACACAAGCAAAACAGTTTAAAATAAAAAGGATTAGATTCAGAGTATAACTTACATTGAAGTGGTATATTTTGAGCCAATGAAAATTGGTTTGAAGATGGACAGCTTATCAATGAATGATTGATTTCCCAAA
This sequence comes from Mixophyes fleayi, assembly GCF_038048845.1. NCBI lineage: Eukaryota > Metazoa > Chordata > Amphibia > Anura > Limnodynastidae > Mixophyes > Mixophyes fleayi. Next base: position 107,065,854 of record NC_134408.1, on the reverse strand, counting down.
AGACTGACAATTTGCTGTAACTGATCTCAGCTTTTTAAAGACACCTTTACACTCTTCCCCACCCCCCTGGGGTTGAGGTCTGTGATACTTTTTTCATTCACCATTTGCATTTTGTCTGATTTACTACCTAAATCTACTATGTGACCTAACTTTTATGTGGAGCATCACACAGACCCAATTTTATTATTAATAAATCCCCTATGAATTTGTCCATCTTTTGATACCAAACATGTGTACATACATTTTATTCGTAGAGCTTACACTCATTTCCTTAACTTCTCTGTGGGGCAGAATTCTTAATTTGACATATGAGCTGCCCTTCATCATGTTATTGAGGAATATGTGGTTGATCACTACTTTCAGTGACTTGGCATAATTTAAAACTGAATTCTTTTTGTCTATATCACATATAGCCTAAATCAGCATATGGCCTCTTTGAGCCCGACACCATGCTGAGTGGTTCCTAAAACTCTATTCAGGTGTCAAAATTTCATCCCAGGCTCTTTGAAGCTGCCACAGGTGACACTTCTATTTTCTCACACTGGAGTGTGCAAAGCCATCAAATCAAACTTCCTGTCTTCACATTTTACACTTTGGTAGTTTAACTTATCAATGGATTAATTTGATATAACATATTTACACTGCAGTTATGATTTAGGCCTTATTCCCCACAAGTATGTGATGGGTTAACCCTTATAAATAACTGTAAGTTCTCTATGTTCACGACATCACCTAACAAAAACTGAATTTCTTTTTTTTATGTGCAATGACTTGGAAACGAGACAGATATGGCATCCAGTTTAGGTCTATAGCAAAAGAAGGAAGAGCATATTCAATAAGAAATAGGGATCATTTCCTAATAAGCTATTTGCAAAATTTGCACAGAACCACAGCAACCAATCAGACTTTGTCTAGTGCACATTAGACAAGGTAAGCAAAATACCAGAGCTTTTTATTAGTTCCTGAATCATTTTTATTTAACCACCTGTGACTCTCCAGAGTTTGTGGAATCACACGTCTTAACATGTCTTTCTGGCCAAGAGGTGGAGAGCCAAATGATTACCTCTGTTCTACAACATGGGGCACTTCTGATCACACCCATGAGGACAGTGATTTAAAAGTAGAGATACTCAGGTTCAGTTCCCCAAGAACCGAACTTAGCAGATCCGAGTATCGAGCCGAGCCGGTACTTTCGCACGCACTCGGAATTGAAAATGAGGCAAAACATCGTTACGTCGTTGGATCTCGTAAGTTTTGGATTCTATAAGTACCACCCTCCACGGTGATCCAGCTCCATTTCACAAAGGGACACAGAAGGGGAAGGGGTAGCACGGTTCTTGGCAGCCTCTAGTGCAGTTGGGCAGCGTCATAGGTAGAAAAGAAAGAGGAGGGGTAGCAGTGTTCTTCAAAGTCTCCAGTGACATTCAGGAGAGCTCCTTTGCTCCATTGCTAATTGTCATTGCTGAAATAGAAATAATAGGCCTGGCAGACTTGGTCTTCTAAATCTGCAGTCACATTGCACTGTGCTATATAGGTAACACACAAAGAGGAGAGCTCCATTGCCATTGCTGAAATAGAAATAGTAGGGCTGGCAGGCTTGGTCTTCTAAATCTGCAGTCACATTGTACTGTGCTATATAGGTAACACACAAAGAGGAGAGCTCCATTGCTAATTTTCATTGCTGAAATAGAAATAATAGGGCTGGCAGGATTGGTCTAAATCTGCAGTCACATTGTACTATTTTATATAGGTAACACACAAAGAGGAGAGCTCCATTGCTAATTGTCATTGCTGAAATAGAAATAGTAGGGCTGTCAGGCTTGGTCTTCTAAATCTGCAGTCACATTTTACTGTGCTATATAGGTAACACACAAAGAGGAGAGCTCCATTGCTAATTGCCATTGCTGAAATAGAAATAATAGGGTTGGCAGTGTTTTTAAAAATCTGCAGCTACATTGTACTGTGCCATAGCTCACCCATAAATAGGAGAGGTGGCAGTGTTTAGTGCTGAAACAGAAATTCAAATAATAGGGCTGGCAGTGTTATTAAAAGTCTCCAGTCACATTTTACTGTGCCATAGCTCCTACAGAAACAGGAGGGGTGACAGTGTTCTTGTCACTCTCCAGTCACATTGTTCTTGTCACTCTCCAGTCTCAGTCATGATGATACTAATCCCTCTACCTCATGTGCTAAAGCCTATGTTCAAGTGCATAGTATTTTAAGTCAGGGAAACCACAATGTAAATAAAATGCTTGTACCTTTTTAAAGAAAAAAACATTTCTCTAATAAAGGTGAATGTTTACTGTAGAAAAACATAAAATTGCCAACATGCCATTCTACCCTAATCCAGATCCAAAACCAAAACCAGAACACGGGGGTCAGTGAACATCTCTATTTAAAAGCTCTACAATCCGGTAACAGACTGTGTTTTTCTACTAATTGGGTTTGTTAATTAACATGAAAGGAACCAGATCTCTAAAGCTAGGTACACACTACAGATATTTCAACCAACTTTTTATGCCGAGCGATTTTACATGCGATCGATGATCCGATCGCTCGGTCCATGGACGATAAAGGGAAGAGCGGACGTCCCTTTAGCGACTTTTTACAGCCATCTTGTCGTGAGCAATAATTTTAATTTTGTACACACTGAAGCATCATTTGCGGGGGATGTAACAATATACCAAAGACATTAGCCTAAAGGGGCAGAGCTTTCACTATAGTTAACACCCAAAGCTTCATAAAAGAGAAGGCAACACTGTCTCTTCATTCATTCATATAAAATAGAAGTTTAGTAACATACATAAAATTTAGAAAAACATTAAACTGCTAAAGTGCAATGCAATGATTAATCCCTAATAATAAAATCCCTTCATATGTAATGGAATGCTCCATTCTCGGCGTGCATCATCACTGATTGGTCCACTGCAGAAACGAACGCCCATGTCCGAGTGTATAAAATGACAGAGGAACCTGTTTGGCGCTGAAGAGCGTGAGAAGATCGCAAGTGAGAAAGTGGCAGTGGGTGTTAAGGTTGAGGATAAGGTGTCAGTGGGGGTTGCGGGTGTGGAGAAGGTGTCAGTGGGGGTAGCAGCTACGGAGATGGTACTGGAAGGGCCAAAAAATGTTGAAAAAGTTAAGGTGGGGGATGGAGATACTCAAGAAGAGCAAAGAGCAAATTCAATGAGCCCAAGAGAGGTGGAGATGATGGTCAAAGTACTGGACCAGGACGACAACGACATTAAAAAAGGTCAGTAGCACATGTAGTGTACCTGCTTGAAGGACTTATTTCATTCTAGTGTCACATAAAGCAATGTAAACGCCTAATTTGTAAACTAGTTTTTTTATGTCAGAACGAAGAATTAACGGTGAGAAGGCCTGTTTAGATACCACTGATACCACTAATGTTACACCTGTTATCAAACAAGAAAAAATTGAAAAAGAAAAATATGTAAAAGAAGTTCGACACAAAGGTATTTCAGTGAACATGTGTAGACAGCTAAATGCTTTGGGCACATACCTGTACCGTTATAATAACCAAAATGGCGCCTGTTTTCCAGAATGTATGGAGGTTAAGCCCGCTATTATTGCGATTGCGCCACAGGGACCAAAACATAAACTGATCTCGAGCAGTGTGCAAGGTGAGAAAATGAGCGTATTTATGTCGTCGAATATAAATTACAGATATAGAAGTTAAATGGTAAACATTTTTTATTTCCATGTTTCGTAGATAAAGCAATCAAAGGTGATAGAAACCCAAGCAACATCAAGACCTGTTTTGCCATAAACCAGTAGCACCTTTAAAAATACTAAATACTAAAAATAATACTCTGCACTCTGATTGGTTCTCTGAGCACGTATGGGCGCGCTCACGTCTCACGCGGATCTTTTCAGACGGACACCTGTGTGTTTAAAAATTGTTGTACTTTTTTTTCCTGCAATAAAAATGTTGCCTAAACAATGTGTGGTTTATTCTGGGTATTTCGCAAATATTAGTTAATAAAGGTTAATATAACTTTAATAGTCTATAAAGGTTAAAGTTTATAAAGGGTAAATATGAATACATTGCCAACATAGACGCAAAGGGTAAAAACACACGTGCTTTATACAAGTGTAATGGTCTGCAGCCCGACAGGAAAACATGTACTGAGACAGACATCAAAAATTTACATACAAACGCCCCCCAGGTCGAGGAAGTATCGGGGGATTGTCGTGGATCGGACGGAAGTTTATACACACTACACAACGGAAGCGAGATTGGAACGAAAATATTAAACGGTACGACCAACCAAATGAGGCGACAATCGTCCATTTGGGCAGACTTTCGACCATCGTGTCACTACACACACTGACCCAACTTTTGAACGAGCGGTCGTATGTCGCCTGATTGAGCCGATTATTGGACGAAAACCGTGTAGTGTGTACCCAGCTTAAGTTTGTGTAAAACAGTATAAATACAAATAGAATTAAAGTCCCAAACAATCAGCCATTATTTATTCAGTGTGCATAAAGAGTTCAAAGGACAAATATCTGTTTTTATACCAGGCTGGAAGTTAAGCTGCTTAGCTATAAAATATCAACAAATGTCAATACTGAGAGAAGGTTGACATGAAAACAATTCTACAGAACTCTTTCAAGGCCAGACAGAGCCTACTAGGACTTGGGTAAAGGATAAATATGAACATTTGAAACATGCTATGTAAAATTAATAAAACTGCTCTGTGCCATTTCAATAAACACAACTACGTTTTGTTGATAACATTACTGAGTAAGGCACCACCTTCTTTCAATGAATCTGGCATATAGGAACCTCAAATAAATATAATTCTAACAACACCCCATCAATTGGTGCAAAAAGAAAATATATATCAAATTCACCCCAAAAAAAGGTATATTCATGGTGTGTAATCAATACAGAGATGTATATGAATAATCCCCCAAAGAACCTTATGGTTTGTGGGTGGTCTGGGGCAGGTGCAAAAAGCGGATGATGATGGTCACTGGTGCTATTTATCTGCTTGTGATTGGCTATTGGCGATTGCACTGCTGACACTGATTGGTGCTTTCTTCATTACTGGGACATACTGTATATTTGGACTACTATTGTCTGGCTGGCATATCAATTGTAAGGGTAGTGCTTGATATTTGTTAAACAAAAAGGCAGTGCTCAAATTGGGGCGGTATTTGATAGTATGATATCAGGGCCCTCTTAACAACATTATGGGCCCCCGGGCAAAGCAGTGCTCCTGGGCCCCTATATATATATATATATATATATATATATATATATATATATCTACGTAATAAAACAAAAAGTGATATATATATATTAGGGATGTGCACCAGCCACTTTTGGTGTCTCGTGTTTTGTGTTTTGGATTCGGATTTGCTTGAGGTTTTGGGTTCGGATTTGTTTCGCAAAACACCTGATGAAAGGTTTTGGTTCGGATTTAAGGTTCTGGATTTGAATTTATTTTGAAAAAAACATAAAAAGTGTTAAAAACAAGTTTTTGGGTTTATTTTCACTCCTACGCTATTATTAACCTCAATAACATTCAATAACAATCATTTCCACTAATTCCCAGTCTATTCTGAACACCTCACACCTCACAATATTGTTTTTAGTCCAAAACGTTTCACCGAGGTAGCTTTCTGGACTGCATAGTGCAGTGGTCCCGGTACACAATTTGGTACCGGGGCCACAATACCTCCGCCTTCAAATGGTCTGAATTCCACTGCACAGCTGCCTGCTCCTACATCCACTGCAGAATATACAGGGTGTAGTTCGAGCGTGTCAATACCTCTTGTTTTTGACGATGACAGGTCATTTTCATTAATTTATGATTTGGCAGCAACAGTCAACGTTGTTTAATATCTGATACGCCTCTATCTGGACTGCATAGTGGAGTAGCAGCGGGGCCACAATACCTCCTCCAACTTTCAAGTGTAGTGTTTATAATTTATAAAAACTACAGTAATTAGAGCACGTCAATAACTCTTGTTTTAGACGACCATGGTACAGAGCATTCATCATTGAGATCCCATCAAGTATGTGAAAGACAGACAGCCTCGAAGTGTTATTTGTTGACTTTCTTAACCAAAAAATTGTTGCTGTTGCAAATATTCGTGCAATGAAGAGTGACTTTTTCATTTAAAGGCTCAAGCTTTCAAGTGTAGTGTTTATAACTTATAAACACTACAGTAGTTCAAGCACGTCAATACCTCTTGTTTTAGACGACCATGGTACAGAGCATTCATCATTGAGATCCCATCAAGTATGTGAAAGACAGACAGGGTCGAAGTGTTATTTGTTGACTTTGTTAACAAAAAAACTGTCCCTGTTGCAAATATTCATGCAATGAAGAGTGACTTTTTCATTTAAAGGCTCAAGCTTTCAAGTGTAGTGTTTATAACTTATAAACACTACAGTAGTTCAAGCACGTCAATGCCTCTTGTTTTAGACGACCATGGTACAGAGCATTCATCATTGAGATCCCATCAAGTATGTGAAAGATAGACAGGGTCGAAGTGTTATTTGTTAACTCTGTTAACAAAAAAACTGTCCCTGTTGCAAATATTCGTGCAATGAAGAGTGTCTTTTTCATTTAAAGGCTCAAGCTTTCAAGTGTAGTGTTTATAACTTATAAACACTACAGTAGTTCTAGCTCATCAATACCTCTTGTTTTTGATTATGACAGGGCATTTTACTTTTGGTTTAATTTGTTGAATTTCTTTTAATTTTGTTTTACTTTGTGCTCATGGCAAACGACTGTTGAATGGTCACATAATGGCAAAAAAAGAGTTGCAAGATGGAATTGTCCTTGGGCCCTCCCACCCACCCTTATGTTGTTGAAATAGGACATGCACACTTTAACAAACCAATCATTTCAGCGACAGGGCCTACCAAACTGTGCCTGAAATGATTGGTTTGTTTGGACCCCCACAAAAAGAGCTGGCAAAGAAAAAAAAGAGTTGCAAGATGGAACTGTCCTTGGGCCCTCCCACCCACCCTTATGTTGTTGAAATTGGACATGCACACTTTAACAAACCAATCATTTCAGCGACAGGGCCTACCAAACAACTGTGGCTGAAATGATTGGTTTGTTTGGGCCCCCACACCAAAAAAAGCTATTCATCTCTCCCTGTACAAACTAAACAGGCTCTACTGAGGCAAGATGTCGTCCTCATCCTCAACCTCTAATTCCTCTCCCCCTACAGTGTGTACTTCCTCCTCCTCACACATTATCAATTCGTCCCTGCTGGACTCCACAACCACAGGTCCCTCTGTACTATCTGGAGGGCAGTGCTGTACTTGATTGAGGAATTGATAATTCGTTTTTATGAACATCATTTTTTCAACGTTCTGAGGAAGCAACCTCCTTCGCCGCTCACTGACCAGGTTCCCCGCTGCACTAAAAACTCTTTCTGAGTACACACTGGAGGGGGGACAACTCAGGTAAAATAGAGCCAGTTTGTACAGGGGCTTCCAAACTGGCTTTTTTTCCTGCCAGTAACAATATGGACTGTCTGACATGTCTATTTGGATGGTGTCAGCAAAATAATCCTCCACCATTTTTTCTATTGTGACAGCATCCAATGCAGCAACAGTAGACATGTCTGCAATGGTTGGCAGGTCCTTCAGTCCGGACCAGATGTTATCAGCATCCCCGCCAGCGGGTCTTTTAGGAAAACTGAGCTTTTTCCTCGCAGCCACAGATGTGGAAGAAAATGAGGGGGGAGCTGTTGGCATGTCACGGTCCTCTTCAGAGGATAATCTCCTGACCAGCAGGTCTTTGCACCGCTGCAGACTTGTGTCCGCCAGAAACAGAGACAAAACATACGCTTTAAACCGAGGATCGAGAAAGGTGGCCAGAATGTATTCCTCTGACTTTAAAATAGTGACCACCCTCGGATCCTGGCAAAGCGTACGAAGGGCTTCATCCACAAGAGCTACATGCTTGGTGGAATCGCAATGGTTTACCAGCTCCTCCCTCACTTTCTCCAGCTGCTTCTGCAACAGCCTGATCAGGGGAATCACCTGACTCAAGCTGGCAGTGTCGGAACTGACTTCTCGTGTGGCAAGTTCAAACGGCTGGAGAACCTTGCACAACACGGAAATCAGTCTCCACTGCGCTTGACTCAGGCGCATCCCCACTCCTTTGCCTATGTCGTAGGTGGCGGTGTAGGCCTGAATGGCCTTTTGCTGCTCCTCCATCCTCTGCAGCATATAGAGGGTGGAGTTCCAGCGCGTCACAACCTCTTGTTTGAGGTGATGGCAGGGCAGGTTCAGGCTTTTTTGATGTGCCTCGAGCCTGCGGTAGGCACTGGCAGAATGCCGAAAGTGTCCAGCAATTTTGCGGGCCACCGCAAGCATCTCCTGCACACCCCTGTCACTCTTGAGGTAATGCTGCACCACCAAATTAACGGTGTGAGCAAAACATGGAACGTGCTGGAAATTGCCCATATGCAATGCCCGCACAATGTTACTGGCGTTGTCTGACACCACAAATCCCCAGGACAGTCTAAGTGGGGTAAGCCACTGCAAAATAATTTCTCTCATTTTCTCTAATAGGTTGTCAGCGTTGTGCCTCTTATTAAAGCCTGTAATACACAATGTTGCCTGCCTTGGCACGAGCAGACGTTGTGTAGATGCTGCTACTGATGCAGCTGCTGCTGTTGCTGCGGAAGGGGATGCATCTACCCAGTGGGCTGTCACAGTCATATAGTCCTTTGTTTGCCCAGAACCACTTGTCCACATGTCCGTGGTTAAGTGGACAGTGGGTACAACCGCATTTTTAAGAGCACTGAGGACACTTGCTCGTACTTCTCTGTACATCTTTGGTATCGCCTGCCTAGTGAAGTGGAATCTCGACGGGATTTAGTACCGGGGACACAATACCTCCATCAACCCTCTAAATCCCACTCCACTGATGGCGGACACCGGGCGCACGTCTAACACCAACATAGCAGTTACAGCCGCAGTTATACGCTTTGCAATAGGGTGACTACTATCGTATTTTGTGGTCATGGCAAACGACTGTTGGACGGTCAATTGTTTTGTGAAAGACGTAGCGGTCTTACAACTTCTCCTCTGGGAAGATGACCGACTAACAGCAACAACAGCAGCAGTGGCAGTAGTAGGCGTACCGCTGCAGGATTCCTCGGATGAATCCCGTATAGAAGAGGACTCAGTCTGGCTGGTGACATGGTCTGCAGTACTAAATCTGATGGAGATCGTGGAGGAAGTTGACGAGGAGGGTGTTGGTGGTGTGTATCCAACAGGACCAAGGGATTTAGGTGTCCCTGTACTGATGACGGTCCTAAACCCAGTTCCTGAACTAACCACTGAACTATGAAGGTTATTCAGGTGACGTATAAGGGAGGATGTCCCTAGGTGGGCAAGATCCTTACCCCTGCTTATTTGAGCTTTACATAAGCTACATATGGCCATACATTGGTTGTCCAGATTTGGATAAAAATAACTCCAGACCGAAGAGGTGCATTTTTTGGTCTTCTGACCAGGCATGACGATGGGCTTTTTCATCCCATGGACATCAGCTGTTTCCCCTCCTGGTGCCTCATTACAATAACCACATCACCATCCTCATCATCAAGTTCCTCCACAGCGCCAGCTACATCAATAGCCTCCTCCCGGTGTACAACATTGACACCTTGATTATCCAAATCTGTATCTACACTGTGGGTGATCCTTCCAACATATGCAGAGGGTGTGCTGCAAATGCTAGATGGAGTCACCTCTTCCCATACAGTGATGGGAAGGTCAGGCCTCACAACCACCAACACCCTTGGACTCGCCTTGGGGATTTGTGATGTCATCTGTTTAGAAGGCAGAGTTCTTTGCTGTTTTGTTGTTGTTGCTGACAGCATAACTCTCTTAAATTTTTTGTAGGGGGGGAGGAGGAGGGCTTAGATCCTTGGGTGAAGCTGGACCACTAGTCATGAACACGGGCCAGGGCCCAAGCCGTTCCTTGCCACTACGTGTCGTAAATGGCATATTGCCAACTTTACGTTTCTCCTCAGATGATTTTAAGTTTCTCTTTTTGCTACTTTTTGAGAACTTGGGCTTTTTGGATTTTACATGCCCTGTACTAGGAGATTGGGCATTGGGCTTGCCAGACGACGTTGATGGCATTTCATCGTCTATGTCATGACTAGTAGCAGCAGCTTCAGCATTAGGAGGAAGTGGGTCTTGATCTTTCCCTACTTTATCCTCCAAATTTTTGTTTTCCATTATATGTAGCACAAAAGAGCGTACCCCAAAGCCACACACACTCGGCAAAGCCTTTAAAAATTATATGCGGCATAGGAGAGTACCACTGGACTTATACTGCTGAATCAGTGAACTTTGTAATATAGCAGTACCACTAGAATTATACTGCTGAATCAGTGAACTTTGTAATATAGCATTACCAATGGACTTATACTGCTGAATCAGTGAACTTTGTAATATAGCAGTTCCACTGGACTTATACTGCTGAATCAGTGAACTTTGTAATATAGCAGTACCACTGGAATTATACTGCTGAATCAGTGAACTTTGTAATATAGCATTACCAATGGACTTATACTGCAGAATCAGTGAACTTTGTAATATAGCAATACCACTGGAATTATACTGCTGAATCAGTGAACTTTGTAATATAGCAGTACCAATGGACTTATACTGCTGAATCAGTGAACTTTGTAATATAGCAGTACCACTGGACTTATACTGCAGAATCAGTGAACTTTGTAATATAGCAGTACCACTGGACTTATACTGCTGAATCAGTGAACTTTGTAATATAGCAGTACCAATGGACTTATACTGCAGAATCAGTGAACTTTGTAATACTATTGCAGTACCAATGGAATTATACTGCAGAATCAGTGAACTTTGTAATATTGCAGTACCACTTGGCTTATACTGCAGAATCAGTGAACTTTGTAATATTGCAGTACCACTGGACTTATACTGCAGAATCAGTGAACTTTGCAATATAGCAGTACCAATGGACTTATACTGCAGAATCAGTGAACTTTGTAATATTGCAGTACCACTGGACTTATACTGCTGAATCAGTGAACTTTGTAACATAGCAGTACCAATGGACTTATACTGCAGAATCTGTGAACTTTGTATTATTGCAGTACCAATGGACTTATACTGCAGGATTGTTTTTGGATATTTTTTTTTAATTTATTTTTTTTATAATTATTTTTTTTTATTTTTTTTAGAACTTTTTTAAAAAATTTTTAGAACTTGGGAATAATGGGGAAATAACAATTCCCTTAGAAGGACAGAGCACAGGACACAGCACCACTGGACTGAACAGGACACAGCACAGGACCCAGCAGCAGCACTGAACTCAGAAGGACAGAGCACAGGACACAGCACCACTGGACTGAGCAGAACACAGCACAGCACAGCACAGCACAGAACTGAACAGCACAGCACAGCACAGCACGAGATATAGCAGGACAGAGGACCACCTAACACAACCTCCCTCTACCCTGATCAATGCCCGAGTGAAGATGGCGGCGGCTAGCGGGGAATTTATAGAATACGAGTATCGCGAGATCCGACAGCGGGATTATGACTCAGAGCCTCGGTTTCAGTTTTGTAATTGGCGGGAATACCCAGATCTGTCTCGGATCCGGCTCGGATCGGCAACGTTCGGGTGGGCTCGGATTTCAGATATCCGAGCCCGCTCATCTCTAATATATACATATATATATATATATATATATATATATCTCACTTTTTTTTGTTACTTTTTTATTATACTTACCTTGCGGTCAGCTGGCGATCTGGCTCCCTCCCTGGTCTCCTCCTCAGTGCTGTGCTCCGCAATGGATGTCGGGCGTGATGACGTCATGCCCGACATGCACTGCGAGCGCCGCACAGAGGAGGAGACCAGGGAGGGAGCTGGATCGCCAGCTGATCGCAAGGTAAGTATTTTCTGGGGGGTTTTTGTAGAATTTTTTGCTTCAGTGCTGCCTCGGACAGGCCCCCTGACACCTGCCCATTGTGCCCAATGGAAGAGACGGCCCTGTATGATATACCAGCACTTCTTCTCCCCACTCCGTTTGAAGCTTCTCTCATGCTCTGCATGAAGGTGCTTTGCTTGCACAGCATGTGAGCACAACATTAACAGCCACCACCACCTGAGCAGCAAGTAAGTGATCGGCTCAGCGATCGGGTCTTCTCAGGGAAGCATAGGAGAAAGCTCTTTTCTGATCTTTTTGAGAAATTCGAGCTTCCGTACATGCATTGATGCCGTCAGCATCAGAGTGATCCTGGTGCGCTGTATACAGAGAAGCTGTATACAGCACACCAGGAAAAGGGAAGGGGTTACTGCTCCAAGATCCAGGCAGCACCTCCCCTCACAGACCAAACAACAGTGATGACACAACAGGAGCTACTGAATTAAAAGTAAGCAGCTTTTATTTATTCCATATATTTTATTTACTATATATTGACACACATACCACATTTTCCTACCCACAACTAGAACCAGATAAGAACTACTTACTTGGATTCACACAGTCAAACTATTACACATTTTCTCTTTATTGAGCTTAAACTTTGACTGTGATTAATTTTGTAAAAAACATTTGCAATTAATTGAATGGTACATAAAAATGTAAGGATAGCCTTGCATAATTTAATATGTTTTATATTATACTATATTGTGTTAAAAACATATAAAATTTATTTCACACTATCAAAATTTCTAAAGCCCCGAACATTCATTTTGAATTCCCACTTTGGCAGCACAACTGAAAAATATTACATGCCACTGATGCTTGCTGGTCATATCTGTATGTAAACTCAACCATCTACATTGTGTACAGAGAATTTGTTACTAGGATACCGCAAGTTACTTGCTTAAATGTGTACACTGCCCCCAGTAGGGCCGGACTGGCCATCTGGCACTCCTGGCAAATGCCAGAAGGCCAGATGGCTAGATGGGCCGGCCCAACACTTACTGGCTTCCTGGTTGCTGGCTCCTCCCCAGGAACCAGCCACCTCTGTTGTGCGACGAATGAGGGCTCCTCCACTCCCCCCACTCTTATCCCCTCTGCTTCTTCCCTCTGTCAGTGCTGGAAGTGTGCCGGCACAATTAAACTGGCACTGTGCCCTGCAATCTGGAGACAAAGGTCTTTCTTTTTCATAAAGGGGGAGGGATCGAGGGTAAGGTTTGCAGCAAGTCTTGCAGTGGGGGGTGCCGCGAGTCACATGGGGGGGTTGTCACAAGTGTTGGAGAGCCAAGGGGGTAGGGGGGGTGCAGCAAGAGGGGTGAGAGAGCCAGGGGTAAGGGGGTGCGGCAAGAGGGGTGAGAGAGCCAGGGGGAAGGGGGTGTGGCAAGAGGTGTGAGAGAGCCAGGGGGAAGGGGATGTGGGAAGAGGTGTGAGAGAGCCAGTGGGGAAGGGGGTGTGGGAAGAGGTGTGAGAGAGCTAGGGGGGAAGGGGGTGCGGGAAGAGGTGTGAGAGAGCCAGGGGAAAGGGGTGCAGGAAGAGGTGTGAGAGAGCCAGGGGGGTAGGGGCCAGCCCAACACTTACTGGTTTCCTGGTGGCTGGCTCCTCCCCAGGAACCAGCCACCTCTGTTGCACGACGGATGAGGGCTCCTCCACTCCCTCCCCTCTTATCCCCTCTGCTTCTTCCCTCTGTCAGTGCTGGAAGTGTGCTGGAACTTCTAAACTGGCACTGTGCCCTGCAATCTGGACACAAAGGTCAATCTTTTATGAAAGGGGGAGGGATTGCAGGGGGGGATAGCAGAGAGTCTCACATGCAGGGGGTGCCGTGAGTCCTGTGGGGGATTTTGTCACGAGTGTTAGATAGCCAAGGGGGTAGGGGGGTGCAGGAAGATTGAGAGAGCCAGGGGGAAGGGGGTGCATAAAGAGATATGAGAGAGCCAGGGGGGATGGGGGTGCGGGAAGAGGTGTGAGAGAGCCAGGGGAGAAAGAGGTGCAGGAAGAGGTGTGAGAGAGCCAGCGGGGAAAAGGGTGTGGGAAGAGATGTGAGAGAGCCAGGGGGGAAGGGGGTGCAGGGAGACGTGTGAGAGTGCCAGGGGAGAAGGTGGTACAGGGGGATGTGTGAGAGGGACAGAGGAGAAGATGGTGCATGTGGTTAAGTGAGAGGGACAAAGGAGACGATGGTGCAGAATTGAGGGTAATACTATGTGGCATTATATGACCTGGGGCACTACAATGTGGCATAATATTAACTGGGGGCACTACGGTGTGGCATATTATGAACTTCTGCCAAAGGCAAGTCTCTCATTGTTGAATATGACAGGGGCCCAAAGAAATTGCTGTACCGGGGCCCAAAATTTCTCTTGTCTGCCCTGTCTGTGAGTCAAAGGGGTAGACGTCTCCAGGCAAATAATCTAAATGTTTCCTATCTAATCAAACTGATGGATCACAACCAATTATCTCTAACCAACCTCCTCTATCCCCCTTAATTTATATACTGTGTTATTTAAAATGAATAGAAAAGACGCATATCCATTTATTGTAGTAAAAAAATATTTTCCTCTGACATTTTGCTGTAGATTGAAATACTTTTAAAGTGGCCGTGTGGGTTCAAATGATCATTTAATATTTATGCTTTTTCTGATATATTTGTTAGAGTATTATTTTTTTTAACTATTTATTTTGAAAAATAACAATGATGTACATATAAGAATCAACAATTAGTACATTTGGAGGAATAAAAACAGTTAGAGTATTATCTTGTGTGGAATGATTCCTGAAAATTCTGCCATTACTATTTAATTGAGGGAAAAGGGTACATAATTAGTGGTATTGCTGTAGTATGTGGTGGCAATGTTGTAGTGTTGTAGGCTTAGTATTGCTAATAAGTAGGAGAGGGTATTGCTGTAATGTGGAGGTGATGCTGGTTGCTGTAATGTGGAGGGTGATGCTGAACGCTGTAATGTAGGGGGTGATGCTGGTTGCTGTAATGTGGGGGGTGATGCCGGTTGCTGTAATGTGGGGGTGATGCTGAACGCTGTAATGTGGGGAGTGATGCTGGTTGCTGTAATGTGGGGGGTGATGCTGGTTGCTGTAATGTTGGGGGTGATGCTGAACGCTGTAATGTGGGGAGTGATGCTGGTTGCTGTAATGTGGGGGGTGATGCTGGTTGCTGTAATGTGGGGGGTGATGCTGAACGCTGTAATGTGGGGAGTGATGCTGGTTGCTGTAATGTGGGGGGTGATGCTGGTTGCTGTAATGTGGGGGGTGATGCTGGTTGCTGTAATGTGGGGGGTGATGCTGGTTGCTGTAATGTGGAGGGTGATGCTGAACGCTGTAATGTAGGGGGTGATGCTGGTTGCTGTAATGTGGGGGGTGATGCTGGTTGCTGTAATGTGGGGGGTGATGCTGAACGCTGTAATGTGGGGAGTGATGCTGGTTGCTGTAATGTGGGGGGTGATGCTGGTTGCTGTAATGTGGGGATGATGCTGGTTGCTGTAATGTGGAGGGTGATGCTGGTTGCTGTAATGTGGGGGGTGATGCTGGTTGCTGTAATGTGGGGGGGTGATGCTGGTTGCTGTAATGTGGGGGGTGATGCTGAACGCTGTAATGTGGTGGGTGATGCTGGTTGCTGTAATGTGGTGGGTGATGCTGGTTGCTGTAATGTTGGGGGTGATGCTGGTTGCTGTAATGTGGTGGGTGATGCTGGTTGCTGTAATGTGGGGGGTGATGCTGAATGATGTAATGTGGGGGGTGATGCTGGTTGCTGTAATGTTGGGGGTGATGCTGGTTGCTGTAATGTGGTGGGTGATGCTGGTTGCTGTAATGTGGGGGGTGATGCTGAATGATATAATGTGGGGGGTGATGCTGGTTGCTGTAATGTGGGGGTGATGCTGAACGCTGTAATGTGGGGAGTGATGCTGGTTGCTGTAATGTGGGGGGTGATGCTGGTTGCTGTAATGTTGGGGGTGATGCTGGTTGCTGTAATGTGGTGGGTGATGCTGGTTGCTGTAATGTGGGGGGGTGATGCTGGTTGCTGTAATGTGGGGGGTGATGCTGGTTGCTGTAATGTTGGGGGTGATGCTGGTTGCTGTAATGTGGTGGGTGATGCTGGTTGCTGTAATGTGGGGGGTGATGCTGAATGATGTAATGTGGGGGGTGATGCTGGTTGCTGTAATGTGGGGGTGATGCTGAACGCTGTAATGTGGGGAGTGATGCTGGTTGCTGTAATGTGGGGGGTGATGCTGGTTGCTGTAATGTGGGGGGTGATGCTGGTTGCTGTAATGTGAGGGGTGATGCTGGTTGCTGTAATGTGGTGGGTGATGCTGGTTGCTGTAATGTGGGGGGTGATGCTGAATGATGTAATGTGGGGGGTGATGCTGGTTGCTGTAATGTGGGGGTGATGCTGGTTGCTGTAATGTGGGGGGTGATGCTGAACGCTGTAATGTGGTGGGTGATGCTGGTTGCTGTAATGTGGTGGGTGATGCTGGTTGCTGTAATGTGGTGGGTGATGCTGGTTGCTGTAATGTGGGGGGTGATGCTGGTTGCTGTAATGTGGGGGTGATGCTGGTTGCTGTAATGTGGGGGGTGATGCTGGTTGCTGTAATGTGGGGGGTGATGCTGGTTGCTGTAATGTGGGGGGTGATGCCGGTTGCTGTAATGTGGGGGGGTGATGCTGGTTGCTGTAATGTGGGGGGTGATGCTGAACGCTGTAATGTGGGGAGTGATGCTGGTTGCTGTAATGTGGGGGGTGATGCTGGTTGCTGTAATGTGGGGGGTGATGCTGGTTGCTGTAATGTGGGGGGTGATGCTGGTTGCTGTAATGTGGGGGGTGACAACGGTTGCTGTAATGTGGGGGTGATGCTGGTTGCTGTAATGTGGGGATGATGTTGGTTGCTGTAATGTGGTGGTGATGATGGTTTCTGTAATGTGGGGGGGTCATGCTGGATGCTGTAACAAGGTTGGGTATTGATGTAGTATGAGTGTGTGGGGGGAGGGGTTATTTATTGCTGTAATTTGGGTACTAATAATGTATTGTCAGGGTATTTATTGGTGTAATTGGGGTGCTAACAATGTAATGTTGAGGGTCATTAGGAGAAATAAATACCACCCACACACACACAGACTCATAATATACCATGTTGTACTGCACCAGCAACGCGCACTGTGCTAGCATCAGTGTGCAACAATATAGTGCATGGAGCCCACAACAGGTGGGCCTGTGTGCTTTAAATGCCAGGGCTAATTTTTAGTCCCATTCTGGCCCTGGTCCCTAGTAAGATATAAAATATAAAAGCATTACCCTGTTCAGTAACTTTGAAAACATTGCTTTACAGCGATGCAATGAGATAGTACGCTTAACAGAAAATTATTTTGCACAAAAATCTGCTGTTACTTCAGTAGTACAGGTATGTGTTATGATCAATAGTAACTTTACTTGTGCTTCTAAAAAGCTGTCTAGGAGAGCATAGCTATCCCATAAACTTTTACCCATAGTCTTCTACTCCACAAATGCTCTGCATAGAATAGTATATTGACAACATTGGGGCAGTGATATCATAGCAGGTTTTGACCAGCTATTTGGGTAACACTGGGTAACACTACGTTTGGTACGTTTCCGGTGGTTTGACACAAAGCATAGTCTTCAACACATCACCATAACCTACATACATACATTTATACTGTACAAAATGCAAGTAGCCCAGTCTTGAGAGTGCATATAGTGCAGGCACATAGCTGTGAATGACAACCCAAAGTCCAGAAAACGTTTCATCCTGATCCTGTCTACCCAAAGTTCAAGCTAAACCCTTGTGGTTAAGGCAGAAGGTTGTATTTTTGCATTAAAAAACAGTAAATGGGAAATTCAGAATACCCCTACCTGTGTGTTTCTTAACTTTAGTCCTCACATAACTCCCAACAGTTGATGTTTACAGGATTTCTGTCTGTGGAAACAGTCTACTTGGCTGGGTTAGTAATTATCCTGAGTCCCCTATGCATGATTTAAGAAATGCTGAAACCATGAACTGTTGAGGTGTGCGAGGACTGAAGTTCAGGGACACTGCCCTAGTTGAACAGAGGTCCACAGATTGTGGGGGATCTAAATTAGATCTCTGCTACAAGAATAGTTCCTATTTAAACCGGATCAAATAGATGGTAATTTAGCTACTATTAAATCCATGTTGCACTAACATCAGATTCATACATTTCCAGCAGGGTGGAGAAGTGTGTTTATGTGCCCTATCAGATCCAGGGCTAGATTTACTTACTAAGCTGCAGGTTTGAAAAAGTGGTGATGTTGCCTATAGCAACCAATCAGATTCTAGCTTTCATTTATTTAGTACTTTCTACAAAATGACAGCTAGAATCTGATTGGCTGCTATAGGCAACATCCCCACTTTTTCAAACCCGCAGCTTAGTAAATCTAGTCCCTAGTGTCAATTCATTTGGCATGTTGAGAATATGCTGTCTGCTTATTGCTGGTGTCTTGAAGCAGCCAGCAGCTCTCTCATATGACTTCATGTGACTTTAGTGTTATGCTGCTAGGACCATACGTCAATCTTTTACATTTACTCTGATGCAGATTCAAAACAGACCAATTTCACATGCAACACAGATAAGCAAATAAAATAAATCTGCCTCAGGAATGGAGATGATAAAAAAGTGTAACAAATTGCATCTAAAAGGTTAAAATATTTTGGAATTCACACATGTTCAAGCTAAATGTTAAAATGTTGGGGGGTTTCAATTCTGTACCGTGAACCAGAAATGTGAATGGTGCACTTTGAACACAAATATTAGTACTTACATTTTTTTTATTCTAAAAACACTAATTTTAACACAAATCTTGAACGGGACTGGTGAACGAGCTACAGATTTCAAATCAGAAATCTGAATACAAAAAAACAACTAAATAATGCAGCGCTACACTCAAAATTTAAATATGTATAGAATCAGCTCCTAGTCACTATATATAAGAAAATATATTTATTCAATACATGTTGGAAACATATGATCAATATAAGAATGAATATAAAAGAAAAGAAAAAAACTCAATGCCAATAAAAGAATCAATATATGAATACAGATCACACTGATTATGAAAGCATAATCTTTGAGTATAAAAACAATTCCAATAACACAGGTCTGCGAAATTTTATTGAATTTGAAAGCTTTTTTAATAATACTTTTATATTCTTAATTATACTCCTGTGTACATCAAGAAATAGTATATAAAAAAATTACCACATCACATTAACCTATAAGGGGGTTACATAGATTTTTAAGAAAAAACAAGTTTAATTGTTCTTGGCATATTTATTGTGAAATACAAAGAAGTGTAGCTGATATCACTGTGTGATTGTCTTAGTTACATAATAAAATAACAATAAAATCAAACAATAATAGAAACAAAACCATAATTATTGAAAAAAATATTTATCTTGTTTTTTTTTCTTCAAACTTTGTTTTGTCGCTTTTCTTATAACTTTTTCTGTGTCGTCTCTGTGTATCATCCAGCAGTAATCAGCCAACATGCTGACGTCCCAACGACGTCTCTACATCTTTAACGTGTTGGTAGAACCGGTCACCCTGTTCTTCACTGTAGTCTCCGAGATTATTCGGGAAATGCTCAATATGGGAATTCAAAAATGTACCTTTAAATATTGCAGCCAAGGTTTCTGTAAATATTAAGCATTTCCCTGACAATTTCTTTGTAGTTTGGATCCTTGACATTGCCTAAAAATTTTGAAATCACTTGTTTGAACGAAGTCCACGACGAAAGTTCCACAATATTCATTACATGCCCGAAATGTTCATCTTTTATTAACTTTCTAATGTCAGGGCCTTTAAAAATACCTTCCTTCAGTTTAGCATCGAACATGTTATTGAATTTGGTGCAAAGATATTTGAAAGTTTCTCCATCTTTAGGCAGTGCTTTTACAAATTGTTTCATTAGCCCTAATTTTATATGTAGAGGTGGAAGTAAAAATGTATTTGGATCTACTAAACTGGATTTGATGACATTATTTTTTCCAAACATTTTCGAGCTGGCCAATTGTTTTTTTGCCAATGTAAATTTTTAGCTTTGCTATCCCATTCACAGAGAAAACATGGGAATGTAGTCTTATGTGCTCACCTTGTAGTTGTAGTTGTTGTGTGTCTGTAATGTTCCTTTAGACAGTATGAGGTTTAGGCCCTTTGTAAATTTCAGCTCCAGGCCCATGTGGACCTTAATCCATACTTGCCTACTCTACCGGAATTCCCGGACTCCCGGAAGAGTAGGCAAAGCTCCCGCATTTGCCAAAATTGACGGCAGTGAGTGGAGGGGCGTGGCTTAATCACATCATTAAGCTCCGCCCCCTCCATTTAATGGCGTGAATTTTGGCTTTTTTAAAGTGGCTATGGCAGCGCGACAATGTCACCACGCCCCC
Organism: Mixophyes fleayi; assembly: GCF_038048845.1. Taxonomy (NCBI): domain Eukaryota; kingdom Metazoa; phylum Chordata; class Amphibia; order Anura; family Limnodynastidae; genus Mixophyes; species Mixophyes fleayi. The sequence continues at coordinate 107,045,446 of NC_134408.1, read as the reverse complement.
CTCCTACCTCTTGTCACATCATGTATTATGTCATGTATGCGTTAATCTGGCACTGGGCGGGGGGGGGGGGGTTTATGTAATTTTCGTGTTCAGAAGCCAAAAATCTATAAGTATCACATAAATTCGTTAAATAAGCTTTTTCATCGCAGACCTGTGTAATCAGTCCTATATGCTAGCAATCTTCTTCCTCCTATGTCATATTTCATATTATTTGATATTCAAGATGTGGAACCACATTCATAATTTACGTCCTGGAATTGTAAATTACTCAGTATACACTGTCGTGTATGGAGTTCAGATGAAATTGATACTATTAAATCGATCCTCAAATATGATATGTCATTTCAAACAATACTGTTCTGCGAATAAATATATAAATATCAATCCTATTAGGACTGTGTGATGTGCGCACATAACATATTGTGTATAAGTCTGGATCTCTCAATACTGCATCGCTCTCCGTATTTGCTTATTGTAATGTGCAATGTGTAAAATCGCATTTGTCTGTATAATAGATGGTGGTTAACTTCACCATTTTATGGTTCCAATAAATGTTCAAGATTCAAGTTGTATTACATGCAGATACATTCAACATGGCAATAAAGAGTTTTATTCCACAGTTATCAAAAATAAATTTAATACGATAGGCTATATTAATTGTAACACTGAGTTTGTTATCTATGTAATACAGTGTAGTTGTTCACTTCAAAATATCGATAGAACCACCAGACCGTTGAAAAGAAGAATTACCGTACATAGAAGAAATATTCTCAATAAATACCGTTTACATAGTGTCTCGCGACACTATGCAGCAGCTCACAATGGAGATCCAGTCTGTATGACAATCGTGGAGGTAGAATGTATTAAGACTACGATTAGAGGGGGTGATTGATTTAGTAAGCTTTGCAAACAAGAAGTATATTGGATGCAGCAACTCAATACTATTAGTCCAGAAGGTTGAATGACGCTATGGAACTTAACAATATATTATAGACCCAGCTGCGTTCTTTTTCATTCATCATTTTTTATATTTTTTACATTATTCAATTATTATGTTTATATTATGCTTATTTCATTGATCCTTTATCTATATATTTAATATTTTTTTTCATTTATATCTATATATGTGATGAATTACAAGTTATATATATAGCATATTTATATATATATTTTTTATATATATATGTTTGTATATATATCTATCTGTTACATTGGTAAACCCCATACCTTGCACTTTTTGAGTGTAATTGGTATATAAGGGTTAATTTTTATGCTCATTTCAGCTGCTCCTGGCCTACTAATTAACTAACATAAGTCTGATAGGTGGTTTACCTGCAGAGTGTCATGTTAAGTAAGAGCTCTAAGCAATATGGAAACCACTTTCATTTTCCTCTGAAGAAGTTACAAAGTGTAACGAAACGCGTAAGGGCTTCTACCAGAGAACCCAATGCTAAGTCTTTTATCATTTCCTAATGTTCACTCACTGACACATGAACGGCTTTACTTCAGGACACACAGCTCCAGATTAGTACCTGGATAGAGGCGGCCCGTTAGTGCCGAAGCGCACTTAACATTTACAGGCACCCGTATATCGGACCTAACAGCCAGCCAGGAAGGAACTATACTTCTGATCTAGATCTCCAGTGGCGCACGCAGGGGGGGTTTCTGAGTCTCCAGAAACCCCCCCTGCGCTAAGTGGCCACCATAGCTGCGCTGTCAAAGAAGCGTCCGCGGCGGTGCTGTATACAATACAGCAGCTCTCTCTCGGGTTGTTTTTTCTTTTTTTTGGGGGGGGGGGCCCTCTTACCAATCCTGCGTGCGCCCCTGATCTCGTTGTGACCAATTAGCCATCATCTATACCTATTTTGGCTATGTCAATAACAGGACAGATGAGCACTACTGGAAGTCTATTATACGGACAAAAGCGATTTTACACATTGCACATAAGCAAATACTGAGAGCGATACAGTATTGAGAGATCCAGACTTATATACAATATGTTATGTGCGCACATCACACAGTCCTGATAGTATTGATATTTATATATTTTTTCGCAGAACAGTATTGTTTGAAATTACATCTCATATTGGATGATCGATTTAATAGTATCAATTTAATCTGAACTCCATACACGGCAGTGTATACTGAGTAATTTACAATTCCATGATAGAAATTATGAATGTGGGCCGACATCTTGAATATCAAATAATATGACATAGGAGGAAGAAGATTGCTAGCATATAGGACTAATTATTGGAAATGTTTTTATACTCAAAGATTATGCTTTCATAATCAGTGTGATCTGTATTCATATATTGATTCTTTTACAGGCATTGTTTTTTCTTTTCTTTTATATTAATTTTTATACTGATTATATGTTTCCAACATGTATTGAATAAATATATTTTACTTTATAGTGACTAGGAGCTGATTCTATACATATTTGAATTTTGCATTTAGCGCTGCATTATTTTGTTGTTTTTTTTGTATACTTTTGTTCAGGAGGGTGGCAATCCTTTTTTGCAGCTGCTTTTTCAGAGTCTCTGTATCAGGTTGTTTATTAGTGAGTGCCTATATCAAAGGTGAAGTGTGTGTCTTTGTCCATTAATCTGAATGAATTAATGTCTACCGATGATCCACCTGGACGTCCCAACGCTAACTCAAATTGAACATGTCCAAAACCAAACTAATCACCATCCCACCCTCTTAGCATCTCTTCCCCCTGTCTCTCACTGTGGCATACTTTACAATTTCTCTTGTTTCTCAGGCACGCTACCTTGGTGTCATCGGTGACTCTCAGCTTCGCCCCTCATACTCATTCCACTTGTTGCCTGCATATTGATAACATTGCGTTAATATCCAACTCTGGAAACATCATCAAAATCCACATTCACTTCCTTATTTTCCATCTTGACGACTGCTAACTGGCCTTTCAGTCACCCGTCTTTCTCCTGTTCAATCCATCCTATATGCTGAGGCGAGTCTACTCTTCCTCTCCCATCGCACACTCTGCAAAGCTTTACAGTTGCTCCCATTTCCTCCACAATTCAAGCTGCTTACCTTCACACATCTCTGACCTTGCCACAAGATACATTCCTGCCTCTTCCCTACATCTCCCTTACCCCTAATTTCCACATCTCATTTCCGACATGAAGACTTCTCCCATGCTGTTCCCCACCCTTAGTATTCTTACCGGGATTTCCCAACTTTTTAAGCGCTTCCTAAAAACTCACCGTTTCACCTTATATCATGCTCCACTTTTTTTTTTTATCATCAATAATTTTGATTGACATCTTTTTACAAACACATACAGGCTACAGAAAATAAGAAGGGAGCCAATCAGAGGGATGGCTGTAGTTGCTCAATGAGTGTTACACTATAAATGGAATCGCAGGTTGTGAGGATACAGAGAAAAATGGCAAAACATTGTAAAAAGAAGAAACACGTCTGTGCACATTGTGGTAATGTACACCTTCCCAGAGACATAATAAAGAGGGCCACGAGTCATCCAGAGGGGAGTCAGAATAAGCTAAGGGTGACTGAGTGGGAGAGGGGGTAAAGGTTCCTCTAGTTGATCCAGCCCTCTCTGTGATGTACACATGCCGTTTGAACCACTTCATGATAGGGGCGAAGCTGAAGTAGAGTAGGGCATATCTATCGTCTCCCTTTCAAAACTGTACTGGATTTTAGAGAGTATTCTAGGTAGGGTAGGAGGGGCAGCAGCCTTCCAATTTTGGGTTATCGCTGCTCTGGTCACAGTCAGGATATGACCTAGAAGATGTTGATCGTGTTGAGGGACAGAGGCGGGATATAGGTGGAGCATTGCCACAACCCGGTCCATATAAACAGGTCCCCCAAGACGATGGATATGAAATCAAATACCTCTCGCCAAAGTGGTTGTATGATAATGCATGTCGAAAAGACAGGAAATATATCAGATGTTTGAGCTCAACAAGATTGTGTTTGGGAGGGCAAAATGACATAGAGCCTGGCTGGGGTAAGGTAGAGCCTGTTAACTAATTTAACATGTATCTTGGTGTGATTAATTACGACACATAGTAGTGCAAATAATTTCCCACTGCTGGGGAAAAGGGAGAGGTTGAGGTCTGACTCCAAACTTATTTGGGAGGGGGCCTTAGGGGGTATGATGTGAGATTGGAGATGATACCATAAAGTTATTACCCCCCTGTTGGAGCCTTTCATCAGCCTGTCCAGCGTTTGGCAGGAGGTAAAAAGAAGGAGCGAGGAGTCTTGGAGGCCAAACCTATCCAGTGGTAAATTTGAGCATACTTAAACTTATCTTTGGTAGGGTTGTCAAAATACTCCTGAATAAGAGCAAAGGGGAGGAAAAGGTCCTGAGCATAGAGCTCTTCAAAAGAGATCAGTCCCTTAGAGCACAAGGTTTTGAGGTAAAGCTCCCGCTAATAGAGCCAGTGTAGTCTGTTGAAGGCTTTCTCTGTTTCAAAGGAGAGCAGAACCAACTCATCTGTGGTGTTTTGTACAAAGTCTAACACGCTAAGAATGCATCTAATATTGTGGGACACCTGGCGCCCAGGTATGAAATCTATCCAAATGGATGAGGTGAGGGAGAAATGAGTTTAAGAGGGTAGCAATGAGTTTGGCAAATATCTTCCAGTCAGTATTGAGCAAGGCTAAGGGCCTATAATTTTTGCACTTCACGTGATCTTTACCCAGCTTTGGAATCATGATGACCTGTGCTTATGCATTTCAGCTGGGAAGCTACCTCAATTCATCACACTGTTATACAGAGATGTAAGAAGAGGAAGGAAAGTTTTCCCGGAAAGTGGTATAAAAAGTATTGATGTATCCATCCAGACTAGGTGCTCTATCTTTTGGAAGGTTTTTAATGAATTCTTCTTTTCCCTGCTTAGAAAAGGGGAGATTAAGAGATGTCAGGCTATCACTGTGCAGGGAGGGGAGGCTTAGGTGACTCAGGAAGGCCGAAATTGAGTATGGGGATGGTTGGGGAATACTATCATCTCACAGATTATAAAGTTTAGCTTAATATTTGGCAAAGAGATTAACAATATCGGCAGAGTTGTGAGATATAGTCACAGACAAGTCATGAAGTACTACTATTACGTTGCAAGCTTGCTTACCTCTAAGATCACGTTATTAACCTGATTTGGAAAGGCGCGTCTGGTTTTGGTCCTCTAGTGCCGCTGAGATTCAAGATCCTTTTTGTGATGAAGCTACTGGGTTTTTTTTTCATGCAGGCACCTATTTGTATGGCTTTGCACTGGAGAATGGCCTTCAAGGCACACCAATGCGTGGACATGGATGTATCATCTGGATTATTAGTTTAATTGTAAAGCACTAGGACCTCCGAAAAGGCGGTTTTAAGTTCTATGGAAGAGATAAGGTAGGAAGGCATTCTTTAGGGCCTAGGACAAACTCTGGGTTGGTGAAGGTCCCAGGATCATTCAATAGTGGCATGATCAGACCATGTAATGGGCAAGAATTTCGCAGAGCTGTTAATGTGTAATGTCCATTTATTAGTCAAAATCAGGTCTATCCTGGAATAGGAATTGTGGACCGCTGAGTGGTAAGTATATTTCCTAGCACCTGGAGAATTGACCCACCATAGGTCACAGAGATCATATTCCGCTAAAAATTTACAAAATGTTACAGGGACTCATGGTAGTACTCGCACCAGTTGGACGCAGGGTTTGTGACTTATCTAGTTTAGGGAATGAAAGAAATTACTCGGCGCTGTCTACCTCAGAGTGGAAAAGGTTATATATTTGTGGGGGTGCTGCCTCTTGGAATGGGAATGGCCTCCCTACCATTCAAATTAAATAGATATAAGTACAGTTTCCTGACACTCCTCCACTGAATAATGTGCGACTAAAGTCTTCAATATTATGATAATAACAAGACTTTATAAAGGTAATAAGAAATATTAAAATGAATAACATATATTGCTCTGGCAAGAGTATGACAACATGACAAGTGTAGCTTGTGAGCAAACAGATTATGAATTTAGAGTAACACATGATCATATCATTATAGCGCACAAAGTCCAAGCTTTCACTGAGAACATCATATGATGCAGTCCAGTATAAGGTAATCCTAGTGCTATGACATAATAGAAGTGGTCACTAGGACAAGTAGGTATACGTCCCAACAGATGCCTGCACAGTTCCAAGAGGGTCAAACCCGATATGAGAAAGAGGGAAAACTCAGTTTGTGGTAGTATAAATCCTGCTGTTCCTCCAGGTATTGTCCGTGGATCTCCTTGCCGACCTCTGGATCGAACAAGAGGGTAATCTGTGCGTGTGCCGAGTCATTGCTGGAGTGCTGTTGGCTAGCACATGCGCAGCTGGTTCTCGATGCTCCCAGCTGTAGCGGTCTCCATCTGTAGGCTCTTACTTCCCGCTTGATGGGCGAATTTTCTGCAAGTGCAGTTAAACGGTAGAAGATCGCTTAGGGAGTTGCCAAGGATGTTGCTACTAACAAGTAGGTAGTATAGGTATGTTGATAGGTAACAAACGCGTTTTATCTCGATGTTAGAGGCTTCCTCAGGAGAAAGTCAATGTGATTATCAATCAGCATTGTGAGTTTAAATAATCCTCATTCCAGTTCTTTATTGGTTGCTTGCTAGAAATGGGAGGTGCGGATATAAGTAATGACCTGATTGGTGCTAGTATGCTGTGGTTCTATTGCTTAGTAACCACCATAAACAAGATGAGGTTGTACAATACAAATTACACAAATAAATACCATCTAGTTTAGGGTCTAGAATTAAGTTAAAGTCTTACAGTATAACATAGTAACATAGTTGATGAGGTTGGAAAAAGACACCAGTCCATCAAGTTCAACCTATTTTGGATCTCCAGCGATCCTGCACTTATATTTGAAATTGATCCAGAGTAAGCAACCGCCAATCTGTTTCAATTGTGAAAATCCCCCCAAACTCAATATTGCAGTCCTATTTTTACCCTATATCCACTACTATCCTTCATTTTAATTAACGGTCGTATCCCTGGATACACTTTTCCGATAAAAATTTGTCTAACCCTTTCTTAAACATATCTATTGAATCTGCCATCACAACCTTTCCTGGCAATGAATTCCATATTTTGACTGTCCTTACTGTAAAGAACCCCTTCCTTTGCTGGTTGTGAAATTTCATCTCCTCTAACCTTAGGGGATGACCACGTGTCCTGTGTATAGTCCTTGGGGTAAAAAGTTCCCATGAAAGTTCTCTGTATTGACCCTTAATGTATTTGTACATAGTAATCATATATCCCCTTAGATGCCTCCTTTCTAAAGTAAACATGCCTAAACTGGCTAACCTTTCCTCATAACTTAATGACTCCATACACTTTATCAATTTTGTCGCCTTTCTCTGAACCCTAATTCCAGAATATCTTTTTTTTATAGAGTGGTGCCCAGAGCTGTACTGCATATTCAAAATGAGGTATCCAGGAGGGGGCAGTGGGATGATGCTGCGCCGGGTAGGCTGGAGCCTCCCACGCACAGGAAGGCTATGACCAGAGGTCCCACCAACAGCTACAGAATCTCTGCAGCCTCCTAGGTTGGATAAAGTAAGGCTGAATCGGAAATTGGGTGGAAATCCCTACAAATTAGGTAGCCAAGAGCAGTTGTAAAACTAGTATAATTTTCATGACTTTAGTGTAATTTTTTATACTTGCTCTATTTTATTTCAGAAGGCTTCATAATGCAGTCTGTCAGTCGCTGACAGAATCTGTGGCACTTTACAAATTAATGAGTATTGTACTGTGACCATGTTCATAGCCATCTTACCTGTGAAATTCATCAAAGTTTAATTCAAGAGCATGTGAGTCAAATACAATAATTTATGAGTCTATATTCTTGGGCTATACTGCTGCAGATGGGATACTACTAGCCAATTGTTTACATATTACTAGTATCTTATTAATGAGCATCATTGTTAATGCTGCTATGTTAAATATTATTGCTGGCACCTTTATTGCTATTATTGTTACTGCTGGCATGTTAACAGGGCTGCATTTGAATGTCAAGGTAACAGTATTTTTTACCTTCTTGTATCAAAATTTACATTTTGCATTTCCTTTTAAGAGGAAGACAAACTAGACGTAAACAACGCATCTATGCAAATGTTCCTACACCTGCTGTATGGGGGAGAGCTTTGGGTAATTTATACACACCCTGATTTCTGGGATGGGGGGGGGGGTGAACCTGTGTACGCTATAAGTACTAGTGTCATTTCACTTGGCATGTTGAAAATGTGATGCCTGCTTCTTACTGGTTGCTTGAAGTAGCCAATTAGAAGCCAGCATCACTCTTTGACATCACTTTATGCGTTTACTGTTAGGCTGCTAGAGCCGAGCTTCAATCTGATATGTTCCTGATCAAGGTGTGCGTACAAATTTTGGCGTTCTGGTGCTATGCAACACTATAAAATATAACTTTAAAGAAGATGTACATTAAAATTTAGCACAAAACCCTTTGCTGCAAAAATTTAATTAAAAGTGAAATCATGTTCATACTCATCCAGTATGGCTCTGTGATCCTGGTTTCATCACTGCTGGGAACTATAGTCCAGAGTTATAATTTGCACAGCTCATTCCCAAGTATATACTCTGGGATACGAAAATTCAACATATACAGACATGCTATAAGCATATTGTATCCTCTATATGTCATGAACATTATCAGATTTTGGAAACTCTTTAGTTACAGAATTAATTTTGAATAACACATTTTACCCCCACATTATTCTGATACTAGAAGATAACTGACTACAACATAGTGCATTTAATTCTGGAAGCTCATGGGGACAAAATCCTTATATTCCTATGTTGTTTTCTAGAAAAAAAAACAAATGAAAATATACAAAATAGATTTAAATTTTTTTTTTTGCTGACAACCATTCACACATCTGGTAACACTATTAAGTAGTGTAATGCAAGATGATACTCTTTATATTTACTTGTGAATAAAAATGTATTTTGGTAGGGCAATACTTTCTTTTTTTTTTAACCAGGCAAGCTTACAGTTCGAGCTGTAATATTACAGAACATGTTCAAGTATTTAGGGAGGGCAATATGTTCATTTTTCAAGATTCAATTCTTGACTGACAACGGCTGCAATGCAGAGTTTGGTATTCTTTGTAATATGTGTGGAGATCAAACAGAACTGTCTAGCAATTTGGATACATCTTAAAGAACAGCCCAACTGAGCATGCCAATGCTAGCAATATGCACAGAGATTTCTATATTCTATTTAATATAATAGGATTACTACCTATGTTTATAAATGGGAAAGAGGATTAATGTTGATCTTCCGTATTGGCCTATAAACTGCACTCACGTGCCGTAATAAGGCCAGAAGTGACTCGGCCTTTCAGCTGATGTGCAAGACCATGACCAATTTGGTCACCCATGTGTGGGGACAGATTGCACATTAACCTGTTGCCCAGGAATCTTCTAAATGGATATTGTTTTAATTTGCATAATATGCTCTTACATTTTGCTTTGTTAACTTGTGTTTTGACATTCACATGCTGATTGTTGGCTTAAACTCTGAATGTTCTTAATGGCTATAGGTTGGTCTATCCCTGTGAACACCCATTTCAAGTTGAAGAAACAATTGTGTCTACAGTCATGGACAAAAGTTTTGAGAATGACAAATATTTTTCATAAAGTCTGCTGCCTCAAATTTTATGATGGCAATTTGCATATACTCCAGAATGTCGTGAAGAGTGATCAGATGAAATGCAATTAAATTGGAAGTCCCTCTTTGCCACGACAAGAGCCGTAACTAGGCATGTGCGGGCGGAGCTGTCGCCCAGGGCGAAAGTCCAAGTGGGCGCAGCAGCTGTCTGCTACTTGCCTCTCTACTCTGGCTCTGTGACAGTAGGCTATAGAATGCTGGCGAGCCTATGCTCTATAAAGGCTGGACATCAGAAACTCAGTATGTGAGGCTCTCTCTCCCCTCCCCTGGGACAGTCTCTCTCCCATCAATCACGCCCCATCTCTGTGTGTGACAGTGTCGGCACACCTCCAATTTCATGGACTTCGGAGGGGCGGAGCTTATCAGAAAGTGGGCAGAGCTTCACCCAAATGTACATCTTTTGTCTCAACAAATTCTCATGAGTGTGACAACTTTTGTCTCCTCCCCTTTCCTTCTCTGCTTGTGAGAGCCTGTGCGTGTGTGTGTGTGTGTGTGTGTGTGTGTGTGTGTGTGTGTGTGTGTGTGTGTGTGTGTGTGTGTCTCTGCCCCCCTTCCATCTGCTCCTTGCCTCTATGCCCTGGTTCTACGACTGCAGACTACGGCGTTTGGCACTCTGCGTTTCTAAAATGCGCCCAGCACCCTGCTCTTCCTCGCTTGTGGAAGCTGTCCTGTGTCCCTGCAGTATCTGATGTCACGACATTGCTAGTAGAGTTAGAGAAACCGAGAAGAGCCAGGAGTTACAGCACAGCAGCGGCTGGACTGGGAAGGTAGAAGAGGACGGCTGAAGACAGCAGAACACAGAAGGATAATGAAGAAGAATACAGAAGGATAGAATAGATGCTGAAAAGGTAAGTATGAAGCAATAAATTGCCCAGTCACATATGTCAAATATGGAAGACAAATAAAAGTCAGTTTAATAACACAGTCTGTGCTTTTTTTTTTCCCCCACATGCCTCTTTTATATCCCAGCACACCAAATATTTAATATTCTACACCATGCAAGCATCTCCCCCAAAGAAACATAGAATTTGACAACAAATAACTGCTTGGCCCATCTAGTCTATCCATTTTTTAACCTATGGTAACCTCAAACCCTATTTGATCTTTAGTGCTTTATAAGGATATTCTTAGGTCTATCCCAAGCATGTTTAAATTGCTCTACTGTACTAGTCTCTACCACCTCTGATGGGAGGCTATTCCACGTATCCACTACCCTTTCTGTGAAGTAGTTTTTCCTCAGATTTCCTCTAAACCTACTTCCCTCCAGTGTCAGTGCATGTCCTCATGTTCTAAAACTTCTCTTCCTTTGAATAATGTTTCCCTCATTTACCTTGTAAGACCTCCAGAACTGAACACAGTATTCTAGATGAGGCTGTACCAATGACCTATACAGTGGCATTATTGAGTCTTTCTTTCTGCCACGGATTCCTCTCCCTATGCAACCAAGCACCTCTCCACCTCTGCAATGTATAGATTTCAACATTTAAAAATAATACAAGGAGTTCTCTGATTTTAAAGATGTCCTGGCAGAAATCAAATAGCACACATCTTCACATGGCCAAGACACCGTAATAAGAACGTGGTCACCTGCTTAAGTGAAGCCTGATGCTTACTAATGCATAAAAAAAAATATATCCAGTTTTACTGCATATCTAATATGCAGTAAAATATATGGCTAATATCGCAATCAAATCAGGTCTCTCTCTCCCAATATGCCATCACCTTTCACTCTGTCAAGAGTGTTTGTACATTTTGCTTGGGATTATGAGAGTAATATGTATATAAAAAGGTTAAACTGTCTGGGATTGCTATATTATTTTTGTTTTAAGTAAAAAAAAAATCAAACCCCTCTATAGAGCGGCTTACCCCCGTGCCCCAGACCAGGACAAGGTAGAACTGGAGAAGGACAAAACACGACACCTGACCTGTCTCAGGGTACAAAGGACGTACCAGTCTTTTCATTTGTACCCCATCACTGAGACAGGGACTAAGTCAAATTCTCATATATAAAAGCATAATTACACCGAGAGAGTGTTTATTAGTTTTTGTGAATAGATACCAGTTTTTTTAACGATTGCTTTTTTTTTACAGCTTTCAGGAATATCAGTGAAACACATTGAAGGAAAAGTGCTAGCCCACACCTCCACAACAAAGGTCACTTCCACTAAGATAGGGGGCGCCGATGCCCTGTCTCGCCCAGGGCACTAAAATTTCTAGTTACGGGACTGGCCATGACAAAGAACTTTATCCCAAAAACAACATTTCCACTGCATTTCAGCCCTGCCACAAAAGGAACAGCTGACATCAGGTCAGTGATTCTCTTGTTAACACAGGTGAGTGTTGACGAGGACAAGGCTGGAGATCACTCTCATGCGGATCGAGTTAGAACAGCAGACTGGAAGCTTTAAAAGGAGGGTGGTGCTTGAAATCATTGTTCTTCCTCTATTAACCATGGTTACCTGCAAGAAAACATGTGTAGTCATCATTGTTTAGTACAAAAATGGCTTCACAGGCAAGGATATTGCTGCTAGTAAGATTGCACCTAAATAAACCATTTATCAGAACAAGAACTTCAATGAGAGTGGCTCAATAGTTGTGAAGAAGGCTTCAGGGAACCGAAGAACGTCCCGCAAACGACAGGACAGTCTCCAAAATTTGGTTCAGCTGCGGGATCGGGGCACTACCAGTGCAGAACTTTCCCAGGAATGGCAGCAGGCAGGTGAGTGCATGCGCATGCGCATGCACAGTTAGGCAAAGACCTTTGGAAAATGGCCTGGTGTCAAGAAGGTATCCTCCAAGACCAACTTCTCCCAACCTTACAAAAACAGTTTGGTGATGAACAATGTCTTTTCCAGCATGATGGAGCACCTTGCCATAAGGCAAAAGTGATAACTAAGTGGCTCAGGGATCAAAATTTTGGGTCCATGGCCAGGAAACTCCCCAGACCATAATCCTATTGAGAACTTGTGGTCAATCCTCAAGAGGCAGGTGGACAAACAAAAAAACAAATTCTGGCAAACTCCAAGCATTAATTAGGCAAGAATGGGTGGCCATCAGTCAGTATGTGGCCCAGAAGTTGATTGACAGAATGCCAGGACGATTGCAGAGGTCTTCAAAAAGAAGGTTTAACACTGCAAATATTGAAACTTTGCATACACAATGTAATTGTCAATAAAAACATTTGACACTTATGAAATGTTTGTCATTTTAATTCAGTATACCATAGCAACATCTGACAAAAAGGTCTAAAAACTTTGTGGAAACCAATACTTGAGTCATTCTCAAAACTTTTGGCCATGACTCTAGAACCAGTAATCATCACATATACATAGGGGAGGAAACTATTTGAAAACTTAAGTGCTCAAATGCTATAAAAAAAATAATAAAAAAGTGTGGCTACAGTGCAAAAGAAAATTAGCACATTTTATTTTGCCTCTAGTGAAATAATTTAAGATACAACTACATTTATATAAACTTTACCTATGCTTCTGATTACTTGTCTCTATTGTACATGAAAAGGTCATGGACTATAGTGTCAAGAGAAAGACAGATCCTCCTTGAGAAAAGCATACTGCCATGGTGCAAAAGTATAACTTCCATGACCAAGGTTGCGTGTGATATAATATAGAGATAGATTGTGAATCACAAATATATGCTTGAATACTTTTGATTTGCACACAGGTTGAACAGTACACAAAAGGCCCTTTTTTAGTGTTTGATATAACATCCCCAAGGAGTAAAGCCTTCACTGTGTAAGCCTAACTGCCTTGACATTTAGGAAGTTGTATACAGTATCTTGTAAAATAACTTGCTATAAAACTCAAACGCTCAAATAAACTAAATGAATGTTTGCTATAAAAAAAGGCTTTATCAGAAACACATCTGTGTAGGATTCATTATAGAGGCCGTTTAACCTCTTACAGATTTACATTCTATTATATAAAGAAAACTTAGCTGCCCACCCTCTCTATGCAACACATTTTCTAACATAGTACCACAATAGCAAAACGGAAAAAAAAAAGTTTGTAACTTATACAATGTGTTATTTCCTGCAAAGGAATACATGCAAATAAACACATACAAGCAGAATGCAGAGAGATAGTCTTTTATATATGTATATATACACACAATCCCTGCTTAATTACATACAACCCTCAAATGTTTACTCTGTATGTTCCATAGACATAGTGAAGCAGGTGAGCACAGAGACTTGAGAATATTCTACGCATGACAGCAGCAGATGACTTGAGTGGGACTCCAGGTTCTTGTTTGCCAGAAGACATATGCCGGAAAAACTGGGAAAAGCAGTCTTGGAGAGGCAATTAACTTAGTTGAGTTTTATGCTGTGGGAATACTGCATTAAAGTCCACAATTGCTGAAATGCATTACTCATTAAAGTGGTTGAGGCAGCCCTGTCTCAAGAAGCTACTCTCAAAAGATAAAGTCTTGCACAAAGAACAAAAAATGGGAAATCCACATTCAGAGAAAATTGGTCTTCCAGGTAAATTTATTTTTGTGGTCACGGATAGTGTCCAATGCACAGACCTGAGCTTTTCTCTTGTTTGTATTCAGCAACAAAAAGTAACTCTGACAAGAAGATAAATTTGAGTGAAGATGGAGTTCAACAACTTTTTTCCCCCCACAACGTTCCCCCCATAAGAAGGTCTAGAGTGAGCAGACAGTTTAGTTTTGCTACAAGATATAAAGTTATAACGGTTTGTACTTGCCTGGCCAAATTAAAAGAAAAACGCCAACATGCCACATTTTCATACCTTTGACCCATAATTGCCCACATCTATAGGTTAATGAGATACAGCATGACTGGACTGACTACAACTGAGAACGCTGCCATATATCAACTCTGACAAATTAACAATGAGCCCCATTTGGCAGCTTCAGAGATAGAATGCATATATTTTTAAAGTGGTAAAATCATGCTCATTAAGCAGACAGCTCATTTCATTTTGAACAATGTTACGCTACAATTAAGTTAAGCAAGATGTTTTGGTAAAAGGACATCACACAAAAAACGTAGGCGAACGCACACAAATGTGAAGTTCATTTCACATTACCTATTCCTTGTTACTTAAACAACTTTTTCCTGGAATAATATCTGTACTTTGCATGCATATGCTGCACTCTCAGCAAACACTTTGCTTATATAAATTTTGTTTCACAACTACAGTCTAGAGATCAAAGAAAATACAAAAGCATTCTTTTCCAGTTAACCAATGGTGAAAATCTGAATTCACTTGTGTAAATGAAAAGCAAATATAGAATAAAAGCTGCGTAATAAAATCTTAGCCGCACATAAATAGACAATTGGGACACACATTTTAGCAGCTGGTTTTAAATCCTTTTGCTATAGGAGGAAGGGTGCTATTGACTGTCCTCCTCAGTCAGTAAAATGTTTGCAAGATTAAGTAGAAGAGGACAATTAAAAAACCCAAAACGGAGATATTGCTGGTTACGTTAGTATTAACAGCAGGCTAGATTTCACAAAAACAAAACAAGCTCGTAAAACACGTTCACTTAAAAAAAAAAAAAAAAAAAATACAGTGTAAAACCATTATTAATAACCTATCTGCAATGACATAAGAATCACTTTCCAAGTTAAATTCAGCTGCCCATTGTTTAGCACACAGGTGCTGTTGTAATTATCTACAATTTACATAAGTGTGAGATCCAGCGAGAGATATATTTTACTTAAAATAAAAACTGAGGCAGGTACTTACAAAAAAAGTTATACTGCCTTTGGTCACTAAGGAATAAATAAAATCAATACTCTTCTAGATCCTTTAAAACAATGTATGACCTAAAAGTTATCGGTTTGGGGACAGGGAAGTAAAAAGGCAGACGAGTATGATTGGCACATCAGAGAAATGAGGAAATCATAATGAGATCTACAAATAGTGTCCATATACCCCTGCCTGACGAAAGGGAAAAAACGGTGTTCAAGGTGTTAAGCGGTAAGAGGAAACTGGTCCTGTTCAATAGGCTTTTTAACCCAGGCTCCAAGTCCTGCCTTCTGGAAGGCTTTAAAAACGCATTCTTTTGCCGTCTGGTATTCTATGGCTGACTGCTTTGTATCGTAGTAGAGGTTGGGTTTTACGATTTTGGATCTCAGGCTGGAAGAAAGCTGTGGAATTTAAAATGGAGAAAAAAAAAAAAAAAGTTAGTTAATTTAACTCCAAAAAGTTTCCTCTGCGCATTTTTATTTTATGGAGATTTTTATTTTATTTTTTTTGAACAGAGATACATGTTGATACACACCACAATTCAACATATGATTATAAACAAAAAGTATTGTACACTAATTTTTTTTTAAAAATATGTAAAGATATCTAAATATATTAAATCTATAATATAAATTAAGCAGACAATAAATCACACAAGGTATAAACACACTACAGTTAGGCATGTATCTAATGCGCAGCTTGCTTTTGTTGTCATCTTAGAGATCATTAATCTCTGTTGTAAATGTATCAATCTAGAATGTCACCATTGTCACAAATGCAAGACAGTCTCCTGTTTAATTGTAGCAAGTAGGCACAAGATCGTAAAACCAAATCACCCAACATGTCCAGTGACAGAACAGAAAGCCAATCCTCCTCCTGCCACTAATTCTACAGCGCTGTATAGAAAACTCACCCACATCAGTCCCTACCCCATTGGAGCTTAGTCTAAATTCCCTAACACACACACACATAGACAGAGAGACGAAGGTCTGTTTGACAGCAGCCAATTAACCTATTAGTATATTTTTGGAGTGTGGGAGGTAACCCACGCAAACACGGGGAGAACTTACAAACTCCACACAGATAAGGCCATGGTCGGAAATCAAGCTCATGACCCCAGTGCTGTGAGGCTCCTTTCAACTTGTTGAAACCAACTTCATTTCAGAAATGTGTTGGGATAGCAATGAAAGGAGATTGTAAAAGACGTGACAAATATTTGCATGTTTAAAGCAATTCTGAAAAGTACAAACAGCCCTATCCGACTACATGAAACACACCTTTGCATGTATACGTATCCATCGGCTGTACAAAGCATGTTTACACAGACGTGATGCGCGACCCATCTCGTCTTTGCCTGTGGTAGCATTAATAATTTCAAGGCCGGTGTCTCCCACTGTCCAATTGACACTGAAACTTGGAGCTTTGCCTGGCTGGCGAGCTTCAGCATTGCTAATACCTGGTGAGATAAAAAGTCAGTGTCTTATTGGAGCTATGAACCAAGATACAGGCTTCTGAAAAAATATGAAAAATTATAACATGCTAAAAAAAACTGACTTCATGTCAGCCTGGTATTTAGAGTTTCCACTGACTACAGGAATTCTAAGCTACAATTCAATTCTAAGTGTATAAACGTGCACACTCTTTAAAGGCTGGTATAAGATATAGGGCCCATGAAAAGCAGTGCTGTAAGACAGACATATGCATAAGGCCATGTCTCCAAACTAAATACTAAATTCAACACAATGCTTCTACATCTGTTGAGATGCCAAGTGTAAAGTGTGTGTATGCCATTTTCAATAAGCATTACTGTAGACAGTGGGGATACTTAATGTAATGTTTGCGATTTAGTGGTTTGTTTTGGGTTTTTTTTAGTATAGAAAGTGGGAGCTCTCCACATTGTATGATAGCATGATGTTCCTAATGTCATTAGCTTTCCTTACAGAGTTGCAATTGGTTTAGATTACTGCATAATATAGGTGTCAGTATAGTGTGCATTATTTTGTATATGTTTGCACTTTGACCCAAGTGTGTGAGCACACTAATCACTGCATCCACACAGTCCAATGTACCATGTGAACAAAACAGCCCTTGAATTCTGACCAAGACACACACCGATCTTGCAGATCCATCACCTGCAGCAGTCACACAATGCCATGCTTTTTTTCTTTTTTACCAGGGTACTGCTTACAAAACCCAGTTATCCAGTCTAAATCCCTCTACTTTAGTGTTTGTTTTGCTGGATCCACTCACACTAAACTTCCATCAGTTGGAATACCACAAGGCTTGGTCCTAGTCCATCCCTCCCGCACATTATGGATCTTGGTGTTCTTACTGGACTAGAGTGTTGGGCGGTGGATGCATAAGGCAACTTCTCATGGAAAACTAATAAGCTCCTTATGATTTCAGAGTCACCACTATGTGTATGACACCAAATTTTATCCATTTTCTCGTGAACTTTCACCCTGTTGGCCTGTGTTACTGAATGTAGGTTTGAGAGAAATGAAGGTTGCAGGGACATTCAGTGAGCAGTGTGTAAGTGGGTCGTGCAGTAAGCAATTACAGTACCTTGGACTAAAAGTAGAAAGCTGGTAATATAGGAAAGTCTTGTGGGATACTGGCCTACTTAGAGTGTAGCAGGTACCATTTGCACAGAGCGCAAAGCATTGATGTATTAGCAAGAAGAGGGTGAAGGCTAAATATGTACTGTAGGGGATAGGGTGCCAGAGAGGAGCACAGCATGATAGCGTCCGCTGCTCAGTAGAAGGTGGTGGTGTAATTGTACTGTATTCATAGAGACGCCACAGTGCAATGCAAAAGAGATGAGAAGGTTGGCGGCAGAAGGGAAGAGAGGTTTTATTTACCGGAGAATCTAGAAAATTAGAATTTTCGATTCATGTGTTTATTAATAGGTATCATTGTGTAGGCGATGTGTATGTTGTGATTGGTGTATGTGCATTTGGAGTTGTGTTAATGTCCATCTTTATGTCCACAACATTGGACTTCCTAGATAACTGCTTTTCTTTAGTATGAGGATTTGTTAATGCTATTTGCAGCTTTTTGATAAGCAATGCAATAAATATTTAGTTGTCCAATATACTCATAAGTACATGTTCATAAATAAAACAACTTCTTTATTACAATTCCTGTGCCAGAGATTGTTGTAATATTTAAAGCAATCTTTACAGACATGTAGTTTGCTGGCCATATTGCTGTGTGTGTTTGTCTTCTGTTTTGAACGGAGTAAAGCAGACTGTTTTGGTGTGCACAACGTACAGCGTTCCTTTTACAAGGCAAACCGAAACACCAAAGCAGAAGGCTTTGCTTGCACTATTAATCAATTTGCTCCCCTTCAACTACCTGTTACACACTAACAAGTAACGGAATATAATCACAGACAGCCTAAACATTTTTAGTCTGCATATTTCAATTACAAAACAAGTGTCATATTTCATTAAGTGTTGTTGACTTTTAGAAATACATTCACCCTTAATATAACCTGGGGAAGGGGATATTCAAGCAGGTTGTCCAAAAGTGCAAAACACCTTTAAAAATAAATAATTTCTATAATCCTATCAATTAATATTGTAGTGTCTTTGTTTTGAGAAAAACAGAAAGTCAGTATTAAATATCAGCAAGAAAACAAGCCTACCACTCAGTAAAGGTTTGTTGAGTATATAGAGTGGTGGCAAGTCCTCTATATCTGCTATTCTCTGGTAGACGGCCCTTGAGAGATGATCACCGTGATACAGGCTGCCCAGGATAATACTAGAGAAATAGATTGGCTCGACGAACAGACTGAATAGGGATCCTTGAATGCCCACAATGTTCCACCTATATAGAAGGATTGAGTCATTAATATGGAATGAAAAAGTAATTAGTTTATTTAGGAACAGAGCAAAATATCAAATTGAATATACTAATCTTATTAAGTAGTATTTCAACCTATTGCTTTTTGAAATGTAAGCTTATAAATAGTTTGTTCCTATTCAGATGGCCAATTTATTGGCTTGTAGGTGCCTTCCAGTAACTTTAAATATATCATCATTTTGACCCCTGTGTGGGTTTTAGTTTGTTATGCTAGCCTAATGTTTTGGGCTTGTTTGTTGTTAAATGTAAAAAAGTAAAAAAAATGCAATTAAATTTTACTTGATTTAAAAATAAAATAAAAATAAATATATATATATATATATATATATATATATATATATATATCAATCATCATTTTGGGTTCTTTCTGTGCGTTTACTTTTGTAGCGAAGGGATACAATACAACTCTGGTGCTATGTCCTGAACACAACTGTATCCAGAGAACATCTCTGTATTGTATTGTACCATATTGTATTTTATGCTGTGTCAACAAACAAATTGTCTGACAGTATAAGGAGGGCTGTGTGCCCCCTTACTGTGAATTAGAAGGCTATTAGAAGTCACAGAGAAATTCCTAGACCATATAAAGGCTTGAGTGCTCTAACAGAGGTCGTGGAGTGGACTTAAATTGGGTTGATCATTAACATCCTGTTTTAAAGGAGAAACAGATTTGAGGTGAAAAACTTAAAGCTAACCCAACGAATTTCAGTTTTGGTTAGTCTTAAGTGACCTAAAATAAATACAAAGTTTTACTCATCAGCAACTGGAGGGTCCCCCCATGCATCTAACAGTCCAAGATCATTTAGGTCAGGCCTGTCCAACCTGCGGCCCTCCAGGTGTTGTAAAAGTACAAGCCCCAGCATGCTTTGCCAGTAGACAACCTGTTGATAGCTGGAAGGGCATGCTGGGACTTGTAGTTTCACAACATCTGGAGGGCCGCAGGTTGGACAGGCCTGATTTAGGTGAATAAGTTCATGAAGGAGACGTTTTTACAACCCTGAACAAGGTCCATGAGGAGGAGAGTCTCCTGCTTGAACAATTACATTCATTGTCAAAATATCCGTATCCTCCACGTACAAGTAAAACATTTTTCTCTTAGTTTTAGGTCACCTATTTTCACACAAATTGAATTAGGTTTGGGAGAAACTAACCTTTCATTAAGAAAAAACATGCAAGCTGCTAATGGGTAAGCAACATCCCAGACACCTCCATGAAGTTCAAAATAATTTTAATCAAAGTGGAAAAACATTTATTTCTGTTATTTCAATATGTAAAAGATAAACAGATATTCAGTAAGGAGGTAATAATAGAGGCACACTATTTATCTAGATTAAAATTCTATAAAGCAAACCAAAAAATATTATGCTACAAAATACTAATCTAGGTTTAATTCAGAATTAGTTTCACAATCCATTTAATGTTACCATTATTAAAAAAGGAAAAGGTAAGATTACCTGGCAATTTTGTCACTGCAAGACATTGTGAGCAACCGCTCTCCTTGTAAGACTCCATCCCACGTCTGGATGGTACTGCTGGACCTTACTGGAATAGTACCTTCTCCAGACTCTATCTTTGTCCGAAGCTGTCCTCGTGCCTTTCTGTTTGGATGGCGATCTCCTTGATCTGTAATACATAGATGAATAATATGGGAGATGGAAAATGTATTTATAAAATAATTAGCTAGAACAAATGGGATATAAATATACAAAATAGAGTCAATCTGAAATGAAAGCCAGAGGTGAGTGCTGTGACGGAAGGTGGGGAACAGTGCACCACCAGGCCCTATAGCAAAATGTGGGTAGGTGCCAGCCTAGCCTTTCCACCGACCCCCCCCCCCCCCCCTCATCTCAGAAATTGCCTCCACTCCTCTCGAGAGCAGAGATGGGGCCTCAAGCCCCCCACACCTCCAGGGCCTGTAGTGGTTGCACCCCCTACAGTTATACCACTGTGTGTAGGAATGGAGACATAGGTAATATGATATGGTAGATACTATGCACTCTATTGGCTTTCTGGCAAGAATTAATCAATGCTAAGTACCAACAAATATTCAATGGAATATTATGATGTGATAATGATAATAAAGATGCACCAATATGAAACAACTACATGCCCAGGTGGTTGTATTGTATAAATCCAATAGACTATTTTTATGTACACTTCAGCTCATGTATTTGATGTCCTTCTATTAAACACATTATATAACTATATGGTTGATACATAGGTTCTTATAATCCTCAATCCAATATCATGCTTCTGGTGTGGATATGACATCATGGATGTGAGCTAAAGTGCACCTAAATGTAGTCCTTTGGATTTGTACAATACAAACCACATGGACGTGTAGTGTTTCATATTTGTGCACCTTTTGTTTTTTTTATAATTTTCACATCCATAGTTGCATATTGGACTATATACCTCAGAGTGATCATTAATTTATCATGATGCAAACTACCTGGGCATGTAATTTTAACGTATTGTTGCATCTCTATCATCAATAATAAATCCGTGAATTATACACCCGACAGTTTGATCACTAATTTGCATTCTTGGAGTGCTGGATTATCTTCCTATGCCATCATTAATTGGTAAAACTTGTGACATTGTATATTTGTTGGTACTTGACATTGATTACTTCTTGTCAGAAAGTCAATAGAGCCCATAATATCTACCACTTTACCTAAATTTCCAGGGAGCGATATCCTGTTATTAATGCCGCTCTTGCATCTCTGAAATAGAGCACGGGCCTAATACTGTTTTATGAAGACATAGATAACTTGCTTTTGTACAGCCCAGAGGTTGTTAGCCTTTGAGTCCAGAGGTTGCATGGGTTTACAGTATATGTATCATATATTATTACTTGCCATTAAATTCATTATATGATCTGACTAAACACCACATATGGGATAATGTACATCTTCAATACAATTTATAAGGATATTACAAATCACTGTGAAGTTCCCTAACCAAATAAAAGGCACAGATCTGAGGCGACTTCCATTACCCATAATAATTTCACAAATTATAAGTGAAGACATCACTAATGCTGTACAAGTATTTTAGAGAAGGTCTCAGGTGTATTCAATGAATTCCGGAAACGGGTAGAGATTTTAGTACCTTCCTGTCCAG
Organism: Mixophyes fleayi; assembly: GCF_038048845.1. Classification (NCBI taxonomy): domain Eukaryota; kingdom Metazoa; phylum Chordata; class Amphibia; order Anura; family Limnodynastidae; genus Mixophyes; species Mixophyes fleayi. Next base: position 107,023,010 of record NC_134408.1, on the reverse strand, counting down.
CTTCATGAGGTGAGAAAATCCGAGCATCTCCACATGGTGACGTGCTGATGTACAGATGGAACTGAACATTATCCTTCAGCCTAAATCCACCACGATCAGACTTTATAAATATGGACTTTTGCTGATCTTCTTTAGTGCTGAAAAACGATTGACACAATAGAGGTATATTTTGCAAGGTAATATGTAATTTAGCTATAGTAATTAAATGCTTATTTAGAGGAGGCCTTAAAAGCAGTGTAAAAGCTTATAGGAGTAAATACTGTATTTGCTGAAACAGCAAAAGTCTATGCACATTAGACAGATTTTAAAATAATTCTAAAAAATATATGTTGTTAAAACATGTATTGTTTATATTGCCAAGATATTAATACTTATAGCAAATTTAATATGAAGTGATAATTAAAGCACCAATGGACACCCACTTTGGTTGACTAAAGGCCTCAATGCAGGTAGACTTAAACGCAAACCTTATTATTAGGTGATAATAGTCTATAATGGTATTATTCGCAATGTGATTTTTTAAAAAAAACCGATGCCATAAAAACTAAATTGTTTTACAATACTAATATTAGTAAGGATGACGTGTCCTTTTGGTGAAGTACACAACTTAACATTTTGAATTATTACAGTCTCTAAATTGATGTAAGGAAGTTGAAGTTTCATATTATCAAGCATTTTACTCCCAAAGAGAACATCCATTGTGATAGATACTTTCATAATCTGTTGTTGCAATAGTTTTTCACTCACCTTAGCATTAACTCTAGCTGTATGTAGAGAAATCTAAGCAGTGATCTGCGAGCTACAATCTCAGCGTGGCAGTCATTAAGAGCCAGACCACGGTCACTCATATACTCTCCATTGATGCATTTTGTTCCAGTGGAAACACTGATGACCTGGGCATCTTTCACATCGATTCCTGTATTCAAATTATTTCAAAATTAGCACCTTTATGTAACTCCCGTCCTTCCCTTTCAAAACATTAAGTGCAGGACTAACAAACCATAGGTTTTAGAATGTTTAAGCTTTTAAGGAAACACACAAGAAAACCACCATAGCCCCTATTTACATATACCTGTTGTCATGACAACTCCAGCTAGGACTTTCCGGCGTGCATGCGGAGATGTGAAATTATCGGTTAGCTCACTGAACTTGTCCACAACCAAACGTGAAACAGCGTCAGCCAGAACCTTCAAACATAAAATGGAATAAGGTGAGTTTTTTATCCTGCTGTCACATTTCCTTTGTTTTTCTAAAGATTTTCTTATTGAAATGTATGGGACACAATGCAGATTTTCTGAGTTGCTAAAAAGCTGAGCAGTGTTTGAAAACAGCGTTTCATATAGAAATCTGTTATTCCTCCAGCATCTGTCACACCAGCAATTAAACAGCTGCTGAAAGTCAGCTTGGACACTATTGTAGAACTTTCCAAGATCTTATATACTTCTTTCTTTTCTGTTGTGTACAAAGCTTGTGTCACATCATTTATTACTTTTTCCCTTCAGAAAGCAACAGAAAGAAAACCCAATGTATATTCAACAGCCCTAGGAATCATACACCCCTATGGCACCAACATCTGGTTTAATAGCCAAGTAGTGACAACAGGACACTAAACAGATTTCTCAACATTTGTTCATATTGTCGTTGCTTGGCTGTGGAAACAGAATACATTGCACCATAGGGATGAATGAAAGGTAAGAATTCACAGATTTTTCCTTCTATGAGTAGTCTGTTAAGAACACAGAAGAGGGGAGCAAAAAGCACCCGTGTAAACGAGCCCTTAGTGGTGTTTTATCCACTGCATGCCCTGGGAGTTTCATCTACGTAACAGACCATGAAAATAATTGGTTCATATGCTTTATAAACACACACACATGGTGGCTACCAATATTCATCAAGTTACATAAATGGCATTGCTGTGATCAAAGCTTTGTCTGTTAATAAAATTCATGTTGTCCTAGAAACTTGTAATACCTCCAGAAACCTACTTTGTAATTTATTCCATATGCAGAACACAATGTGAAGTATTAATGTTGGCTTGAGCAGTAATATTAAACATTAATAGGAACGCTCTTACTTTTACTATAAAAGGTAATAAAATAGAGTCTAGAAACTCCAGTGAATTCTTTCAGATTCTTTGTTATTTAAGTGCTGTGTACATATTTGTAATAATTTTATAGGAAAAGCAGTTCGGTAAATAAGCTACTCCGTATATTAGAATTCTGCAGCAACAGGTGAAGACAATGGATTTCAAAATAATGCAAAAGCATCAGCTGGTAACCTTTGACTTGGCACAACAGCTGTTGGTTGCTTAAAGAACAAAACTGGGGGAGTAACAAAAACAAGCAAAAAGTTAACAGAAGAGAAACATGAACAACTTCTGCCCATCCTCTTACCTGAGGTAAATGCAACTGTAGGCCCTCACTTGGAATAGGCTGTCGGGATGGGGTCTGGTCCAATTGCATGTTAAAAAGTGAGGCCAGGGCCGACTGAGCTGCCCGCGCCTTAGCAAGTTTCTTGTTCCTCCCAGACCCCTCAAACGTCTGGCTGTCCACTGTGACTGACATGACAAAGTTCTTAGCATGGCTTTCTCCACTCTCTGAGACAAAGTCATACTTCAGACCAGGCCGCAGCTCATTTAAAATCATTACAGGATTTTTTCCACTTGATGGTGGAAAGAGAGATGGGGTTGGAAGGGGAGACTGGATTAAACTACAAGATCCAGCCAATGACATGTTATAGTCACTTGTAGAATTATAGAGTTCATTCCCATTGGAGCCTAAGAACAATGCATGATCAGACTGCTCAGACTTCTCAAATCCATTAAACAATGTGTCAGGAAAGTCAGCTTGGTCAGAAGTAAAGTCAGTATTCACAGAAAGAGTTCTCCCCATTGCTATGTGAGCTTCTGATGCATTGGGAAACTGTACAAATGAGCGTAAAGCTTTTTCAGCTGCATGAAGCTTGGCCTTCTTTTTCGTCTGTCCTGATCCCTCAAATGCTTGCCCATTAACCTCGACAGTCATAATAAAAACTGGAGCATGAACTGGTCCAGACTGTGAGAGAAGCTTATATTGTAAACCTGGCTTTATTTCATTCAGCTGCATGAGCGCATTCTTTGGCAACACAGGCCCCGGCGTTTTCTTTCTCTTCTTTGGACGAAACTTGGAATGCCCATTATTACCTTCCTCCAATGGTCGTTTTCTGTTGCGTCCCTCACCCCCATTGGATAGTTGAGCCCCCTCCCCGGAACCTTGGCCATCCCCATCCTTTGTCGACACTCCGTCCATGTTACGGTTTTCTTTAACGTCAGTGCTGCTTGAACCTGCGGTGCCCAGAAAGAGTAACTTACAACGCCTTCGTTGCAGGATCTTGTAAATGCAAAATTTATAGATTCCTTTATCTATCTTTGTCACTGGTTCAGTGATGTGTGGTCACGAAATATTTTCCTTTTCTTCTAATGACAACTACTAATGGCCATTTAAATATAATCAACGTTTGACAAATCCCATAAGCCTTTTGATTTGGTTCTGGCCTATTTATTTTGTTGTCTGTACAAAACATTATCCCTATACATAAATTGTGTATGAAGCTTTTACAGACAATGTGATTGTCATTATTTGCAGGTTTTAAACATAATAAAATATTGGGCACCCAACTCAAAGAGCTAGATCATTCTCAGTGAATGGGACTTGTAATTGTATGTACAGCCATCAGTAACATTTAGCTAATTTCAGGTTAATGTCAGAGTGTAAAGCAAACTTTATAAAGCCAATTTAAATTGTTTATATGTACTTATTAAATGCAATAGTTAAAGTAATTATAACCATTTGACATTTGTCTTGAGACACTTGATTGAAAATAACTCATTGTATGTACATAATGATAATTGAAAGAAAACGGACATGATTTTATAGCCATCAAGTATCGCCCCCATGGATTAAGATACACCTTGTCTTAAACATCTGACATGTTATAGCATAGTCCTAAGGCGTTACAAACCTTAGAACCTACCACTAATTGAGCAAACACACACCACTTTACCCAGCTAACAAAGCTGATGGAATGGTTGCTAAATTTTCATTTATAACATCCTCCAGCAAAAGCTCGATAGGTTACTCCTTTCGGCGCTCAACAGACCAAGGGGAAAAAATTGAAATTGGAAAAAAATAAATAAATTTTTTGTTACTGTGTGCAACACCTGTCAGGATCATGTTTTAGCAAATGACCAGAATTATAAACTCAATATAATGAATGTATTTCACAACAAACGTTTAAAAAGGGGTGAAAGCCATTCTAAAACTACACTAAAACTACCAGTCCAGGAGAAAACAAAAGCAAATGTTAAATAAAGATGAGCAACGCTCTGTCATGTGCATGCACTATAGAAGTTACACCAGTTAATTAAAAGACCAAACTAGCGATTAAAATATTTAATCTGCAAACATGATTAAAACATTCATTAAAAAAGAAATACCTTTATTGTGAGCAAACTCGTGGTTACTTTCCTCAGAATAAACACAGCACCATAGACAGTTTAAGGCACAGATGCAAACAAATGTACGTCCAGTCGGTACCACAATCAAATATTGAATATGTGTATTTTTGTTAAATAATTGGATGTGTTGCCAGTAAGAAGAAAGGTCAGCAACATGTTACTTAATACATCACAAAACCGAATGGCTATAAATATACGCGTACAATATCATCTGAATTCATGTTAAGAAGTTATCAAAATGTACAAAACAATGATATCTGAATTTATACTACACTATTTTGACCAAAAAGCCTTGTAAGAAAACTTCAGCAATAAATAGATGTATATTGGAAATGAAGTCATGAGGGACTAGGGAAATCCTACACCAATTGAAATAATGAATGATAGATACAGCAAGATGTCAAATATAGAGAACCTACAGTGAAACAGATGACATTTATAAATATCTATATATATCTATATATATATCTATATATATATATATATATATATATATATCTATATATATCTATATATATATCTATATATATATATATATCTATATCTATATCTATATCTCAAATCAGTTTCTGAGCAACTGGAACACAGACATTCCTATGCTTGGCCTTGGTAAGGTCACACCGATATGGACCCTGAAATCACACTGACCAGACGTTCTTGGATACGATATCGTGCAATTCATTGTTTAAATTGGTGTATATGTTCACTAGGTGACTAATTCATTAAGGAAAGGAAAGAGTAACTGTGCAACTTGGCAAACCCATGTTGCAATAGAGAGGGAGGTACATTTAAAATGTGGGGACAGATTTATAGTTGGAATAGGTATGCCCTAGATCAACTGTAAATTTCAGTGTAAAAATAAAGCTATCAAGTATGTGTGCTACATGGCAAAACAACCAGTATTTAACTTATGTGCAAAATAATAAACCAATATGCACCCCTTTGTATTGCATTGCAACATGGTTATGTCCAGGAGATAACTAACTAATTTTTCTGCTTTCCTTTCCTTAGTGAATCAGACGTTAGGACTTTATTAATGATTAGTTAATCTATTTGCTACACTACATATATTTTTTATGATGCTAAGAACAGTTAAGGTTGCTGATATCTGTTTCATGGCAACACATGCAATCACAATAAGAACAGTGAATTCATATTTGTTTTGTTTACAGACTGGACATACACAGTTTAGATTTATTTTATTCTCAAAGTTAAATTGGCTGGGGTGCTGGGTGTATTCTGAACTGGTGTGAGCATGCATTTTCTCATTATTAAGGAGTTTTATTCGTTTTTAATAAATTATTAATTTAAATAGTTGTGTATGTAGGGTGCAGTTTGCCGGTAAGTTTCATATTGTAGGTAATTTGTACCCTCCTGTAACAACTATTCAACAAGATGACATTTTTCCTAGTGTTCCCCACACATCAGCTAAAACACAGGTACTTTCGAGTATGTTTATTAAATACAGAGATAAATCTGTGGCATTTTGTCAGCTTTATAAACTTTTCAAACAATATGAATTAGTAGTCATTTATCTTTAATGCAATAGTTTTAAAGGTGAATTGTTAGAGTGGTTATACAGATTAAATTGTATGCTAGTGTTTCATCTAAATACCCACATTAATAAGAACATGGGGTCAAATTTACATTTGTTAGCCCATGTTGCAAGTGAAAGTCAAAGGTGATAAATTATAATGCCTATGAATATTTGTAAAGTTAAAAAATACCATCCCATTGTAGATGTAAATACTGTGCAGCTATTTGTGGAGGAGCGGAGATGACTTTCCTTCATGGATGTTAACTGAGGGGAAGTCTAATGTATGCTAGTGGGAGATTACATAAAGCGTCATTTACCAAAGTGAAGCTAGTCACTAAATCTCATTATCAACTACATCTTACTCATATTTTCTTCATCATCCACATCCATGGTAAAATACTTTTGCTGCTTTCTTGACTGGCGAATGCTGCTTCGCTCTGCAATGAAAATGGACATGTAATTGTAAAAGGCAATTTTAACACAATAAGGATAAAATATAAACAGATTATTTTGGTTTGTAATTATACATTTAGATTCTGGCAAATTGCACTATAAGAAGTATAATCCACGCAGAATGCCCGTCCTGGTGTACTGCACATCTAGAGACAGAGAGGCGCACACCACACTAATTCTATTCTATCACTCATTACTGAACATGCTGGGAAAGGACAAAAAACCTTTATTATCTGTGTAATTATGCATTTGTTTTCAGATACACGTGAACAGAAGAATGCTCTGTGATTAATATAGTGCATAAGCACATTAGTCTAATAATGCTGAGCTGTTCTCATAGGTATCTGTATATATAGAATTACTATGCAAAATACATAACCCCAACGTCATGTTTTGCATATCAGAAATTCGTAAATATAAACCAAAGATGCTCAACCAAAAGTGGTTATATTGAAAAAAAATATTTTACGTAAAAATGGCACTTAAGCGAATATAGTCCACTTAAGCTCTGAGGCGGGGGTTTAGTGCACAAATTTCCTTGGTGCCACAAAAAGATGCTTAGAATTGTTATTTTTATCCTACTGCAGAACTTACAACACCTGTCAATCAGTGCTTATATGACCTAATACAAGACACAAGACACTACCTAATACACACACAGAGTGTGTGTGTAATAAACGGTTGTTTAAAATATAACAAAGTTATTTACCTTCACTCATCCCTATTTACAGATAACACACTGTATTATGTGAAGAATATGCTCATACCTACACAGCAGAACATCCCATTGCATATGGTCTGCCACTTTTTCTATACTACCACACACATGGTTTACAAAACAATATTACTTAATCAGAGAGCAATAAAAACCTATCATTTTCAGTGAGTATACAACTGCGAGACTGGAGAGGGGAATGGTTAACCAGATTCAAGGGCACCTTCCTATTCACTAACCGTTCCATTGTGAGTCCACTATATATTGATGATCTTCTACACACTGTAGACCAGGCCTAACCAACCTGATGCTTTCCATGTGTTGTCTATCGGCTGGCAGAGCATGCTGGAAATTGTGGTTTCACAACACCTGGAGAGCCCCAAGTTGACCAGGCCAAGCCTACAGTGAATTTTTTTTAAAAAAAAGTTAGAGTGGAAGGGGAGAGCCCCTGTCTTACCACTCCCAGCATCCGCCCTTCTATCATCTGTTGACTGTTCATCTTACAGTGATCTCCTGCTACTGTGATTGCTCCAATAATATGGCATCTCTAAACCATTAGCCTCCCAGATGGAGCATGGAGAACCAAAAACTTTCATCCCTGCCAGGCCATGCAGTAATCCCTGCCCCCCTTAGTCATAACCTGTTAAGTACTAATTAAACTGGAATATATAAAAAAAAACACACAAAGCTGGGTACCACAACCCCCATAAAAAAGGGGGCAAATAACAGTTAATATACAAACAAGCTCAAATGGTATTTCACTTATATTTATACTAGGAAGTCTATAGTAAAAAATGTCTGCCAGAAACAGGCTCATTCCAGTAATGGTAAAATAGATCCTAACATCACAAATTTGTGCACCAGAGAAATCATAACAAGTGACAGGGTAAGTGAAAAGGGGGTAGAACAGGACTTTTCAGTTTGGCTAATAGATATATTGTTTCAAATATTCAAATAGGAGGATACAATCTTTCCATTTTATACAGCCACAAAACATTGTTCAGTACCAATAGAAAACTATGTTAATTTTAGGATGATGCATTATATTTATTAAATGAGCATTCTCAGAAATGCAAAAAACGCAGTGTAGGTGGACCTGTGGTTTTCATAGATAAGGCATTATTTAGCATCTAATAACTTAACGCTTCACAGCATAAAAGAATTTCAAATTTGCTGGCTTATAAATTTGTTTCTGAATAAGTTTTTCAAGTAACAATTTTGTGTGAAATATATACAGCTGACATTTTTATCCATAATTACAAAAGAGAAGAGAGATAAGCACCTCTGCTTTGTAGACCGAACAGAATTTTGAACTGTTCAAATCAACATGTAGGTCTCATAAATTTGCCTGCATACGTGTACAGTACAATTGTGCAAAGGACAAGGAGAGAGTTAAGGGGCCGTTCAGTTATCCAGATTATTTTGCTCCCTTCACACGTAAACACAAGAAAAGCTCATTAGAATGGTTTTAGAACATATCGCATCGTAATTCTCATTGGTTAGCACACTGTACGTGTACAATAGATTATATTGGTTAAAGTAAATGCATGGAAAACACATTAAAAACAACACTATTTTCACCCACTCTCTCAGTGTGTATGTGATCAAGCCCTAAAGGTTTTCTGTCACTTCAAGAGTCAACACAGGTTTGTACTAAGTTGATTTGCAAATGCGATCCATAGACAATACACAAACACCATTATTATATATTAAAATTAATTTGAATGCAATGACTATCTTTCACTGAACATAGAACATCAATTGTATTATGAACTTGCTCAATGGTCATGTGTTGGATATGTCTGTATATGGTGTAAAAAATGTGTAATGATCATGTTCAATGTTGAGGTCACGTTATGTAGGCTGCATAGAGTGCTTTGCACACATATACAGATTCACCTGCCAATATCAGTTAATGACCTAGGCATAAGAGACATACTTCCCAACATTGCTCAAATTGGTATGTGTGCACATATCACAAAAGGGGCTTGGTCACACCACATGGGGATGGCTGCATACCACTGAGGGTTTGCCTAGCTCCTCTGAAAAACTAGACAGCCCCCAAACCATGCCCTCCCAAAAAATAAACAAAGAACACCTGTTTTACTGTCCGCACCGGTTTAATAGTTAATTTGTGTTAATTAATGGTGTGACAGCATGCCGAAATCAACAGGTCAGAAATGAGGGTGACTGGCATTAGTAGAGATTAAATGCCACATACATCGGGTGAAATAAGTATTGAACACATCAACATTTTTCTCAATAAATATATATTTAATGTGTGCTTTTTTCACCCGCTGTATGTTTAGCTACAAAATGCAGCTGTTTTTTGTTAAGACTATCTTTCTTCCCTCCCGAGATGCCTACTTGACTGTTAACCAAAACCTTGACTGCAAGGCGTTTCTCCTGTTCTTATATCAGAATTGGGGATTCTTGACAACTACTAACAGAATCTATTTACAGCAGTGCAATTGATATAGATGCAAACAAATACACAATGTGGGAAAGATCACACGCAAAAAGTACATGCAGTTGCTTTCTTTTTTTCATCTTTTTTTTTTTTTACCTGCATTTATCAAACCAATGCATACGTTCTATGTGCATATTTCCTTGCAGCGTTTTATAGCAGTTTTTAAAATCAAGAGATGGCAATTTTGCCAGTATTAGTCAAAAAAGTAAAATCACATTAAAAACATTTTTTTTTTTTTTAAGAAAAATAAATATTTGCGGCATTTATGGTTAACAATTAATCGGTTTTGTTTTATTTATGTTTTATTACTGTTTTAGTGTAATGGAGCAGTGTATTGTAACACCCTACCATTATAGGAGCCACTCATGTAGCAAAGCGGTCAACTCCATGGGTCCCAATATTTATTACCCTGGCACTCGCAGCCATGGCATGATGGGAAGAGCCCATGAACTTGAAGATAGGACTGGCAGTCTTTCAGGGGAGGGAGCGGGCATGTTATTTGTTTGTGCACCCACTTGCATAGGCTCCAGCCTCATGGTGACAAGGCTGGTTCTTTGTGACTACCATCCCAAGCAATCTAGCCTGGGGCTGGTGTAAAACCTAGCAGATCATCTACCTGTGTTAGTGTGATACAGCACAGGCTGGCTAGCACTGGGGCTGGTTGAGATGCTTGGGTAACCAGCCTAACCCAGCGCTGATCCTCTCTCCTGCCCTGTCTGATCTGGGTTGAAACATTCTACAAAGATGACACCTCAATTGATTTTATACTATACTAGCATGGAAATATGTTATTTTACATCAGAGACCAAAAGTATGTATTGCTTAGTTTAAGTTACTGGCCTGTAAAAATATGAGACTCAAGGATGAACCTTGCATACGTAGAACACTTATGTTCTGTCACTTCTAATTGCTCTCTCATCACACTACATTGTGTGCAAATAATGATCAAAACAGGATTGAATGTATTCTCCTGCGGCATCCAAAAGTTCTAGAACAAAATCTCGGAATAAAGCAATACAGTAAGCAGTACACTGTGATTTTAGTCTTCTAGTGACATTTAGGAGCGGTAGCTTAACCACAGCGAACCTTGGTCTATTCTAACCACACTTACAAGAGCTGATGTGTATTCTTGCCTTCGCGTCTTTCATCTTCTGTCAACTCCAACAAAAGTAAACGGTGAAATTCATCTGAGCCGATAGTGGTTGATAGCAAATATGTGGTAGCAATTACAAGTTTATTAAAGTAACAGTGCGTTGAAGATTTTATAATACAATGTTTAAAGTGTATGCATGATACCACCACCACATACAAGGCTCTCTCCCACTCTACTGTCCCCTACATCTCTAACCTCCTCTCCATACACACCCCTGCCCGCTCCCTGCGCTCAGCCAATGATCGCCGCCTCTCCTCCTCTCATTACTTCTTCACACTCCAGAATCCAAGACTTTTCCCGTGCAGCCCCCCTTCACTGGAATGACCTCCCTTGTTCCATCCGCCTCTCTCCTACTCTGTGCTCCTTCAAACGTGCACTGAAAACCCACCTCTTCCTTAAAGCCTACCAACCATCCGCATAACCCCTTCATCTCCTCCACTCGCTCTCTCCCTTGCCTCATCTGGCTCCCCTTGTGCCTGTTCTGTTTTCCCTCCCTTAGGATGTAAGCTCACTTGAGCAGGGTCCTCTTTCCTCCTGTCTCCTCACCTGTTCTTCAGCTCTGTGTTTATTGCTTTAACCTGCCTGGAGCTCCTGAAGTACTGGTATCTCTGTTTATTGTTTTGTACTGTTTCACCCTGTATAGTGTACTGTTTGTATGGTGTACGGCGCTGCGGAAATCTTGTGGCGCCTAACAAATAAAGGATAATAATAATAATAATGATACCTGTCACAAGGCCTGTGAAAGAGTACACCTAAAACAGATGCCAAAATGAAATACTTTGCAGATAAAGATGGAATAGCAAAACCAAAATAAAACACAGCTACACATAATGGACAGGCAACATATCACACATGATCAAAAAGTGACTGCTCCAGCACTCAGCATCAGTTTTGAACACTGTCACTATTGGATAACATTTTCCCTTCAATACTACTGGAAAAAAGCTATACCTATTAAATGATGCTTTCTTCAGATCTGCTTCCTCCTGCATATCTGTAAGCGGCTCTAAATATGTATACACACACATCGTCTCTCTATAGCAAAGGACTGTAATTGGTCTTTTACGAGGTCCTACCAAACATAGGCAGTTTTAGAAAGGTGAAAAACTATTCACGCTACACACTTCTAACTAGAGATGCTCAGGCTCTGTTTTCTGAAAATCGAATAGAAAAGGAGTTCATGCTGGATTTTCTGATTGCAGGATGTGAAGGCCCTTTGCTGCAAAACAACTGATGACGACGAGAGGCATTTAAGCCAAACGAACTGAAACAAATGCATTTGGGCTCACATACTTTGAATATGTACCCGCATGGGTTATGTTTTTAGTGTTTGTTTTGGTTAAGGTGAGGTTATATAAACCCTCACTTGTCAGCTAATCTTAACAAAATCCTGAGTGAGACCTATGACTGCAGCAGAGAGAAAGGATTTGTATCCCCCTTTTTGCCTGTTTTTTTGTGCGATTTGTCTTTGTACTTTTCTTGAGCTTTACTAATCTTAATTTGCTTTAACTCTTTCTTATCAATTTTCTTTACTTTTAATCCCCTTTTTTATTCTTATCTGTATTTTCACTCTCTTGCTTCTTTCTTTTATCCTATTACGCTTTTTTTCAAATTTTTTTACTTTTATCTCATTTTATTTCTAATAAAATGTCTAGACCTAAACGGACGGCTTTCCGCCCGCTCAGGCTTAACATGGTGTCCCATCCCTTCCGAGAACCATCTTAGAGGTGGCATTACAATTCCTCTACAAAATTTAATGTCTATCGACAGTGACATGCTCATTGCCACTTGGCCTAATGTGCCTTCAGATGCCCCAGCGGAGGCTTCCAGTCAGGGAGCTTCCGTTGGTGGGAAAGGCCGGCGACACGCGCACTCTCGTGGCTCAACTGTACTTTCTAAACTGTCCGGTGATACGCGCATGCGCAGGTCACGGACTCTGGAGCGGGCTGTCATTCAGCCTGATTCCAGAGCTTCTAGTTCTAGGAGGCGTCGCTCCCTTTCAGAGAGGGGATTTTCATCCCCTCAGTCTGGCCAGGGACACTGTCACCAACATGGATATTAACACAACATTGGATCGGACCAATACAAACATGGCTAACACTACAAAAGCTCCCCCTGCTGATGTTTTAGATAATTCACAGCAAAATGCTAAAATGTTAGCAGAGGGGAACAATAATTTACTGAACAATAATATTAGGTCTATTCATTTAACCCCTCCACTGCCAGAATCTGGACGAGTCAGTTATGTGCTGACTGGTACAACAGTGAGGGAGAATTGTCACTTCCAAGCCCCTTATTGGCACAAAATATTAGGAGAGCAAATGAAAATAATGATGAGGTGAGGAGGATTTCTGCCATTAATTTGTCTACAAATGATAATTTAGCATTAGATTATTACCATTTATTTATATACCTCCACTAATTCTGCAGCGCTGTACAGAGAACTCACTCACAACAGGCCCTTCCCCATTGGGGCTTACAGTCTAAATTCCCTAACACACACACACACACTCAGACACAGGAATAAATATAGACACACCAATTTCTCAAACATTTACAAATTATCTAGTGGCTCAGAATGTTCAAAGCCATGGATTTCTCATCATAATTCTGGAATACAATTAAAGTTTCCTAATTTGCCTCAGCAAACTATGAATCCAGCACAAACTTTTCAAGCTGTAACAGGGTCAGCTGGATCAGGATCTAACACTAGGGACAGACGACATTCAGGTATATCATGCCTTTTTTCATGCAATTCTAGAGGTTTTTCTAATATTATGACACCTAGTGTTCAGGGCTAATTTAACCCCAATATTCATAATTTTCAACAAGGGCCTAGTCAAATTACTCAGAATCCCATAGGTTTACAAGGCCAATTTGAAAGGGGTTTAAGAGCAAACTTCTACAACACAGCTATCACAATGGTCTTTTCCCCCAGGTACATTTCAAGGGGTTTAGATAGTTACCCAAGAACGATGCAGGAGGGATGCGGTGTTTTGAACCCAGTCAATCAACAAGGTTCTTTACAGCAATGGACAGCCAATTACAACCCCCCCTTCCACACACACGTGGAATTTGGGCCTACTCAAATTTCTTCTTTTCCCAAACCTCCAATCTGGTTTTTGTTTGAATCTGCCCTTGCGGTAGTTCAGAATTTTGGACAGGGTGCTTTGTTGGCCAAGTTGGACATTGAGTCTGCATTTAGTCTGTTGCCATTGCATCCTCATTCATTTCGACTCATGGGTTTTAAAATACAAGATTGATATTATATAGACCGAGGTCTGCCCATGGGTTGTTCGATATCCTGTGCATACTTTGAGAGGTTTAGTTCATTCCTCCATTGGTGCATTCAAGCAGGAACTGGACATTGCGGGTTAGCTCACTATTTAAACTATTTTTTAATAGTGGGATTGGCAGGTTCTTCCCAATGTTTAGATACATTAAAATCGTCTCAAGCCTTATTTTCAGTTTTAGGGGTTCCAATCACACAAGACAAAACTGAGGGTCCTATACCCTGCTTGTCATCATCAGGCCGGCATAAAGTGACTCGTCGAGATGTCATTGGCACCATCTATTAGGCGAGCATATCAGGCAGCTTAGGAACAATGGAGCCAATTCCTACTTGCTCAGGGTCGTCGGGATTCAGGTCAGAGTGACGATATAATGGCATTTATCTGGTCCCGATACAAATCAGGAGCATCCAAAACATCCAGGTCGCTATTTTAGCAGGTATATCATTCATGGTCCAATTAAAAGGAGTGGAAGACCTTACTAAGAGTTTCCTAATTTCTAAAGCACTTAGAGGCTGGGTTTGTGACAGGCCAGTTTCAGAAGATTCCAGGAGACCTTTAGATGTACAGTTATTACATCAATTAATCATTGCATTAGAAAATATCACATCAGATAGATTTGAGTTTATGTTATTTAGCGCAGCTTGTGTGTTAGCAATTATTGGAGCATTTAGAATTTCTGAATTAGTTGCGCAATCGAGTATTTGCACAAGTGCAGGTTTGATAGCCAGGTCAAAAACAGATCAATTGGGCAAAGGCTGCTGGATTAACATATATCCCCATTCAGATAAATGAATCTGTCCTGTGACAGTAGTTGGACGTTAGGCAGAGGTTAGAGTCTCCACGAGTAAACTATTCTTGGTGCATCTTGATGGTAAAGCACTTACAAAATTTCAATTGAATGCATTATTCAAAAAAATCATTAGAATATCTGGGTTTAAACCCAGCTCTTTATGGCACACATTCATTTAGAATTGGGGCAGCTACATCTGCAGCAGTGGCAGATTCTTCCATTGATGCCATAAATCTTTAGGCAGATGGAAGTCAGATGCCTATAAAAAATACATTAGACCAAATAAATAACTGGCTATATTATCTCTCCCTCGGTAACCCAGGGCTTTGCTGCTTGTCGCTTTGCAAGGGCAATGAAGGGATTTCTCCCGTCTCTCCACGGATAAAGGCCTGATTGGCTATTGGCCTCCGGGGTTTTCGGGTTTTATGTCCTTCATGTGGGTTACCGCTGCTCCCCTATCGCTACCCTTATGCATGATTTGATCAATACATATGTTATTGGTTGTATTATATTTTAGTTTTATTAATAATAAGCTTAATAAATTGTCTAACAGGTATGTTTATGAGGAAGATTCAAATTTGGGTTATGGGCCATTTGTATGTGTTTTGGGCGTCCAAACACAAAATGTAATTGGTCATCCTTTCATTGCACATTGAAGTACACTGATTTGGCAGCAGGAGCCTTTGTTGGCCTGCTTTTCTTTCCATGTTGACTCAATAGGTAAATGGAGACCCCCAGATATTATTGCAATTCACTTTGGTGGCAATGACATGGGAAAGGGGAAATTGTCCTAGTCTGCCATGATTCCACGCCTCCACTGGAGAGGAGTAATTCTCCAAAAATATAATTTTAAAAGCTTGTTAAAAAGCTTAATTGCGCCATTAGGAAAGAAATTAAGTCCATTGGCGGATTCGTTATTGATCATCCATGCATTACGGTTGATCAAATTAAATTATTTAGGAGCGATTGGGTCCATCTTAATAAGGGGTTAATTTTGTTCATTAAGCAAATTTTCTCGGAAGTTGGTGGTTGGCTTAGGTCATGTAGGGGTGGGCTGTCAGTCCGTTAAAGGGCGTCAGCTGTGGTGGGAAAGCACTGAGAACAGCGACTGATACACATGGAGCTCTAGGTTATTGGCCACTGGTGACCACCCTCTTCAAGGTAATGGTGACTCTTGGTCCGTTTTGTGAAGGATCCCTTGACTGTTTATGTGAACATTGTCATTGTGAATCTAGAGGTGGTGTACTTACTCTGAGGCCAGGTTTAGCTCCGGCCATACAATAAGGGAGGTTATCCTTGGCTATGTGGAGTTAGGGCACATTTGGCCATCCACTCGTTTGGTTCAGGTCATCAGTTGGAGCGGTTCTGCAGTTGCTTTCTCCATAACCAAAATTTTATAATTATTAATAAACTGTGAGCTGATTTTGCCAAATTTGAATATGTATCACAGTCTTTATTTCGTGTGTGTGTGTGTGTGTGTGTGTGTGTGTGTGTGTGTGTGTGTTATTGAAATATTAAATGTGAAGGTTTTTTGGAAAAATGGAAATGAGCATCAATGTTATGTAGTTTATCAATCCTTCACCATTGTGCTTGAACTGTGAAGTTCATGTGCCAATACATCATGATTTTATGAGACATATGATCTTGTACATGAAGACTTCACATTTGTCTTGTGGTATTTCACTAATATGCAACTTTGCAAACCTAATCCATACTGCATTGTCTTCATTTTAATTTCTGCAGAGAAGTGTTTTTTCTTGGCTAACCTTCTTTGAAAGCCATTCTTCAGTTCTGTCCAGCTACCCTGGTAACAGAGGCCTATAGACTCCTCGATATAGCTCTTAGATTTGATTATTTGCAATTAAATGAAACATCATAAAGCCTGTTCTTCAGGGGAATTTGTTGGGATGCCCAGACATAGGAAGAGTGCTAACTGTCTTCAGAGCGGCACTTGTCTCCTTGTATATGGAGGTGGGTGCAGCAACCAATGAAAAATAATTACGTGTAGTTGATTAGCAGCATCTGGCTCATATTATGTTGTATACGGAAGCGGTAAACGTGTACATATTTTTTCCACATACTGCTTCATGTTAGCTTACCGTGTGTTGAATAAACATTGACAATGTAAAAACAGCTATGGGTTGTTTGTCACAAGCTTAGATTTATTAGTTTAAATATGGTATACTTCCTTTTTCACATAACTGAATACAAATCATACCTCCAGCTGAGATTCTAAAAACACTTTCATACACAAAGTTGTCTTATATCCACTTCAACAGGCCAAGGAGGGCTACACCTCCCACCTGTCTCTTTCTAATAAAGTTCCCCTATTAGTGTCTATATACTCTGCCTCCCTCAGCTGTTACTTTACTAAATCCCTTATTTCTCTTCCTTTACGGTCTGTCTGGTTACATAACACACGACTGTGGCTACTAGACTTCTCTCTACTTATTAGCAACATATCACAAATGCAAACATTTTCACACACAAGGATGATGTATATTAAAACAGGACCATGCAGGGAGAGGCATTTTATGTTCTTATCCAGGTCACTATGATTTACCAATATGTGATAATACACAAGTCATAAAAATTATTATAAAATGGTTCACTCCCCCTCCCCCAAGTTTTTATAAGGGGAGAGCTGTTCTGGGTCGTATTAGACAAAGGGGCTCTCCCTCCTCTATGGAAAGATTAGTGAGGACATCACAACACAGAGGAGTGCTAACTGCATGACTGCATTCACAACATTCAGTACCATATGCGGTGCTTGGGCAAACTAACAACTGGTCACAAACTATACAATTAAGGGCGACAAAATGCTTCTTATTGCTATATACACAACCACATATTATATACATACCTTTTAAAAACATTAGCAGGGACAGTCGCATCTATATTCATTCATAAACAATACTAAAGGCACATTGCATACAAGATAGTCAAACAGTTAAAACGAATGTGATTAACACACATACAAAGAAATGACTGGTTCAGCATTGCAAGTCAAATATAAATGTCCCTGTTCTCCTATATAAGGGATATTGCAGAGAGCATCAAAGCTGAGACAATGACTGAAGAGCTGCAGACCACAGACATAAAAACATTGAATTGTACAAAGCAGAAGGCTTCAGCGATAACATCTATAGATCTTAAAGGAGCAATTTCAGCCAGTCCTGCATTCTTGTCCTTAAATACATGTCCTGAAAACAGCTCATGGCATAAAAAAATATCACCCAAACAGTATTTCCAGGTTAATCACTGCACCTTCATTAGCCTTTTCTACTTTCCAGTCGGAAAAAGGAAAGTAGAGCAACTGGACATGGGTCGCAGAATTAACTCAAAACAGAAATGTCTTTCTATAGCCGACAAGATCTGGACACAGACGTCATGAGATCAGAGTAAAAACCATCGATTTATATTTTAATACGTCCTTTTTTGATAACATGAGGCATAAAAACAAGGCATTTTATGGAACATCCATATACTAAGTCACACTAGTGAGACCTGCAAGCTAAAATGTGGTTTTAAAAGTAAACTGTGCAGTTTAATTACATGAAAACTGTTAAAAATCTACACAACGCTGCTTAAGCAATAGTGGTTATTTAACACAACACATTTCTGCAAACCCATAGAGGGAGAAATACATAAATTGAGAATTGAAGCTTAATATGAAGCCATGAGGCAAAATTATAGAACAAATTATAGTACGGAACATGCAAGAGGCATAATTAAAATGAGTATACAAGTGGACAAGGTGTTAGCAGACAAGACAGTAGGGAGCATACAATCTAATGGGGAGCGGCGTTCTTATTTCTATCAAGGTCTACTCACATCTGAGTGTGAGAATGAGTAGTTCCTACATTCTATTTGCATGTGTTACTTGGGGAATGCATAAAACATGAATTTCAATGAAAGGGTTAAATGATCTGCTCTGGCATACATCGCTGCAGAACGTACTTTATTTGAACATCTGATATGTGCACCCATTAAGGAACCATACATTTAATGACAGCTTTGCTAGTGAGACTCAAAACAGTGAAATTAACCCTATACTACAACATTTAAAAACATTTATATTCGCATTTTATGTACAGTATTTTGAAAATCTTTGTTATAACCATGTTTGCTGTATTGGAAATTTTTCACTTAGTATGAACGAGGGAAACAATATAACATTCATTACAGCTCATTTATGAAAGACCAAAATGAGAGTGCAGATGTTCTTTAGTGATGTTACGTGCCTACTCTAGTACAAATGCACCCAATCTTACATGTAAGGGAATGGATTTCCGGGCCAAGATGACACTGCGGGGCATATTCAATTAGCTTTCCGGTTCGCGGTAAAGCGCGTTACCGCGAAACATGCGCAGTATTGCTGGTAATAGGGTACCGCAATAACGCAGATTTTCATACGCAACCCTATGGGCTGCGAACAAAAATCCACGTTATTGCAGTACCGTGATTGACTTCGCGGGCCGTTCCGGCGCAATCCCGCGAACCGGAAAGCTAATTGCATATGCCCCAGTGTGTGCAAACGTCTGTACCAAGGGGAGGAGCTGGACAGATTGGGGATCTACCTTGTCAAGTGCGCCAAGTTTAGCATTTAAAACAGGATTAAATATAGAATTAGTTTATTCAAAGGAGATACTGGAAGCTGAGAAGGGCTGCATTTCCCACTTTACACTTCAAGTAATGTAATGAAAACCTTTAACACACAAAAACTAACATAATAAAGACAGCACTAATGTATCCTCCCTCATAATTAAAGCTAAACCGAGTAGTACTTTAGGGGAAAACCTGAAATTTCAAAGAGTGGGTTTCTAAAGGGCTGGACTTTACAGGTGATGTTTTTGTTGTTTCCATCATACACATTTATCGGAGAATCCACATACCTGCAAACTGTAGGCACAAATGCCCTTTGTCTCAGATGTTCATAAAATAGGAGTGCGTGCGTATGTATGTATGTATGTATGTATATCTATCTATCTCTATCACACACGTATATATATATTTTATATACACACACGCGCAGGACGTTTGCATTTTTGTAGTTCCTACACGACTTACTGATAGCATCTGCACAATAGTATCATCAATGAACGCTATTATACATTGACCAACAATATGCAAAAGTAACCCTCAAAAACAAATAGTAGTCATGGGTATAATGAGTGAAACAATGCATTTCTATGGATATTTCTGAAAATAATATCTACTCTGTATAACCATGGCAACATTTCTTAAATAAACATAATATCTAACATACATTTTTAATTAAAGAGAAAACATTTTGTGAAAAACATTATATTTGGAGATTACAAAGAAGAGGACACAAGAGATCAGTCACCTAGTGGGCTCACTAACTTGCTGGTTTATACATCATAACAGCTATACTAGAACTAGTCTGCTTATGTCACTTTCCTAGAAAGATCTGTTGCCGTCTAGAATGAAGAGCTTAAAATTTTTTGTTCCCCCTGTGGGACAGTCATCTTTAACAGGAGATTAAGCTCTGGAATTCAAAATTATTAACTTAAGTCCATTTTCTTTCTGGAGGAATGTAAATTTAGTGGGAGTCATACGTACAATTCTTCAGTGCTATAAACAGCGCTACACTTAATATTCTCCTATTTCTCCTTATGGCAGTATGCCGGAACATTTTGAGATCTGTGCAAGCAGCTTTGTGGACAGCTGAGACTCCATTAATAAGCATAGTGTTGGGTTTATTTGCATTCTTTTTATCCATTCCTACCATGTGCATATAGACATCTATTGCTACCCATTAAAAAATAATCTGGAAAAAGAAAATTATTCACTTCTCTTTGGGTACAGGCATTCTATCTTTCATTTTCTATATAGACTTGCAAAGCTTATGTACACAAGAGACATTCAATTAGTATGTCTACAGTGTATATTATTACCTTTTATTTATAAGGCACCACAAAGGGTCCACAGCGCCACTTGCATTTAAGATGTGTTTTAGAAGCAAAGGGTTGTTTGGCTGTACATAACTTTTCCAGGAATAATTCTAAAAGGCTTATAGCATCTTTTAATCTTACAGTCTAACCATTGAAGCCAAGAAAAAGATGCCATCCTTCCACACAACTGCTGAGGCAGGAGTTCCTACTTCATTATCTCAGCGATTTTTCAACAGGTTGATAAATGCAGATTTTATGCAGCCTAGCACTGCAATTTCACAGAGGCAGAAAAATTAAAAACAAACAGGATTTCCAATTCAGTATGTGGGAAACATCCTTAAAATTGTTTGTGCTGTGTATGCACAATGCAAATCTTACAGCCAACACCAAGCGACAGATTTGCAAAGTCGGAGCTTGAGTTAGAGGGAACTTAACCAATGCACCATACACAGGAATATGAAAAAAAATAAATCTAACATTTCGGTGCACTTTTCTGTTTCTGCGAATGTTATAACAATAGACAAATATAACAGACGTCTGAATAATCTTTTTCTTTTTTTAATGTGCATTGTTGTAGGTAGAAGGGAAAAACATAGGTATGGAACCTTCTATCCAGAAATCTGTTATCCATAAAGTTCCAAACCCAGTAAGAATAAAGTAAATAGCTGTATGTAATTGTTTTTCTAACGCCACCTTATTATGCAGCACTGTAAATCATACTTGACAACTTTCCCGGAATGTCCGGGAGACTCCCGCATTTTGCAAGAGTCTCACTGACTTCCGGGAGAGTGTGGCAATCTCCCGGATCTGCCCACTTCACTAGGAAGTGCCCCACTTCCTAGTGAAGTGGGCAGAATTAGGTCCCAAACGCCGAGATTCCGGGAAGTGTTTGGCCCCATCCCCCGCTGTCAAATGATGCGTCTGCGTCATTACGTCACAGGGGCGGGTCCAAAAAACGGGCATTTTGTAGCCTTGCCCCCCATCACGCCCACCTCCCCCAGCAGGCTCCCGGAAACCAACTTTCTAAAATTGGTAAGTATGCTGTACATTGAATACATAATCATTCACATTAGTAGATACCCTATTGGAGCTTACAGTCTAAATTTCATACCCCCACAAAGACTCTCACACCAAGATCAATTTTAGTCAGCAGCCAATAAACCTACTGTAATGAGTGCTCAAACATTTTACTAGCACTATTTACAGGGCCATCTTTTTCATTGGGCACGATGGGCAGGTGCCCGGGGGCCCCACGGGCAAGGTGGCCCCATAGGCAGGGCTTTTAATGAGAATAAGTAATCCTGCAAAAGAAAAAAACCTGCAAAAAAAACCTTCAAGGGTCACTGAGCAAGTACATCTATCTATCTCTATCTATCTATATCTGTATCTCTATATATCTATATCTATATGTATATGTAGAGGCCCCAATGCACTGCTTTGCCCGGGGGCCCATAATGTTGTTAAGATGGCCCTGACTATTTAGTGTATTTTAGGCATGGTGCTATAAGTTGTACAAACCCCTAGTCTGAAAAACACAAAGTCCTAAGCATTAAGAATAATAGGTCCCAAACCTGTACTTTCTGAAAGTAGTAGAGAAAGTCATTTTATGCAAAAACATTAAAATCACATAAAATCAGATTTTAAAAGGTTTCAAAGGGATTTGGCACACATAGTACATAAATGTTCTGCGTGGATGGAATTGGGAGAACCAAAGTTATAGCGTCCACAGCCTACCAAATGGATTTCCTTACAGAAAGGCAAACGAGATGGAATATAGTCACAACAGTTCCATTGATACTTTGAGACAGAATGGATACATATTTCAGGGATTCGGTTAAACAAGCAAAGTATCAATTGGTTCATACCTTCAGCCATTGCTTTCGTGATTATGCCTATGGGGGGAAAAAAATAAAAAACAATAAGTGTTTGGCACATACAAAAGCAACATATAATACAATTCAGCCTTCTGATAGCAAACATTACTACAGGCTTCATAAATTCTATTCCCAGATTTCCCTACTTTGTTTTTAAAGCTGCAATTTCAGTGGAGCAACAAAGCATATTTTGTGGAGTTCAAGATATATTTTGGCTGTAGAGAAAGCATTTGCTGAATAAAACAATGAATTGTTTGATTGTTGGTCCCATGAGCTGCTCTGTTAAATAAACCATTTGGGGGTAAAAGCTACAGTCCAGCTACTGTTATATTTAGTCCCACTCTAGCACTAGAGCAACGAGTCTTTTGAAAAATTATCTTCCAAGTGCCATTTTATGAAACAGTTGTCAATTTCATTATGATACATTTTTATAAATCTTATCAGACTATTTGTTTTTAAATACAGCAATAAACAAAACTAAAACGGGGCAGAAACAGCAATAGAAGGAAAATAGTAAGAATACAATGAAATGATGGAAACCACTCTAGGCCAACTTTAAATAATCTAAAAAAAAGCATAAGTGGTAAAGTGAAAGGCTTGATTACCAGTCATTTACCATCATGCTAAAATGCAGATGAGAATAATAGCAGTGCTTCATATCATGCCTGGCTAAACTTTGCTGTAATGAATACATTTTTCAAGACTCATTTTCCAATGTGGAATAAAATGGCATCGTGTTCAAGGCTACCTTACCCAGCAAAATGTGAATAATTCATTGTACAAATCTTTCAAGATCTATGACCAGAGATTACATTTCAGGGACAGCCTGTAAGTTTTATGGGCTCACAGGGTCAAGGAAATGAGAGGCAAAAGAATTATTGTTTGATGAAATAAAGACTTTTCTCTATCTCTATCTATATATATATATATATATATATACACACACACACACACACACACACACACACACGCACATATACACTTTTTTCTGCTCGCAAGTGAATTTTACATGCCATAGTTATGTTAAAATGTATTTATTCTTAATAGGTGAAATATAGGCCAAAAAAAACAAACACATTTTTTAAAAAACTTTGCACGTTTTACACAAGTCTTCCCCAAAAATACTCAAAATGTTATTTTGCCTTTTGTAACCATTACTGGGATATCAAATATGTGTACTTTATTAGTGGTGAACCAAGCTACATGCTTAGGGTGAAATAACGGCAGCACGTACCGTGTGTGTGTGTGTGTGTGTGTGTGTGTGTGTTTATCCCCTATAGAGGAATCTCTTTTCTTTAAACAATTTTGCAATAATCTGTGTTTATGTGCTATAAACTAGGTTTAAAAGCCAGGAGCATTCATGTAACACCAGGGGCTCCATATGAGAGCTGTACTGGGTTTTTCTACAAGTGGGGCCAGGGACAAACAAAAAGCTGCCTCCCTAAGTGAACTACTGCTCTCTAATTGTACAATATGAGCTTAACAAGCAAATAAAAGCCCCTAATAAGCTGTATAATATACACGACATAATTAAAACATTACTACTCTCCTTTAAGTGTAGACAGAATGCCCATTTATTTCTGCAGAGCAAGTCTGCCAGTCTGTGTGGAAAGGAAGAGATGTTCATGCCGGGGCAGTGCCAGTGATGTTACATTAAATCCCATTATATAACTGCACCATATCTCACCAAGACCAGTGTTCTCCCCAGCACCATCCGCCTGTTTTTACTTGCCACCCGGCTCTTAATGCCCAACAGGTTACAATATAAAATAATTGTTTCTCCTATTAAAACAGGGACTATGTTAGCACTACAGCCAGCAGTGTGTGTTAGAACTCTGATCACCACTCTGACCAGCCCTGACAGGTGTGGACAATAACCTCCACAATTTTTCAATATTATTGCAAACTGCACCCACCCGGCTACTTCTTAATGCCACCCGGCTGGCAACATTTTCTGAGGAGAACACTGAAGACACTAGCCTGAAACGTGGAACACCTCTAGCTATAACTGCAAACACAGCATACCGGGAAATTGTGACAGCTAAGTCACACTGCTTGACACCCCCAAACCATTTCCATTTTGTAAAAGCCAAGGAAAACTGTACCAGTTGACTTGTACTGTCTGTAAAGAGCTGGGAGGTTCAGGAATAGGTTATACTTGACTTGAGGACAGTTACTTTCACAAAGATATTTTTAAAAAAATGAACACCAGAAAACTTACACAGTGAAATAAACTAATGTGGTTTAATTTATGGATTTTCTAATACGTTCGCTTTACGCACAGCCCTGGCAACCTTTAGTTTAAGTTAATGATTAAATGGTGTTGCCAGAAGAGACAGCTGCTGCAATGGAAATGCCTAACAGTTCAAATTGATCATCATGTAGATCCGTGGTGGGCACCAGGTGGCCCTTTGGCCGCCATGGGCCCAGTGAGAGATTGTACCCCACTCTGACTTATTCTTTGCTTTGTAAGAAAGCAGAGATGAGGACTGAACAGGAACAGCTGGCTTCATGGTCACGTGACCACCTCTGCACAATGCAGAGGGGGGTCATGCAGCACAATCAGAGTGTATTCTGCACAACATGCTATCCCCTCCTTCCTATGCAGACTCTGGACTAAAGGGAAGTATTCTTTACTAAAAGGTTTCTAGATTAGTTAGCGAGTAGGGGACATGTGGGGAAGTTCTGGTGGATATGAGAGGTGTGTGGTGGACATGGGTGGAGATCTGAGTGGTATGTGGAGGCATGTAGGGTAGTCTGAGTGGCATGTGGGAAAGTTTTGGAGTACATGAAGGATCTGAGAGCATGTGAGAAGCCATTTACTGGCAAGTGGGGCGAAAGTGCTTGTGGGGCCATTTTGTGGCGAGTGGTGACATTTTGGAGCATTTTTGGATAAATGAGGTGGGGGTTACCGAGGAGCTGTTTTTTATTTTGTAACCTCTTGCTAAGGTTGATGTGTGGTGCGTGAAGCCTGTCAGGGTGCCCATCACTGATATTTAAAGGATTACACTTCAAGGCAGCACAATTTCCTAAAATAACAATGAACGGTTCGTTATCTTGACCCTTAAAAATAACACCAAAGCAACTGCCAGCCTTTCTATAATGCTCTGCATATTAACAGGTACATTTTGTTCTCTAAATACAATCTGGTTTAAAGAATCCCACTTTGTAACAATGAGGTATAAGAATTAGAGGCATTCAATCATTTCAAATGATATATACAGTATTAATTCAGATCAGTATGTATGCAGAGCTTTTCAGAGAAATATTAAATGGGCACAGCAAAAATGGTACAAAACTAGAGATATTTGACATAGGTTACACACTACTACATATCAAATGTATCTAGTTTTCTCAGGGCGTGGTTACTGTTCTGTGCAATATGCCATTTTTGCCAATTTAGGCTACAAGAGGCTCTGCTTACAGTGCCCTTCAGTGGGATTACAAACAGGAAGCTTATTGTGTATAAGAAAGTAGCACCACCTCAGAAGAGCTTTCGTACACACACATTATATATATATATATATCTATATATATATCTATATATATATCTATATATATATCTATATATATATCTATATATATATCTATATATATATCTATATATATATCTATATATATATCTATATATATATATATATATATATCTATATATATATCTATATCTAATATATATAAGCCTAGTGGCGTGTGTGGGAAAAAAACACCAAGCTGCAGCGCCACCTGCTGGGCAGAGTTATACACTGACCTATATATTTCTTGAAGGAGAAGTGACAGTTGGGAATGGTTGGTGGTTGCCGGGGGTGACAGTGGGGAGTTTTTAACACCT
This sequence comes from Mixophyes fleayi, assembly GCF_038048845.1. Lineage (NCBI taxonomy): Eukaryota > Metazoa > Chordata > Amphibia > Anura > Limnodynastidae > Mixophyes > Mixophyes fleayi. Next base: position 106,996,483 of record NC_134408.1, on the reverse strand, counting down.
TAAGTAGCTTGATGAAGGATGTGGCGATGAAGATGAAGGATGAGGTGATGGAGAAAAATGACAAGTGATGACATGTGGACAAAACCACGTTAAAAAATGGCGCTTGCGTCAGGAAGTAACGCTCTTCCCCTGAGGAGGCCTGGGCTAGGCCCAAATGCATGACAAGAACCTTTTTAACACCTTAAGTAGCTTGATTTGACTAGAATGCATGAGTATCATGCACGGGTTAACTTGTGTGTGTATATATATATATATATATATATATATATATATATATATATATATATATATATATATATGTGTGTGTGTGTGTGTGTGTATTTATGTTATATATACATATATATATATATATATATATATATATATATATATGCGCCAATATGTAAGCTCTGAAGTATTTCGCATATATTTGTGAATGCTATTAATAATTTGCAGAGGAAAACAATTTGTGATCTAGGTTTACTGGACTTTTAATTATCAGTTAATCTGCATTATTAAGGCAAATGTTCTACTCAAAGGATATCTCTGTCCCTTAAACCAGGGCTAACCAATGTGAAGTCAAGATCAGGCCCCTCCACAGCTTTTTTTTTTATATGTCCTACCACTGCACATGAAAACATTGAAAAACAAAAACGTACAAAAATAAAAAAAAAACAAACACCCTATTGCTTGACACTGTTTCAATGTCATCCAGTCACATACATATTTCTTAATTATATGTAATGGACCACATAGAAAAGCTATTGATTTGGATAAAGCACATTGTTAAGAAATGAAGTAAATAAGCACTTATGACTATGTGGCCTAAAAACACGTAAAAGTTACATAATAGAAAAAATAATAATTCACTTAATGAAAAAATATTTTCATTAACGAAATAGGAAATGTAATTAGTTTAAAGAGAGTATGATCTTAAAGAGTAGGGTGGATCAGAAAACAGCTACAAGTAAATTGGGTAATGATTCAGTAAGCAATTCTAATAAAGCTCATTTAGGCAGATATTCAAGGACATTTAGTGCACACTACCCAGCCTCGTTCTCCACAGCTGCTGTAAAATATTTGTGACAGTTCTAATTTGTGCCACAGTCCCCGGTGTCTTTCTAGCCATGTACCACATTATTTCAATTTCACTCTCTAACTGGGGACAGAAATGCAGCGAGGTTAAAAGGGAATAAAATAATGCCAAACCTGATAGCTTTTGACAAGATGGCAAATAATGCATTTAACTCATTTCTTCTGCAGGGAAGCTCATACTAGGGCACAGCAAAATGAAACAAGGATTGTTCATTTCTTCTATGACCTATAACACAGGCAAGCAACCGGCAGCACTTACTGATTTGAAACTACAGGTTCCAGCATGCCCTGCCATGCCTTCGCATCTTCTGCTTAGTGACTCTTTAAGGGACATGGGTTTCTGCAAATTATTCAATAATTATGTATTCCAAAATTATTGTACATAACCGTTCATTACTTTAGCTAAGTATATCTTTGGAACACAGACTCTGGAATAGAGCAAAAATATATCATAAAGTTTACTAATGGAATATCTGTATATCTACTTGGAAGAATTAATGCAGACATAACACGAAAAAACAGAGTTGGACCTTAGAGCCAGGAAAACACAGCAAATATACCATTTCACCTTACATGCCCCCTAAAATTTTACGGTGGTTCCTTGACTTATAACGGACTCCTGTAACACAGACAAAACAATCTTTTTTTTTTTTTTCTTTTTTTTTTAAAGGGCTGCATTTAGGCCCATTGGCTTGTTAAAAATACATAACGTAGTAAAATTTCTTGGATTTAAAAAGTTCAAATCATGCCTACATACGGACTTAACCACAGAAAAATGGAGTAATAAATCACAAACCATTCGATTTGAGGTAACTAACCATGAATTACAAAAATGAAATTGAAAACACAACTCAGCATTTTCTTTCTAGACACAATTTTCCATCAGCTGCAACCATTGCTTTACCAAGTAGTAGCTTTCTGTACACTATGCGGCACATTAACCATTTGTCAGGCCAATTACTGTATATAAACACTGTGCTAAACTTAAATGAAGTCTGAAATGTACATTTGAATGTACAAAATACACAGGTAATGTAAAAATAAATAAATGGAAACTTTGTACATGAGGGACACCAATGAATGACAGAAAGGGCTTCTACACACTTTTCTCATGCATTAATAAGGGTCATTTATAAAATAAAAAAAAGTCGGGACTGCCTGGGACACCTGTAAATTATGGCTAGCATGGCTAATAGAGGAGACCTCAGTGACTTTGAAAGAGGGACAAATGTTGATCAGCGTTTGGCTGAAGCTTCAGTGACCAAGACAATTTAAAGATGTCTTTTCAAGGGATATAAAAAAACAGACAAATCAGTGGTCTGATGCACATATTCCAGGATTGTGATATCTGTGCATTTATTTGAAGTGCAAAACAAAACAGCTGCACAACACAGTAGATTAATTAACTGCAGATTACAACCTGCCAGTCAGTTTCATCAAAAATGGTCATACGAGAACTCCACTGAGCTGGACTTCATGTCAGACTGTGGTGCACAAACCACTCATCAAACCTGGAAATGTACATTTGCTAGTTCAGTGGTGCAAACAGTACAGACAATGGACTACCAAGCACTAGAGGAAGGTCATGAGGTCACATCACTCATCCTCAATGTGGGGCACAAACCTAGACAAATCTACAGACTTGAGCGCTTGTTTGCAAGAGTGAAGTGTTCTGGTGGCTCAATGTTATACGACACATTCTCCAGGCATAGTTTGAGTGCAGTCACTCCATTAGAAGCAAAATTAATGTTAATCGCTACTTAATGGTACAAAGTAGTCATATTCACCCCAAGTCACATCTATTATGACAATGCCCCGGTTCACAGAGCATGTGTGGTCACCCGATGGTTTGATGAACAAAACAGATGTTGGCAACATGGTACAGTCGTCTTATTCACCAGATAAGAACCCAATTTTACATTTATGGTTTTATTCTGGAGCGACACCAAATGGTTTTCCACTGTCATCAACCAGGCATAAGTTGATTGACATTCTTGTGGAAGAATAATGTTGCATCCCCCCTGTACAATTCCAGACATTGATAGACTCCATGCCATTCTGCTTAAGGAATGGCACTCACGAGTGAACGTTTTGGTCCTCCCAGGAATGTTTTTAAGACAAGATCTTGGAGAACAAAAAAGTTGACATACTGCTACAATAAACTAGTTTCTTTTTCAAGTTCCATGAGTGCCAATCCCCATTTTCTTTGAGCACAAGTGATTTAACAATACTGGTGTACCTGGGGGGAAAGGGGACCCGTCTAAGTTTCTTGGCTCCCGCAAATGGTTCTTCAGCCCAATAACCCATTCTGCGATAAACTAATGCATAGGAGTCCCACAATAAAGCAGGCAGAAAGAGTGCAGTCCCACGGGAATGAGACATGTTATCTGGAAATCCCTTATCCAGAAGGGTCTAGAAAGTCTACTATGTGGATCACTGCTAAACAATTTAGGAAAGGCATAAATCGGGGCACAGTATGGAACACACAGTGGGTAATTTTTAATTGTAATTTAGTATATTTTAGACAAGGTGCTCAAATTACAGAAAAATCCCTTACCAGAAATAACCCAAACTCATAGGCATTGTAGACAATAGATCCATGTATAGAATAAATATATCATTCCCAGAGTAAACTTAAGAGGTTAGTAAGTGAAATAATACTTCAACTAGCTATACTGATGGTTTGCCTGTGCTTTGCTTTAGTGCAATGTTTTAGGGAAATTGCTTGTTTAGTGAATAAAAGATAACTCCATCCAAAACTGAAATTTGGTTCTGGGTGGAATAATATGAGACATACAATAATAAAATATAACTTAGCTGTGCTGCACCCAATCCAGCAGTCCCACGATACATGAACAGTTCAAACAAGTGATACTCTATTGTGCTCGGGGCGCCCTTTCTTGTAAACTCCAAGATGCGTTGTCATGTTCCCTCCCCATGAGCTTCGCCATTCAGATGAATGGACAAATGCCAAGAGGCAGGTAAGCATAGTGCTAGAACACGGTTAGTCAATGTTTTTGAAGGTCAATTTCTATACGTTTCAATGGGTGGATGTCTGCCTCTTAAAAAACACAAGATGTCCACTAAAACTGTAGCTCTTAATCTATTTTAAATGATCCTCTTCTAGTTTACTGCATAGAGCAATAAGCAGCAAACTAGTGCAATACCCAAGTAGTGGAAATATGAAAAATATTTTAAAAATTAATAAGTTTATTGCATTACACAAACACTTATGTGCATTTTATGGCAATGAATTTTGTTAACGGACATACGTTTCACTTTTTTTATTTAGGTAACAAGACAAGTTGTCAAACCCATATGTTTTACTTGCTAATAAGTTCCACCAACTCAGTCATATTAATACCGATTACAGATTGCACACAGTCAACAAGACAAGGATTGAAAGGTCAGTGAGGCATAGCCAAGGCGTCAGTGGGAACTTAACAGATAATGTATTCAGTACATAGAGTTTGAGAAAAAGTAGTAAGGAATATAGAATGCATGACAATTAAAGTTTAGATAAGGTATAACATTTTTACTGCCAATTCCTTTCAAATACAATGTAATACAACTATCAAAAACAGCATGAATTTCAATGAGTAACCTCAACACATGCATTAACAACGTAAAGAGTGTAAAGTTCTAACCAATTATTATAGTAAGTGGCCTGCTGTGAAATACAGCATTAAAGGATGGTCATTGACTGGAACAAGAAAAATGTCAGCGACACTGTATCAAACTGCACTGTTCAACGTGTGATGGAAGTCGCAAGTAAATAGAGCATCCAAAAGAGGCTGCTGAGTGTGGGGTCATTGGAACCAATAGGTTCCATCCCTATTTACAGGACTTTACTTGTATTAAAATATGCCAACAAAAACACACTTGTTTTCTGTTTGTTAAAACCAGGGGGTAAGCAGCCAAATGCCCCTTAACAGAAAGCAGAGTATTACAATTAAATGCAGTGCAATTTGTCACTTGTAATGAGTGTGTGAAATCCATTGATAAATGTTCTATAAACTAAAGCAGTGGGAAAGTTAGGGATGAGGAACAGCTTCCGATTTTTACAATGTAACCACCAGAGACATTTGAAATTGAGATAAGGCTTCCAATGACTGATACGCAGAAAATGGGGATATCAATCCCTCAGCCTATTTGCTATAGTTATTACTCAGAATCCTGCAAGTGCCAATGGATGAAATGCTTTGGTTTATCATACTAAATCTGTCATACTTATAAAGCTTCAAAATCCTTGAATTTTCAAATTAACTTGTCCAAAGACAGCTTTGATTACTCTAATTTGTAAATCAACCTTAACTGTCATACCATTAGCTGTTACTTAATGGAACATTTCCTTTATATGCTTGAAAAACCATCTGTAAAAAGAAATACAATGCCTTGATCCTCTGTCACTTGGATATAACGGACACGGAGGACAATGAATAAACCATCAAGTTCAATGCTGTCATTGACACACTTCTAAGTCACTGTCCAGGGTGGGGGGAGGGAAGTGTCATATATTAATGATACAAAAGAGATATGAAAAATTTGTTACCATTGTCACTCATTTTAAAACATGTGCAAGTATATGAATACTACTGCACACTATATACTAATAAGTACATTTTAATATGGTCCAAAAAAGATAATGTCATGCAAAAACCATTGCTAAACAGTTTAACAACCTTTTTTGATACAGAGATAAAGCAGCGCTTCATTAAGAAATAGCTTATATCTTATTAAATATGTATTTGAACTTATGACATTAACACAATATAGCTCGCTCCACATTATAGAACCAATATTTTGAAAAACAATATTTTTTAATTATTATTACATGTACATCTTTTAAATTTCCCCCAATGAATCCTGGTCACACAATGAAAAGTGGAGAAAACAACACTTTAGAACAGCACCCTTAAATAAACATTAAAGCAAGCCTAATAATAAATAATTTGGATAACATAGCCATGTAAGCTTCCCCTAAATTATCTATCAGGGTGCAACAAGTGAAATCGTAGAATGGCTTAAAGCACAATACAAAGCAACCTCAAATATCAGTTTTGTGTAGAATATCCAAAGCGAACCCCGTTCCCGATGAGTAATTATCTGGGGGTCTTAGGCGCGCTCCCGCTGCTCTGCTCGCCCCCGCGTGGTCGCTGGAATACACACTATCGGTCTTTAAAGAGAAACGATCGTGTCGGCAGACATCGCTGGACCCTCTCCTAGTCCCTGCAGCTAAGGGCTTTTTCCACAGAGACCGCGTGTTGCCCAAACGCCGGGACCAGCAGAGGCTGCAGCAGAACCTCAGGTAAATTACCTTTTTGGCTCAAGGCTCTATATGTGATGTCACATGCAAAATGCCTTCCAGTTTGTTGTGGAATTATCCAGGCACAAATGATGAACGCCTATTAGCTGCAGTCAAATGTAATTGCGACATCATTCCAGCAACTCAAATAGGATTTTAAATAATTAGGGAACCAGACAGATCGTTATTACATCCAGCTTTGAAGTGCAGAATAAATCTATTTTTGTAAATTGTCCATGCCTACTGAGAATGTAAAACATGATATTTCACAATTAGTTTGTGAATGTGAAACCACTTAAACGTTCTAAACAGTTAATCTTTACATAGATCTACAAAGTCTCCTGTAATTGACACACGCAAAATTTCGGACACTACACAAATTCTCGGAAACAGAAGAGATTAGTGTTTAAATGTCATTAACTGAACAAGCTATATAATCACGACAGCGCTTATAAGTAGTTTCAAATGCCAAGACGACTTTGAGCAGGTGCATCACACTATACACAAAATGACAAGTGTATAATGAGACTTTGAACCACAGCCCCCTTTACCTTTTCTTTCAGATCGCTTCTTTCGCCTTCGCTTAAAACGACGCCTGACCAGGCTGAAGAGGTTCCCCATGTTACAAGTACCAACCAGAAGAGATGCCATAGCAAGCTGGAGGTCAGGGTACTAAAACTCCGACAGGCTGGTAACTGACTAGCACTGTCTCTTTATAGCCAGCACTTAACCCTCTGTGAACAAGCCAAGCAGCACAGATGCCCTCCTCTGGATGAGGGCTCACTCTTCCTATTTCAGTCACCTAACCGCAAAATGCACTGGAAACAGAAATTCATTTCTGTAGCCACAAGAGGCACATGTGACAGATAACTCTCCTGTGCAATCACTCAAACACTAAGCAGCCAGGGGAAAGACGAGGAAATAGAGTCCCTGTTTCTGTGTAACTGTCTGATGAGGAGCACGGTGGACGAGTACAAAAACTTGGCATTTCCTTTAAACCTATTCTACTGTTGAACAGACTATCTTATATTATTCTGACATTTCTGCTTTAGTCTCCCCACTCCCATCAGATATATTGTATAGTTATTTTATGTGTAATTTTATGTTGCAGTTTGGATAAGAGTTTATCCATTTCAATTTTGTGTACCCCTGGGAGACAGTAAATGCTTGCCAAGTACTTTCTAAAGTGTGTCTCTATATTCTAAGTAATCAAATATTATACATGTAACCAGTTAACCCACCCCCCCCTCCTGATTATTTTTAGATACTAATAAACTGTTAAATATAACTAAAAAATAACTGACTGTGGTAGTCCTTTAATGTATGGCCCCTGGGGGTAAAGAGATATAGATATCACAGGTCAAGTATGTCCCAGCATAGTCTTAAGGACCTTTATATTAGGTATGATGGTTAAATGGTTCCATTGTAGCAAGATAAATGTTCAACATATTTTGTACTATAAAATAGTTCATAACTGAAAAACTAATGAGGAAGGGATGGGAGACGGTAGGTCCAGAGTGTTTATGTGGCTGTATATCTATAGCAAAGGATAGTCAGCATTGCCAGGATAATTACCATTACTGTTCCCCTTACAGTAAGGCACTTCATAGTCTGAGCACCATAGGGGAACTTTGCATTGAAACTATAGAAGAAAAGCATTGATTAATGTGCCTGCCATAAAGTGTGGTCCAATGTTGTGAACACATTTATGCCAAATGTCTACCAATGCTACAGGCTGACCTGCAGTGTTTAGTGGACAATGCAAAAACCAAACCCTATTTTAACCAAGTGCATATTTGATTTATTCTTTAAAAGGCTAGGAAGGGATGTCTTATTTCCCCAGTAGCCTGTTCCTAATAGCATAATTACAAGCACAGTGACATCATGGCACCCAAGTATGGTAAACAATTCAGTGAGGAAACATTAGTGTCTGTCAGTAAAAATGTTAGGATGCATAAATAATTTTGCTCCTAAGATCTTATACAAATGAAAAATAAAGTTAGTGAAAAGCATAGACAGAAACTTGTACTATGTCCACGCTTTAATAGAGCATTAGAAAATAGTTCAATGACACATCTCGAAGCTTCCCTGCAGCATAGTGCTTTATGCACCTAACAGGCATTTCCATAGAATCCCACAGTATGCAACCAAGTGTTACTGCCTCTGAATACTATAGATCCACATCCCAACTGATGCAAAGTAAATCCTTGTTAGAAAGAGTGCGTTTGTTTACAGTTTTAGATTAGCATCAAAGTGCTTTTAGTAGGCTTTAACAAGTAAACTCTTAAAAATTAACAACCATGAAAAGAAAACACTTACTGGCAGTCCTCAAAATGATATAAAGTCCACATTAAGTAGACTAGAAATAATGCAATCTATATCATTTTTGAGGTCTGCCAGTAAGGGTTTACTTGCCAAATTGAAACATTTCTTCATCAAAAAAATATAAAAAAGCCAAACACCACATATTACACATCATAAAATGCTGTATCTGATAACTTATTCTATTAGTCCTTGGCTAATACAATTAAGGCAGAAGATTGTGTAATGAATCAGGAGAAAAGGCTGGTACAGTTAGATACATAGAACTGTTATGTGTGGTGGCATAACATTAAGTCCATTGTGCTATATAATATTATATATATAATATAATATTATTAATGTTGAGCATTTGTAATTATGATATACTAAGTTAGTACACTATAATAGATATATTTGGAATAGAGGCACCTGCTAATGTACATAACCCCACATCTATTTTCTGTCCAGTTCACAATTCATATATGCAACAAAACTGCCAGCTTACAAAAAAAAATAATCCCCTTACACAATACTGATATATAGAGAAATATCATGTACCTTCCAGAATGGATAACTAGCACCTGTGAGCTACAAACCAATATTCATGTTGGAATTTGTGTGTGTTGAAATATAGGGTTGGTGAGCCTTTGGCTACATCTGTTTGATTTTTATTCGAAAATCTTAAATCAAAATCCTTTAAATTTATGGCCCTGAGTTTACATGAAAGCTTATATGAAATGGGATAACTTGTTGGACATTCCCCTTTGTAGCGCTAAAGAAGAAAATAAAATCAAGTATAACACTTACTTTCCATTTTCTTTACAAAATAATATAAAAGAGGATTAAACTACATTTTCATGCAACTTTAAGACTGATTTTAACACTACATCTCCTTGTATGGACACATTTCAGATTATTTTATTTATTTTATATAAGATTTACAGACTACAACTAAGGCTGACATTAACATAAAAAAGAAGGTGCATTAAAAATGCTTTGTTTTATTAGAGGGAGGAGGGGGCAGGAGATTCTCTCCATTAAGCAATTTATATTTCAGACTTATACAGCTTCATAACCTTTTAGGTGTTTACAGGAATATATATTTCTTCATACAAAAAGTAGCAAGTCTAGAAAATATTAAAGCAGCTTACTGAACCAGAGCTGCAATTCTGAACTCAAAACACATATGCTTGTAATGTATAAGATGGGACAAACATGGTACAATGGCACCACCTACTGGCAATTTATAATATTAAAAGTTACAATTAAACGCAAAGCGTCTACGTAACGTCTGGTAGACACCACGTAGCGGAAATTTGACAGAAAACCTTATAGGTAGATGCATTTGCTGCGTTTGTGGCGCACGGATATCACGCTGCGTACTTTCCGGCAATTATGGTAGAAATCTCCCCTTATAGGAAAAATGAGCCGATATTTCTGTCAAATCTCCGTCGCTAGGTGTTCCCGAAGACAGCTGGTGTCTAACCGAATTCCCCCCTTTTCTTTTAGTCTGCAAGAAATCCTTAAAAATATGCTTTATCTACCAAGTTAGCACAACACCAAAGTTACAATGTCCATATTGTTAAATTAAATTGGCTTTAGTAGGAATCTACTAAAGCCAATTTAATTTAATAAGTCCATTCAGAACCTCACAGAGGAGGGGAATGGACTAGCTATAAATTTGATAAAAACACCTGTCCCAAGTTGGAGATAGAAAATGTCCTGCTCAGACTGTTAACCATAAGGGTATCTTTCTAAAAAAGTTTATCAGAGGAGAGGCGGTAAGCAATGTTTTCTTTTATCCAAGGCCATCCAAAATTAAAAATTTAGATTCAGTTATCCTATAAGTAATGTCACCACCTCTTCCTCACTTGTTGAGCATAGACTTGTCAAATTAGCCGAGTTGATCACCTAGAGCTCAATAAATACCTCACCACAGTCCATCATCGTTAAGAACACTTTCTCCCTCCCCAATGTATTCAATAAGCCAATAAGGGTTTTTATAGTGCATGTAGTCTGCACTGCTGCTTCTGGGTTCACCAATACAAGCTAATTACAGAGATTCCCAAAGGCATCTCAGAGCAGATTTTCCTATGCCAAAGTTAAAATGTAAGTTAATTTAAACCAATTTAATAGTTGTGTATATTTTATTGTTTTACATCATTTAAGGTAGTTTGATTACTACCATCATTACATAAGGTAGAGGATATCCCCCAGACATAATTTTTAGTCTCCTAATAAAATGTGTGGGTAAAGTAGCAGCGGCCGTTCAGCTGCTTTAGGGTGGATCATTCCTCAGTCTGTGTGTATAGCACAGACCAAAAGCTCTATGTGCAAGGATGTTATCCGGTTCTGCAGTAACCCTGCAGCCTGTGATGGGTTCACATACACACTACTGCATGAAAACCAGCACAGTGTAAGCACCAAAACAGAGGTTTGTGAAGAAGACTAATTCAACTTTTCACCCACAGATTTTATTAAAAGAATGTGGAGATACTCTTTGAAAGATACAGTTGTAAAATATGCTCAGTTTAACATCATCAACCATTGTTACAAACAAATAAACGTTCTTCATCTTTGAAATGTGTACAATGGCAGTGGCGCACGCAGAAGGGTTTCTGGTTCCCCAGAAACCCCTCCCCTCCCCTCCGGTAACCAACGGTAATCCACAGCGGCCGTGGCGCTGTCAAAGAAGCGTCCGCGGCAGTGCTGTATTGTAGTATAATACAGCACCGCCGCGGATGCTTCTTGACAGCGCCGCGGCTGCTGTAGAATTCAGACTCGCTGAAATGGAGCTGCTGCGCATGCTCTCTCTCGCTCTATTTTTTTTCTCCGGGGCGGGGGGGGGGCGGAAACCCCCCCTTCTAAATCCTGCGTTCGCCTCTGAATGGTACACATCAACAATGCACTTTCAATAAAACAGCAAAACACCATCAAAAGAATAAAACCACCATAACAGTGGCCCAATTCTATAGCTCAAAAAATAAAAATCTAAATTCACCTGCAGCAGAATGCTCTATAACAATGTCACCCTACAGCATGCAAATATACCAGAAATATCAAAATATAGTGCAAAATTGCGCTGGTGAAAAACGTGAAATCAAGTGACAATATAACAATGTGAAATATATAATAGTTTCTTTAAAATGACGTGTTCTCTCTTCTTGTGGTGTATTCTTATTTATTCCTCTCGTATTACCATGTAAAAAGAAGAATAGGATCCAAAACATAGTGTAACCTGTATATATGCTGCACATAATTCACAATGTGGTTTGGAAATAACTTTCACCTTAAAAGAGAAGCTCTCTCTAAATCATCCAAAAACTGAGGCTTTGAGCTGGATATTTAGAGATTTTTTTCTCGCAGTGCAAACAAAAACAATTTTCTGTTATAACCAAAGCTTATTAGACCTCTAGTATATGTCTTGAGTAATATATAAAAAAAAAATATATAGGCAATACAAATTTGAAATTAAAACTTGTACTTTATTACCAGACTTTAGCTGGATTCAGGCGCTTCAAACATAGTAAAAGCTGCAATCTCTCGATCCCCCTGAGGGAATATTCTTACCCCAGGTAGATGGAACATAGAGCGTATAGAAACCGACAAGTGTCTGCATACAACAGTAATAAACAGCCAACAAGATAGTCTCTCCGGCTCACAGTTGTGCATAGTGCAACTGCTCTCAGGTCCCCAGTCAGACCAACGCTTTTTAAATTACTCTATCAAGGTGTGGGGTTACAATGTCCATATTATATTCCTACTAAAGCCAGTTTAATTTAATAAGTCTATTCAGATCCTCACAGGAGGGGACCGGGACTTTTTATAAATTTAAAAAAAAAAAAAAACACCTGTCCCAAGCTGGAGATAGACAATCTTCTGCGAATACTGTTAACCATAAGGGGATCTTTCCGAAAAACCTATCGGGAGAGTCTAATCAGAATCTGACAAAATGATGATCAAATAACACAATAAACCCTGTGACTGCATCGGTCTGTGTGCAGGGTCAGCTGCTGTTGGGGAACACTGTGCTACTATGATTATCCTGTGTTTAATTGCAGTAGTAGTATACAGTGTTCTTGTAGGCCACTAGAGCTTACCCAGCAGTGCACAGGTTAAGTAATCATAACTAAAGTAGCAATTAGTAGACTAACCTAGAGCAAAACAATAATTCAGGTTGTAAAGGGCAAAAAAAAAATCTCTTAGCGCCAGAGTTTTTAATTATAATCATTAGAGAACTGCTGATGAATTGCTCTTTTTGGTTTCAATTGTACATAAATGGCCAACACCCCAAACCAAGACATATTCTGAAATTAAATACAAGTGTGATAATGCTTGGAAAGCTGAAATGACTTTGGAGACAGAAAAAACTATACATACTGTGTGTATAAAATAATTTTATCTGCTTGATAAATTGACAAAAATTAGCCTGTGTCTGCTAGTGACAACATTCTCCTAAGCCACTGGCCCTGAAATTGTTAAACCCAAGTAGGTAACTGAAGAAAATATGCAGTGCTCAGATTTTCCTCTGCCCAACACATGACTTCTGTTACTTATGCCATCATGATGTTGCTCCTGGTCCCTCCTTGATGATCTATGAAAGACACTACCATACTGTTGTCTGCAAATACCCCGAGATTCTTGTATTGTAAAAGATGATGAAAATGTTGATTTGGCATCTAGACTGCCCTCATTTCCAGGACATTTACAACTCCTCTCTCTCTCTGTGACTATGTTTTTGCCAGGAGATGGGCTTCCCAGCCTGTGTAACTGGAATCTATTGTATGTACTGTCCATTCTGGTTCTAGAAGAGAAACTAGATTCTTTAGTTGTGGATCCTGATTGTCTAACTGAAGGTTCTGCATGTGCCACCTTGCCAAAGGAAGTATGTTATATATATATATATATATATACACACACACACACACACACACACATACACACACACACACTACATATCCTAATTCCTCTTGAAAAAGTCGAGTGACGAAATGCGTTGAGGGGGATAAGGCGTCTTCTGATTCTTTCCTTTGGATTACCATATCTACCTTGGCCAGGTGGTTTTGAGAGATCCGTGACTACCATCTGGAAAGACTGCAGATAAGCCTATATATGTTATATATTATGTACGGGCGCATTTTATATATAAAATAATTTTATCTTTGTAATAAATTTTTAATGGAATAATTCTGTTATGAGTTCATGTTGGTACCCACATTTGAGGAATTGTTGGTAGCCTTTTTTGGCATACTACACCATAATACTTTTGTTCTGAGTCCATAGCGATCTGAATATTTGGAGCCATAAGGACTGGACATCAAGGATCTTTACTATATAGGATGTCGGGAATCTAATTACAGATAAGCTGTTTATTATTCGTTTTTTTGGTATGAGGCCAATTCACTTGTTTGTCGCACTGAGAAGACTAATTGTTGGTCATTTAATACACTATGCGTGGCGCTTCTCTCTCTTTTTGTCATAATATATATATATATATATATATATATATATATATATATATATATATATATATTGGAGGGAAACATTCATAGAAGTCGGACAAATTTGAATTGGAATCTGTTAAGACTGCAGCTAACAAGGCAAGGACCGGACCTTGATATATTTATTTTTTGGTGAAAATACCAATTCCTGATTTACTGCTTTCTCAATTCTGCTACACGTTTAATACTTTCGCCTGACAACATCCGCAAGGAACTTCACCAAAGGGAAGACAAGTGTACTGGTAGTGGAGACCCAGAACAAAGAACTTGAGAAGACGCTGGTTATAAACTGCAAACAGGTATATGAAAATAAGCATCCAGAAAGCCTCCCTCACCTATGCCAACTATAATAGGATTTATAGACTCCATACGGAAACGCTTTGCATTAACAAAATTACTGAGTCACCTTAAATCTAGTACAGCTTGAAAACCCCCAAATTTTCTGACTAGTAAAAGTTTGAAGTAAAAGCCTGCATCCTTTTGAGAAGAGCAATCCCTCTGGCTCCCTGCAACTGTAGACTGATGCACAACACTTCCAATTCTACTTTTTATTCTCACCTGACAGTGCCCAGAACGCATTTATTCCTGATTTTGACCTTGCCTCCCATCTAAAAGCCTGAATACCCAAAAGGGTTATTTGGATGTTATGGCACCACTTGTCTAGTGTTCAATCTTCCAGTTAGTAGATCTTTAACTCCTTAGAACGATGGCAGGATAAAGACTGACGATTCTTTCTTACGGAAGACTGTTGTATTTACCCCCAGAAAACTTCTGAATAATTGTATCTAGCTAGTCACCAAAGGGCAAGAAAATTTAAAAGAATGGATAGCTAGCCTTTGGCCCATGGACATAGCCAGAGAGATCTTCAAAGGAATCCTTCTCTGCATAACCTCAATGCTTTTTAGCAAGTATTATCTATTTGTTTTCTATTAAACACCCGAATTAAGTGTTTTTTTCCCATAGACTAAATGCTCTGGATATTGAAGCCATGGCCACACCTGCTTTCACGGTACTTCCAGAAGAAATGCATAGTTTCTTAAAACAAGTTTCCATTCTTCTATTCATGAGATTCTGCCAAGCACCAGTGTCTTCTAAAGGAATAGTCAGAATACAGCATACCCATCCAGGTCCTCTAAAGAATCCAATTTAATGCAGAGGAAGAATTGCTAATAATCAAATTCCATACTTGTCTTAGCTCTTTCCCTGCTTTGCATTTAAATCTTAAGTCACAAATAACTTCTAAGATATCGGTCCTTTAAACTATCCAGGGGGCTAGGAATTGTTTTCTAAAGGGCTGACCAATACATTTAGCTTAAAAAAAAACCCTTAATCTACATGTAAACGTTTGTCACAGGCTCCAATGCCGAAATTGTTAATATTCTGCCCTCTCTACACTCTGTGGAAAGATAATAATCCAAACAAGATACCCCTAGACTTGGGGGCTTACCTTGGACGGGTGCTCTCTTGTACTGCTTGCAGCACACATCCTGTGTGCTTCACTCCCTTCCAGGATTCCACGGGGGCCAGCAGCACTTTCAGGGAGCAGAGAATGGCAGCACACCTGCAGTTCGTAGGTCATTTTTGCCAAGTCCTCTGGATAGAGGTAAGCTTCTACTTGTATCCTCTGCTAGACACCGGAGGAGACGTCAGGAAAGAGGAGCTATACTATTTATTACCTGGAGATGTGTTTATTTCCAGTATTTACCTAGAAGGGACTAACCCATTGTTAAGGCTGCTATGGAGGACTGTGCAGGTAGGACTCACTGTTGTGCCATATGTGCTCTAAAAATAAGCATGGTTCAATAGATATAATTTACACACACTTTCTATTGTACTTCATACAGAAATGGGTGGTATGTTTTACATAGCAGGTCATCTCAAAACTATGTAAACAAAAATATGCCTGGAAGACAATTATCTCTGAAGGTGGAATGCCCTTTAAGTATTTTACCAAGGATCCATGTGTGGATAACTCCTCATACATGGGACTAACCATTTTCCCAGTAATAGTTTGCATTTGTTTTAAATAACGTAAGAGTGTTTCTGCAAAATTACTTTCTTCAAGATGCTTTTTCGTTTAAACAGCTACATTTCCTTTTCAATATTTTTGTGGCGGCAGCTGAGAGATTAAACAAAAAAAAACAAGAAACAAAATCAAAGTATTTAAAAGACAAAATTGCCATTTTATTATTTTATATGCACCTATAATGAGACTTAACACTGGCATTTAATTAACAGGCTTAAATGAACAAAGCCGAAACAGTGGAAAATTGGTTCTATTTCAATTCTTTTCCGAAATTCTTGAAAAACATTCTAAATTTCCTAAACGCTGGTCTTTGAAAAAAAAACAAACTGTTTTATTGCCAGATTTCAATGATATTTTATTTCCATTTGTAGCACATGTTGGTCATGAATATATGTGATTGATGCAGAGCGGGAAATATTAACTTTCAACTGCGTGTGAATTTCATCTCACCATTTTGAGTTTATTTGTAGGTTTACATTTTGAATATGGTAAAATACAATACTTGTATTTTCTCATTCGGTGGAGTGTGATCACGTGAAAATTTAGTCACACAAATATAGGACTAAATTATGTGTACCTTGCACAAGCCCTGATGAAGTTATAGGTCCAGGAACACAAAGTACATCATTTTAAAGTGTACAATGTGCTGTGACTGCAGGACAGCAATGTACAAAGTGCTTTACAGTGTGCCCAAGATGAAATGGGGTTGGTGGTGGTGGGAGAAGAGAATATAGGATATGGGCACCTTATTTATGGTTTTAGACAACATTGATTCTGTAGAATATTCACTCATTTATACAGGTGTGTAAGACCCATGGTGTTACGCAGAGTGAGCGGCACATTAAGGTGCTAGGGAAGGAGTTGGAAGGAGATAGACATTTTTAACCAATTTGCTACTAGATTGCGGATGAACCTCATCCAAGTCTCACCTCCGCATTTTAAGATCATTTGTAATTGCTATATATTAGTGGACATGCCATCTAGCAGTAAGTCACTATTACAAGTAATAACATATTGATGTAATTCATGACAAATAAATAAACAGGCCCTCTGCTGCTCTCTGCAGGCAGTCCCAGTAATGTTATCACGAAGTTGCCAGATTTCTCTGGCAACCTAAATGAAGAAGTTTCTCTGCCATCCCAAACAGCGTTCATATTTAATGTGATGATTTACTAATCGCGTTCTACAGATCCAACTCAAACAGCCACTGAGCACGCTACTGTAGCCAGAGGCTGAGGCCCTGCTCAATAAAATGTAGATCTACACTGGGGTTAAATACTGTCACTGGCATGTGTTGCTTTTAGCCTCAGCAGATTTCTACAGGGAGGGGTTGTCGGATATATTTTTTCATAATGTTAAAATCAACTAAATTGATACTTTGTTTTGCCACAGTACTTGTAAATAACGAGATTCCTGACAGTCTATAACACAGCAATAAATAAAAATAAAAAATAAATAAAAAAAGTACCATCCTGTGAAAGCAGTCGCTATGAAAGGTTGTACCACACGATGGCACCATCCATTTACAAATCACTATGTAGAAGAAAAGTACTTAAAACACGACAGCACAGCAGACAGACTTTTTTTTAAAAAAATAGCTATTATTAGAAAGGTATAGTGGCTATTGAATTTTAGTTGTTTTGAAAATGTGGGACCATAACAGATACTGTATATCTGGAATGAGGCTTTGATCGCAAGAGCATCTTTTCAAACACTCTTTTCTTACAATTGTAAAATTACATAGAAAACGCACGTCATTTCTTTCATTTTCGGCCTCTTTAATGCAATTTTGCAATGCATAAAAAAAAAAAAGTACTTAGAGGTAAAGACTTAAAGATTTTGACATGTCAAAATATTGAAGATCACAATGCAGCACCGTCAGCAACCCACAATGTATGGCACCCATGCCAATGACTCAAACAAACAGAAACTAATAAAAACTATGACTTTTAATAAACATTTTTGCAAAGTTCTCAAAAGCACAGAAGGGTCATTCCACATCAGATCACATAATAAAAATTAATTGTCCACCACCCATCTCAGGTTTTAAGATTTTTTTCTTTTTTATGAGGATGTCCAAAAAACTTTCTGTCAAATATCTCAACTGTCTGACCATTAGTTTCCAAAATATTGATTTTTCAAGGTATTAAACCATTTACTAATCACAGCTTATTATTCCAGTTTATTTGAAGTATCACAGGTGTTTATTAAGGAATCACCACAAAATCAAACCAAATTACTTTATCTGCCTTACGTTTTGAGTTACAGCAAAAATGCAAGAATTAAAAATGTTAGGTTAAATCAACATTAGATATCCCATTTTTTTAGATGCTCAACAAAGGTATACAGGGCCCCTGAGGAAAGTGTGGAACACTGAATCGATCATTGGACGTTACTCGGTAACCTATTTTGCTGATCTGTTAACACACACTGAGCATTCATGAATTTTTACTTTGTATGGACTGTGCACACTTTAAATGATGTGATTTGAGTGCATTCCCTCATGGAATAAATAAATATACAAATCTATCTCTCTCTATCTATCTCTATAAAACTTAATGAAATAGAACTGGAAGTCCAAGTTCCCACCATACTGCTGTCGTCTAGTATCCCGAGGCAGCTAAGTATTGATAAGTTGCCTCGGCAAGGTTTTAGTAAAGCGATAGGTTTTCCTACCACTGCGATAAGCAGTGATAGAAATCCAGTACTGTTGCTGCTTAATAAGAAATAGGCCTGTGTAACTTTCAGCATGACCATATGAGAGTTCAACCCATAATTTAAGAGTAGCACACGACAAGAGTTTGTTTCTTGCGCTTGGCAATGATTTCTAAAAGATTTAAACTCACAGGTGGTCACAGAGCCATTCATGTATCTCTGCTCTAACTTCAGCAGGTTAATGCATTGTTGGCGCTTGTCGATCTCTATAGATTACTATGGAAAAAGTCTTATATGTATGTGTTGATATTCTAGATGATGCATTTAACTGTATGAAAGTGTGGGACCCCTGGTTAAATTCTATGCTTTACTGAATCTTGAAGTAAAAAGAACTTCACACAACCTCTGCAGGGCACACATTTTAATGCAGTTACCATATGCTTTCAGAAATAAACAATTTGGGGGGAAAAGTGAATATTGCATGTGCAAAATGTTGGGCACCTCACAGTTAGCTGGCTACATATAAAGGAGGTTTTACTAATCTTTCTTTAGGACGATTTCCCCCACTGAGATATAGGGGTAAATGTATGAAGCTCCGGGTTCTTCAAAACCCGCAAGTTCGGCGTCTGCAGCGCTTAAATTTAAAGCGGTGCTGCCTTGTAAAGGGAAACTTCCCTTTACAAGGCAGCACCGCTTTAAATTTAAGCGCTGAAGACGCCGAACTCGCGGGTGTTGAAGAACCCGGAGCTTCATACAATTACCCCATAGACTTGGGTCTTCTTGCATTCATTGCATGTTTGAGATCTCCCCACAGATTTTTTGAATACTACAAGTATGTGGACTGTGAAAGTCATTCAAAAACCATAATCTTTAGACACGTTAGTATTTCATAGTGTATTTTGAATTGCAGTTTTGACAAAATATTAAACTTTTTTTCTGATTCACTTTCTTCTCCAACTTTGGGACATTCAATTATAATATTCTATGATATTTAGGTGAATCCATTCTTCCTTGCACCCCGGCACATATTCTGTGGTATCTGTGGTATCACGCATGCCCAAAGCAGAACATCCCCATTCTTACCCGTTGGCAAGGTAACCTTTTTCAAATACTTCACCTGTTTCTATCCAATTCAAGCTATTGTAGAGATGAACAATTATTTAATTTTTCTTTCATCATTCCACAGCACCTTTCTTTCAATAAGTTTATGGCTTGTCCGAGTATTGTTTTGCATACTTCAGATTGACTTTTGTGAGGAGTTTAGAATAAAGATCATCTCCCATGCAAATTTGTGTACACAATGCTGTTTTGTGGACCATTTCTCTGGTGTCATATTAATCTATCTGCAGTGAGCAATATGCGAGTTATGCTTGGCATATCTAATCCACCTATGAAAAGTTCCAACAGATCTTTCTTACAGATATTGTAACATCGCAGATTTTCCCCGTGGTGTTGTGGTACCAGGACCCATGCAGCTGCGCATAATCGCGGGCGCGAATCCTAATTGAATATGCCCCCAACAGATCCTTGCAACTTACACTTTTTCATGTTTCTGACAGTGGAATTTCCAATCTGGAAGCATTTAGATATCTTTTATAGCCTCCTCTGCTTTGCAACAGTCAATTATCTTTAATTTCAAGTCCTCGGCTGTTTAGAATAGTACAGAGGTTATAAGGGTCAGTTATTTATTCAACTCTGGAATTGTCATCACCTGGCTTAACTTAACGCCCAGTGTGTCAATCAAGTTTATTAAAGAATAAACCGGAAGAGAGCATAAACGTTTGCACGCACCACATTCTGGTTTTTCCCCCCATTTTGTTCAAATCGGCAAATAAATATTACTTGTGCATGAAAGTGTGCAGAAATGTCTTGTTTAAGTTTGTAGATACTTTTCTTGCACTGAGGGGATTCAGTGAAATATGCAATTTGACCAGCTTTGCCCAAACTCTTGTCTACAACAATACATTCACACAAAGTTATATACTTTATGTGAACACGACTCACCACCCTGCTCAACCTAAGCAGATTGAGAAGAGCAAAGTAGGTCATTGGTAAGTGTGTAACAAACAGCATATTTTTTGTTTTGGTTTTAAACTTTAATTCAACTCCACTCAAAACAATTTTTTTAGTTTTTTGTAAAAGTTTTTTTTAATTTGCATTTCTACAGGAAAGTAAAATGTTTACTAAAAGACAAACTAATATGGGACAGACTGGGTTTCTGAAATTGTTTTGAGGGGGGAAAAAAGGGGGAGGGGGGGGACGAATACAACATTAAAAACAAAAATGTTGCGAATAGTATAACCATAGGAAAACTATGGGGGGTATTCAATTGTTGCTCCGGGCGCCGCCGGAACGAGCGCATTAAAACTATTACCGTTTATACGGTAATTACTCGCTCAATTTCAGCTCGCAGGTCCCTGAGCAGCGAGCTGAAATTGAGCGAGTAAATTACCGTATGAACGGTAATTACGCGCAATATTATCGTATAAACGGTAATAGTTTTAACGCGCTCGTTCCGGCGGCGCCCGGAGCAACAATTGAATACCCCCCTATGTGTTTAAAGACATTTTGCAGCATATTACTACATTTGCACTAGTTTTATATCTCTTGATCATAGGGATTTTTTCACATTTTTGCCCAATTTCCATATACAACGAAAAATTATAATTTAATAAAAAAATAAATACAATTCACAGCAAGGTATCATTGTTTAAGCCAACACTCAAAAATACAATAAGAAAAAGCTCTTCCCTAACTCTAAATAGTAAACAATTTTACCTAAAATTTAATAAAAACACAAGGACTACACACTAAAAAAAATAAAGACGTACTGTAAATTCTAGAAACTGTTTAGTGTGCATTACATTGTTATGTTCATGTATTCATGCAATCATATTCATTTAGTAACAGGAGAAAGGGATCTGTGGATTTTGGATAGGAGAAACAATGAAGGATAGAGCACCATTAATGCAATGGTATGTTCATAAGCTCAATTGCTGCCTTTAACAATTTTGTTATACCCAATGACTTAAAATATTCTTTAATCCTGAGAGAGCAGCTGCAGAACTATACTTTCCTCTAACTCACTATTATACCATCTGCTGTCACTGAGTAACTGAGAAGATAGCCAAGAGTGAGATAAAGATAGTAGAGAACATTGGGGGGTTCTGAACAATTGTTCTATTTTAGAAAATCATTATGAACTTAATTTAAAACAGCTGTTTAAATTCCTTACTGCTAAGATGGACCCACAAAGTATTTAAGTGACATGGCAATGGAAAACCAATTACATGCATTGCAAAAAGATTTCCTGTATTTATTATGTATACTGCCAGTTACCAATTACACCCTGTCAGTCCTGCTTAACTAAAGCTGCATACACACTACAGGTTTTTCAACCAATTACCATGCCAATCACATGACAAACAACTGATAAGTCCGATATTGCATTAGTGTGTGCGCTCTCACGATCATGATTTATGGTAACAAAGCACATCATATCGTTTCATTTCATTTTATAAACTGACTAAAAATCACCATCAACAATGTCGGACAAATATGGAAGTGTGTATGCAGTCACAACCAGCAGTGTAGGCAGACCTCTACAGAGTGTGCAGAGTCACAACCTTTTCAGCAAATGGATATGACAGATAAAGAGTACAGAGCTGAAGGTTAATTGGGTGTGTGTACACATAAATATGCATGCTCATTGGGACTTTCAGTTGTTGGAAAAATTGTTACTACAGATGCGATTTCTGTGTATACCCAGCTTAACTGTTGCATGCTTTTATTTTACCTTAATCCATTTCAAATGCTTACTGTTCTAAAGCTGGGTACACACTACACGGTTTTCGTCCAATAATCGGCTGAATCAGCCGACATATGACCGCTCGTTCAAAAGTCGGGTCAGTGTGTGCAGTGACACGATGGTTGAAAGTCTGCCCAAATGGACGATTGTTGCCTCATTTGGTTGGTCGTACCGTTTAATATTTTCGTTCCAATCTCGTTTCCGCTGTGTAGTGTGTATAAACTTCCGACCGATCCACAACAGTGAGTACGAAATTACAGTCATTGCTCACAACAACATGGCTGTAAAAAGTCGTTAAAGGGACGTCCGCTCTTCCCTAAACAAGGCTAGTGTGTATGCAGTCCATGGACCGAGCGATCGGACCATCGATCACATGTAAAATCGCTTGGCATAAAAAGTTGGTCGAAATTTCTGTAGTGTGTTCCCAGCTTAAGACTGACCACTGTGAAGAATTTCTACTCTTGACCATGCATTCATTACCTGCTAATGTTCCCTGTTTCACAATACCTTATGCATCTTACAATGTCTCCATCACATCCTCTCTATGCTCGCCCTCGTCTCTCACCCTTCATCATCATCTATTTATTTATATAGCGCCACTAATTCAGCAGCGCTGTACAGAGAACTCATTCACATCAGTCCCCTGCCCCATTGGAGCTTACAATCTAAATCCACAGAGGCAGGCGCGCGCACACACACAGGCGCGTGCGCACACACAGGCGCGCGCACACGGGTCAATTTGTTAGCAGCCAATTAACCTATAGTATGGGAGGAAGCAGGAGCAAATAAAAACGAAAGTGTTAAAAACCGATGTAAATATTAATAGACTTACCTTTAAACCGACTGTGCAGATCACCGATAGAGCACTAGGCTGACGGCAAGTGTTTTTGATTGAAGAGCTTTCCGGCACTACAGTTTACTGTCATTGCGACTTCTATTCATCTGAATTTAAAGCGGCAATGTTGGGTAAAGTGTTCAAACACTTAACCTGCGGGGGCCCCAACATTGCCGCTTTAAATTCAGATGAATAGAAGCCGCGATGACAGTAAACTGTAGTGCCGGAAAGCTCTTCAGTCTAAATCACTTGCGACCAGCGTAATGCTCCATCGGTGATCTGCACAGTCGGTTTAAAGGTAAGTCTATTATTAATTAAATCGGTTTTCAACACTGTCGTTTTTTATTTGTGGGTCAAGTGGGTGTCTGATTTTTCGCAATCTAAAAAACCGTACCCAACCCATCAAGAGTTGTTAATATATTTAATATTGTAGAAAGATAGCGCGGATGTATAGTGTCACTTCACTCAGAATAAAGTCCAGAAAACAGTTCTTAGGTTTCAACACCAATCATCACTTTCTTGTATACAAGCGGCAGCCACAAAACAAATCTATAACAAGAAAGAGAAAGCCGGGTGCCTAATAATAGTATATTAGTATTTCAGGAACAATTCCTAAAAAATGAAGGTAATATATAAGCGTACCAAATATTTTCTTTGTTTGATGTATCAAAGTTACCTCCTCCTCACTGGCCTTCCCGCTATACAAACCACCCCGAATGCTGAAAGAGAAGCCTAAAAGATCATTTGACACCTAACTTTTGAGTCATTTGCATTGGTGTCAATGACTACACATTTTCTTTGGCTCTTAAAAAGATTCTCCTGGCTCCTAGATTTGACACCTAAATTCTAGATTAGTGCTACATTTAAACAAAGTCATCCAATTAGCAACACACTGTCACTGCTATTTCATGCTAAAGAAAAAAAAATATTGTAACCCTAAATACATGCAGACATTTCACTTTTAGGGGATGGAGGAGGAATTCTACGGGTATTGTGTTTCAAATAATCATCTGCATTTCTTTTTATTTTTAAATAACCCATCTGAGCTGTAGATATTAACCCATTTGCCAATATGGCCTTTTTCACCCATGTTCTGAGTTAATTTTGGCTGGTCAGATTCCAACATGAATATCAGAAATGTATTTATGCAATATCAACACAATATATACCTTGTTTGTTTTGTTTTTTAAGACTTTGAACATTTAGAACTCCTGACACAACGACGAATATCTAACCCTCCAAAAAAGTGTAAAAAAATAATAATGTTCCAGCAGTTTGACTGTGTACTCTATACTGCTCTCCTCTCTGAACACCGATGGGTGTCACGGTGCTACACAGTGTAGTGGGAAACCCTTTAATGTTTTATTAAATTCTATTAGAAACTACACTAGAGGAAATTTCATTTATAAATGTTCAATTTAAATTGAGAATGAGCAAAGTCCTTACGATCACATCAGAGAATAATTAAACACAGTTAAGGCAAATGTCTAAATTAACAATTGCGTATTCTATTTTACTGCGGAAACAGCAATAAAAGGTCAGCAACCAGCACAATTGAAAAATCATTATCTATTTAACCTGACATTCCAGGTGCTACATTCAACATGGGAGCTGTACTCAGCTCTTTGAAGTCTTAGCTTTATCTACCTCACTCAATGGGAGGAATTAAATTCAGCCGTGCTCAACGCGGCATTAGAATTACCGTATTAACAGTAATAGAATTAACCCTGATTTTTGCTCAGGGCTCCCTGAGCTGCAAGCAAAAACCAGCATTAAAGATTACCGTATTAAAGGTAATAAAGGGCACTATTACCATAAAATTGGTAAGAGTGCGCAGGCCACGTTACTTTCAGCAGGAATGCAGCCAACTAAATTCTCCCTATAGGTAGGATTCCTTAACTGAAAATATAATAGACCAGTGTTGGCTAACCTGTGACACTCCAGGTGTTGTACAACTACAAGTCCCAGCATACCCTTCCATCAATAAGCTGCTATATATTGGCAAAGCATGCTGGGACTTATAGTTTCACAACACCTGGGGGTAAATGTATTAACCTCCGGTTTCTTCAACTCCCGCGAGTTCGGCGTTTTCGGCGCTCAAATTTAAAGCGGCGCTGCCTTGTAAAGGGTTTCCGTTTTCAAGGCAGCGCCGCTTTAAATTTAAGCGCCGAAGACGCCGAACTCGCGGGAGTTGAAGAAACCGGAGGTTAATACATTTACCCCCTGGAGTGTCACAGGTTAGCCAACACTGTAAGAGACTATTCATAAAAACCTAGCTACATGCTGAAATGTGGTCTAGGGCCCCCATCCCCTGCTAATTTTATTGCTGCACAGTTATTTTCTGCTACAAATATGAAAAGTATTTGTAAAAATTGATAAATTGCAGATATTGACTTTAACTACATTAAACCAGTATAATATAGCTGACAAAAAAGGCATTCATTTGTTATGTAATAACTTTAGCCTGTCTGCTTTGTTCCACTAAAAGCAACAATGTTTGCTCCAATGTGAACAATTAACTGAACACTAATGCAAACATTGTTTCTCACATATCCAAGATATTCTTTATTTAAAAGCTATACCTAACAATGTCATGTAAGAATTCTGTAGTTTTCCATTAGAATTCCAACACTAATCAGCAGTACATCAATCAATAATCATTCATTATTACATAAAGCTTCCTATGCATAGTAATTTATGCTTAAATATTACTGAACAATTGTAGACTAAAGAAACTAAGCTTGTAAATTATAGGGTATATTCTGCCTTTAACTCTTAACTGGTAGTGAGTACTTCAGCAGTAGGTATATACTGCATTGTTAAATCTATAAGTTTAAAAAGGATAATAGTTATTAAATATTTCATAGCAAAACAATATTTGTCAACCAAATCTTAATGGAAAGTAGACTCAAATATACAATAGTCCTTTAAGCCACCAAAACCAATATGCTGGAAAGCACCAATGTCATGAAAACAAATCCAAGTTAATAAAATGAATAAATAAAATGTTTAAACTGCTGCTGCTCAATGATAAACAAGAAGCCTTCCTACATTTACATTCACTGTGAAGCGCACTGCTAAACAGATGAATGAGAGAAATGTTGGTGGAAATTTTAAATAAGTATCATGATTCAATTTACAGAAGGCCCCTTATCTGGAAAACCCAAGATTCACATATTGTGAATAAACCCCACACCTGTGCATTAGGTAAAAGAAAATAAACTATCAGCTTGTTAGTTCTTAACTATAGCTTTTAGTAACAATTCTTGTTTCATCAAAATAATCACAGTTGTAAAATATTGAAGCCATACCATAATCATCATGAAGGCAGAATTTCGTTGCACCAAGACATTCAATTTTTCTCAGTTTTTCTATGGACAATCATTTTTATGTTTTTTTTTTTTTTCTTATTACACAAAAAAAAAAAAAAAAATAGCTGCTAAGTCTTCACGATGGTACTGGTTACCACCAGATTTTGAAATTTGTAACCACTATTAAACCTGTACCTTGTATGTAGCCTGCAAAACAAGAAAATAAATAAATCTATTTTTGGAACTTGACAGCAGATGGCTCGAGAACAGTAATCCTCTTCAACACAGCAGAAGACTTGGCTGTTCCTCTGCCATTTTACATACGCGATGAGCAATCATATGCCAAGCAAGTCAGATTCCACCAGTGACTATGCAAACACTGCATGTTGTTTCATGTACACTAATGTATCAATAATAAACAATGGGTGAAACACGTCCGAACATTAGCATTTACTCAAAGTATGAAGGTGAAAATTCAGTGTTATAAATTGGGTGCAAGCAGGAAATAATGTCCGTTGTTGTCAATAATTGTTTTAATATCAGACAGTTAATCATAATGCACGCCATAAAATATAAAGTTATCCGCCAAAAACACTGTTGTAGACTTTTGGCTACTTTATTCCATTGTCCGCTTATCATAGCGGGGACACATTTGTGCTAATTTTAAGCAGCACTTGCCTACCTAAAGGGGGTGGGGGGGGGGAAATAATTCAGTGCAAGATTTCCCCCGGAGACACATTGTGCCGATGTTGAGGACAAAAACCCCGCTCATTCTTTCTCACCCCCCAAAGAGAGCGCAGAAAAATGAGCCGATATTCCTACCATAATAGCCGGCAATAGGCGCATCTGAACATCGAGGCGATGTGCAGCGGCAATTCAACAAATTTTACCTCCCCCTAAATGTTAGCAATCACTGTTTATATACCACAATGTTCTGTTCATGATGGTAACAGTCTGAAGCCAACGCCCCTCAGTGTGAAAACAGGGCAAGGTCATTTTGCAATTTTCTTTTTTAAACAAAAAAGGTGCATAATTTAAATATACCATAAGAAAAATGACAATGGTTTAGTACTTTGACAGATCATAGATAACATCTACAGTACATATATATATATATATATATATATATATATATATATATATATATATATACACGAGGAGAGACCAAGCTAATCCGATTAAAAAAACCAAGCCATTAACTGTTAGAGAAGGCCGTATTTTAATACTGTATTAAACTGCTCCTACTGTTTTCCTGTACTACGAGGGTAAAATCAGGGTATACTGCATTTGCTTTTTCTTTTTTTTAAGCATCTTGCCTGAGGGTACACTTAATTTTTTGTTCCTTTTTATTTTGGGATGTCAATTGCAGCACCTAACCTCTAATATTATAATGATATAATAGGAGACTAGCAAAAGTTTCTGCAGAAAACACTGTTTTCTTGTGTATTATATTTCATATTATGACTCAAAAGTTTATTCCGCTAACTAGGCCTCTTTATACTATATACAGGATTATTTGAATGAAACCATGTTATTCTTTATCAAAAAGCAGGAAAAAGAAAATCTTATTCACAAGAAAATTAACAAAAATTAGGAGCTCCTGCATGAGACATGGGGGTACTTACTATATATTTATAAAAATAAAAATAAAAAAAAAAAAATCACAAGAATAATGCTGGTTAATAGCCTAGGTGCATACTACCAACTAGGAGTATCAAATAATACAGAACTGCACTATACAGAACTTAAATGTAATGTGAAAAAATTTGTTCAAACACATTTTGGTGCTCAGATCCGGACCTTTCCCAAAACCGGACCCAATAATCATGTTGACACAGTGCGGATCTGTGGATTAGTCGATCCTACATTAAAAATGTTCACATTACACCCAATTCTCTTTTGTGCCGGTTTATAATATTTGACACTGAGATATGCACACATCCTAGTCCACAGTAGATTTATTTTAATGCACATGGCTGATACAAAGTGAATAGAACATTAAAAACAAAAAATCTGCTGAAGATCAAAGTTTATACAGTAATATGGTAACTATCCAGTATTCCCAAGAGTGGTATCTTTTTAAAACTGGCTTCATGTATTCTATTTACAGATTGCACAAGTAATCTTCCCTGCTGCTGAATGAAACTGATCAGGCTCAACTGCACAAGGCAATGTAATGCTATCATCAAGGGAGTCCTCCATCCTGATTACACTACCGATAAGATGGAAAACACACTGCTGATATGCAAGTTAAAAAAAAAAAAAATCACAGTTATACCACAATGCAAAATGACATAGCCAACAAATGTTTAATAAAAAGCTAGTTTAGAATTACTTAAATATAGTCTTATCCATTTCCAGGGCTCTCCCCTGTAGAACAGCAATATCTTAAGGTGAGGAAAGTGTTGAGAAAAAAATATTGGGCCTTTTCATGTAATCTTGGCATAAAACATTTTTCCTATTAATTTATCCTACACAGATCTTTTAATATTTTAAAGGTATATACGCTTATAACATTATCATCACATTGTACAGAATAATGTCTAAAATGTATTAACGGTTTTACAGCAATTCCAACCACTGTACACATTCACATCAGGCACCACCGATTTATTTTACAGACCAATTTCTCATCCTTGTGTTTGTGGGACAAATAATTTAGATGGTAAGCTGCCATGGTCAGGAACTGATGTGAATTATTAAACATGCTCTGTAAAGCACTGGTGTAAATTGCTGGTGCTATATAAAATAGATTTACAATTATATATACTTATTTGGAATGTTATTATGCCAACACCGTACAGTAATCACACCAATGATTTACACCAGCCATATTGATTGAATCATTGTTCTCAAAAGCAGTTTGATTAACCTTACAAACAGCTAAAAATAACAAAACAATCAAAATTGTCACTGAGTATTTGCTGCATTTGATAAAATCAATTGGCCACTATCTTGACAAGCAATGAAGCAACTTAATGTATGTCAACAAACCACAGGAGTATGGATGTTAGACCATCGGTGAGTACATAACCGAAGGAAATTTTTGGCAAAAAAATATAAGAGGCATGATATAGAATGTGAAAATACTTTGATGCAAAACAAAATTGAAAGCAGCCACTGCATTTAGAGTAAACAATGCTTTTTACTGTACTGACTCGGGGAGGCATGCATGCATGCACCAGTCCCAAAATATATATACCCTCATTCTTGTGACATGTAGGCCCAATAAAGCTCTCCCAGAGACATCACTCAGGAATTACTTCAGATAACATTATTTTACTGGTTTGTATATACTCTCCTGCAACATTTACTAAAAACATTGCCATCTTGTTGGTTTAATTATGTGCTTTTCAACCATGTTTATAGATCAGTTTATTTGTTGTGCTCCAGAATAAGATGCACCACTGCTCTCTGAATACAAGTGTATCCAATGCAGAGATGTGTTGGAACCTAGGGCATTTAAAATAAGCTACATTATAATATCAGCAGACAGCTAAACAAAGCTAAAATTAAAGCCATATATTTAGTAAATGTTGCGGAAGGGCATTTACATGCCATTAAGTTAAAGACATCAGAAGGTGAACAATGCCTTGAATTTCTTACATAGCAGCTAAAAATCAACAGCAGCAAAAAAATATATATCCTTCTGTTTTTAGTTGTATCAATGCATTTTACCTTTTTATATTAAATATTCCAAAATATACCTAGAACTGCTTGGTAATGGTGGGTAGACTTAAATGCGTTACCCTTAACGTTAAGGGTCTAAATGTCCCGGAAAAGCGGTCCCGTTTATTACGCGACCTTATGGCCAAAAAAATTGACGTAGCCTTTTTACAGGAAACTCATTTCAAGCAAGGTTCTGCTCCTAGGTTGAGCAGCCGCCAATTCCCACATGTCTTTATGAGCAACAATGCGGAAAATAAGTCCCTGGGAGTGGCAATTCTCATGTCCAGTCGTTTTTCTGTTCAGGACATAGACACACATACATTACAGGAAGGCAGAGGTTTGGCAGTGACATGTATGATATCCACCCAAATGTATACCTTTGTTAATATTTATGGTCCGAACTCTAATCAACCTGTATTTCTAGAAAAGCTTCTGGACAAAGTGGAATCGTTAAAGAAGGGCATCACTGTAATGGGCGGAGATTTCAACTGGGTTCTACATCCTCCGACGGACTCATCTTCGGGATCCGCTAGACTGGCCGGTAAGCTGTATCGAAGGGTGAGACGTACTATGCACGAACACCAGCTGGTTGACGCGTGGCGTCTTAAACATCCCACAGACCGTGACTATACTTTCTTCTCGCACCCACATAACACGTATTCGAGACTGGACTATTTCTTCCTTACCCATAACCATTTGCCCTTGATTTCAGAGGTAACTATAGGCCAGATCACATGGTCAGATCACGCGCCGGTGTACCTGACGCTCTCTATTTCTAAGACAGTTAAGAGACCTTTCACCTGGAGACTAAACGAACTCCTAATTCAAGAAGCGCATAACAAGACAATGATAGAAGAGGCCATCACGGATTATGTCCAAACCAACGACACACCCGACATTTCGAAGATTTCCTTATGGGAAGCTCATAAATGCGTTATACGGGGTAAACTTATTCAAATGGGTGCGGTTAGAAAGCGAGAAAAAATTGCCCATAGGGACTCGCTCCTAGAAAAAATAAAGACACTTGAAACGTGTCACAAATCAGACCTGGATCCCTCTGTTATGATAGAACTGACAGAAACCAGGAAGGCCTTAAATCAACTAATGTCAGATAAAATTAAATATGACCTCCGTAGATGTCAGAACCAATTTTATCAGTGGGGAGATAAGCCAGGGAAGCTTCTGGCCCGTGCTTTGCGTAAACAGAGAGCTCAACTATATGTTCCCCAGATCAAGACAGACGCAGGGTCCACACTAGTTCACACTTCTGATATCGCTGGGGCGTTCCGGGACTATTACACCAAGCTTTATAATCTGTTTGACACATCTAACACATCTAGCCTCCCGACCAAACAGACCCGCATAGCAGAATACCTTGAACGCATAGATTTTCCCACGCTAGATGAGGATTCTGTACAACTGTTAGAAGAACCCTTTACGACTGAGGAACTAGAGGAGGCGATCAAGACGACGCCATCAGGGAAGAGCCCGGGGCCGGACGGTTTTACCACTCTTTACTACAAAACTTTTAAAACACAATTAGTACCTCTTTTGCTCCAGGCCTTTAACTCTGTCTCTGCCCAGAAACACTTTTCCCCTCAAACACTAGCTGCCCAGATTACTGTATTGCCAAAAGAAGGGAAAGATCCAGCTTCATGTGCTAGTTATAGACCCATCTCTCTACTTAATGGGGACATTAAACTTTACGCTAAACTGATTGCAAATAGATTAAAACCATATCTGACCCAAATCATTCATTCTGATCAGGTGGGGTTTGTTCCGGGAAGGGAGGCAAGGGACAATACCACTAAGATAATTAATTTGGTACAATACGCACACACCGCCAACATCCCTACGGTTTTACTATCCACAGATGCCGAAAAGGCGTTTGATAGAGTGGACTGGGAATTTATGAGGGGGGTCCTTAGTCACTTGGGTTTAGGTCCATTGAGTATGGCCCGAATAGAGGCTCTATATATGAAACCAACGGCAAGAGTCCGGGTTAACGGGGAACTATCAGAACCCATTGTAATATCCAACGGTACCAGACAGGGATGCCCCTTGTCTCCGTTGATCTTTATCTTGTGTATGGAAGCATTGGCTCGATCCATCCGGGCAAACCCTGATATCTCTGGTCTACGGTTAGAAGACAAAAGCTTTAAATTGGCGCTTTTCGCGGATGACCTCCTGGCAATCCTCACTAATCCTGTGGTTTCAATTCCTAACTTAGTGTCAGAATTTCAGCAGTTTGGCGAGCTGTCTGGCTTTAAAATAAACTATTCAAAATCGGTAGCACTCAACATCTCTGCGCCCGAGACAGTGGTTGAAGGCCTGAAGCCAGCATTCTCATTCACGTGGCATTCCTCACGACTTAAATATCTGGGGGTGTTTATCAATAAGGATAACAAAAAGATTTTTGAGGACAATTTTATCCCCATCACCAATACAATTAGTAGAGACCTGAAAAACTGGTGTCCAAAAGGCTTTTCTCTGATAGGCAGAGTCAACGTGGTCAAGATGAATGTATTACCATGGATTCTCTACTTGCTCCAAACTCTCCCTATACACCTTCCCACCTCCTGGTTCAAGACGCTACATAAAGCAGTTAGGGATTTTGTATGGAATGGGAGGCGCCCACGTTTTAAACATGACATTTTATATATGCGGAAACACGCTGGGGGGCTACAATTACCCAACTTCGCGTTATACTACGATGCGGTCATACTAAATAGAGTGGTGGACTGGACAAGGCAGAGACTGGACAAGCAGTGGGTCTGGATAGAGAGTTACGTCGCAGGCAAGGCCCTTAAGTTCTCATCATGGCTACACTCACTCCCTAAAATCATCCACCCGACTGTTTCGCCAACCCTAGCTAGATGGGCCAAATTACGCGCGGCTCCTCATATTTCCTCACGACACTCGCCTTTGACCCCGATATTTGACAACCCAGAGTTTCCTCCAGGACTTACTAGACAGACATTCAGATGTTGGATTGGGGCAGGACTCCGCAGGGCTGGCCAGCTGGTGGACGCGTCTGGGGTCTTACCCTTCACCATTCTCCAAGCTAAATGGGAACTACCAAATGCGGAGATTTGGCGATATATACAGCTCCGCCATTTTCTGGGGTCTTCGGAGGTCCGAGAGTCGGTGGGGAGGTCGCTTACCCAGTTTGAATCTATATGTACCACTGCATTATATCCTAATCATACTTTGTCTCTCATTTACAGTATTCTCATTGAACATGCTTATAACAAACAACCTACCTTCATTAGAGAGTGGGAAAGGGAGCTGGCTTGCACGATTCCTGAGCAAGATTGGAAAAATATCCTTTTACGCACTCAGTCAAGCTCGGTCAGTGTACGGGTGGTGGAGACACAATATAAAATTTTGACTAGGTGGTATAGATGCCCCAACCTGCTGGCTAAGATGGTGCCTGGGATGTCAAACTTGTGTTGGCGATGTATGTCAGCACCAGGTACTCCGTTGCATATATGGTGGGAGTGCATAGCTCTTAGAACTTTTTGGGACGCAGTTCTTTTGATTTCAAAAGAAATAATGGGCGTTGAACCGCCTAATTGCCCCAAATACTGGTTATTGAATCTTAATAAATTGACCATCTCAAAATATAAAAAATCAACAATTAAAAACCTTAGCAACGCGGCAAAGGCTGTGATCCCGGTGCATTGGAGATCACAGAATATTCCTACCATCAAAGAATGGTTTGCCCGTCTAGAATCTTACAGAATAATGGATGACATACTCTATTCATCAAGAGACAAATATAGGGAGTATTACTATATATGGTTCAAGTGGCTTGAATTTAAGGATTCGCCACTATATTCTCAGTGGAATAGATGAACCCCCCCCCCCCCCTTTCCCCTCTCTCTCATCTCTGATCTATCCCTCCTTCCCTGTCTGTATTCCTCTTGACCTTTCCCCCATCCTTACATGATGTATTATAGTATACTAAATGGTACTTTGTTTTTTTTTATATACTGGTGCAATGACACACCTCGTTCGTGTAACTGTATCTTTATATGCAATGTTTATTAATGACTTTAATGCATCGTTCAATGCAAAACAGATATATTTGTAAAAGCTGTTTAATTTTCTTTCCAATAAAAAAAAGAATTTTAAAAAAATAAAAAAAAAAATATTCCAAAATAGAATCCCCCCAACAATACATGAATGAAAGTTCACTTTACACAGGCCAATGAATTACTATTCCTGTAATCCAACCCCACACCCTCTCAGGGAAACTGTTTAGACCTTAATGGTGATCGTTTCAATACAATGAAAATGGGAAAAATGTTTGAACAAAAATGCTTGGCATCTGACAGCATACCACTAAATCTTATTCTCCCAATGCTTACCCATATAAGGTTTTATCTAAAATAACCAAAAGTTCAGACACAAAAAGTACATTCTTCAAAAGCAAAGCTTAAATAGTTTTATCATGAGAAACCTGATGAAAGAGTGTTTTCAATGATCATTTTATTTTGTTTAAAAGGAATGCAGGGTTAAACAATGTATAAATATTTCCCTACTAACAAAAAAAATTTGAGCCAACAAAACCATTATAACATAACATGAACATTCCACAATAAAAAGAATATATAATGTAATAAACTTTATGCTGCAGAGTTATTTTGAACTGAATTTAGCGTATCATATTGTTTAAGTCATAGAAAAGGAAAAAACAATAAAAAATAGATATTTGTGATCTTTTAGCCACTGGGTGGCACTGATTTAAAGGTTACCATCCATGGCCTATTACCATGCACTCCCAAAGAGCACTAAAGCCATAACCAATCAAAAATACAAGTATACACAGGACCCCTCAGGGAATGACTTGGCACTCTAATTGATGCTTTATGTAAAAGAAAAACAGATACAACAATAGTGCAATTCTAAGATTTATTTTCATTCAAATAAGGCAGTTATACACTTGCAGTTACTTGTTAAATCATACTGTCAGTACCCAGTCTCTCACTTGCTTACTCTCTAAATAAGCCTTTCTTGCACTTTACAAAAAGAACAGTGATAATGGTACTCGAACTCCTGAAGTCCAGAGACCTCTAAAGCAGGCCTGTCCAACCTGCGGCCCTCCAGATGTTGTGAAACTACAAGTCCCAACATGCCCTTCCAGCTATCAACAGGTTGTCTACTGGCAAAGCATGCTGGGGCTTGTAGTTTCACAACACCTGGAGGGCCGCAGGTTGGACAGGCCTGCTCTAAAGGGTCACAGGTGCAGTATTATAAAGCATCTAGTTCCACAGGAGCTATAAGCATAGAAAGATCTGCACAAGGCGACCAACGCCAAGGAATTCAAAGAATTAAAATGTCCGCTTTGTTAAATTGTTTTGAGCACTGGTACTACATAACCTCATGTGTTCCAAGACATCAAAGGTCCTTTGATACACATGACTGCAATACAAGAACAAACCTGATCAATTCACTAGAAAATGAATGTTTTCTTGTAAAACACACAAGCACTGAAACCAGAATCACTTAAACAAAAAAAAAGGTTCAATAGGACAAATGATTGGTTAATCAGTACCATAAACAGGAATAGGCTTGAGACTGTTCTACAGAGGTTAATACACATTTAACAATTACAGATGCCAAATGAGAAGTCATCCAGGAACAGCAAAGCCCAACACTACTGTGCATGGTCAGCCACAAAATCTGTGTAACCAATGTGGGACATATAGGTTGCAATCCAAGTTTCTGCGCTGTAGTGCCTCTCAAGGCTATTGCCTAGTTACTAAACACAATTTTGTAATTTATACCATCCTATGGTATGGAAAACTGCTAGAGGCATCCCTATCACTTAAAAGCGGCAACAGAAGTACTCGCTCAAGCTACAGACCCATCTCTTAACTACACATGTTATACAATGTCAATATTTATTCTCTGCGCAACATTTACAAAAAATCAAGTTTCCTTAGTCTAATTCATGTCCAAACCACTCCACTAAAAATCAGTTTGGTTACTGAGCATGGTTAGTTCACTGGTGCAATACTGCTAGAGTTTGCAAAGGCTTTTGACACTGTAGATCACACAATAAGCAAGCTTATGCCTTCAGGTATAGAAACCGGTGCTCCAAAGAAGCTTCACTTATATTTCTCAAGTAGATCGCAGTTTGTAGCCATCTCCAACACCTAGATGTTATCTGTGGGGCCCCTTATTTCTCTGTTCTGGGGCCAATACTATTTTCTGTATTCTTTGAGGGCTTACTCACAGTTTGCAAATCTGCTTTATATCACACGCAAAAACAGAAACTCAGGAACTATTAAGACCCATTATCCACGCTGTCTAAACTGCCAAACAGGTAATAGAAATTATTCTGTCCCCAAAAAGTTGTATTACAATCCATTCATATGCAGTTTCCTTTATTTAGTTATTTTTGACAGCATAAAAAGCAAATATTTTCAGTTACAGTGCTGCTCTCATTATGCAGGTGGTTTCTTAGGACATATTCCTATATGTTGCATCTTCAGTCCCCCATTCCCCAATGCCCAAATACATTTTAATGGCGCAGGTTCCCTGAATGTACAGCGCAATAGTTGTCCCAAATACAGTATTTTGCATTGTAGTGTTTGCTTTAGTATTACTATAAGTATTTAGATTATAATTCATATTTTAATAATGCAGATTTCCAAAACACTTTACATGCAGTATATAAAATGGGCTATTTTTCAAATAAGCGTTTGTTTTTTTCCTTAAGCGAACCTTTTATTTTACTTTGCGCTACTGCTGCTTAAGTGTAAGGTGAACATACATAAATGACCAATTATATTACGCAGTGCTTTCTAGTGTACAATGAATCATTCAAATCTGACATTGCCCTATTGAAGCCTACAATCTAAACTCCTTACACACATTAGGGTCAATTTTGTCAGAATCCAATTATAGTCCGTACTAACAAACTCCACACAAATAGTGCCCTGGTCAGATTCAGACCCATGGCCCCAGCGTTAAGAGCCGAGTTTAGAGGACCACTATAACGAGAAAGAAAATAAAAAGTCTTATAAATGTAGTGCAAGTAAAAAAGGTGACCAGGCAGAGGATGCAAAGTGCTGATCTTCATACAGGAGCCAGAGGGCTACCATATTTCATTAAAAAATACATTTGAATGTAGTTTAAACTTGAAAAGATCTCAATTTCTGCAAAGTGGCCATGTTCTTTATATACAATAAATTGCTAAGCATAGGAAAATATCTTCCCCAATGATATGATCAACGTATCATCAGTTTTTAGAACATCCTGAAACTTTAGACACATTTGCTAATATTAATGTCATTAGTAGCCTAAGCAATATTTTAGATGTATTGGCCCATTAAAGACTTTATAGAAGAATGCAGGTAATGAAACATTATATTATATCAAGGTACATGTGGTTAGATGTATTACACAGGCTGATCATTCATCTACTGAATGCATTCCTATGCCCATCATGATTTCAATTGGATCATCAGGCTAAATACCCAATACTGCAATGTGTTTTGTCAGCGTAAAGATTCTTTGAGTCTCCACATATTGCAACTGTACTCAATAGGTTGTTTTTAATGTGTAAAACAAAACATGCAGTTTTCACATGTATAGACATATGATATTTATAACACTTTAATTCATGAACAAAGCCAGATCGAAAAACATCTTGATGGTTAACTATACATGTAAAAATCATCAACACAAAGCACAATGCTGTGGGAGGCTTTAAATAAGTGCCCAATTATAACTATGTCTACATTTAAATAATAGGTCTCCTTGAGGAATGGATCTATGTGGCCGAACAAAGTGCAATATTGCAGCCAATATCTGGCAACTGGCCTGTGGGTTGTCTGCAAACCTGCAATTCTCGGATAATAATCTGATCATTAATAATTGTGATGAAACAAGTCTGATAACACCTTAACCAGTCTGTCCCTCGTTTCTCACAAAATGTGGATTATAGTACTTTTTATAGCCCTTGCTCTTGTTCCCCAGCTCAACAGAGTACAACTGCAGTGTCTAATTACATGTGGATAAGTGGACATTGTAGCTATGCCTAGATAAGAGACTTCTTCATTCCATGTTACCCATTGTGAAAACATGTGTGTGGTTAATTCAGTGATGCTGTTATGCATTCTTCTCAAATTGAAGCCAGGTAGGATATGGGTAAGGATCAGGTGGTGTTCAGGCAACAGGTGAGTGGGCTGGAGCTGCATTCATTCTCCCCCCTCCTTTCTCTACAGGAAGCATGAAACAGCTGAGGACCCTGTGACATCACAAAGTAGTGTAAGGGTTAATTTTATGAGGGGCTGACTGCTACCCTATCTTTGGAGGTGGGGAGGCCAATTAGCATTCATTGTTCTTCATAGGACTGCCCAACACATTTTGTCTGAGAAACCGCAGGGGAACCACTGTGGAATAACAGCTTATCTCCACCCCTCCTCCAACCTTCTATAGTCCAACACTCACAATGTTTAAGAAGGAGAGACCCAGGGGTTTGCCAAAGGAGGGGAAAAGACTGTAAGATATAAGGAGTCACTCCAAGGATGAAGATGATGTTCCTTCTGTGGATTTCACCCTGGAAGCTGTTGAGTTGTCATTCTCTACCAGAGACTACATATGCAACTGAGAGAGATCCATGGGTTTGCAAATCAGGACAGCCAGGTACTAACTTCTTAAGCTAGGGGGGTAAGGGACAGATTATGTGGGTAAACCTGCCTGTCATTTATTTACTGTGTAAATAATAATAGAATATAATAATATTCTAGTGATTGTTTTGTTTTTGTTACAATAAATGTATTGTTGTACTTTTCTAACTGTATTTGCCTGAGTGAATATATGAACCCCAAAACGTACTGGGTAGGCATCCCTGGCATAGAAAGGCACCCCTGGGTGGCCTGCCAGAGTGAAGTGGGTAGAATTGGGCCAGAAAACCCAGTATCTTCACATTAATCATGTTTGTAACTGCGGTCAGAAGATGACAGCTATTTTGGTCTTTACATGTGGTCCACCTCAGACCACACTAACAGTCAAACTGGATGCTAATCATATTGCTTAGCATTTGTGAAAAACTTCAGTATACAATATAAGATACAATTGGCTTGTTTTGGTTGTTATTTTTGTTTCTAAAAAGCCTGAAATTAAAATTGTATTTGTCGATTATATAATACAAATTGTCCTGGACGAAAAAAAAAAAAAAAAGAGTTGCCCTCAAAATGTTAACCAGAAGTGCACACCAGCAATCTTTGATATGATAACCATAGATTTGTAAGTTAAAACATTCCTTTGTTTATGCATCAAATTTAAAATACAGTGCATGGTATTAATATTTTAGAAAGTGGTTCACTCAAAACGTCCACATTTTATGAACTCATTGTGGCTTGGACAGTGATGTGGAATTTGGAGACATGTGTAATTACATTGTGCACACATGGGTGCATTCTGCAACAATGGAAATCCCCATTAATAAGTTAAAGTATGTAAAATATTAGTGCCAAAGCATCATTGTTGAGACATTAACAGTGGAAATAGGAACAACACAAAGTTATGCTAACTCCTCAACATTTCCATTAACTTATATGGCTGCATGAGGCACTGCAAAACAAAGCCCCAAGATAGAACATATCTACAGAAATCTAAATGATTAGAAATATAAGCTAACCATTATAGCATATAGATTTCTAGGAGTCCTGTTGACTGCTGATTTTTAGTACAGAACATATGGCCAGCACCAGAGTAAGGTTGGGTACACACTACAGGGTTTTCACCAGATTATCATGCCAATCACGCGATAAACAATGGTTAGGTCCGATATCGCAATAGTGTGTACGCTCCCACTATCATGTTTTATTGTTCCAAAGCACATTGTATCACTTGATTCTATAAACGATGTCAGCAAATTCTAACATGTATACACTCATGACCAGCAGTGTAGGCAGATCTCAGAGTTTACAGAACCACAACCTTTTCAGTCGACGGTTATGACAGATGAAGAGCACAGATCTGAAGGTAAATCTTGTAAAACGTGTATAGTGTGTACACATAAATCAGCATGCTGATCAGGACTTTCAGTAGTTGGCAAAATCATTAACAATATTTTCTGTAGTCTGTAGCCAGCCTAATTACGAACGTTACATGAAATGTACTGTGTTAGAGAGTCCTAAAATGTGCAGCCAGAAAAGGTGGAGCTCCCACATCAAGCCTCCAGATGAACTCAAGGTTTTAAAAATTCTGACGTAGAATAAAAAAGTCAAATCATGTAACACACACATTAGTAAAATCAAGTTAGGTGTTTAGCTTGGGTGTACAAAGCTCTAGGTCTTCTCCCAGTGGCAGTGATCAATCCAGACATAGTGGACACTGTAAAGTTCCATGAAGAGATAACCACTGTGATTTTACTCCAACTTAAT
Source organism: Mixophyes fleayi (assembly GCF_038048845.1). NCBI lineage: Eukaryota > Metazoa > Chordata > Amphibia > Anura > Limnodynastidae > Mixophyes > Mixophyes fleayi. Next base: position 106,955,592 of record NC_134408.1, on the reverse strand, counting down.
GCGTGAATCAAGGTTATTAGAAGTAACTGTGTGCTATTCTGCACCGATGGAACAGTTGCGCAAACCAACAAAAAAAAATAAACACGCCTCAGTACACCCTGGATTTCCCTTTGGTTTGCAAATATGTACATACAATTGAACTGTATGGTTCTACTCAACTAGTTTATAATAGATGTTTATATTGTATAAGTCCACAGTTTTTCAGGATGTAAAAATGTTCTTTAATTCAAAGTAGCTTACCATTGTTGCAAACCAGAGGTTTGGGATCCATCACTGCACCATAGAACAAACTTATTTCTAAGAAACTTGATTTACACCTTAAATAAGCAAGTAAAATTGTATAATATTACACACAGAACACTACCGTTTCCTTTTTGTATCCAGTATATCTGGATTGCTCATTGACACGAGAAAGAACTTCCTACAGATTTATATGCATAAGCTAAAACTTATACTTTTGGTGAGTGCATTTAACTGGATAACAGACTGATTTCCCCAATACTCATTTTTAGCGATCATTTTCGGTGGGAAAAAAGCTTCACCAGTGCACACATACTGGAGTTATGCATTTCCCCAATTATTTCAAACAGATGCATAAATAGACTACATACATGAAGTTCATGCAGTCAGCCAGGAATATGGAATCAGTCTACTTGTGTGCTTAAACCTCTCCTGTTAGGTGTATGTCTCACATTTACATCTCAGGCAGCCTGAGATGTTTATGGGCATTCAAAAGCGAAACAAATTAAGGATCTGACTAATTGGTTGCTGGATCTTTTTGCAGCCAAAACGAAAATGTTATTATTCTTTACTAATGTACCTACTACTCTGGAGAGCTGCCTTTGACATAGTTGATCACAAAGCTGTCCAAACCGAGCACTTTTGGTAAAAGGTTAACCGTTTCCCCTCTCCTACCTAATCACTACTTTAACATTTACAGCGGCACCCAATGTATCAGTGCCGAGTTCCCATCTATTATCCATATAATTCCCCCTTTGGAAACTTCATTAGCAGATTTGGCAGTCAATGTCATCTTTAGGATGGCAATACCCAAATTGAAGAATAGTTGCCATCTCACCACACTATCACTGACTGTCTTTCTGCTGTCTCATTCATGATGTGATGAATCTAAAAGTCAACCTTTCTAAAACTTTAATAGTGACCTTCCCTCCCTCCAATACCATCCCCACCTGACATCTCTATATTCATTAATAATACTCACTACTACACCACAGGCTTGATGTCAAGGTCACTTTGCCTTGTTCTTCTCTTCTCAATCTAAGCTGGCTCAAAATTCGTTTACTTTGTCCTTGCCTTATTAAAGACACAAATTCAAGCCCTCATTATCTTCTGCCTAAATTATTGCAATCCTCTACTAACCGTCAAATCCAATACTAAACTGGCACTGCTGCTTCACCTTACCCTCAATATAACAGCAAGACTTAGGACACATTAACAACTCCACAACTTGAACACGCTTTTCATGTTTTAATACATACATGAAAAGTGCATTAAAAATAGTACAAAAAATAATTAATGGTGTTGTTCACACGCTTGCTTTATAAATGCTAACAATGTGTGCAAAAGTTTAGAGTGTAGCATGCTCCATTTCTCTTGCGTTAAAGCGCGCTATACCAAGACATTTAATTGCACCTGGAAAAAAAAGTAAATGCAAGAAAATGTGCAGTGAACTCTATTTTACTAATAAGTAGATATGCAAATTAAGTTGGAATTAGTACAACCTTGACATGATCACATAAAAGCACTAAACCTCTATCACTAATTCACCAAATAAATAGTTCTTATTTGCTAAAATTTGAACATGAAGGATGAAAACGATTTATTTAAATGAATAAAATAAAGTTTACTCTAACACAAAGACTCCCACCAACTAACCGAATGGCATAGTCCGGATTTCTGCTATTGTGGAGATACTCACTCCTCTGACACTATTGTTACAGAGTTTTCCTGGTGCAGTTGGCAGGAGAATTTTGAACTTCAAGTGGGTCAAGAGTAATGGGTCAGATGTTCAATCAGTGCCAGGAAGCCTTAAAGTTCAAAAATCCTCACTTTCTAGATTCTGCCAGAGACATAATGCAAGCACTCTGGAAAAAACGTCCTTTAATGTGGATCTAAACAAGAGCTGAGAGTCATGCTCCGATTCAATCATGCACTGGTCGCTTTTTACCGTATTCAGCAAACTCTCTTGCTCCTAAATTTACTTAATGTGAGCAAAAAGATTAGAAAGGAAAGAATGTTTAGTGGATGCTCTCCCTTTGATTAATGGAGATAAGTACTGTGGACCAGAGCATGATGAGGATTCTAAAAGACACAATGCGAAGTGAGCACATATACAGTGAAAGAGGTAAAGAAACTTATGTGAGTTTGCAGAGCAAGAGATGGGATAGAAAAAAAAAAAAAAAAGAAGAGAAATAAAGGATACGACTGATGTAACATGGTCAATTCGTGCATAGGATGAGTTGCTACAAACTGCTGACAGAGGTGCAGGTACACATCACTAGCATATCATACAAGGCATATTCAACATGTCTTGTACACTTTTGCTTGATAAACAAAGTAATTCTTCATTTTAAACAAAATACATCTAGTTTATTTGTAAACAAGGAGGATTAACCTTTATTAAGCTATACATTATATTTGCCATAAGAGTCATGTACATACATTTGTACAAATAGTATTGTTTTAATGCAGTTTAACTTCCATCTGCTAACTGCATTCTGTTTTATTTTATGGTCATAAGTCTTATTTTGTTGCTGTCTTCACAATGAGTAATTTGAGAATACTTAAATTAAACAAAAAACAAACTAGAATAGATGTAGACATCATACAATAGAAAACTTATACTAAACACGCGCACGCCAAGACAGGGCTGCTGTGTCGGAGGCAATTTGGGTGGATTCAGAGTCGAAAAGATGTACCAATCGCAGGTAGAAAATAAAAATGCAAAATGGCAGGAGGAGAAAAGCCATGAAAGAAAGAAGAAAAAAAAAAGTACAGCAGGGCAAGGTTGTTCTCAAGAGGAGAAAACACTGTAGCTGCACCTGCACGGTGAAGTCATGTTGGTGTCCATTATCCAGGTAGATATCTGAGACTGTAAGTAACACAATATGATACTAATATTGTTGGTACTAGTATAGGGGATAGGTGAAGAGTACTAAAATTGTTGATAGCTTGGTGCAGCAGGTGTGATGACCAGGACAATAATCTTATATATTATATAATTATGGTAAATATTTCATTTTATACATGGTAATTATATTTTATACTTCTATTTTAATCATTTTTTCCAGCAACCATGTCATTTTGATTGACAAATTTGGTAAAATCTAAATTCTCAATGTCAAAGAAACATCCCTTTAAGTCAGCAGTATTCGAACATTTCACTCTAACTTAATATGGAAAATATCAATGACGATGTACGACACCCAACACAGACAAAGACAAATGCTGTGATGTCAAGATCAGCTCATTTTCAGACACATTTTCTTGTGCACATGGCCAACCCTCAAGTGACGCTAAGCGAAGGTCACAGGTGACAGAATTGGAAGAGTTCCTTCTTCACCCATTTACAGTAACTAAAAATTAGAGTAGAGGACCTAACTACAGGCATTTTCTTGAAGAAGCAGAGGAACTTGATGTTTCGACTTTCGCAAAAAGGAGGATGAATTGCAGGTGGCATTGTTGCTTCAATGAAACATAGACACACTAATACTAGAAAACAAGATTCTTTTGGCAGCTATTTATGTACACCCAATGCACTGGATTTTGATGGATGATCATCACAACCCATTGAGGACAAATTGAATACATTTCAACAAAATGCCTCACTTTCAGTAAAAGGAACAAAGATTTAAGAGTCATCAAAGCCAACAATAAAGTAATCCATTCCCTTATATGCAGAAATTGTCAGAAATGTTGCCCCTGGTGGTTACTGCTTTGCCACTGACCCAAGTGAGTGTTGAGAGGTTGTTCTCTACTCTTAGAATAATTAGATCAGATTTGAGAGCATCCATGAAAGAGCATCTGACTGAGGATATTCTGTTTCTGAGGATAAATTTTTCATAGATCTATGAAAAATACTAAGTACACTAAGTAACAGTATTGCATATTTTCGTACAATTTTTCTACTCAGGTAAATAATTGGTGGCAAATAGTCCTATTTATATAATGCCGATTAAAGAGATATCCTTATTTTGCTGTAATTATTCCACCTTCTATTAGATTTACCATACACAGCAGAGGAGTTGTTAAATATATTTATAGGAAAGCACTTGGTAATATAATTGTAATATGTTTGTAAGCAGAGGACAGTTTATTATGATCCTGCTCTTAGTCTTACTTTTTTATATTTAGTTTTAATGTATAGCCTATGTTTCTGTTTAAACACAATGTATTAAATCCATAGTTTGTTATCTTTACTTACATAAACATTTAGCACTGTTTTGTTTATAAATGTAAAAAAATATATATTTTATGTTAATTTAATCCAAGTAGTCTGATGATAACAGTGAGATGAAAATGCCTTGTGTTACCATTCCACTACAGTAAATTGGTTATTGTAAATGTAAATTTGCCTTTTTTGAAGGAGTCGAAATCTGCCAATGGTAACAGAGAGGAGTCGGAGGTTCAGGGTACTGACTCCACAGCCCTGCTCCAAGATGTGACTTCAAGTATGTGCAGCTATACAAGTCCACAGCTATGCCTCTGGTCTGTCTAGACATAGTGCACAGTGATTCCAACAACATGTTACAAACACTACTCACAAATAATATATATATATATATATATATATATATATATATATATATATATATATATATATATATATATATAATTTTTCAATTTGATTTTACAGATAAAGCTGTATGCAACACATTTAAAAGGTAACAGATGGCAATGCTAAAATAAACTGTGTCACATCATGACCAAGCAAAGGACAAAGCAAGCAAGCTGTCATTCTGAGCACCAGTCAGGTCCTTTGTTACTCAATGACCTAATAAAACACTCATTCAAGACTCTGGAAAATCCTGGACTTAAAACAAGCATGTGAAACATTTTTGGCTATGACTTGCATGACACTACCTTGAGGTTTGGATCACACTCAAAGCAGATTAGTGTGTGATGTTAAAGTGAAGCAAATAAAGTTCCAAAATTGGACATGAGACATGGCCTGACAGGGTACAAATTGCCAATGCCCAAAGCTACACGGGATGAACACCAGAAAATGTAACCTAAAGAATGTATTTCATTACATGTCTAACAAATATCCTCAGACAAACATGAATATTTTAGCACATTTTCTTTTGTTTGCTCTGCTAGTCATTTGTATTGCAAGAACCTAAATTAATTATATATAACATGAGCTAGACTTGTAATGACTTCCCTGCATTTCACAGAAAATCCAGTAATTGAACTTCTAATTTCTCATTCTAGGCTGCCCAGAGAGTTGTAATACTCAGAGTGGGCATTAACCTGTCATTTGAAGCCTAATGTGATACTTCATTTCAAAAAGCAAATCAGTCAACATTATTTACACCATGTTATTTAAAGTAATCCTATAATGTATCCCACTATTGTCCTAACCATATAAATTCTTGCTGAGGTGTGTCCTGCTGCACCCCCTCCTTCCTCAACTAACCAAGTTGAATTTAAAGAACAAAACACCACTAATAAAACTTCACTTGATTTTTTTTTAAGACTTTAGTTTTAAACAATGTTTGGTGGTATTCTATGAAATTAGTTAGGGTGGTTTATGGACAGTACTCTGTCCCACTTTTCTTATTTAATGTGGTACCCTACAGTCGGATATCAATGTTACACCAGGAGGGAAATTCTCTGACTACTGCAGGGTACAGGAGTCTACTTTCTGTATAGGGCACCATGAAAGAGTTAGTTGTCAAAGACAGAAAAGTATAGAGAAACATAACCATCACTATCTGCCAATAAAATGACCACAGACAGACAGCAATAGGGTTAGCAATATAACCCTAATACAACTGGAGGATCCTGCGCTAAAAAGGAAAGAAAAACAAGTGTGAAATATGATTACTATTTTAACCATGTGGGACATGGAATCAAGACATTATATGTGCACCTTCACACAAACCTTGTATGTCATCTGCTATTCAAATCCATTTTATTAGTGTATATATATATATATATATATATATATATATATATATATATATATATTTATTTTTTATTTCAATGTGATTTTATAACAAGAAGGTTAATAAACAGAATTAACACATTAAACATTCGTCTTAATCTGTTACTATATCATAATACCAAAAATTAACTGGTAAGATTTCCAATCATTCAGATACTCATAAAAATACTTAGTTATTCTATCCTGTTATGTGATACAAAAAGCAATCTGTCAGTGTTGTATTATTAAAATTTGCTCTTAATCAAGCCTCTTAATAGCATTTATTTTGATTTACATTCGCTGCTTGTCTTTAAGAGATATATGCTTCACCATAAAAGATTCATACTCCTCATGGTACAAGAGTTAATTTGCAATGCAGGCATCTGCAAATGCCAAAACATTTTAATTGCAAGAAAACCCCAAAACAATGTCTTGTTGCAACACGTGGAAAAAATATAATGATCCACTGCCTTGGAAACGCAGGAACATTTTCTGAAGGGAACAATATTTTAGCTAGAACTAGCCAAATTTCCCTTGCACAAAGCATTTATAATCAGTAAAGTCGATAACCCCCTTGACATAAACTTGTCATTATTAACAAAACAACATACTTTAAGACTAGCAAATTCCCACATTTTGTAAAAAGTCTGTAAAATGCAATATTTTTTTTTTTTAAAAGAAGAACTAAATGCAAACCCATCCAGCTGCTGCAAAGTTCTATATATCATCCATCATGTCTATGGATGATATATATATTATACTATGGATAAACATTTTTCTCAAGGGTGCGCTATTTTTTTATGAATACTCACATACATTCCCTGTTATTTATGTAAATGTGCACTGACAGGCTCTAATATTCACCACACTGAGCTGCTGCAAAAGCTTGTAACAGGCAGTAAAAGGCCAGTTAAGTTGATCAGAGAAAGATTAAATTTATAGGACCCTTGACTTCCCCAGAACCTATAGTCAACCTATCACACGGGGCACAAAACCACTAAACCAAATCATCACTGCCAAAAGCTACAATACCAAGGTAAGCTAAACTACGTAGCTAGTGAAACTGGTTTTGCAATGTACCTTAATTTTTTAAGCGAAAGTACTTACAAAGTGTATTGTTAGACATCTGTACAAGTTAAATAAATGAACAAATAAATCTTTAGGCTCAAAGAGTTTAATCCTGAATGCACTAGGCTGAATCACTGAAGTATCTTCATAACAGACTGTGTTCTACTATTCACAGCATTGATTATCCAATGTTAACCCAATTCACTGAATCAGTGTCAACTCGTCAAACATATAAATTTAATAAAACATAAATGTGATTTGTGGCAAAAACATACTAAAAGCTTTAACCTCTATTGTATTTGCTTCATTTTGCCTAGTATAAAGGAACTTATGTTCGATAACGTTTTAGGATACCCCTGTACTTAATTCATGTGCATATTTAGTTTGTAAATGCTTATGTTTTGACATATTCCTTGACTGGTTACACACTACATTAAATTTCTTCTGATGTGATATCGTTAATAATTTTAAAGACCTTTATCTGGCCATACCACGATGATAGCAAACCACATTCCGCAAATATATTAACATAACCCTCAGTAAAAGCTTGCAATCTAAAGACATTGTAATCTGACACATGATTAAGATCGACAGGAAAATTCTAGAAAGAAGTACAAGGCAGGGACAAAAACAGTTGTATTTTACTTAAAGCTTTCCTAGAATTAGAACTATAGATAGTTTGTAAACGATTACATAAAAATACATCTATTTCACCTTCTGATATTTAAATCAGATGAACACAAACAAAGATAAAGTTTAAATCTAGCTTGCCTATAATGTTTGTGTGGAAAAACATTATAGTTACACTTCTCTCAGAAAAAGTAGGTTTCCAGAGTATTGAACGTCATCCAAACAAGTTTTATACATACTATTGTGGTTTGTTAAATATAAAGTATGTATATATGAAATATTATGCTAACATTTGCAAGAATCTATGAAAAGTGTGAGCACAAGTAACTGCAATAAAGTGCCGCAAAGCACAGCAACCAGAGTGTCAGCTCTTAGTACTGTTTAGACCAGTACTCAACTATTGTTTAGCTGGGATTCCAAGCCTCAGCGGGCCACTATTTTGTGACGAGATGTGGTTTAGAATAGTATTGCATTTATGACAAACAGGGGACCCCCAAATATAGATTCTGGTACCTCACTTTAGGTCCCAACCCCAGGCAGTGGAAGTAAACAGCTGCCTTGTAACAATGTTACAGACCTTTTCTCCTTACCAGTTTATAATAAAAATACAATTTTTTATTTAAAAAAAAAAAAAAAGAAACCAAACAATTTAAACATGAGCAGCCAGGATGTGTTTAGTTCTTGAAAAAGTTTTAATTGGAGGACAAATCTCCTTGACTAAGGACTACATTGTATAGAAAACATGTGAGAGCTTAAAAGAGGTAAAAATAAAAATATAAAGTTGCTCATGTGGAAATATCAGCAATGAATTCTGAATGTCTGCAAGTTCATATGCTTACAATTTCAGAGCACCCAAAAGTCTTTATATGTTGGGAGCTAGCTTGGGCTTTGATGAAGCCACATAATCAGTACAAATATTGGTACTTTAAAAAAACATACCACAAAAATGTTGTTATGGGTACTTGTTACCCAGCCCTAAATTTCCATACCACTAGCCATCTACAGTAGATGAAAGTCTGGCAACAACCGGTTATGAAAGTATGAGAAGGCATGGCTTATACAAGTTAAAGCAGCAATGGCATGTACAAAAAAAATATATATCATTAATATAAATCACTGTGGCATGCTATAAGAATAATCTTGCTATTTCCCTTTTTAATTGGTTTGGTTCTTCAGGCTGCTTAAAATGATTTAGCATTCTGCAGAGTGTTATGGGTTATCATGGCAATCAGTCACATGATGTAGTGAGCAGAGAGGCTTTGGAATATCCCTCTGAGCTCTGTCTCATCGGTGTACTGTAAAATCATCCCATTCCTCCGCCTTGACATGATCGGCTGAGAGCCTCTGTAACTGACAGGCATATTTTCCACCTTCTGATAGACTTTGTAATAACATGTAGAATGACAACTAAGACAAATGACTATAAGATGCAGGTTTAAAAAAAGATACTTAACTTGCTATTGAAAGAAAAAAGCCTATGTGGGATTGCAGTTTTAAAGCAATCTACCTGCCTGTCTTCCATAAAGCCTGAAGACCTCACTCAGAATATTCACCCATCAACATATAAATACAACATAGAAACTTAAAAGATGATTATTTTGCTCTCCTTAACAGTCGCTGGTTTTTGTTTGTTTTTTTACACCCAAATAATTAAAGCAAGACAATGGAGAGCAAGGAATCATTCCAGGTGCACCCATCCGCAAATTTACCAAATTCTGCTTGATCAGTGGGTTTGGTTTGAAAAAAATTCTTGGTAGCTCTAAAATGTAACTAAGGGAGATTAACAAACAGTGTCAAGTAGGCTGCCCAAATATATATGAACAGATCTTCTGCCGAGTGGGGGTGATCTGGATTTATAATTAAAGTTGAGGTCAAGTTCTTACAAGGTTAGATGGGACGCTACAGTTTACAATAAACAGTACAAATAAACTTAACACCGTTTTTACTTCCTTTAGCTGACAAAGGCACTTACCAAGCATTGATAAAGGATGCATGGCACATCCTTAGATAAGATATTTGTTTCTCTAGAATACGATATAGAAAAAAAAAAGGTGTAGCACAGTTCAGACTTTAAGGAAACCCTCATTTCTTCTCAGCTGGCCATTGCAAAACTGGTGTGCTCTACGTGTGATCTATGGATGTACATGTTAGCATGGTGCTAAAGGATGCTGTGATCAGCTTTCTAATGATAGGATCTGTGTGTGGGGGTTGGGACAAGAATGCTGCAGCAGGTTTTCTGTATGCAGAGCAATCTAGATGTTAATCCAATGCAGGCGATTCCAGATAGTGTTATAAACTTTATCATCCCTTCTAAGCTACAGAAACCAAACAAATACAGCATAAAGTGCAAGCAAGTAAATATGCCATAATTCCAAACATTATACTTAATCTCAAAACACACCATATTTTGAAAGGTAACCTTACATTCCATCAAGCCTCCAATCCTGCAGAAATTTTATAGGCCACTTACAATCCTTACATAGAATGTGTGTATTACTGCTATTAATATTTAATACATTGCTGCCTTGAAATGTACATTTATAAAACAAAATTGGGTAAATGTACAAGGATATAATAAAGACTATTATATGGACAGAGGTTTAAATTTAATGCTTATCCCATTCTTTTCCATTAAATTCCATGTCACATGGAAGAATTCACTTATCACTTCAAAGGGGACACTAGGTCATTCAATGTATCCCAACCCCAGTTTAGAATAAAGAAGCAGATGGTCAAGCACGCCTATATATTAAGCTCACCAAATTACAAAGTTACATTATTTAAAAGACATTGCAAAGCAACCAATTGAAAAGTGTAGATATAGTTTGTAATAAATGACTTAAAGCACACAGATCCCCAACAACATCTAAGTAACTGCCACTCTTTAGAGTTAGTAAATTAGTGTTAACGGTTAGAATGGATACCTTTAGCATTAAATTAAAACCACATTCAAGAACGCAACATTATTACTAAAAAAATCTTCAAAAACATTTCAGGTTTTAGGCATGAAGGGCGGTGAGATGTTGCAGGTCAACAAAATCTTTATAAATAGGAAAATGTGGTACAGCAGATAGTCATTTTATTAAACAGATTAAATAAAAAGGGGAAAAGTTTTACTTTAGAGCAGGCAGTATATGTTCTAGTAGCCAATCACTGTCATCAAATGTCATAGCCTGTTTGTCAGCAGATAGAATAAGTGAATTTCTCCAACCCTAAAGACGCAATGAATGAGAAACGGCTGCAAACTCCTTGCCCTCTCTCTTTCATCCACTCATTCATCTTGGGAATGGTTAATAACCACAACTTCCCAATACTGTACAACACCCAGTCTGCAAATCCCACCTGACAGCAACATTTGTTTAGCCTCTGCACATATATTTCCATTTTTACTATCCATAAAAATGGTATCAGTTGAGGCAGGGTAGTCCTAGCATGCTATGTGCATGATCAGGGAGATGACAAGTAGTATCGTTCCTATGTGCACGTAAATCTGCAAAATCTAGTTTACTCTGCTCCTCACCGTTAGGGACTCTGCGGGGGATGAGAGACAGGCCGGTGGGATGGAGGGGACTGCACGGCTCTCCGGTGGTATCACGGCTGCAGGCAATGGACCAGTGCTGGGAATGCCGGTATCTTGCTGTCAGTCAGCCCTGCTGCTCTCTCGCTGGCTCCGGGAGTCAGTCAGGTGCACAGTCTCTGTCAGCCCGAGCTCCGTGTGCTGTCCGCCGCCCGGTTATGCGCACTCTCACAGCAATTACACGCAGCAGGTCTCCGCTATCCTCCTCCCGCCAACAGTGCGCGCCGAGCTTCAGCCAATCCTTTGTGAGATACCCGTCACTATCCCGGCTCTCCGCGCGTGCACGCCGCTTCTGACAATGGTCTATTTAAAGTGGGCGTTCACTGGTTTTTAGGCCCCGCCCACATTGAAAGTGCGTCACAGCGTAGGGCTCCTCCTGAAGCCCAGGAGGTGACATCTTGGTAATGGGACGGAAATGTGTCATGCAGGAAGACCAGCAGCTGTGCAGCCCTCCGGCATGATAGATCATACAATGTAGACGTCTGGGTGTGCTAATGTGTCTTCTTTCTTTGGAAGAAGTCATTCATTGTTTTTATATTGCTCGAGTACTACACTGGGACAAAGCAAGATGGATTTACTAGTGTGACAAACTGTTATAGGTTAAGAGCATTGCACCAAACAGATAAGATGGGGTAAATTAGTTTAAACTATTTGAGGCAAGGATCCATCCTTTTCCTTACTTTTCTGGTAAGGATTATTGATAAGTGGTCAGCACAATTGTAAGTATTCATTTCAAATAAACATTTTCATGTAGCCAAACAATGGGCTTAGGAGAGATGTTAAGTTCTGGCTCAGAGGGGGAAGCATAACTAACTAGCACATCATTTTGTACAAGCAGCTACATGTTTCCTTTCCCTCTTCCAGCATGTGGGAGAGACTTCAGTGCACTAGGGATCAGTGATTCTGACCAAGGATGCTGTACCATATAATAGTCATTGTATGCTATCGCTATAAGTATCATCATCAACATTTCTTTATATAGCGCCAGCAAATTCCGTAGCGCTTTACAATTGGATAAACTTCAAAATAATAAAATATATGATTAAACATACTGTATTGTTAGGTGACTGTTCACACATTAGATTTGCACCCATGTGTAGTCCTACTATAAGATCATAATCTTTGTGTAAATTCCTATAGCCTATAAATGAGTAAGACCATCATCGTACATATGTTTGGTATCCCCTAATCATTTGCGTATGTTCATTACTTGGTTCATTTCTGGAGTTGAACTTGCTCAATGGAAATAACTATGGCTAGAGTGTTATTATTATTAGCTTTTATTTATATGGCGTCAAAAGATGTCCACAGTGCTGTACAGATTACAAACAATAAGACTAAGGTATATAATATATGCAAGGTATAACAGCACAGAACAATAAACAAGTAAAACTATAACTTCTAAAGCTCAGAGCACAGCTAATAGTATCCAGCGACAGTTAGGCTGGAAGGGGGGTGCAGGGTAAATTCTGCGCAAGCTGAGAACCTGTGCATACAGTTAAGTGAATTTCATATTGGTACAGTCAGAATACAAAGATAGAAAGTGCTTCGTGGGCTATATGATCAAGTCACACAGCAATGTTGGTCAGAGGATTGAGTATAGAAAGAACACATGCAAATCTTATGTGTACTGTGTAGAGGGTGGTAATTGGGTAACCTAGGGATGTTAAGAGGGTGGTTCAGGAATTTGAATAGCTACTGTGAAGAGATGGGTTTTCAGAGAACGCTTGAAGGTTTGAACACTATTGGAAAGTCATCTTGTGAACGTAAGGGAATTCCACAAAGTGAATGCAGCCCGAAAAAACTCCTGTAACCGGGAATGGGAAGAGGTAATGAGTATAGTTGAGAGACGCAGGTCTTTTGAAGAATCGAGTTGGAAGATATTTTGAGACAAGTTAAGAGATGTAAGTAGGTGCAGTTTTGTTGACAGTCTTATATGTTAGTAGAAGTATTTTATATTAGATTTGGTTCAAAAAAAACAACCAATGTAGAGCGGATCAGCAGTGGAAGAGCGATTTGCAAACTCAGTCTAACTGCTGCATGCAAAAAAGATTGTGGGGTTGAGAGTATGATTTGGGAAGACCAGTAAGGATGGTATTGTAATAGTCAATACAGGAGATGATGAGTGCATGAATTAAAGTTTTTGTAGTGTCTTGAGTGAGATATGTACATATTCTGCATTTTTTTAGATGTTTGTAACAGATATGCTTTAAATGTGGGGAACAAAGGGTATTTCTGAGTCAAGCATCACACCTAGGCAGCGAGTTTGATAGGGTAAGATTTATTGTCATGTTGTCAACAGAAATAGAAATTTAGCGTGTATATGGGAATTGTGTGGTCAACAGTGTCAAATGCGGCAGAGAGATCCAGGAGAATTAGAAGTGAGTAATGGACTTCAGATTTAGCAGTGATCAAATCATTAACAACCTTAGTCACTGCAGTCTCTCTGATTTGTTGGGACTGAAAACCTAATTGAAGAGGGTCCAATAGGTTGTGTGAGGAAAATGTGAGGCAAGTGTAGGCAATTCTCTCAAGAAGCTTGGACAGGCATGGGAGCTAAGAGATTACAGATTTTAGTTAAGGTTGGGATGAGCACAAAAGACAAGGATCAGCTGATTTGTAACAGTATAGGATCAAGAGGACAGGTGGTAGTGTAGGAATATAAAAAGAGAGTAGATACTTTAGCTTCCTTTGTGGGATCAAATGAAGAGAGGGTGTAGGAAAAGAAGCTGGTTCTTTGTCGAAGAAGAGGATATCATTTCACATCTTGTCCTTGACGTAGAAAGAAAGATCTTGGGCATTGATAGTAGTTGAAGGGTTTGGGGAGGGAGGGTTGGGAACAGATTTAAATGTACTTAAAAGGCATTTGGGCTTAGAAACCTGAGCAGAGATGAGAAGCTGGAAGTATGTTTGTTTGGCAAAGTCCAGAGCATTTCTATAGAAGCGATAGATAAAAGTATATGTGATGAAATTTACACCAATGACGTTCTGCTTTGCAAGAAAGTTTTTGATAATATAGTGTTTCTCAACAAGGAGTGTGAATAGTAGCTGGAGCCACTTGATCAAGGGCGGTTTCTAAGGATTGGGTAAGATGTGTTACTGTGAGATCAGAAGAGGAGAATATAGAAATTGTGGAGAGATGGTGTTGCAGACAGGTGGAAAGCTGTTGAAAATTAAGAGTTAAGATTTCTGCAGGTATGAGGAGACTTGGTAGAGTTTGACAGCAGGTTTAAGTAATGGCGAAGAGTTTGTAGCTGATAAGGTGATGATCCAAAGAGGGGGAAAAGATTGTTAAGGAAATCAGAAACTGAGCATAATCTAGAGAAAACAAGATCAAGGCAATGGCCATCCCGATGAGTAGAGGAGAAAATCCACTGGGACAGTCTAGGGGAGGAAGTTAAGGAGAGTAGTTTGGAGGCAAAAGTAGACTGTGGTTTATAAATAGAGATGTTGAAATCACCCATAATGATAGTAGGGATGTCAGAGGATAATAAATGAGAGAACAAATGCAGAGGAATGTTCAAGAAATTGTTGGTGTGGTCCAGGGGGTCAATAGATCACAGAACACACATAAAGAATAGGTTAAAATCCTAATACCACATACTTCAAAAGATGTGAACGTGAGTGTTGGGACATTTGGCAGAACTGTGAATATGCAATGTGGGGAAAGAAGTAGTCCAACCCCACCTCATTGTCTTCTTCTAGGTCTGGAGGTGAGGGTGCAATGTAGGCCACCATGTGAATTGGCTGCGAGTGAGGCAGTGTCTGTTTGTTAAGCCTTTGTTCTATTATTGCCAAAAGGTTGAGGTTATATGAGGAAGAGGAGTTAAGTTTGTTAAGCGTGCATTCCATAGGACACATTTAAAGGACTTTGCAAGAGATTGAGGATAGGTGATGTGATTGAGGTTAACTGGTTTTCTGTAGTGTTCTGAATAAGATATACATGTATGAGAGATGTGGGGGGACCTGGATTTAGTGATATATCACCAGCTAATAGAAGCAGAAAGATAGAAAAGATTATTGTAAGATGTGTGACCTTTTGTGTCCTGGCGATAGGGTGAGGATGTTACAGTTTGTGAATACAAATGTGGACAAAGATGTGTGTTGAAGGGAGGGTGAATGATGATATAGTTCTAAAGATAATGCCATGAAAGAATAGTAAGAAAAGCAATGTGTTAAACATTTGGTTTTATGAATAAAGGACAAGAAACTGAAGTAAATAAACCTTAGAACTGTATAGAGGCAGTTCATATAAATGTTTTTTTAAGATTGCTAGAATAATTCTTTAATAGGTCAATATGGGTCGTTTTTGGAAACACAAGTCCCTTTCTAACTGGTTTTATTCATTAGATATATTCTTGAGCAGAGAGTATCAAATGTTACCTGCAGCTGAAGGATCTTCTCCTCAGTGGGAGTGGAAATCACAATTATGTGCAGTTCTCTGCAAATATCTGGTCCCCATGACAGTGTCATCTGCCCAATGTCAGCAGTTTAAAAAACTGACGTTGGTAGATTACAAAATTGACACTTTGACAATTGGCTGTGTACGCACAGTGCTTTTCAGAGTCCTTGGTGCAATAACCTTGAGCTCAGCTCAGACTAGAGATCTGATGAAACTAATTGCCCTATATGAATATATATAGATGGATTGCCATAACTGGTGCTGACCACAAAAAATTAAACTTTCTTGCATTTTATGGTCAAGGTCAGTTACAGTCTGTGTACTTCTTCACAGACATCAATTAGTTTCTTTTTACGTATTTGTGCCTGTATATAGGGATGCTGCCCGACCACTCTAATTGTGTTTATAATACAATGAGCGGCTGGTGGAATTCTCTGCCTGCCTGTCTCTGTCGACAGGCACAAGATATACCGAGGGTGGGGGGGCAATTGCATACTTGCCAACTTTCCCGCATTTTGCGAGAGTCTCACGGACAATCTCCCGGATCTGCCCACTTCACTAGGAAGTGCCCACTTCCTAGTGAAGTGGGCAGAATTAGGTCCCAAACGCCACGATTCACCAGGAATGGGGGCCAATTTTGGAGCCCCGCCCCCCCGTCACGCCCACCTCCCGCAGGCTCCCGGAATCAAAGATTATAAAGTTGGTAAGTATGGGCAATTGCCCTGATCGCCAGACACCAGATAAGCAAGCTTTGTGGACCACATGTTTTTTAAGGATATGCCACCAGTTTTGGGTGGCGTTAGCCTTTCAGGTCTTTTAAGTCTAGTTTAGGTTAAAAGCCTCCAAATGTGAGCTTTTAAAAGATTTAATAACAAAAACACCCCACCACCTTCCTTTGCTTTATAAATGTTTATATTTTCACCATAGACTATATTTTAGAAAACTTCAGTTAATTAGATGTTATGTGCTTTCAAGTCACAGAAAAATAATCATTGCTACAAAACATATTACTGTAAGTATAGAGCACCAACACATTTGGCTGTGATATGCGACGTGTTAAACAAAGTCTTCTTTTATAGGCACCTTATAAACTTGCCTAAAGCTTTATCTCATCCTGTTACCTAGGGGTGTTTATGTCTGCCGTGTAACATGGCACCTTGTGTGTTTAAATAGCTTACATTTTTTGCATTTTATTCATAACGATTGCTGAAATACATGACTCATGAGCATGTTTATGTCTAAGTCAGATGTTACAGTATTTGTTTTAGAAGGCAATATTGAACAGCAATTTAAAGCTGGCATTTAAGGGGTGATAAACAGGAAACAATATTAACTGAATTAATTCTTCCACTATTAAACATCCAGCCCGATTGTTCCTTAAGAAATCTTGCTGAGGATACCCCAGATTTCACGTTTTTCATTTGAAGTCAGCTGTACATGGGGCAGTGATCATTTCATTTAAATAAAATCATGGTCTTTTTTTCTTTAGCTGACTGTGGCCAACTACAAAAATGAATATTAGATAGTTTAATGCTGGGGTTCTCAAAAACACAATGTGTATATGTAAATGAGTACCAACCAACCCCCTGTTGTGTATCAATAATTCCAAGTGTGTTTGCCAAGTAACCCTTTATGTGTTTAAAAGAATACTCTCCTGTGAACATAATAAAATTTGTATTTTTTTACTCCTTTTTATTTATTTTTTTAACATTATTAATTTGAAACCAACAGGACCACAAAAAAAAACCAGTATGAGACGGTACGTATTGAACTCACTTAGAGATGTATAAAGAGGTACGATAAAGTGTCATTAGGCTGTTTTTGGGTTATACCCAACCCCATCTCTTGGGTGCTCTTAGAAATCAGAGTCAGTCTTATGAAATGAGGTATCATTCTTATTTGATAACCTGCTGCTATTCAGAAAGGTATTATAACTCCTTATATTCAAGGGTTTTATTTTAGTAAAAAAATAAAAATGCATTTTTTTCCGCTATTGTCCCACAAGAAACCAATAGTATTGAATTTGCACAGAACAATTGGAGTTTGATATTGAATGTGCTAACCCCCATAGCTGCTCAGTAAAGGGCTAAAAAATGTTGTATTGTAATAGTAAGTTACTAACAGTTACTGTAATATACTGCCGGGTTGTCTAGACTGTAGTTGATGCATTGATTGCACAAGGCCAATGTACAGTCACTGCCAACAGCACCAATTAGACGCATCGGTCTGCTGTGATCATTAGCACAACAGCCTGCAGTGTCTGAATATTCCCTTCAGGGGTAGTATTGCTGCTGTCACTGGAAGTTATTGTAAATATCTCGAGAAGCATTTTCCATTGTGCATCAGTTTTACTTGGATATTATTATTTTTTAATTAATATTTTTTATAATATTTTCAAGAATTGGATGGCATTATGAAATTAGGCAAATGCATAGACATTGACTCATACAGTATGATGGATTAAACAGTCAACACTGAGATGCTAAGGTGTCTAATTATTTTTGTTTTTAGTGTAGTGAGCAATGCTGGAAGTGGCCTTTAAATGAGCATGTTGCAGTGTATAATGATCTGTTGTGTTCAGGGCTCTTCGTTTACTTGAGCTTCCCTCTTCTGAGCTAGGTCATATGTTGATTTGTTGATTGTAAACCACACTTTTAAAGGTTATAGTCAGTGTCACAATGAGACGAGGTTGTAGAATCCCTACTTGTGTTACAAAGAGAGAGACTGAAATGAGGATATCAGTTCTCTGTCTGGTGAAATCCAGGGCCAATCTAGCACCCGATTCACAGACAATGAACTACTTTGTTTTAATTGCAATGTTTTTTCACTGTCGAAAATAATCTGTGTCCCAGTTTTTCAGGCTGCAACATAATAACCCCAGTAAGAAGAGAGCAGGTGCCAAACCAGGAGATTCATTGTGTGTTAAAAGAAAGTAGGACAAACCACTTTGCAGAGTGATTTGATTAACTTTTGTGTATATTTAGTTTGTATTAGTATATTTTTATGTTAAGAAATCAGCATGACAACAATCTATTTTACATAAAAATGTGCAACAATATGTCACTGTATGATTTTATACCCTGCTGAATTTATTCATTGTCAAGCTACTTTTTATATCCTGCCAAGTTAATAGTTTTAGAAGCTAAAATAAAAGACATATTTATTAATGATCAGAAGGCTAAGATGGACACATATGCATTTAAGAAGACGCGAGTGTCATACAGCGTATTTACACCCATATGCTGAGTCGGAAGACTCTCAAGATGCCTCCAGATCTGCACCAGCAGCATATGTGCAAGGTTTATGTCAGGCTTACGTCAGACATAGTTTCATCCAACCAGGTCATAAGTACAAGAAAAGTTTTTTAACATTGGTTTTGATTGGGGAACAAAGCATTTGCTATTTTGTTTGATCTAAATAAAAAAAAACAACAACTTTGTAATACAGCAAGAATAATCTTCCTTTTTGTGTATGAATAAAAGAAATAAAAAAAAAAATCTAAACTACACCCACAAAAATCATATAGTATGGTCACAAACAATGATGAAGTGCTTTTCAGCTTTCTGAGGTCAATCTGCAGTCAGCCATTGACCAGAAGCAGCTAGCTAGTGCTGGCGAGCGTCATTATCATCAGTGTGTATTTGAACAGCCCGCAGGCACCTGCAAGTTTTGCGTGTCTGCCTCAGTTCTCAATTACGTGCTTCGTAATTACGTACAAACTGCGCTTACACACACCTTCCCTACCCGTTCTGCCTCTGCAAGCATATGGAGGCACAAATCTGCATACAGATGTTGGCACACTTTTTATTTTTGAAATTCTTTATTTTCAAACTGTATCAAAAGTACATAACAAAAGAAAGACACGGTAAGTGGTTACAATGGTTTAAAGGTACACAATACAGAATCGTAGTGAACGAACATATAACATATAAAATGTATTGCTTCCAAAAGTTGGGTAGGAAAATGGTAAGATGAGTAGTTACGGGGGGTTTGGTGTAGTGTGGGGGATTGTGGATGAGGGGTTTAATAATATAACATTAATAGCTTAATTGTAAAGTATTGTTCTTAATACAAATGCCTTTTGTGAGAAAATCATTTGCAAAATGCTTCTTCTTGCTCTCCCGCACCTCATGGTATTTTGCCATAGGCATAATGCAGAATAGATGTTAGTTGGGATTTCCTGTGTGTTTTTTGTGTCTAATTTAATCTCATGCACTAATTCAGATCCATTCAGAATTTTTAATGGTCTTTATGAATTGAAAAAATTTAAAACAGCAGTGAAAATGCTCTTTTGGGGTATGACATCTACATTTGAACAATAGCACCCAGTTTTATAGGGATGTGGCGTTAGGCAGATTGGGGACATTTTTGCTAAGTTCACAAGATTGACGGGTTTTGTGCTTAAATGGAAAAAGGCATTTCATTATTATAAAGGGGTAGAGAGAGCCATTTACAGGGGCTTTCCCTGGTTTGCTTCAAAGTGTGCACAGCCGTTTCTCCCCACAAAAAAACTTGGTTCAGTTCCTCTTAAGTTCCAGAGATCAGATCTTGTTCCTATACTTAATATGGGACAGTGCATTCCTAGGATCACTTTAAGGAATGAAATAAGGTTTACTATACAAGTGACATGTAATATAGACAATTAAAATTACCTTTATATCTCATGATTAGTTTAAGTTGAAACTTGTAAATTACTCTTACTGGTGTAAACAAGTTCTTACAGTTGTCGCAAAAATCTTCTCAGAAGCACAGTGAACATAGGATGTTTGTACTCTCATCAATATTTGGCGAGGAAGTCCACTCTCTCATTTCTTCTTCCCCCCTTCTACCTGCCCCCAGGACCCCATCCCTTCTCGCCTTCTTCACTCCCTTTCCGCCTTCACCAGCTCCCACCTCGCTCACCTCTTTGACCTGTCCCTCTCCACTGGCATCTTCCCCTCCGCCTTTAAACATGCCCTCGTCTCACCCATTCTCAAGAAACCCAACCTTGACCCCACCTTACTCTCTAATGACCGCCCCATTTCCCTTCTCCCCTTTGCCTCCAAAATACTCTAGAGACTTGTCTGCAACTGTCTCTCCACCTACCTCTCTGAACACTCCCTCCTTGACCCTCTCCAATCAGGCTTCCGCCCCCTCCATTCCACTGAAACTGCCCTGGCTCAAGTTATGAACGATCTTCTCTCGGCTAAAGCCATGGGCCACTACTCCCTCCTGATTCTCCTTGACCTCTCAGCGGCCTTTGACACCGTTGACCACCCCCTCCTTCTTCACACCTTCCAGTCCATTGGCCTCTCCGGTACCGTCCTCTCCTGGTTCACCTCTTACCTTGCCGACCGTTCCTTCTCTGTTTCCACCTCTAAGTCTCTCTCCCCCTCTTCCTCCCTTCCAGTTGGGGTCCCTCAGGGCTCTGTCCTTGGACCCTTACTATTCTCACTATACACCTCTTCTCTGGGTGCACTCATCAGCTCCTTCGGCCTCAAGTACCACCTTTATGCTGATGACACTCAACTCTACCTTTCTTCTCCTGATCTCTCTCCCTCCCTTCTCTCCAGGGTATCCGCATGCCTCTCTGCCATCTCCTCCTTGATGTCCTCTAGATTTCTTAATCTCAATCTTGCTAAAACTGAACTCATTGTCTTTCCTCCCTCTCGTACCTCCTTCCCCTCTGACCTCTCTATCACTGTTGACAACTCCTCCATCTCCCTTGTTCCCCAACTCTGCTGCCTAGGTGTCATCCGGAACTCCTCTCCTTTGCCCCTCACATTCACTCTCTCACCAAATCCTGCCGTTTCCAGCTTCGTAACATTGCCCGCATTCGGCCCTTCCTCTCCCAGGATGCCACCAAATCTCTCGTCCACTCTCTGATTATCTCCCGCTTGGACTACTGCAACCTTCTCCTTATCGACCTCCCCCTCTCTCATCTCGCTCCTCTTAGATCTGTACTTAACGCCGCTGCTAGGCTTATTTTCCTCTCTCGCCATTCTACCTCTGTCTCCCCACTCTACCAAGCCCTTCACTGGCTCCCCTTACCCTACAGAATCCTTTTCAAGCTCCTCACTCTGACCTACAAGGCCATCGCCAACTCCACTGCTCCCTACATCTCTAACCTTATTTCTATTCAAACTCCCTCCCGCCCACTGCGATCGTCCAATGATTGTCGCCTCTCTTCCCCTCTGATTACCTCCTCTCACGCACGTATCCAAGACTTCTCCCGTGCCGCTCCCCTCCATTGGAACAAGCTCCCCCGCTCCATCAGAACTTCCCCTAATCTGTCCTCTTTCAAATGGACATTAAAAACCCACCTTTTCCTTAAAGCCTCCCAGTCTCATGCCTAAACTCCCACCGGTCGGCCACCTCTCTTTCTCATCCCTTCTTCTCTTCTCCCTCTTCCTCGACTCCGTCTCCGTTTCTCCCGTCTCTCCGTCTCATCCATGTGTCTGTCTGTCTGTCTTCCCCTCCCTTTAGATTGTACGCTCCTTTGAGCAGGGCTCTCCTACCTACTATTTCCATCACTTTTAACTGCGCTC
Organism: Mixophyes fleayi; assembly: GCF_038048845.1. Taxonomy (NCBI): domain Eukaryota; kingdom Metazoa; phylum Chordata; class Amphibia; order Anura; family Limnodynastidae; genus Mixophyes; species Mixophyes fleayi. The sequence continues at coordinate 106,933,219 of NC_134408.1, read as the reverse complement.
TCCAGCTACTCAGCTCACCTCCTCTCGCTCCCTCTGCCTTCTGTCTCCTCTCGCTTCTCTCCGCTCCCCTCAGTGACTCTTACCTGTCATCCGTGCACACCCTCTTGGGCCATAGTTACCTGCCTGTACTCACTTTTCCCCTGCCTCCCTCTCTTTCTTGCTGTGCCTGAGCCCCCAGAGTTATAGTGCTTACTGTTACTTGTACTGTGCTGTTTCACCTTGTACTGAGCCATTGTTTGTCCTGTACAGCGCTACGGATACTTTGTTGTGCCCTATAAATAAAAATTAATAATAATAATTTGATCCCTGACCAAAACATGGTTTCTTTCACTGACCTTCATATTGTGATGATGCAGGCAACAAAATGTTAGATTTCAGTAGAGGATCTTACTTTTTAGCAGGAAAGAAAACAAGCAATATCTGTTTTTATAATAAACGTGGTTTGTGTTCCTGTAGTTATTAACAAACTGTTAAAGGGCTGATTTTCTGGAGTTGATTGTGGTTCTTGTCGTTTGGCTATGAGAAATCTTCATGTGTACACAATCACCCTTCTGGTGCTTGTGGGCAGGAGCTGAGATGTGAGGTTGCAGTGTCAGAAGAGAGATTGCTGTGTAACACCTGGAAAGAACACAGCTGTGTCTGAGCAAAGCTACAGGTGCAGTCATACCTGTGTGTAGCATAGGGTCAGGGGCGGAACACTACATTGGGTGGCCCCATAGCAAATTGAGTGGAGGGCCTGGTAATGCTGGTCTACCCTCCTGAGGTCCAGTGCTCTGTTCTTTTGAAGAAGAGCAGACAGGGGGTCTCGGAACGGTGGTCTGATATTGCTGGCCCTCCTTCACCTTCGGTCCTCTTAGTACCCGCACCATATGGAGAATTGTTTTTCCTAGTGGCTAATTTTTATTTTATGAGTTCTTTCTTGATAAGAGGCAATTGCTGTGTGCTGTCAATCTAAACACATTACTCGAAAGAGCTGTAAAATAATGCTGTGAAAACCTTCTGGTTTAAGCTGATAGGTTTGTTACAATTGCCCATTTATCTAGAGAAAACAAGAAGGATGGGTGTTGTATGAAAATTTGTGGTACAAAAATTATATTGTTAAAATAGCTCCCTTACTACATCAGCATTGCTCCTGAAGCAGTCACTAATATCTACATGAGCCCATGACTGTTAGGGAGAGGGAATAATTAACTAACTGGTTGAGTGTAATAATGCAATGGCCTTTGAGGGACCAGCCTCATTCCTGGTGCCAACTAGTGCTGGTCCCATTATTTTCTGCTAAAGGCAGTACATTTTTTTAAATACTTTATAGCATATTTTAATGTGTTTTGTGACCAAACCAATTATTGTAGCTCCTCTTTCTGTCCAATTGGCAATAGGTAGTTACCTAGGTTTCTATTAGCTGCTACTGCTTGGGGGAAGTACTTGCCTTTAAAAGCTGTATACAGGCAACTCAACCCAGTTAAAAAGCATAGCAATATTGCTGTTTCAATTAATTCATGTTTGTTTAGTGTAGGACTATCCAGAGGGGAAGTCTTTGGTTTGAGTCAGGCTTGACATGTATTACAATATGTTACTATGTAGCTAGAATAGCATTAATAATGTATTTTGTGAGTGCAGAGAATCCAATATTTTTCAATGTGGTCATACCCATCTTACTCCCCAAGCAGGCGCAGGCTGGCACAGTCCAGCCCGGGGGGCGCACAGGCGGCCGCATCACATGACAGGCGATGCGGCCGCGTCCCCCGGGCCAGCCCGCCCCTGTCCCCAAGTCTTAATTTCTTTACATTTATTGCATACTTGTGATAGAGCACAATACTTTATAGCCTTTTAAAGATGTAAACCATTTAATTGTTATTGTTTACTTTTGTGTTTATATTATACTATTGATATTGAACAATTATCAAATAAGGAGCTTTCCTTTTGACTATACTGGCCATTGAGGTTATTTTATCCTAGTGAGCAGGTGAATATAACTCACGCAGACAAAAGGAAATTAGCCAGATGCAGTTTTTCAGGTTGGTTATTATTATTACTATTATTGTTATTATTATTATTATTATTATTATTATTATTATTATTATTTATTAACCTATATATAGTGCCATCATAATATGCAGTGTTTTACAGAAATGTGTTTTTTTTATTGCTTTCCCACACAAACACTAGCATTAAGTTGCCAGAATGTTTTTGGAAACCAGAGCACCTGGAGGAATCCCAGGCCAACACAAGAATAACATAAAAAGACCCTATAGATAGTGTCCTGGAATAGAACGCATGGTGCAAGGGGTTGTGAGGCAGCAATACTAACCACTAAATCACCATGCTGCCTTGTTAACATCTTTATCTGAAATGAAGGGTCAAGTCAAAGGGGAGAATTTAATTCCCTGTGATGAGCCACCAGATATCACGACGATGTCCGGCTGCGCAGATATATAGGTACTGTGGTACCCGAACATCACAGATTTTTCTGAGCACCTCTATATGATGCAATGAGAATTCTGTTATGTCACATCGTCACTGAGAGCTTTCACAATCATTTTGAAGGACTCCATTGCTCCTCATGGGGAATTAAATTCCCCCCAAAATGTCTTGTTCAGGAAATGGGAAATAAAATAATACATCTATATGATCCAAGATCTGTATAGAGATGGATATATATATATATATATATATATATATATATATATATATATATATATATATATATATAAATGGAGGTAGAGATATAGAAACATTTTACAATGGGACACAGTCGCACTGCAGGATCTCTCCATGGTGCTGACTGCTGACCTATAGTTCAACCATAGCTTTTATTAACCCCTTACTCTCAAAAGGCACTAACAAACGTCTCTAACTTCAGAATGCAGCCTTCTGGCAGCTGTTGATGCTAGAGAACAACATTACGTTTTATTAACTCTGCTATTTTTGTCTTCTTGCTGTTTTCTAGGGCACTGTAGTGTATTGTGCCAAAGCTGAGAAGGAAAGCAGACTATCATCTAATCTGCTTTAACCTACTCATTGCTGGCTGGAAATGGTGTAACATTGAGGAAATGTACTGCTGTCATGGGATGGAATCCTATCTCTCCATATGGGAAAGCTCCAGTAGGAAATCACATTTCTTAGTATAGCAATATAAGCACTTTAAATAGATTTTTTTTTAAAATTAATGGACACACCACACAGAATAAAAGGAATATACTGCTATCACTGTAATATGCTTCACAGTAGCAACATGGGTTAGTTTAGTCTGTTAGCATGTATAAGCTGGAGATTGTCACCAATCTTTACAGCAGAGACCTATACTGGTGTTAATAAAACCAAAGCTGTGATCCAAGCCTGTCTGCCTTCTTCTTTAGCATTTTTTGCAAACCTGGACAATGTAGAGAACACCAGATAATAATTTGATTGGACAAAATAAAGAAAGGACTCAACAATGATTTTCTGGCTGCCACTTCATCCTCGTTACATTGTTAATAAGGTTGAAAATAGACAAATCATTAAGCTTAACCCTTTATAAATTTGACATATGTGATGCAGAGCAAGACAAAACCCACAGAAGCATCTGCTCACTTAATCTCATATAGGAAAGAAACTTCTTCCTGCCCGATCTAGGGATTAATTCCCTAGATCGACTACCTCAGTTGGTTAATTTTACTCTTGATGCCATTCCTTATAAGAAAAGTATCCAATCCATTATTAAATGCATCCAGTGGCTATTATTACCTCTTTCGTTAGTTCAAATGACTATTTCTATGTTGGCACTGACATCATCATTGATGCCCCCTTGTCACACATACAGTCCTGGGTGTAAAACACTTCCCAAACAAATCTTTATATTAACCTTTGTATACATTTGTGGGAGAGGCTTGTATCTTCTCACTGTTACCTGGGGACCTTGTTCTGCCATGTATCAACCCCTGATCTTCATTTGCACCAATCAGTCAACTCCTCTCAATGTTGATTGTTTGTCACACTGATGTTAGTTTCCCATTTAGATCCAGCATCTAGCGTTCCAAAAGTGTAGCTCACTCATGTCAAAGTCGTATAATTGAACGAAATGAACGAAAGTATATTGGTTAATATTGTTTTATCGTGCAATTGCACTCAGTATGCCACGCTACACGTGGCATGGCGCGATCACGCAGTAAAATACGCACGCACACACTCGCACTACAACATTTAGTTATTTATATATTTCATATTTATATTGATTCCATTCCACAGTGATTTATGAGCAGATAGTATTTAGTTTATATATTATGATTATATCTACACTTAAGTGTTATTTAAGGTTCAGGTTCCTTCGCCGAAGAGATCGCACATTGCATACTCTAGTTAGCGATGTTAGGGAATAAATGTTTAAAATAATACTGACTATAAAATGCTAATAGACTAGTTGTAACTGGATTCTTGGCGGGAAAGTCAGAGCACAACCCCTGGAGAGATGACCCCCACCTTTGGATATTTTGGTTTGAACTGGCCTATGACCTGCAGCTCTCTGGACCTTCCTGATACTTGGACCAATAGAAGCAAGCCACACCATCTGCATTATTTTCACTGTAACACAGTGTATATAATAACAGCTCTCACTGGCACTGGCCTCAGTCTACTCTGACCACAGTATTCTGGAGTGAAGTACTGTGCGCTGGTACCAGTGGGAGCGCAGCTAGCGCAGCGGTATGTATGTATCTTTTCGTATTGGCTGTACTGTATTATAATTATGTATTGAACTGCTAAATTTTGCTATCTGCTAAAATAAATTACTTTGTGCCTTGGAAACACAAATCGCTTATGCAATGCTTATTTGAAAATGATAGAATTACTTTAATACTCACATCCTAAACACCACTATTCACCCGTGAATGGTTGTTCTAAAGCATACATGGAAAAAGTTGTACACTTGGTGGCATTATACACATACACACTTGTGTATGATAAATCAGCAACAGGTATACTTACATAAAAATGTATATACATATAAGGTCATGAGTCAAACCACTACCACAGGTCTGGCCAACCTGTGGCTCTCCAGGTGTTGTGAAACTACTAATCCCAGCATACCTTGCCAGCTGTCATCTGGCTATCTGCTGGCAGAGCATGCTGGGACTTGAAGTTTCACAACATCTGGAGAGCCACAAGTTGCCCAGGCCTGCACTAGCACCTTAGCAAAATCTCCAAGCATTGGGAAATAAGTGTATCTTACTTTTCTTCCTTTCTTGTTTAGAGCTAATAAAAATTGGTTAAGCTGCACTAAAGTCTGATAGTACTTAGAAATGATATCACACATCTACTGACCTTACACTTCACAGAAAGCTTCCAAATAAGTAGAAATGAGCAATAGAGACTCATAGATGTGAGATATATATTCAAGATAAACCTGGGTAGCCTTCAGGATGTGTTAAATCAGAGCACAGAATAAGCTCTTAAAATACATTTTGTTTGAGTAATCTGACGTTGTTGATCTTAAATTACACTGGATGTGCCTGTGATGATAACCAGACTATCACTAGTAAATTTATATTGCTCTTATTTAAATCACTTTTTTTCATCTGTAAGACAGTGTATTAAGTGATCTCACAACTCAGATGTTTCACAAATATTTATAAATCAGAGGTAGAAGGGATTTAGTCAGCAGCCGAGAAATGCCGAGAAATGTGATTCTCCTTTTTTTTTTGGCTTAAAAAAACATGCAAGAATTCAAAGTAAACCATAGCAGTTTCTTCAAAACTAATAGTAGACCACTTTATTCAAACTAATTGGAGTGATCCATATAAAGTGGAATGAGACTGGTAAGTGGCAGATCGTAAGGCTGGTATCCAGGTTTTCTATGCAGTATTTAAATACATTTCAATAATGTGAATATTATCTTTATATAATGTATAATTTGTACAACAATATATGCAGTTGTATATCTTATTATATGTAGCTGCAAACTCCTGCACTAAATCTGCAGTAATAAATACATTGGGCCTGATTCATTAAAGAAAGTAAAGCGGGAAAAAAATGAGTAACTTTGCATTTTGGCAAAACCATGTTGCATTGGAGGAGGAGGTAAGTTTAAAATGTGGGGACAGATTTATAGTTGGGATAGGCTATACCCTAGAACAACTTCAAATGTCTGTGTAACAATAAAACTATCAAGTGCTACATGAAAAAAACAGCCAGTATTTTCCTTATGTGCAAAATGATAAACTAATTTGCACCTCTTGCAACATGGTTTTGCCAAGGTACAAAATTGCTTATTTTTTTTGCTTTACTTTCTTTAATGAATCAGGCCCATTATACGTATGACAAATTAGCTTTAAAAACATCACCATCATCCAGGCAGCACAATTGCAGCTAAATAAGTATTCAGAGTATTACCATTGCCCAGCAATTTGCTGCATAAATTTAATTCTATATAGCTAGTGTCTAAAAAACCACAACAACTAAGTTTTATATAATTAAGGGAATAAAATCTTAACTTCTTACTCCCAACAGACCTAGGATTTACTCACCAGCTGCATAATAGACATTTAAGTGCAATTTCCAGGTACTTCTTCCTGCACAACATATGTGCTATATTCTGAGAAAAGGGTCACATTAGTTGGCATAAACAGAAAACCAGGAAATCACTGTATATGTATATATTTCAGTCCATCAAAGCCGCCCACTTCTTCTCTTGATGCACCAACATATCTCAAAGAATCTAATGTCACTAATTTTCTTAATCTGTTTGAACTGTGGTAAAATTTGCATTCAAAAATATTTTTTTCCAGTGGTTTTAAAAACAAAATAGACATGGGAGCCTCATTCTTTATGAAGACGTAAAGGATATTTGACTAAACGGTGGCCTGCAGCTCAAATACAGTTTTGTTGCGTCATCCTCTTAATTTACCTTGAATGTGCACTGTTGGGTTACAGCTTTGACTACTGCACCATGGTGGTGTATGTGGGAGGTGCTTCATTTTGTTCCTTTTGATGGTAGGTGCAGATTAGGATAGTCCTTGCTGCATCCAGACTTGGTGCGTTGATTTACTTTATATTGAATGCCCATGCAAAGTTTAGATTTTATGTTGTGAGATAAGATACTTAAATGAGCTTTAAAAACATTGTGCATTAAGTGTGGTGTTCCTGATTTAAATGATTACTACAGAGCCAGCCTCCATTCTGTAAAATGAGCAAGAGAACAATTTTGCGGCCCACATTTTACGCCTATATTCAGGTCACAACTTGCGTTCAACTATATATGAGCCCATATATATGTAGGCATACAAGATTATATCATTAGGGATAATTTAACAACATTTAACCAAACATTTAATTCAACCAATCAGTTACTAGCATTCATATGTCTAGCCCAATATAAACAAAGAAAGCAAGTATTTGATTGGTTAATATAGCTTAGTGACAATTTTGCAGCTAAATTCAATTTTAGTAAGCGAGCCCTAATGCAAGATTGTGAAAGTGTCTATCATGTATTTGCATAGTACTGTGAATACATGGTAATGTTTTAAAGTGTAGGTGTTTTTGTTTGTTGTAATATTTATTTTCCAAAAATTACAAATTGAAATTCCTGTGTATTTATAATTAATTTGTGTATGAGTATACCTCAGTGTATTTGTAAAGCAGAATTTCCACATAGAATATTTTTTTTCTCTTTAAATATCAAGTTAAGTGTTTAAGCATGTAGAGGTTAGTCATTTTCTTAGCTATCCTACAAATCATTATCTCATTTTCAAAACCTTTTTTTGATAAACAAAAATGTCTGCCAGATACCGTCATTCTGCTATGCAGACACAGGATCACAGCTCTCGATATGACATGTGATGACAGACCGGTGAGAAGGAGTTTGTCACAGTTCCGACAGTGCTCAGAGGGTTGTTCCAAAGCCTCTCTGTGTGCCATGTGACTAGTTGTCATCGTAATCCAGAATCATAAATCATTAATAGCTATCATTTCCCCTTGGTGTTTTTTCTTCAGCAAATACCAACATTCGTATAGCCTTGCACAGTGATTTATGTAATAAAACAAAACAAAAAATAGCTGATATTTTCATGGGATTGCTGTTTTAAAATGCGAGATAGCAATAAGTCACAGGTGAGAGATACATTTTGTTCTGGTGTCAGAAAAGAAGCCACTTTGTTTTACATTTTCAGGCTGTATTTTATGTTAAGCCCTTATCGCTAAAGTTTCTCTATCCTGAGTTACCCATCAGACCAACAACCGGTAAGGGTGATAATAACTCTGGCACTAGTCCTACCTGCTGGGGCAGGGTGGGAGTTGACAAGGAAAAAAGTAGAGATGAGCGGGCTCGGATTCCGCTAATCCGAGCCCACCCAAACAGTGCGGATCCGAACGGGATCCGAGCACTGTTTGGATATTTCCGGCGGGCAAAAAATGAAAACGAGGCTCTGTCGTCCAAGTCTCGCGTCGAATCTCGCGAGGTGTGGGAGGGAGGGCCCAGAACAATTCTATCTTGTACCTCTTTTTTTGGCATTATGTGCTCAAGCTACCTCGGTGCAACCTTTTGGCCTAAAAACAATATTGTGAGGTGTTCAGAATAGACTGGAAATTAGTGGAAATGATTGTTATTGAATGTTATTGAGGTTAATAATAGCGTAGGAGTGAAAAAAAAAAAACACAGAACTGGTTTTTAGCACTTTCTATGTTTTTTTCAAAATAAATCCGAATCCAAATCCTTAAATCCGAACCAAAACCTTTCGTCAGGTGTTTTGCGAAACAAATCCGAACCCAAAACCTCAAGCAAATCCGAATCCAAAACACAAAACACGAGACACCAAAAGTGGCCGGTGCACATCTCTAGAAAAAAGATGGCTAGAGAGCTTAGGGGAGACGGTTTGCGGACCTACATGTGTGATGTTAATATGCATGACTCGTACATCTCCTTAGTGAGTAGTATAGGTGTGAGTGGGTAATGTGCAAGTGTAAGGGTTTGGTACAGCAAGCAGGTTTTGTTACTGCATGGGGTAGAACTTTACCTACAGATCATTTTAATTCTTTATAGAGTAAGTTGGGATTTGTTCAGTAGTGTAAGCATGCTTATTTTCCACCTAATGACTATAATATATTATGTTTCTTTTCTGGTCCAAAGCTATCTCCTGGTTTTGTTTTATTTTGTTTGCATTCCACAAGAAATGCGCACGTCTCATTTGTTAAATTACACAAATAGTTACATAACTTGCACATTACAGCAAAACTATTCACCACCCACCATCAGATAAGTACAGCCATGTTTACACAGACCATTTCATGCTGGTTTTGGCTATAATGGAGCCCAAAGAAGCACAAAAATTATGCATACATTTTTCCATGTTCCCATTTAGCGCTTGCTTGTGGCTAAAAGATCTAAAACAAATGTCTGAGTGGCCATAGCTTAAATACTGATTGTGCTAGCAGTCAGGAAGGAAAAGTATTATATTGTAACCAAAAAACATAAGTGGTATTGAGTGAAGTAACAGCTGCAGCATTTAAACTGTGATATTAAATTAACACAATCAAAAGTAGAAGGCTGCACAAATATTCCCCACACCAGCCCCCACGTAACATAAATACCCAGCACACACCAGCACCCACATAACATTAATGCCCACCACACATTTTTTGCTATTCATTTTTTTTATGTCATCTGTCTCTGTTTATGTTGCTTTTTGTGCAAACCTTAAGATATTTTTTATTCCTTTTCTAATTAAAGTACAGTGTGCGGTTGTGCTTCTTGATGTCAGTATGTATTCTACTTAGCTCTAAAGGCACATCCTGAGCAATAATTTTTAAGAGATTGCATTAATATTTGAAGTAATCAGTAGCTCAAGAGAGCTACTTGTTGGATGAGTGCTTATATAGAATTAGATATCTATGCAGAATAAAAGTTTTCAGATTTAGTAGCTATAAACCTTAATAAAAAGATGAGTTATTATTCTGCCTTTTAGGACTTTAAGTTATGCTTTCGCAAGGATTTAAGCCAACAGTAACTTTTACCATAAGGGAGCTGTGTGAGAAAAGTAGTTTTTAGTAGTAGGGTTTTTTTCAGATTGTTGGGGCCCTGGCCATAAGAGTAGATTATATTTGGAAGGGCCACTAATATTGGAACAACATAATTTTAAGCCCCCTCTCCAACTATGTACATATTTATGTCTAATGAGCCTGTAGAAGAAAGTTGTTTTTATTTAGATACCCGTAGCTGGCGAGACAAATTTCGGTCATCCTGTGCTGATATGTAGATGGTGTTTGGTGAAAGGCAGCCTAAAGTGTCTCTATGTGAAATACATGAGTACATGTTCCTTAGTGAAATGTTTTACTTTATCCATTTATTCATTGTAACATACACCATGAATTATTGTAAGCATTTACTGTTTGTATTTGTTCACCTAGCACACAACAACTTCTTGATTATCTATGGTGGCGTTGTATGGGAGAAGCATTCTGCAGCCTTGTTGCAAGAATTTATCCTGACGGAGTGGCATTGGACTTGTCAGATATTGAAATAAGTATTGGATATAATGTGGACTATATTTGTCTTTAGGGAGCACTTATATTTTATGTATGTAATAACAGGCTATGTGGCACTAGTTGGCCACCTGTTCAGTCCTGGGAATGCAGGATCCTTCTCCACTGAATTGAAAAGGTGCAGCTACACACCTGTGAGAGGCCCAAATGTAGACCTGCACAGCAGTTGTTAGGATCCACAACACTAGCTCCAGATGATAGCTGCCAGAAAACAATTACTGTGAGGATTCACAACAGTAGTTCCAGATGACATCTGTCAAAAACAGTTCAAAATGACCACTACAAACACCTCTCAATTTCTTTAATCTGCACTCTGCTAAGAACAGCAATTTAGCTAGTCTTCTATCCTGGACTACCACACAGTTTTCTTTTTCTCTGCAATCAGCCCTTCAGTTAAAAGGTGAAGTCAGTCAGAACTTTTATATTGCTTGTGTGTAGCCTTTATAAGTCTCTCAGTTCTACCAAACGTTTTCAGGAGCAAAGTTTTGTTTTGGATTTCTCTGCTTGTGCTTTGAGGAAGACTTGTCTTTGTTTGACTATACATCACGATTCTAGCTTCTCTAGTCCTTCGACCTTGGCTTCATCCCCCCCCCCCCACTGTTCTGACTTCTCCAATCCCTTGACTTTGTCAATCACTTTCCTACTTTGTACAATCCTTTGACTTCCAACTTGTACCTCACGACCAGTCCTCTCAAGACTAAGCGACTTGGCTGGATGTGGTTTGTTTCTGATAGCTATTCCAGCCTATCTGGCTGGCGTAGCTATCATAAACTCAGGCAGCAAGTGAACAGTCAGTTCTTGAAGTTAATTATGTTGGAAGCAGCAAAAATGGGCAAGTATAACGATCTGAATGACATTGACAAGGGCCAAATTGTGATGGCTAGACAACAGGGTCAGAGCATCTCCAAAACGGCAAGCCTTGTGTGGTGTTCCCATTATGCAGTGGTAAGTGCCTACTAAAAGTGGTCCAAGGAAGGACAACCAGTAAAGCGGTGACAGGGTCATGGGCACCCAAGGTTCATTGATGTATGTGGGGAGCAAAGGCCCATCTGGTTCAGTCCCACTGAAGAGTTACTGTAACACAAATTGCTGAAAAAGTGAATGCAGGTTAGGATAGAAAGGTGTCAGAACAGACAGTGCATTGCAGGTTGCTGTGTATGGGGCTTCATAGACGCAGACTGATCAGAGTGCCCATGCTGCCTTCTGTTCGCTGCCGAAAGCACCTTCAATGATAACCTGAGAGCCATAACTGGACCATAGAGCAGTGGAAGAAGGTAGGTGGTCTGATAAATTATGTTTTTTTACACCATGTAGATGGCCGGGTTCATGTGCATTGTTTACCTGGGGAAGAGATCTCACCAGGATGCACTATGGGAAGAAGGCAAGCTGGCAGATACAGTGTGATGCTCCGGGCAATGTTCTGCTGGGAAACCTTGGGTCCTCTCATTCATGTGGATGTTTCTTTGACACGTACCACCTACCTAAACATTGTTACAGACCAAGTACACCCCTTCATGGCAACTGTATTCCCTGATGGCAATGACCTATTTCAGCAGAATAATGCACCCTGCCACACTGCAAAATAGTTCAGGAATAGTATGAGGAACATGACAAAGAGTTCAAGGTTTTGACTTGGCCTCCAAATTCCTTAGATCTCAATCTGAACGAGTATCTGTGGGATGTGCTGGAAAAACAATTCAGAGCCATGGAGGTCCCACTTTGCAACTTACATGACTTAAAGGATCTACTAATAATGTCTTGGTGCCAGATACCAAATGACACCTTCAGCGGTCTGGTGGACGTATACAATATAAGGCAGATGCTTTTAATGTTGTGGCTGATCCGTGTGTATATATGTGTGTGTGTGTGTGTGTGTATGTGTATATATATACACACACACACACACATACTTTCTCTCATGGCCAAACGTTTTGAGAATGACATAAGTATTGGTTTTCACAAAGTTTGCTGCTTCATTTTTTTTAGACCTTTTTGTTAGATGTTGATATGGTATACTGAAGTAGAATTACAATCATTTCATAAGTGTCAAAGGCTTTTATTGACTATTACGTTAAGTTTATGCAAAGAGTCAATATTTGCAGTGTTGACCCTTCTTTTTGGTAACAAAAAGGCAGAAGCTCAGACGAGGAGACTGTCTCCGGAATCCCTCTTATTTTGATGTTGTTATGTCTCGATCGATCTTCCATATCCGCTGCTTTTTCTTGAGAGGCGTTAAATTTCGCTCTCAGTTTTTCGTGTTCTGTGATTAGCTCGTTGTGGGAGGCCACCACTTCCTGAAATTTTTCTTCCAGATGATCCGTTCTACCTCACAGTTCAGTGACTTCACGTTGAATATCTGCAATTGATGACCTCATTTCTGATAGCTATTCTGACTTGAGTGTAGGAAGCATAGATTGCATAGCTTTAATTGTAATAGGACCATCCGCATCAACATGGTAGGGAGAAGATGGAGAGGCACTGTTGGGGCCCTCTCGTGAGGATGGTGAAGAAGCCGGCAATGCAACATTGGTAGGGTGCTTGTTTTTCCCTTCATTAGCGGAAGAGGAGGCCTGTGGTTTAAAGAATTGGGCCGGCGGGGATTGAATAGGTTTAACTCTTTTAGGAGCCATAGCGCTTTGCATAGGGCTAATTATAGGCTGAGAAAAAATAGATGCCAGGCCAAGGATTTCCAGTATTAACTGGGTGCAAGTTGAGAAGACTAGGCGGACCAGCGCCACTTGCAAGGGGTGTGCTGCAGCATGGTAGGGGACCCAGGAAAGCTCAGTCCAGCATTATACAATCCGCTTCCATTAAGGATTCCGCCGCTGACCACAACCGGAAGTCCCGTCCCGCGACCCAGAAGTGGGGAGGCCGAGGGACCACACTCAACCAGAGGCCGCAGCTTTGTCGGCCGCACACCCCCGATGCCGCTGTCTGACCCCGAACCTCGCTGGAGATTTTTAATAAATTTATGTGGTTTTTAAGAGGGTGTTGTTATTTATTTAACTTTTTTCTTTGTGGAACTACAGGTCCCAGCAAGCCAGGGATGTCAGGGCATGTTGGCACTTGTGGTTCTCCAAGTGCCAACATGCCCTGGCTGCCGTGGGTATGCTGGTGCTTGTAGTTATACAAGCAACAGCATGGCCACAGTTTTTAGGGCAAAAAAAAATGGTGTCAGTTTGTTTTTTTAACACTTTCTCGCCGTATTACCCTACTACCCACAGCCCAGGGGTAGTAGGAAGAGCCCTAGTGCTATCAGCACTGGGCTGGTTCTAGGGGGGGGGCCTGCTCGTTTTTTTCGGCGGACCCCACTCCCTAGGGAATCCAGCCCAGCGCTGAACAGTCTAGGGTTGGTTAGTCATTATGGCAGGGGGACCCCTGCCGTGCGTCCCCCTGCTATAGTGCCGCCAACCCTGGCTGGTTTGCCTAGTGCTGGTAAAGTGAAAATCGGGGGGACCCCACGCAAAATTTTTCCCCGATTTTCACGGGACCAGCACTAGTCAGGCAGCACTAGGGTTAAGCATAAATAGTGGGGGGACCTCACGCTTTTTTTTTTTTTTTTTAAACTTTTATCTATTCTTTAACTTTTAACCAGGGCCAGTGTAACAGTGATGTGTTGACAACTCACTGTTACAACACAGGCGAGTTTGCAAAACACAGGAGAGGTTGCTAAACTCGTGAGTGTTTACATCGCTCAAAATCGCCAGAGATGACCAGAGATTTTGAACATGAGTGTCAATATCGCAGCTTGATACATTTCCATTTTTTTTTTTAAAACTCGTGGGTAAACACCCTCGATTTGCCGCGATTTAAACACGCTGGCAAACTCGCACTTTGATACATTTACCCCCTGGAGTGAGACGGTTCGTGAAATGTAATCCCTGCTCTATATTCCACGGTCAAATGTAAGTGATATTATTAGAAAATGGAAGCGTTTAGGAACTACAGCAACTCAGCCACAAAGCAGAAGACCACGTAAAATCAGAGCGGGGTCAACGACTGCTAAGGCGCATGGTGTGTAAGCTGAAGAGTTCTGAATTTTCATCTGACTGTGTGGCAGTCAAATGGGCGAGTCTGGGTTTGGCAGATCTGGGAAAATATTATCTGCCTGACTGCATTATGCCAACTGTGATGTTTGGTGGTTATGGTATGGGGCTGTTTTTCAGGGTTTGGGCTAGGCCCCTCATTTCCAGTAAAGGGCAATCTTAATGCTTCAGCATACCAAGTCATTTTGGACAATGCTATGCTTCCAACATTTTGGCAACAATTTGGGGAAGGCCCTTTTCTATTGCAACATGACTGTACCCCACTGAACAAGGCAGGAAATATAAAGACATGGTTTGATGAGTTCGTTGTGAAAGATCTTGACTGGCCCACACAGAACCCTGGCCTTAACCCCATCGAACACCTTTGGGATGAACTGGAACAGAGATTGCGAGCCAGGCCTTCTTGTCCAACATCAGTGCCTGACCCCTCCCACAGAAACACGCCAACATCTAGTGGAAAGCCCTCCAAGAAGAGTGGAAGCTGTTATCACTGCAAAAGGGGGACCAACTCCATGATAAAGTATATGTATTGGAATACAATGTCATTACAGTCCCTGTTGGTGCAATGGTCAAGCGTTTGAATACTTTTGTCCATATAGTGTATATAATTTGTGTATATTGTATATTATTTGTGTTAAGTTGAGCAAAGATGCACTTATTCATGTGTATTGACTTTTGATGTAAGTTATAATGTATTAATGTTTTTACCGCTCTTGATGTCATTGGATAATTTTCAAACTTGCCTCTCAAGGGACATAATAGTAGCAGCTAAAATATATGTTCCTGTGCAGCATAAAGTACCAAAAGCTACAATAAATGTTAGAAATATGGCATATTTTTATTTTGTTAAGCTATGTATAATCTCCTATGATATTCAGTCAGCTGGAACATTTACTTTGAGACACCAGCTATAATGATGCTAGGTTAAAGCTCTCCTGTTTATAAGCTTTTTGAATAGTATCTCACCCCATTTAACAAGGCATAGATGCCCCTCTCTTTATCTTGCAGTTTCATAGAATGTCTGGGAACATTCACAAGCGGTTTGCTCACAGTCAAGGTTCTGGTCAGAGAGCCACAACAATCTGTAAGAATAATACAGAGAAATAAATTGGACTTGACTTGCAGCCAATGTTTGTGAGAGGCAATCCTAGGAGGGAATATTTCTTTTTTTATTCCATCATATACTGCAAGATACATGCTCACAAAGAGCTTAGGACCAGATTTCCACACAGAAATGAGAAAAAACTTTAATTTCTAGAAATTATTGATAGAGATATTCACCTATCATATTTCTGCAATCCAGACTTTGACATACACTCCACCCATGGCAGGCTAATTTGATTTGACCTTTACCTGTATATAGGTGACTGCAGGGCTTTGCATGGTGTAGCAGCTCTGAAAATCTGTCACCTCACAGAGTTGCAATGAGTGACACACATGTTTAAGCTTCTGGCTTGCTTCTGACCTTCCCTCTGGATCATCCTTGTGTACTGCGCTATCGTTTGTTGGCATCCGACCCGGACTGTACGACCATTCCTGTTCTTTCCTGCTGCACTGTTAACTAGCTTGGAGAACCCGCGCACCTCACGCAGCCAAGCCCATACCTCCGTGTGGGGGGTCCCTGGTGAATACCGGTGGGTGCATTAGACTCCGCCCCTCTGTCTAGTGGTGTCAATATCAGTCAGCGGCAATCTCAAAAGTAATTATCGTGACAGTATATTACCACAACGCTGTTTTGTTAGCTAGTAAACTAGATATATGGTAGGTATATTCTGACTATGTGATGGACATAAGCAGGGGCGGTTTAAGATATTTGAAAACATTCTGAAAGTGGCCTCATGTAGTAGGTGTGGCCATTTTTTTTAGTGGGCGAGGTCAAATCAGCAGGAGGCAGGTCACTGGTGTAGGTGCTGCCATGTAGCCAGATATGGAAGTGACCAGCATGCTATTGCTTTAGACGGTATTAAACCATCCTCCAAACATACCAGCAAAGCTGCGCACTCCGTTAGCTGCAATTAGTTCCCCCTTAAAGCAAACCAGCATAAAGAGGGACATAATTCCCAGCAGTCGGGACAAAGTCCCACCACAATCGAGAACTTTGTCAGTCTCTCCTACCTGTTCTTGCAGCTTTCACTACCTGCTGGTGACTTAAGTTCAGTTGCTGCTGGAATGGACCAACTCCAATTGTAAATCAATAGCATTCACAGTTAACAAATAGACTTATTCCCCCTAAAAATTCCCCCAACATTATATTATTAGCATCTTCCATTACTTCAATAAATACCCACACAGACAGGCTACAGCAATCAGTTACACCCCGACATTACAGTACAACCCCTCAGCACATTCATATTACTGCAACCCATAACCCCCCTCCCCACCCCACCCTCAATCCAATATCACCCCTCTCCTCCCACATAACACCAATAGCTGAGAAGCACCTGTACTAAAGTCCTCCACAAATTCTGCCTGTCCCCTCCAGCATTGCACGAGTCTTGGGTTAGGATGCAGTCTTGTGCTTTAATGAGATTTCTGTTTGGAAGCGTACAGATAAAACTCATAGGGGGGAATTCAACTGACCGCATTACTGACAAAAGTAACGTGGCCTGCGCTTTATTACTGATATTACGGTAATAGTGCGCATAATTACCATTAATACGTTGGCAGTAATAGGCTGCGATATTCTGGGGGGCATTGAATTCCCCCCTTAAACCCCTGATCCTTACAATTTACTAACCACTGAAACAAACCCCAGAAACCTGGTGATTGTTATATTTAGGATCTTAAATTACTCAGGTGAAAGACTAATATTTTATGCTTGATCCATTGTGTTGCAATAATTTATGACTTAATATTTCATGACTGCCAAAAAATAACTTATTCAGAAGTTATTCAGCTTCAGCCAGAAAAGATTATATTATAAAACCATTTCATCTGTAACATGCTATTTCCACCTCCCTGCTAATATTGTGTATACAGCATGTATGTATTTTTTATTGTATAATTTGTTATTCTCTTACTCAATGACATAAGATGTCTAATATTATTTAGGAAATATAGCACTGTTCACACGTGAAAGGTGAAACAGCTAGAGTGCTAAAAAGGTCACTTATTTTGCATGACTAACTTTTGTGACAAAATACCAAAAACCTAGAGTCCCCACACATTATACCAATACCAGCCCCACCTCTCTCCCCACACTACACCAATATCACACACACATCTCCTGCTGTGTCTGCCATTCAGATACACATCACTTTGAGCAGGAAGAGCATCAGAGCTCCCTTCCCTTCTGATCAGGTTCCAAGTCTTTTCAGCAGTCACTGAGCAGTGAGTGATAGCCCCTGTTGCTGGCTGCTGACATTGCGAATGCAAGGGGTCTGGGTGGGAGGGGAACGGTAGAGCAAGACAAGAAGCAGGAAGGGGAGGGACCATTCTGCCTGAAATAGTACCACTAATTCCACAGCGCTGTACAGAGAACTCACATCAGTCCCTATCCCAATGAAGCTAAAAAGTTTAGGGGAAAGAAACATTAAGTGGCCTCATGACTTAATGGGGCTTGCCGGCCTACCAGGAAAACCCCCGATGAGGTCTATGGCCAATCTGCCCCTGGACAAAGGGCGATATAATATGTTGAACAATTAGATGTTATGTGCACAAGATTTACACATTGTTACTTATTTGCAATACTTTAAACACTTAGGGGGGTATTCAATTGTTAGCGTTAACGGAAAAAAACGAGCGCTCAAAAAATTTTAGTGTTAATACGGTAATTACTCTCGCCGCTCCCTGAGCGGGGAGCTGAAATTCCGCGAGTAAACTACTATATTAACGCTTTTCTCGCGCAATATTACCGTATAAACGGTAATATTTTTTGAGCGCTCGTTTTTTTCCGTTAACGCTAACAATTGAATACCCCCCTTAGCATTTACTTTATTCTGTTTGATTTTTTTATTATATATCATGCAAGTGTATTTTTTTGTCATCAAATCATACTATGCACAGCGAGCAAGTTTCAACCTTTATTGTTGTGGTGCCATGCAAAGTACAATCAAAGGGTCACAAACCGGCAAATTGTTTCCCGCATTGACTATTGCAATTCTTTGGTTCTGAAATGTAAGTGGCTACAAATATGAAATTCTCCATTGGTTGTTTAAAAAACATCAACCTTTTGGACATTATTTTTATTGGTAAATGTAATGTATTTTTCAAAAACATTCCTCTACTTGTTGGTAACTTAAAAGACTATACCTTATTGGAGATTTTGGGCTAGATTTAATAAGAATCGAGTTTGGTGGCAGTTTTAAACCACCACACATCGCCGAAGTTTAGTGGTCCAAACCACGGCATTTGCTATAGGGCGTTTTGAGGCTGTGATTTAAAATGGATGGCGATGTGTAGCGGATTGAAAGAGCTAAACCGACATCAAAACTGCCATCCAAAAGACAGGACAGGACAGTTTTAATACCTGTTTCTGAATGGCTTGATAGTAAACACCATTGACGTTTAAATTATTTGGACAATCATTATTTATTGATCAAGGGGCAAAATTAATTTAATATTAACTTATGGGGATTGTTTTTTCCCCCCATTATATTAAGGGCACACAATTATTTAATTGTTATATTATTCAGACACTATGCAATGCCAGTTGTGCAACATAAATAAGTATATCCATCATTAACAATCACTTAATATTATTATATATTCACATTTGCCACATAATATATTGCTATAATAGTGCCCCCTTAAAAAAAAAAAAAAATTCTCCCTAAGTTAATATTAAATTCATTTTGCCCCTTAATTAATGATTGCCCAAATATTATAAATGTCAATGTTGCTTTCTCTTATGTTCTGAATGGCAAAATAGATCAATCAGCAGCAGTTTGAACAATCTCGCCACTCACAACCACCTCTTTTATTTTGGCCATTTGGATGGCGGTTTTGCAAAACCCAGCTTAGTAAATCCAATGGTCTGTATGTTCATCATTTTTAAAATCGGGACGGCGATTTGTAAAGTGGTGGTTTTGAAAATGACAATTCTGGCCATTTTGATGGTGGTTTGGGCTTTAGTAAATCTGACTGTTCAAAACCGCCGGAAAAATCGCAGAAAACTAGCGGTTTCAACAAACCGCCCTTTAGTAAATTTATCCCTTGGTGTTCTCCAGAATTTGATGTAGTAAACCAACATAATTTGTTTCCCATAAACATAAATCTACCTGACGTGCATACCTACTTAACTGTCTGCCCTACGGCTGAGGAGGAAAGACTGTTCAGTGTCAAAATATTCTGGTACCATTAGATACACTGTTAGATTGCTAAATTACACTGGCGATATATTTTTACTAAATTGAAGCTATAAGGATTTTTTTTATTGTGGCAATAAAAAAATATTTATCTTTTGGTGGAGTAAAAGACCTATTGATGAATAGGTCTCTTCGTCTATTTCTTCCTGCTTCTTTAGATTATCACATTATCACACTTACATGTAGTGTTGTCCTCACTAACATCACACAAGGACAGGTCACTATTTTCTACAAGACCAGAACACTCATCTTATAATGTAATTTGTGCTACTGTGAACATTCCAAGAATCTGATTGAACAGGGTGTTCTGTCCCTGCATACTTCAAAATTAGGGATATCTGGATGAGCTAGAGAATATATAAAGCTGATCTGATAATTAGTTTTGCCTTCAAAGCCATTGCCGTTTTAAATTTCCCCTGCAAACTCGCTGAATATCGGCAACTTGCAAAATCCGCACTTTAATACATTTAGCCTCCAGGTTTTTGACCACCTGGTGCACTGGAAAGGTTCTAGTTTTTCTGGACCTATCCTCAAACAGAGGATAATGCATTTCATATCTAGTTGTCATGCATAAAGAGTTTATATTCTGTGGAACAATATAAAACATAATTAATTGTCTTATTAAAATTGACCTCCCATGTTGCCATTGGGAAATCTTTAAAAGATTAAACGTTTTCCCATATTCATATCAAGTGTGATAAGGGCACACTTCTGGTGATGCATACACAAACAACTTCTTCTTGAATAAACAGCGCTTTTCTTGTTCACTTTACAGATAAATAGCACAATTTCCATCAGGATGACACCAAGAAACCTAACACTGACTAAACACAGCTCTTCTGTCTAGACACCGGCTACTATCTGGGATTGGTCACACTGAACAATGATTCATTTTAGCCAACACATATTTGTGGTTCTTCAATGTCCACTGTCAATATTTCTTTACAGTAATAAAGTTGGTAACAGATGCTATTGACACATACCCCTCAGATCATTACAGATGACATACAGTTATTAATATTGTGTATAAATCTGAAAAATAGCATATCTTAGGGATGATATATGCTTAAGATATAAGATGTGAATTTAGTATTTATATAAAAACCAATATGTACGTGATGCCTGTATAAACAATAAGGCTATAGTTTGATAGTAAAGTAATTGATAGGAATAGTCCCCAAATAAATTTGAGACTAATCCATAATAGATGGAATATCCTACAAAGGTGTAAGATATCCTAGATTAATATGTGGGCTTCAGAAAAAGATATAACAGCTGTATCTGGGGACGATCAGGAGATAAACCAGCTGGTTAGGGCACTTGGTATCCTTAACAGACGATCAGATATAGAGGTAAAGTGCCAAAATAATATTTGGTGAAATATGATAGCTGTATCCCCTGGATCGTGGGTTTGCCAAAGCCTTACGGAGCGAAACGTGTGTTGGCATGTTCGCTTTGCTACACTCCTTCCTTCCGCTCTAATCAGCTGAACCCCCCGATGATGCCGAAATTATCATTAGGCGGGGACTTTTCACATAAACCCATCATTTTAGGTTGAAACTATGCAGTAGACCACTATAAAACAAATACATAGGTGTGCAGATCTCACCCTAGTGATCCCACACACCTTTACCAGTAGGCCTCTCTGTGTGTATTTGGGCCTCCTAAAATCGAGACTATTATATTCCATCTTAGACTCTCCAGCATGACCCCCTCTATCGTGTCCAAAGTGCTCTGTTCCCAAACTTCGAATTTAATTTACTGTTACAGTTACCTGTGCTGAATTAAATAATGAATGTGTTTTTGTTTTTTGAACACCAATTACTTAACTCAGCACGGGTACAGCAACTGCAGATTAAGTGGGGAATGGGTGAGATTCACAGGGTGGAAGGGGGTCATGGTGGAGAGTGTGCTATCTAACACGCATATTGAACAATCTGTGTATATTGGCCTAAACATCAACAGTCTTCTAATTAATATTTACCTGCTGCCTCTGCAGAATAACTAGATCTAATTCATATCTGCTATGTCTACCATGACTTAAATAAATAACATGTGTTTCTTTTTGTATGTTCAATACTTATTACATAAACAACAAAAGGAAGTCTCAAATTCCAGGATTTCCTTGAGCTACTGAAATGCTTGACAATAATTTTTGAAGCCAGCACTTTATAAGAAGACGCCCTTCTGCAAAGCACAATTTTAGCAGGCACAGATACGGTACATTCACTAACCTGCAGAACCGATTACACAAATTGCCTAGAAATTGAGGTCATATATTTGTTAAACATTCCTGATATTAAACATTAGTGGCTACATTTATTTATGGACTATGTGCGCACTTATACCCATCAGTACATGAAACAGATAAACATGACATGACATATCTGATCTCGGATATAAGACATTAAGCATTAACTGAAAGCTCAAGTAGCAAGCTATACGGCAAGGAATGAGTACTTGAAAATTTCACAACACTAATGGGCATTAACAAAACTAAAGAGTGTATTAATTAATATGCTAAATAGCTTGTCACTGGAGCAATATAATTAGAAGAGCGGGTGCTCACATGTTTAAATTTGCTTTTTAAAAGGTAAACACTGCTTTAGACTACTAAAGGTGCATTTATATAAAGCAGTCACAAGAGTTGTTACAGATTTCAATTATTTTTATTTGTGCATATTTATATTTTCCATTGTTGCTAATTTTTTAGTTCAAATTGCTGTCCACACCTTTTTAGAAATGTTACCACTGTGTATTCGAATTAAGTAGTATTCTTCATAACAATTGTAAAACGACTCCCCACAAATTAAGCGGACTTGCATTTTTGTAATATACAGTTGCTGCTACAGGTATTGTTTTGTGTTTTTACAAATGGTACGTTCTGATTAAGTTGGCCAACCTTAACTCTACTGGTAGTCAGTAAAAATGTAGTGGAATTTTCAGCCGCCAGCAAATCTTTCTGAGAACATAATGGTTGTCACAGGAATACCAGATTAATGTAACTTAAAATGACTCTGTAAAGTTGTAAACCCCTCACTTATAGTCCCTACACCCCACTTTCTCGAGATGCTGCTAATACATTTAGGTATCACATAATAATGTGTCCAGAAAGTGCTGGGCCTCAGGAAATTGTTGTAAAAATTGTAAGTAATAAGTATTTCCAGAGGTTGCAGACATTAAAAGTTATTTACAAACAGATAATATGCAGACGTGCAGCACATTTAGTGTTGCTCAAATATATTTATATGACCACTTTGCATATACTACTTTGGTGGGGGGAGGTTTAGTCCCCTTGTGCAAATGCTTTGTGCAAGTAATTATGGGAAAGTCCATTTTGAAAAAAAAGTTTTTTAAAATGTCTCTCCAAAGCTTTCTATCACTTTTAGACAACCCTCTCAATTTGTCAATGATCTTATAGGTGCACACTTGAGGCAGGGGGTTTGCTGTTGCCAAGAAACGCCCCTTAAGACCCTATTTCACTGTAGATTAGATTTATGCATTTTTGCATTCATGAGTAAATCTGGCTGCAGCACAGTCTCCTTGGAGCACTGTCTCAGCGAGCTAAGGAGACATCAGTGTCAGTGATCAGAATCAAAAAGTTGCTTATGACTGTAACCCTTAGATGAGACTGACGCCCCAGAATGCCGTGTACATTGGCCAGCACTCTAGCGCTTCTTTCAAACATGCTCATGGTGGAAGTAAGCTCATACGTATACCATACTTGCCAACTCTCCCGGAATGTCCGGGAGACTCCCGCATTTTGTGAGAGTCTCCCGGACTCCCGGGCGAGTGTGGCAAAATCCCGGATCTGCCCACTTCCTAGTGAAGTGTGAAGTGGGCAGAAAAAGGTCACAAACGCCGCGATTCCTGGTGAATCGCGGCATTTGGCCCCGCCCGGGTCCAAAATGACGCGGATTTTGATGGCCCGCCCCCCATGACGCTCACCTCCTCCGCAGGCTCCCGGATACCAACATTGTAAGGTTGGTAAGTATGACTTATACTGTATGTATATTGTGGCAATTGGGATACTTTGACACCTTCTAGTGGAGGAAAGAGTGATGGTACCTGGGAAACCACAGCCTAAAGGTGCAGAGAGGGTTAAATCTACTCTCTCTCTCTCACACACACACACACACACACACACACACACACACTCTCTCTCGTGATAATATATCTTAATATACCTAAATTTGAAGCGTTTACAGTGACAGACATTAATAATAATGGATAATCCTAGACAACCTTCCACAAGAATGGGCTATAAAATCCAGTTGTGTGAAGCAAAGTGGTGCATTTAATAGAAAGGGTTAATGTCACCTTTAAACAGAGTAATGTGAAGGAATGGGTGTTTTTTCCTGTATGTCCAAGTAACGGTTAGAGTGAGCATTGCCTCTACTCAATTCATATTCAAATATCAAGATACAAATTGCAGTAACAGAGTGGAGCAGTTAATGAACACAAATAGTTATTTGTCCCTTTCTGACAAGCTAGGGGCTCCCACTTCCCCATCCAGACTCCATAGCTCAAACCGCTTCTTCCGCACTGAGTTACACTAAATGTGCTGTTGATTATTAAGCAGATGGGCTGCACATTCCTTTAACCCATGCTATTTCTCCTCTGAATGCTGAGAAGGCGCATCCTGAAGAAATTGAATAGTATTTTAGGTTGTGTGTTGTAGTCACAAAACAATTATATATTTTGTATATAAAATTCTATGCAAAGTTTCCTGTATCTGTGATGTTGGTTTTGTGCTTTGTCTGTAGCATGTCCTGTATTTGTCCAGTGTCTTAGCAATAGCTTTTCACAAGGTTTGTGAAGGCGAGAATGCATTGATATTTAAAACCATAAGCTATAGCCTGATAGGCTATTATGACTTGGCCAGCATAGGAACAGGATTAGGAGGGGCAGATGCAATTGGCCGCAATGTTGTTGAGAACACACACACACACATTGCGGCCGGACTTTATTACTGTTTATACGGTAAAAAGCACCTCTATGTGGTGAGAGCATCTCCACGTAGTGTCTCGTGGCCCTTCTGGGACACTACGGGACGATTATATTTAGAATTAAATCTGCCCCAACATGTTGAATCTCAGTAATATTGAAAATACAGTTAAAATACTGCATTGTTCAAATAAAAAAAAAATAAACTACACAAAGAGGAGCCTTCAAATAGCTATAATACAGTTTACATGTCTGGGGTGCTAAGGTTTTGGTTGCACTATAACGTAATGTAATGTCATTTTGCTACTATTTTATATGGAGGTATGGATTTTATAATGTTACAGTAGACTATAATTAAAATGAGAACTGTTATGACCGTCTAGTTGCTATCCAGTAACGATTGCCACTTCCAGTGATGTGGTTCCAAAGCACAATGTGATTTTAAAGTAGCAGAATAACAAGTCAGAATAAAATAAGTACAGCCGTTACTTAGCAGGCGCTCTGGATCCAGTATACAGCATTCAATCCAGAAGTCTGTGGTCAAAGAGACTGAATACTGGTCCCAGAATCCCTGCTTATATACAGTTAGTGATACAGTGAAAACAATACATATAAGTTGACTTGCTTCCATAGGTTTAGGCTTCAGGAGGGTCCAGTGCAATGTAGGTCATTGGCCAATTCAAAAGATCACATCCAAAGGTGGGGGTCAGCTCTCCTGGAGATGCATTCCAATCTTCCTGCCAATAACCTGTTTAAACTGGTCTATTTGCATTACACAGACAATATCATTCTAACCATTTATTCCCTACAATCCAGATCTAGCATAGGCAAGG
Organism: Mixophyes fleayi; assembly: GCF_038048845.1. Taxonomy (NCBI): domain Eukaryota; kingdom Metazoa; phylum Chordata; class Amphibia; order Anura; family Limnodynastidae; genus Mixophyes; species Mixophyes fleayi. The sequence goes on along the minus strand of NC_134408.1, from coordinate 106,907,578 downwards.
TGCGATCAGTTCAGCGATTGAACCTGACGTCTGCAAATAAATAGGGGCTTAGAATGATACCAGACATGATATGTTTCCTGTGACCTGAACCTTAGATCTCACTAACGTATATATAACATTATAATATTTAACCATAAACTCTGCCACTTTCTACCTAAATGACTATGTGTTGCAAATACTTTTACATATGAGCTAATTACAAGTGTATGCGTGCGTGTAAATGCGTGTATAAGTGTTTGCCACGTGTTGCGGTTAAATTATGCTCCTCCACGCCGTAGCGTTCTATTCGCATACCTTCAGACAAAAGACAACCAAGTTGTTCGATATTAATTAAAATGATCATATCCAATTATCTGACTTCGACAGAACAGAGTATGCTGTGGATGTGCCGCAGCTCTCGCATTTTTTGCATCTATTCGTGATCATGGTTGATGCTGAATGATAGTAAGGAGGTGGGTTCTACAGCCATGTTTTAGGTCGCAGCACCCTTTCTTGTGATGCATTCTGAGTGGCTGAGCACTATTGTTTGATAGTAGTGGAACTGCTGATACAGCGCTCACTCTGGACCTTGCAATCCTGTCATCCAGAGGAACAGTCTAGGTAGGTGCTGGGGATAACATATTATTGTGTTGTATCTATTCATATATGTTATCAGGTATATACTGAGCTTTCTTATAGTATTATATGTAGGCTTGCAACTAATGTGGAACCACATGTTCCAGTATTTCTGCCAGGTTTGCACCACAGTTCGCAATTTACAGGTTGCCTCATTCGTGATTTTATAATACATTGTGTTAGATTATTGTGAGCCTAGACTTGCTTAAGACACTTGCAGAAAATTGTTATGTACATATACCAGCATCTATGGAGGGAAACCAGATCTATTGGCTGGCACACTCGCTATTTCATGGGCCTCTACCATTGTATTCCCCCAGGGGGGGCTTTCATGCCCCAGTCAGACACTGGCCACTGCTCACTCTCATCCTAGCTGCTGGCTGACACTACTTCCCTCCCCATGTTATAAGAGCAACTGGATTGGTTGCTCTGAACAAGTAGGTGGGAGGAGGGATCCAGGACAGATTGGTGGTATATGGGGAGTTACAATCTAGGGCAGCGGTTCCCAAAGTGTGCGCCGCGGCTCCCAGGGGTGCCGCGGCGCTGTCACTGGGGTGCCGCCGGCCAGCCATAGAAAAAAACAAAGAACACAAAAACTTACCAATCCGTGCGGCGCTGGGACCCAGCATCTTCCTCTCTCACGCAGCTTGTCATTCAGTGGATTGGTAAGTTTTTGTGTTCTTTGTTTTTTTCTATGGCTGGTGCGCGGCAGAGGGGGCAGAGTGAGAGGGAGCGGGACAGCGTGAGAGAGGGCAGAGGAGGGGGACAGCGTGAGAGAGGGCAGAGGAGGGGGACAGCATGAGAGAGGGCAGAGGAGGGGGAGAGCGTGAGAGAGGGCAGTGTGTCTGGATGCAGAGGGGGCAGTGTGTCTGGATGCATAGTGTCTGGATGCAGAGGGGGCAAAGTGTCTGAATGCAGAGGGGGCAGAGTGTCTGGGGGCAGAGGGGGCAGAGTGTCTGGATGCAGAGGGGGCAGTGTGTCTGGATGCAGAGGGGGCAGAGTGTCTGGATGCAGAGGGGGCAGTGTGTCTGGGGGCAGAGTGGATGCAGAGGGGGCATTTTTGCATACAACTAAATAAGTATTTCTGTCCTGACCTAAATACTTATTACAATTTTTTGACCCAACTACTTCTAAAACAGGACTGCTCAGTAATTATTTTAGAGGGGTGCCTTGAAAAAATTATGGAGACTCTAAGGGTGCCGCGAACTGCAAAAGTTTGGGAATCACTGATCTAGGGGACTTGTTCAAAAGTGAAAAATATGGATATATGATTTGTGAAGACAGAAGAAACATTTTAGCTCATGTTCAATGCATGAAATACTTCTTCCAAAAACAAAGTATCAGATTAAATAAAAAAAAAATAAAGAATCTTGTATAATTGTAAAATCCATTAACTGCATCATTAAGCACAGAAATATTTTCATACATAGAAGCAGAAACCAAACAATTTAAGTATTAAAATCTGTTTGTCCACTGACAACGTCCGTAGATGTGAAAGCAGTGGCTGATTATGTCATAGTTTAATTACAAATTAATTATTATCAATATTTTCTTTTTATGGCTGGGTATTTATATGTCACAGCTCTGTGTACCCTCTCTAAGAGAGAGAAGTAGGCAGAACCCCATCAGAAGCCTGTCAGTGACTACATGTCACATTGTGTGCCTAGAGCAAGCTGTTCTCACTGCAGTCTGATCTTCACGCATCACCACCAGCAGCCACAAAGCGAGACATTGAAACAGTCGCCCCTTCTAACATTACGGCTAACATCGGAGTCTATACTTTGTCAAGTCACACACTGTATTTATTTTGGGAGATGTGCTTGCAAAATTACAAAGTAATTGGGACGTCCTTGTGATTGACGCACTGTCCTCTGCAACCAAACAACAGCTGGCCAATAATACAGCATAAAACACAAGATCTTGCAGAGTAAGGCAACGCATTAAATGCTCTCACTTTATTAAATATAAATCCTGCACAAGCTGGAGGATTAGCATTTAACATTAAAGGGGAAGTGAAATAAAAAAGGAAGTTATATAGTATATTGACCTGTCCTTTTCTGAACATCCTCAAAGTATTTTATCCTCCTCCTCTTCCAGAGATGCTTGGGAAAAGGTAGGCCAGAATAGGTATCACTGCTGTGCTCTATGGAGTTGCTGTGAGCATTTGTACAGAAATCACTGACAGTCATTTACAATGAGTGGGCACAGCCCAGTGCAAGGCCAAGATTGCCTGTTTGTGATGTCATTGAGAATGCATTTGCGCTCTCTCTTTCTAGATGCTACATGATATGACACCATTCTACAAAAAAAGCAGTTCAAGGAAGTTTAGATTATATACCACAATGTATATTTATAATGATAGAGACATAGAATTTGACGGCAGATAAGAACCGCTTGGCCCATGTAGTCTGCCCATTTTTTTTTATTAACCTATGGTAACCTCAAACCAGTTGGCGGATCCAGGGGGGGGCGATTGGGGCAATCCCCCCCCCCCCCCTAGCAGGGGTTTGCTGCCGGCGGCTGCTCACTATGTGCAGGTTTCGTTCAGCAGGTTGTGTTTTAAAAACAATCAGAGCGTCTGGGCAGCACACTCTCCCTGCCTGTCTCTACCGAACGGACCTGCACATAGTGTGCAGCCTGGGCAGCCTTAGCTGTCAAGAAAGGGTGCGGGGACTAAATCGCCCTCCCTAATTCGCCCCTAGTAAAATTATTTTCTAGATCCGCCCATCTACCCTATTTGGTCCTTTAATCTTTGTAAGGATATCCTTATGTCTATCCCAAGCATGTTTAAATTGCTCTATTGTATTAGCCTCTACCACCTCTGATGGGAGGCTATTCCACTTATCCACTACCCTTTCTGTGAAGTAGTTTTTCCTCATATTTCCTCTGAACCTACTTCCCTCCAGTGTCAGTGCATGTTCTCATGTTCTAATACTTCTCTTCCTTTGAAGAATGTTTCCCTTCTGCACCTTGTAAAACCCTTGATGTATTTGAAAGTTTCTATCATGTCCTCCCTTTCCCTCCTCTGTTCCAAACTATACAGAGTAAGATCTTTTAGTCTTTCCGGGTACGTTTTGTGCTGTAGATCATGCACCATTTTAGTTGCTCTTCTTTGTACAGTCTCTAGTGTATTTATATCCTTCTAGAGATATGGCCTCCAAAACTGAAGACAGAATTCTAGATGAGGCCGTGCTAATGACCTATAGAGGGACATTATTAATTCTTTCTTTCTGCTACGGATTCCTCTCCCTTTGCAACCAAGCATCTGACTTGCCTTTCTCATTGCTTTGTTACATTGCTTATCTGCCTTTAAGTCACCTGAAATAGTGACTCCTAGATCCCTTTCCTCCTCAGTAGTTTCCATTATATTGCCATTAATACTTTATTTAGCCTTTGGGATTTTGAGACCCTAGTGCACGATTTTGGCATTAAACTATAGTTGCCACGCTCTTGACCATTCCTGTAGTCTACCTAGATCATCGATCATTTGTTTTATCCCTCCTGGTGTGTCTGCCCTGTTGCATATCTTTGTGTCATCTGCAAAAAGGCATACTTTCCCTTCAATACCATTTTCAATATCTCCAATAAAGATATTAAAAAGCACTGGTTCAAGTACAGATCCTTGGGGTACTTGAGTGGTAACCTTTCCCTCCTGTGAATGCACTCCATTTCCTATAACTCTTTGTTTTCTATCCTGCAACCAAGAGCTTAACCATTCAACCATCTTAGAATCCAATCTGAAGCTTCCAAGTTTATTTAACAGTCTGCGATGTGGGACAGTGTCAAAAGCCTTACTGAAATCCATATAAGCTACTACTACGGCCCCCCTTGATCTATTATTTCAGTCACCCAGTCACAAAAGTCAGTAAGATTTGTTTGATGTGATCCCCCCCAGTTAATCCATGCTGTTTGGGATCCTGTAACTTACTGGATTTTACGATATTCTACAACTCTTGCTTTTAAGAGTGTTTCCATTATGTTGTGAATAATGCAATTAAATGTACACATTTGTGGTTAGTTGCTATCGTATTGTACACTGTTGCGATCACATCTGTTTTATTAATACTATTGTTTTGTTGTGTATAAAATCAGACTTTATATAACATTATATTAAGAATGCTTTTGTAACTCTTTAATGGCGGGAGCCTGAGTGGAAATACTTGTGTAACCAGTACCTGGTGGGTGACTGGAGAGATGAGCAGTTGGTCACATGCACAGTTACAATGGAGAAAGACACAAGCCTCAAGAACGAACAACTGAAGAGCTGACCTATAGTGAACAGTGTTATTGGACTGTCCCTGACCTTTGACCTACATGAAAGTGACCAGTGTAACTGTGACTGAAACTCCTGTTATACAATTGACCGTCCTGCATCCTATTGTGCATTAATAGCTCATCCCTTTGGAAAGCAAAACGTTCATTATTGAAGCTTGGCGTTGGTACTGGCTGCGCGTGTGCTTTAACCTCAGGCTTTTGGCGCTATTTTGAAATTTTTTGTATATTATTTCTGTACTTGAACACAACTCTATTTTTAATAAACTGCTTTTTCTGCTTTGGTTCCACAACCTGATCGGACATCCACTTATTTACCTTTAATATAGTTTCTGGTTAAAAAACAAAAATTAAAAACAGCCCCCACCCTAGAGGGTTCAGGATCACTGATGGCCCAAGTCTCTGGGAACAAGTCTATGCTTTTCTTTATCTGTATATTCCTTAATATTTGAAGCCAGCTTGAAAGAAGGACATACAGGAAGTTCAGTCATTGCAGAACCTGCTAACATTGCTGATTGGAATATATTAGGGCTGAGTTCCAGTCCACTCAAACTATTAGAATTAGAACTTCCCTTCTCATTCACCTCTTAGCATGATCGTGTCCAATGCACTGAAAATAGAACAGGTTCTAGGTTCTATATAGCACTAAGATGTAAACAAGAAGGATAACTTGTCATAGAAAACAATGTTTATCCAGGCTAATATGTTAATGTCTTTAGTGTTCTACTGACTCCTCTGGATCACTGTCTGCCTGATGTATCTGTGAGGGGAATATGCCAGAATAGCAGCACATTGGAAACCCAAATGTTAAATCCCAGGAGGTTCCTAACACTATGTTTTGGGGGAAAGGGCATTTTAGGATAATAAGGGGAGGGGTAAGGGAAAAAGGATATTTGAAAAGTACAGAGAAATGGAAATTAAATATAGGGTGGTAAGAAGAATAGATATTCTATTTTTATCACATATTCAAACTATTAGAGGGATGTTGAAAAAATCCAATTATTAGGTGCAAGCAAACTACAGGAGTTCTGCATTATGCATTTATTAGAAAACAGTATCTGAGTGTAGAGGCAGCCCTTTCCAGGGTTGTATAATATCGATTGAAGTCTTCACTCACCAAATGGGGTTGCAATGCCTCCACACGGATCTGTCTCTCTGGGCTCATATTTGGTAACAAGTTAACCCGTGCATGATACTCATGCATTCTAGTCAAATCAAGCTACTTAAGGTCTTAAAAAGGTTCTTGTCATGCGTTTGGGCCTAGCCCAGGCCTCCTCAGGGGAAGAGCGTTACTTCCCGACGCAAGCGGCCTTTTTAATGTGTGTTCATGAGGTAAAATTACCTCACAAAAATGAGTTTGACCCCTCAACTCGTAAATTTAGCCTTTACTACCCCTCCCACGGGGGGAAGGGGGGATGATGGAAGTTAACTGACTTGACTATTCTAATTTTTTTGTCAAATAATGTCAGTATACCAAATTTCAGGTCAATTGGATGAGCCCTTTCTGAGAAAATAGTTTTTTCCACACACACACACACACACACACACACACACACAAACACACACACTAACGCACGCCTCTACACATGTGTGTTCATGAGGTAAAATTACCTCACGAAAATGAGTTTGAGCCCTACCAAATTTCAGCTCTTTTTGAATTTTTTTTCCCACACACACTAAGAATTTAGTAGGTCAGTGTATAACTCCGCCCAGCAGGTGGCGCTGCAGCTTGGGTTTTTTTTTCCACACACGCACAGACAGACAGACGCCACTAAGCATTTATATATTAGATAGCTGGGGACTCCACCCACCAGAGGACAAGCTGGGAGAACTGGCAACTGTGCTTTTGATGCTTTCTGGATTACTATATATGTGCTATAGGCTCTTACACTAGGGGGTATATTTACTAAACTGCGGGTTTGGAAAAGTGGAGGTGTTGCCTATAGCAACCAATCAGATTCTAGCTGTCATTTATTTAGTGCATTCTACAAAATGACAGTTAGAATCTGATTGGTTGCTATAGGCAACATCTCCACTTTTTCAAACCCGCAGTTTAGTAAATCTAGCCCTAGGTGTTATCACAGCCTTTCAATTTGGAGGGTGCTGCTGGCAGTCCCATTCTCCAATTGCTTGATTCTTGCTCCTGTGGGCAATCTCTCGGATGCTGATTCTTGGTATATTCTTATTTATATTGCAAGTGAAATACAATAATGAACCAGCAACAGTTGTAATAAAGATTATATGCTGTCTTTCCTTAATTTTTTTCCATGCTATAACTATATAACATGTATATTGCTCATTTATTGATCTATATGCCCCCCTAACTAGTCTATGCCCAACATGACCCCTTCTCATCAGTCTGTGCCTTACCTACGTCCTCCTCCCTTGCTTGTAATCTTCTAAATCTGCTGTTTAACCTGCAGTCCACATGATCTCTTTACCATATGACTGGAATAGTTACATGACATTGTTATGCCCTTAATGCAAAGGGGAACTAGTCGCTACCATAGCAGGTATGGCCGGTAGAGGGACATATAGGAATAGAGTTCCTACACCTGAAGTAAATGGTGGAACAATATCCACTTTAGCGCCTTTCTTTGATTAGCCATATACAATAAGGTTTAAATTTGACAATTTGTTGGTGAAAGTAGATAACTATTTCTTTGTCTCCCTGTGTCATACCAAAGATAGACAGTAAGCTCAAACAGGCAGCAAAACTGCCTTAACACAACTACCTTGTTCATGAGTGTTTCCTCTGCACTGCCTGGCTTTCTAGGTGTGCTCTCAAATCTCCCACCTTACTTCCTGTCTGCCTTCTTTGTTTATCTGCAACTCAATATCGTTGTAGCATTCCATGCCTGCCTCTATTTTCTCAGGTCCACCATCATCTTTCTTGTCTGCACCCTATGTTAAATTATTTGCCATCCCCAAGCCATTCCATCTCGGCAGCCACCTTCTTGCATGTCCTCCTTTGACTTGGGATTGAAGCTATAGTCTGATTGGTGGCTATCGGCAACACTTCCACTTTTCCTTTTTAGAAGGTTTTATAAATAAACCCCTAAGTCACTTAGCTTTTATAGATCATTTTGCCCATTGAGGATATTGTCATGGCAACAAGGATGTAAACTAAGCCCCTAAGCCTAATTCATTGAAGTTTCTGTAGCCTCCTTTATGGTGCTTGATGTTCTCTTCATATAAAAACCTTGCCCTAAATGAGGTGGCATTTCCCTACCTTACAGGTGTGCTGCTGTGTGATTTGCCCCTTGCTACATATTTAACTTTGTATTCGGTTTGCTTCAGTGCATGTGAAACTCGAGCAGTGGTCCCATGGATCCATTCAGTAAACAGCAGTGGTGGCTTAGAATTCTGTTATTGTACTCTGTTACCTGGCTATTGTTGGGATAATGAAAAGAACAGAAAAGAAAACAGCTCAGTTTCAGAGTTTAAAAGGGGAAACTATCACTTGGTTCTCCAATGGAACCCAGGAAATTTTCCAGTTCCAATTAAGGTCAAAATTAGGTTAGACATATGAATAAATAACAAAAAAGTTAAGAGCACTTTTAAAACAGAGACTGAACAAAAGTTTCTGAGTATCAATTGCTAATGAAATCTGTGTTGCTAGCAGCTCATTTTGAAACATATTGTAGCCGTCTCAGATATGCTAGTAAAAATGGCATACATCCACAGAAGACAAAAAAAAGTTTCCAGTCCATCAAAGGGTTTCTTCACACACACAATACATACTTTACTATTTAGTTAGTGCCTTAAAAAACGTTGCTGCAGTGAGCCTGTTATGGCACAATAACTCGCGTTTACTATGCAGATGGGAATGTCCTGCAGACATCCAAATTTCAGGGAGTCCTCCCAGACTCCTGGCAGAGTGGGCCACAATGCTGAAGCCCGATTTATTATTACTATTATTATTATTATTATTATTATTATCTTTTATTTATAACACGCCACAAAAGGTCATGACATATACAGAAAGCAGTGATCCATTGAACATTACATGATACATAAAGAACAAAATACAAAAAACAGTCATACTGAATAAACAAATATCCAAATAAAACGTTAATGCAGATCAAATTATTTATGGGGCATTGAGTGAGAGTGATGGTACATAGCTTAAGAAATCAGGGCTAGAAAAGCAGGCCTAGATGTACAGTGGGTGATGGAATAGTAGAAGGGGAACACAAGAAAAGAGGGTCCTGCTTGTGAGAGCTTACATCCTAAAGGAAATGGGTAGACACATATAGCGATTGATGGAGAAGGGGTTAAAGCTGAGACAAGGGAGTTAAGTGGAAGTCTGATAGGCTTGAATAAAGAAATGAGTCTTAAGGGCACACTTGAAGCCTTTTAGAGTAGAGTCTAACCTGATAGGGCGTGGGAGATCGTTCCACAGCTGGGAAGCAGCCCAGGAAATATGGCCGAGTGACAGCAGGAGACATGAGACATAAGGGAAGGGGAGAGGTCACGGGATGAAAGATAGATTTGGGTATGATCATCATAGAGGTGATATTGGAGGCCAAAGGAGAGGATAAGGTCACAAAGGGAGGAGGTATAGAGGGAGAAGAGCATGGGGGGCCATTGAGAAACTCCGACAACTAAGGGAAGAATGAGGGATGTGGAGTCATGTGTAGAGACTTAAAAGGAGCAATTGCTGAGGTGAGAGGAAAACCAGGAGAGGACAGTGTTACAGAGGCCTAAAGATTTGAGCGTTTGCCGAAGAAGGAAGTGGTCAATGGTATCGTATTGGAGTGGGTCAAGGAGTGAATAATAAGAGAGAAAAGAGGTGAGAAGGTTGTAGCCAACCCGTTCGAGAAGTTTGAAGGCAAAAGAAGGGAGCAGATAGGGTGATAATTAGAGAGAGAAGCAGGGTCAAGGGATGTTTTTGAGTATAGAGGAGATGGAAGCATGTTAAAGGAGGAGGGGAAGGTTCTAGAGAAGAAGGATAGGTTTAGGAGGTGTAAAAGGTGGGAGCAGGCCTCAAGTATAATGCGGTCTTGTGGGCAGGTGGAGGGGCATTAGGAGGAGAGAAGGAGGGTGGGCTTGTAAGTAGGGGTAACAGTGGGGAGGAGGAGAAGGACATAGCATCTACAGAGGAGAGTGGGAGGTTGGACAAAGTCTATAGGGAAGGGGGAGTGGAAGGCGAAAAATGGGTCTGACGGGAGATGTCATTACGTATTGACTCAATTTTTTAAGTGATGTGGGTAGAAAAGTTGAGTAGCAGAGAGTGATGAGGGGATTGGGGAAGGGAAGAGGAGAAAGTTGAATGTGGTTGTAAGGTGGCGTCCCCGCTGTTTCTCCTTAAAGCAAGGACAGTCGCCTGGTGGTTCTGGCCGGGGGCGTCCTGTTGCTAAGCAACATGTATGCAGCGTCCCTTTGCCATCCTTGCGCCATTGGGCGTATGCGCAGTTGTGTGTCCCATTGCTATGCAACGGACACTTTCATTGTTTCGGCGGTCAGCCACGCTGACCGTCTACTTCCTTCCCCAATCACCTCCTTGCTGCCTGTATTTAAACTCCCCTCTGGCACCATTAGAGTGCCAGAGTATCAGGCCTCCTGTCTCCAGCTATATTCCTGTTTATTGTTGTCTCTTGGTTTGACCAGGCTTCCTCTGACTCTTCTCCTGGATTGCAATATTCTGCCTATTTGTTGTGACCTCGGCTTCCTCTGACCATTTTCCTGGATTGCGATATTCTGACCTCTTGACAAAACTATATGTGGTGAAACGTACGTTGGGGGTTATGGGTAATTGACGTCATTAGTGACGTCAAACCCGGAAGTAGGAGCTAGTGAGCGGCGGTACCGCTGAATGCTCTCTGATATAAACAAGTTATTTTACTGGTCAGTGGTTCTAATATTCTTTAATAGCCCGCTTCTTTTTCTCCTGGGCCAGCAATAACTTTTTGCTATCAATCGGCGCTGTGTTGTGTTTTCACAAGGAGGGATAATGTTTACATGCGCAGTACACTATATAATAAACAGCGCTGGTATCTGTGGGCTCACAGTATCTATGAACTAAGCCACTAAAGTCCTACTAACTGATACAAGGGACAATGTTTATATGCGCAGTGCATTATACCAATAAACAGCGCTGGATTTTCTCTGTGGGCTCACAGTATTTATGAATAAGGAACAAATATAACAAGTGACAATATTTACACACATACAATGAGCGTCTGACCATACCCAGGCATAGCAGGGGTCTCTCTTTTGATCAGCTAACAATTATACTAATTCAGGGACTACTGACCCCAAACAACTTATAAATTAATGTTATGCTGGTTAATTTTTAATCCATATATCTGGGATTATTTTGATTTAACCTAGATCCAATAAACCCATTTATGTCCTGGTATTACTATCCCATGAGATTTCTTAGACTATTTAGTCCCAACACTAAGGACGATTAATTGGATGCTATTGCCTGTTTATTATTTAGACCACAGACAAGACATAACACCAATTGGAATCCATTCTCTATCAGGATTCATAAATATCTAAACTTTGAGTATAGAGGGTTGGCAAACTATTTATGGGAACTATACCCTTAAGTATTGTTTTTGCTCTCTTTTATTGGATTATACAACAATTATACACCCCTGCTATCCTCCTAGCTCTACTGTCCGTGGTATATTTTTATACACTTTTTGTACTTGCTTTCACACGTTCATTTTTTCTCTTTTATTTCACTTTTACATTAAGAGGGGTTCTCCAATCTCAATAGAGATATGTTTTTAATTTGTCAATACTAATAAAGGCATTTGCCCTATCATAATATAAATTTAAATGTTGGACCATTTGATATGTTCCCACCATACCATTATTAAACCAGGTATTTCCCTGGAATTTGAGAGGTATTCTCAATTACTAAGACCGGATTATGAGTGCTCTAATAATCCATTTTTTTCTCTCTTTCTGTCCTATTTTTGCAAGTACACTCAGGAATTATTGAAATAAAAATAAAAACAAAACTTGAGTCAATACTCAAGCCATAGTAAAAGAGCACAGACACCACATCAGAGACCACCTCATCATAAAGAGACAGAAAGAGAAACACAACAGACATAAGAGTAGGAGGCACTGGATACTTACCACACACCAAAACACAAAAGGCACCTTGTACAATCCCAAAATATTTCCCGAAACTGTGTAACAGATAATCTGTTAGGGAGGGGGGGGGGGCAGGTAAGAAAGAGAGACAAGAAAAGGGGCCACAAATTAAAGCAAAATATAAATAATTCTGTCAAGATGCAGTCCCTAGTCAAAGTGACAAGACACAGTGCAAGAATAATTTCCAATACTTTACTCCTATCATCCAAATCCAAATTTAAAAAAGTAAATGTAAACCCCTTACTTCGCAAAGTAGAGAAGCTTATAATTAAATTAGCATTGGTGTATTAAACAATAAAATGCATCGCAATGCTATTTTAGCTCATAAAACATACTTTGATTTGTGAAAGATAGTGCGCAAATACCTCCAAGCAGCACTTCTTTGTCTGTCTTACTCACCAAAACCACTGAACTCCCAACAAAAAACAAGCACAGCAAATGCTGTTTTAAAGGGAAGCATAATTAAAGAAGTATCTGAAGATGCATATGTTGATGCTGCTCAGATGACGGCAGACACTGGTGCGTTTAGAGAGCGCAGGGGTTTGTTGTGGGCTAAAAATCCCCCATGCATATTTTTGCATTGGATTACAAAAAATTATGTAAGTGTATGGGGTTTGTTTGATTACATTTTCTGCTAATATACTTAGGTGTTTCTTCTGTGTAAAGAATCAGGTTTCTCAATTGCAGATATGTTGCATGATCTATTATTTCAGTGTAGTCTATATAACATATGTACTCTTTAGTCTAGACGTTAGTGTGGTGGCTAGCCATTCCATCTGGCAACAGTAGGGTACTAAGTTTGCATCCTAAATGAAGAACGTAACTGTACAGACTTTGCATTTCACCACATGCGTCACTGAAAGAACAGTACGCAAGTATATGGACATGTTTCAGATTGCGTACCATTAGCCCTTACATCCGTATTCATGTTTATTGACATTTTTAAAATTCCTAGGACACAATTTTCGTGATGGAGAACAAGAAAATGTGTATGTAATTCTTTATTGTTTATTCTTCAACCTTCATGTTGGCAGTAATGCATGTGTTGAATTGTATGTTTGTTTAAATCTGAAGTATGCCTTACCGGTTAGAGAAATCATCTAGCAACAGCAGGGTCATGAGTTCGAAACCAGAATCATTCATGTATCTGTGCTGACTTTATATATCCCCATGTTTCTGTGGATGTACTCCAATGTGTCACTTATAGAAGAGTACGTTAGTATATGTTTCGCCGTTTGCTATGGCTAATGTTGTGCATATTTATGATTGCGAATTTTTAGGCGTTACATCCGCATCCACAATTATTTACATTTATAAATTTCCTATGACACATTTTTCGTGATGGAGAACAAGAGAATATGTGTGTGTAATTCTTAGTGTTTATCCTTAAACCTTCATGTTGGCAGTAATGCATGTGTTGCGTTGGGAATTTTCCTATCCTAAAATTAAAATTGTGCATGTACAAAGTATTGAGGGCTCCAATATTTCATTGTAGAATTGATAATAATAACAAAATTGATTGATTGTTACATTAATTAAAATTAATAAAGTACAACTGTTTGTTATGAGAGACATTCATGCTCGGCTTTTCCTTCTAGTCTGTTTCATACACATACTGTTTCCACCGGCACGTTGGCGTAGCAGTTAGACAATCCACTTTTCCTCAGTGGGTTCATGAGTTTGATTCCTACTACATTTTGTGGAATATGACTAAATGGCATGTTGAAAATTGTGTGCAGCTACAACACAGAGAAGCAGCTGTTCAAAAAAACTTGATTGCAAAGACATAGGAAATATCCACAGACGAAAGTTAATAAAACCTAAGTGCCCAAAATATTAAAAAAAAGACAATCAATTTGAAATCCAATTATTATTATTATTACAATTATTATTATTAGTATACATGACTGAATTTCCATATCCAAAAATGTGAAATGTGCATCTACCAAGGATTTATGTCTATAATATTTCAAATGTATAATTATTGACATTAATAAAAATAAAAAGGGAAAAAAGCATGTTATGAGAGAAGTTTATGCTCAGCTTTTCCTTCTAGTCTATTTCATGCACATATTGTTTCCACTTGCACGTGTTTTTAGACAATCCACCTTTCAACAGTAGAAACCTAAGTTTGAATCCTCACGAACGCCCTTATCGCTCTGGAGTTTATATATCCTCCCAATGTTTGTGTGGATTTACTATTTGTCCCTTATGTAAGCGTACGCTTTGTTTAAGTCCGCACACATTAACCGTTCAATTTTCTAACTAGCTGTTATGCTTTTATATTATTACTAGCGAATTGTTAGCTGTATTTAACAAATATCAGCAACTAACTGTTGACACATCAGCCACTTTACAAAGCAATTTATTATAATGGTGGTTGAAATTAAAAAGAGGTTGCTTTTAAAAAAAAATTAACACAATGTTTAATGTTTGATATAAATCTAAATTATTTAAAAAAAATTCTGGTGAAGTGTATTAAGATGTATGTTGTGCATATTTATTTGTGAGTGTTTTAAATGAACAATGCTTTTAGAACAGTTTATTGTTGTTACTCAGCGCTGCTATAGCTGGTTTGGATTTAAACATGACCCTGAGCTTCCTTATGTTTCAGCAAGGAGTTAAGATAAAACTCATAGGTTTTTTTCTTAACTATCTGACGGCTCTGGAGGTAACGCCTACTCTTCTTAAGTCAGTACAAATAATGCTTATTCTTCTTACCTTCTTTCGGATCTCCGCCCATTCCCCTTCCATTCCCAACCCCTTTGTCTTAAGTTGTCAGAAAACTTCTTAAGTGCAGTTACAATGGATTTTCATCTTAACTTAAGAAATTCTTAGCATACGCAACGGAATTTCCTTCATATCTCCCATTTCTGGGCATGCGCAGAGAAGATTTTTGTAAGATCCGCAAAATACAGCATATCCAATCGCTAATGAATCAGGCCCTAAGAAAGGAAGTTTAAGCAGTAGCAATCACAATATCTGAATAGTGTCAATGGTGATATATCTCATAGGAAGCAACAAGATGTTAGCTTTCAGTTTCTAAACCTAATTCGAAAAATAACAGCTACAATCTGATTGGTTGCTATGGGTTACAGCACCTGTTTCACAGTTACTTGTGCACTGTTTGTTTTATAAATGCCCTCCATCTTCTTTATGGTGCTATTAACATTTACTTGTTAAGCTCCATTTTTTGGAAAGCTTTCCCCCCTAAACTATTGGATTGATATAGACAAAATGCTTATTGGATAGTGTGAAAGGATGGACCGGTGGGTTTACCACCGCCCCGTTTATTTATTCCAAACGTTCCCCTCCAAGCGCTATAAGGGGCGCTCTATGAAAATAAATACATTTACACTCCCAGTGCCATGACTTATGCATATCGGCACTATGCGCCGGTTACTAACTGGTACCACAGCGCCCATATATAAATATATATATATTTAAATTAATAAACATTCCCTTTAATATATCTGTACACCCCCTAGTGCTGGGGTTTAACCCATTCGGCACAATAGCATCGGGTATTAACTCATTCAATGCTGTTGCAGCCTTCTTGACCATGGGGGAGGTGATGAGGATGCAGCCACATATAGATACAGATATATACGCATAGCCATGGTCCAGGACACTAATTACATGCAAACCCATTTGATTTACAATTACAGGGTCAGAGACACAGGAAATGGCAATCCACACGGCCTTGAAAATCACATTTGTGTTTTAATGCTATCGCGACAGTGTTAAATGACTATATGCCAACATGACTCATTTCATGAGGATCTGACTGGTTCAGGATTTCCCACTTATAATTTGAATGAATTAACTAGACTTAATTAATTAATGTAAAAGGCATGTTTGATGTAAACTAATTAACTGAGCCCAGGTTAATACAGTCAAAATGTAAATGGGAAATCTAGGACAAGACATGTCTCCCTTATGATAGTAATTTTGGCACGTCTGTCATGATCATACTAGCCAACTTATGGCAAGTATGATCCGGGAGCCTGCCGGGGAAGGTGGGCGTGCAGGGGGCGGGGCTCCAAAAATCGCATGATTTTGGGCCAAACGCTGCAATTCCCGGTGAATCGCGGCATTTTGGAGCCAATTCTGCCCACTTCAATAGGAAGTGGGCAGATCCAGGAGATTGCCACACTCTCCCGGGAGTCCGTGAGACTCACGCGAAATGCATTCCGGGAGAGTTGGCAAGTATGGTAATGATACACTTAGCTAACCTATGGCTCACCAGCTGTTCCTGAAATGAACTTTCCAGCATGCCTAGCCAAGCAATATATTCTAGGATATGTTGTACAGCACCTGAAGAGCCACAGGTAAGTAAGGACTATAATATAGCTTTTTGAAGATTTTTTCAACAGTTATAAGTAATAACTTAATAACTAATAAAGAAAACGGCATACATAT
Organism: Mixophyes fleayi; assembly: GCF_038048845.1. Classification (NCBI taxonomy): domain Eukaryota; kingdom Metazoa; phylum Chordata; class Amphibia; order Anura; family Limnodynastidae; genus Mixophyes; species Mixophyes fleayi. The sequence goes on along the minus strand of NC_134408.1, from coordinate 106,891,150 downwards.
TTTGTGAGAAACAGGATACCTCAACATTGCAATTTCAACCACATTGATATAGCCTGGCTCCAAATACAATAGCATAACAAATGATTGCAAACTGCAGAATTATGAGGAAGGAGTCCTATCCCCTCCACTACCACCACAAAACCTCATGCCTCCTTTTGGAGTATTTCATTACATTACTGTGTGCAAATTGCAATCCTGTATTTGGACTTATTTTGTCAAATTAAATCTCTATGAGAGAAGAAGATGTAAGAAATGAACCTATACGGTCATGGGCTGTGGGGCCAGTCCCATAATGGACTACCTGCATTTTTTTATATTTAAAAAGTTCTTAATAGGCTGCATAGCCAAGGCTTTCCCCTGGGCTAAAATTTGCCAGCCAGCCCCTGAATATCGATGTTTTAAACACGTTTTTTGGTCTGAATACTTTGTGAGTAATGATAAAATTTCATGTGTGACACATAATGGAGAAAAATGTAAATTGTTCTGCTGCCAAAATGTCATTCATTCAAACAGGTTCCAATCAAGACTGTAAACTGGACATAAATACTTAATGTTCAGGACATGGGGTAAGAGAGATAAATATGAGACAGATTTGTTGCGTGTGATCAAGGCACGGGTGGGTAACTATTGTAATTTAAGTCTCTTTGATCTGCCAAACCATTAGTAGAAGATGATTCTAGTCAATACATGTTTGTTTGCATTCCCAGTAAAAAAAAATCCACATAAAAGTAGATAGAAAATCCCTTTTTTAAAGAGATGTACTAAATGTCTTAAATCAGCTTCCTCAGGAGGGTGTGGTTCTGTTTCCACTTGTTAACAAACATGTCTTAAAGGAAGAATTATCACCAAATAGGATACATTGTGCAGCAAAGAATGTTTTGATGCTTGTTTTGTACATAGCGACTGCTTGTTTTGGGCCAAATTCTGCATCTGTATGGCTTATTCAAACAAGCATTTTAAGTTTTTTTTAATCTGTTTATGATCATGTTCCACACAAATAGATTTGCCACAATCCACATTTAAAATAAAATCAAGCATAATGCTTTATACCACATAGCTAACTACAAATACTTTTGGCAATAAAATAACATTAAATGTTTATGCAAGGATTTGATAGTTCTAATTTAAATTTTTTGACATGGTCCATGATTGTTGTTATTTACTGTCCTTAGATGCCCAGGAGAATCTGGGGTGAAAACTTTCGAGTGCTTACCTGTTACAAGGTGTGTAGGGATTCCCTGTAGTGTCGTAAGTGGCTTCATCCATACCCACCCACCTCCGTGAACACGGGTTGGCAGAGGAGTGATGATACTTATCATTTAATAAAATTATATAGAAAGTGTTCACAAAAATAGTAGAGCAGATAATTTCTTTGGTTTCAAAATGAAAGGATATACTAGGAGTAGCGACCAGTGGTGAGTAGATCAACATGTTTTGTTCCAAAAGAGTTAAAAGGAATCATGAAGACATGTTTTGTTTTCTCTTCTGGCAACAAATTGCTTGTGTTCCTGTACAATTAAGGAAACACTTGATGAAACAAGGCACACAGAGATATGCATTTCCCAGTTACCCTGCCAGCAAACAGTAGATGTATTATCCAATGTGATATGATGCCAGGAACAATATTGTGCTGTGTTGCCTGGTTTCTAAGTAAACCTTAACCAACTTCAGTGAATATATAACCTCCTGTTGACCTCCACTGGAAGACTCGTTACCGGTTACAAAGTTCATAAGGGCACTTTGCCCTCCTCTAGCTGGAAACATGCTGAGCTTTGTTGTCTCCGTTATGCTGCATTAATTAATTGGCCATTAAGTGACCAGTATCTATACACTGCAAACAGTTAACTCTGCTTACAAATTCATTTATAATGCGTCAGATTGATGACATGGTTACCTGGCCATTAGCAACAAGCATTCGTCATCATCATCAGTTATATATATAGTGCCACTAATTCTGCAGCACTGTACAGAGAACTCATTCACACCAGTACCTGCCCCATTCGAGCTTACAGTCTAAATTCCCTTACATACATACACACACACACACAGACACAGAGAGAGAGACTAGCAGCCAATTAAACTACTAGTATGTTTCTGGAATGTGGGAGGAAACCAGAGCACCTGGAGGAAACCCATGCAAACACAGGGAGAACATACAAACTCCACACAGATAAGGCCATGGTCGGGAATCGAATTCATGACCCCAGTGCTGTGAGGCAGAAGTGCTAACCACTAGGCCACTGTGCTGCACTCTTTTGTAATCAGTGTTCCTAAGGACAAGAGAAGCATTTGAGCCGATTGCACTTAAACATATACATTTGGATTTAAATACACTAAACATTTACCTGCAAGGTTTAAGTTTTTATGGTAGTTTCAAATCTGCTAATGGGAGTTTGCGAGGGAGTGGTTAGGATGAAGTTATAGAAGTCCTCTCTGTCAGTTGCTCAGTGTCAGTTTTTCTTCACAAAATTCTGTGAGAGACCTGTGACCTGTGCCAGCAAAGAGAGAGACAGGATTTGTATCCAGATTGACCTGTTTTTAATTGTGTTATTTATTGCTAATATTTCCAAACGTAAGCGGATGGCTTCCCGCAGGGCCGTAACTAGGGCAGTGCGACAGGGGCGACCGCCCAGGGCGCAACGCTGAAAGGGGGCGCAATTTAGGAATATTTTAGGTTAATTTGGTTAAAATTGAGGGCTAGGGTGGCGGCATTTGTCTTTCTCGCCCAGGGCACTAGAATTCTAAGTTACGGCTCTGGCTTCCCGTCTTCTCAGGCTAAAAGATGGCTCCCCTTATACTTACCAACTCTCCCGGAACGTCCGGGAGACTCCTGGATTCTGGGTAGGTCTCCCAGGAGAGTATGGCAGCCTCCCGCATCTGCCCACTACTTAGTGAAGTGGGCAGAATTAGATCCAAAATGCCGCAATTCTCAGGGAATTGCGGCATTTGGCCCCGCCCCTCTGTCAAATGACGCGTTTGCGTCATTACGTTATGGGGACGGGGCCAAAATGGTGTGATTTGCATAGCCTCGCCCCCAAAACACCCACCTCCCCCAGGCAGCTCCCGGACGCCGATTTAAGAAAGTCGGCAAGTGTGCTCCCCCTTCCTCAAGGCGGCGGGCGGCCACCCACCCCTCCAATTACATCCGACAGAGAGATGCCCAGTGTTGCTCACCGGAGTGTGATGCCCCCTGCTGTCCCTATGGGTGTCCCTGGATCTGGGGCATTCATTGGTGGGAGTGGGAGAAATTCGGGAGTCTCCCGGGAATTCCGGGAGAGTAGGCAAGTATGGTATTGTGTGTGTGTGTGTGTGTGTGAAAATGGGGAATATTTTTTAAAAGTGATTATGAATTATTTAATGCCTGTGATGGTTGTGGGAAATGGTAATATTTATTAAACATTAATGCTATTTAATTTATTGCTGGGGCGGTTTGGAGGGAGGGAAATAGGTTTATTTATTAAATGGGAATATTATTAATTTAATGTCAGGGCTAGTTGGAGAGAAATAGGTCTATTTATCAAATGTGAATACTATTATTTGTTGGAGTTTTCTAAATTGCATGTACCCATTTTTTTTCCAAATAGGGCCTCCAATATTCCAGTATCCAGGCAAGCGGAAAACGAGCTAAAGAAACCAACAGCCACAAGTAGTGAAAGTGACAAGAACAGGTAGGAGAGAGCAGGACAGTCTGCCAACTTTCATGAATCTGGTGGGAGAGTCCCAAAATTTGGTGACTTCTCGCTTACTACAGTTGGGAGGTATGTCCTGATTCACACTGTACTGCTTGTGAAGGCAGAACTGCGTGCACCTAACTGTCACGCACACAGTATTGCCTGTGTATTTGTCTAAAATGATAACCGTGTTACATCCTAGGGGCTCACTGTCTAAAGTGCCCAGGCCCCCCACAGCCTTAATCAAGCTCTGGGCCAGGGAGTCAGATTGACATCTAGTGCTCTGCTCCTCCTCCCAGCACAACCCCAAATATAATTTGGTTTAGGTTAACCCTAAAACAATTAATAACCCTGTTAATAAATAGGGCAAAACAAAAACAAGTCCTTTTGCTGGCAAAAACATCAGGTTTTTAAAGCAAACGGGCTTGGTAAAAGATAAAAATAAGGTGCTTTAGAGAGAAGGAACATATAAAATAAAAAAGTGCAATATAAAGTGAGGTTTGTTTTTGTTTCATTATTTATTTTATTCAAGATTTATTTATAATAATAATAAAGTATTGCTGGATTAAGCAACACTAAAATAGCTTCTTTTTTTTTTTATATTGATAAATATATATTGCCCCCCGGGCTAAAGTCTGCCAGCCAGCCCCTGACGGTGCCCCTCTGCTTCTTGCCACAGTCACCTATCCAACCTGGGTTCTGGATTGCTGTGTCCCTTGTGCGACGTGTACTCAAATACAGTTCCACAGGTCCCAGGATAAGTTGCCGCCTCCAGCACACGGTGTTGGCCTGGATGTTAATCGCAGGGGCTTACAACATCAGTATTAATCTGAGGTTTATGGCAGAACGAGGGTGTCGCATATTATACCAGCATCTAATGTGTCTCTTTCTTCAGCTCCTCAGTTTCAACCGAGAGAAAATTTATCTACCTGTGCTGTGGAAATAATGGAGTGTCGGAGGATGCCAGGCGATACATCAGTATTGCAAATGGAAGAACGAACATACACAGAGTTTGGGTTGAGGGCATAGAGGCCTCTATGGCCGGTGAGTATGTTTCTCTATCTACATACAGTGCACATCATTTTAGTTTGCTTATAGATAGCACGAGAGAAGAATCATCAGCTGCAGAACAGGGCACGCGCAAGGTTCTGAAATTGCTTCAGACACATGTAGGTAAAAAACTGTCACGGTTGGCTTATGGGAAATTGATCCCTATGCTCTGCTGGATGTGGCTTAGCCCACCCACAGGCGCAGAGTCTAACAGGCAGGTGGTTTTCACCAGGAACCCCCGCAAGGAGGTATGGATTTAGTGGCACCAAACCTGCAGGTCGCGGTCCTGTGAGTGAGTGAACAGCAGAACGGTGTGGAGGAGCCAGGTAACACGGGTAGAGACAAATGAGGCGCAAGGAGAATAGATGTCCTGTGGTACAACGAGGAAAAGCAGAGGCTGTCACAATGGTGTATCCAATGGTGATTGGTAGAGATACTTGAACAGCGGGAGTACAGCACTGGAGTATGCTGAGCACACACGGGAAAGCAGAGGTAGATGAGGGAGAACAGCCAATGAGGCAGTTGCGGCTCACAGTGATAGCGGTTATAGAACTGGAGCTGTCACGATGAAGTACATCAGAGATGGTAAAGAAGTACTAGAGCAGCAATAGTTCAGTACAGCAGGAGTCTGAGAGTAAACTGACGTGGTGAAGGTAACTCGTAGTAACAGCCTATGATTCACAGTAGTAGTAGCGGCTCTGAGTGGTGGCGGTGAGAGAACTGGAGCTGTTACGATGAAGTACACTGGAGATGGTAGTAGCGGTGCTGGAGCAGCAATAGTTCAACACAGCAGGAGACTGAGAGCAAACTGAAGTAACAGAGGTAACCCGTAGTAAGAGCTGATGAGTCACAGGTATAGTAGCGGCTCTGAGTGGTAGCGATGAGAGAACTGAAGCTGTCGCGATGAAGTACACTGGAGATGGTAGTAGCAGTGCTGGAGCAGCAATAGTTCAACACAGCAGGAGACTGAGAGCAGACTGGAACACAGGCAAACCACGAGGAGAACAGGAACCAGAACCACAGGCTACAGGAAGTGAGCTTGAAGAACAGGAATCAGACAGGTGAATCCAGGAGGTTTAAATAGTGCCCCAGAAGTGCTTAGCCAATGAAAAAGAGGGAGGAGGTCCTGAAGTACAATAGGCTTGCACCTGCACAGATCTGAATATAGCTGAATGAATGAATGAAGTTAGTCTGATGTTGGAACATGGCAGTTTCTAGATAAATGAAATGCGGGTAATGGGACAGGTACTACTTGTGGGACCGAAGCGTTACAGAAACATTTGTGTGCAGCGTACCAAGTAGTTCCCCGTTTGGTAGCACGTGGGCACGATATGGTTAAACGTTCAAATACCGCCTTGTATTTCAGTTGCAGAGATGCACACCCTGCCACCGAATGCCCCAGATCCGCTTCAGGCTCTGGCAAGGGAAGAGGTGCTTTAGTAGCTCCTGCCCACTAAAGCTCCCTCTCCGGTTAATCTGCAGGCACTAGGACGATGGCTTCGCCTTTGTCATGACATAACTGTGGCTGAGTTTTTGAGACAAGGTTTTACTTTTGGGGTTTAGAATACCTGTCCAGTTTGATTTGCACAAAACAGCTCCGAAAAATTTGAAATCTGTGTATACCTTTCCATACATATTAGTGGGGAAAGAAGTTTGTTTGGGCCGCATTCCCCTTCTGCAGATTCAGCAAAAGTGATGGGGTTTGAATCAAATTCAATTTTCAAATTCATCTACAAATTTGTTGGTGGGTTGTTGGTTGGCTTAGGTCATGTGATTAAAGGACGGCAGCGGTGGTGGGAAAGCACTGCAATCAGCGACTGATACACATGGTGCTATAGATGATTGGCCGCAGGTAATTTCCCTCTACTTGGCCCTTTGTGTGAAGGACCCCTTGACCTGCTTCGTGTGGGCATGTCATTGTGAGTCTAGAGGCGGTGTAGTAACTCTGACACCGGTCATACAGTAAGGCAGGTTATCTTTGGTTAGTGGATTCAGGGGCCATTTGGCCATCCACTCCTTTGATTCGGGTCATAAGTTGGAGCTGTTCCACAGTTGCTTTCTCTGCCACCAAAATATTTTTTAAATAAACTGTGACCTAAATTTGCCACAGTTAATATGTGTCCGTATCTTTATTTAATATTTATTGAGTTAAGTTATAATTGTGGAAGGTTTATGTGAATGGTAGGGTGGGCATCAATGATATGCAGTTTATGTGATTGTATTGACAGGTATAATATACCCTCCTTTTACTCCACATCATGCATAATAAGGATTGTTTACATAACTCATTGTGACTACCTTTAGTGTTACTGTTGTAGGAAGTGTCAGATATTGTACAACATTTATAGCCATATAACTGCTTCATTTATTTATTTTTGGTTCATTTATTGTTTGCTTAACAAATACAGTGGGTATTATTGGATGGACTTTCCACAACCCACCTTCTTCCATACCCTCATAATAGTATATCAATAAGGTTGCTCCTTAGAGAACTCCACTGCTTTTCCTATAAAGTTGGCACCAGTGCCTACTTATACTGGCAACCTATTCTTGATGGGCGATTGAGGGGACATACCTGATGCACTGACTCCAGTAGATAAATATTGCAGTCAGCACTAAAATTTTTGCCTCTCGCCTATTTCTGTTATTCTATTTTCCACTGCCTATGTAAATTATACCAACAGGGACTGTAATGACATTGTATTCAAATACATATACTTTAATATGGAGTTTATCCCCCTTTTGCAGCGATAACAGCTTCCATTCTTCTTGGAAGGCTTTCCACAAGATGTTGGAGTGTTTCTGTGGGAATCTGTGCCCATTCATTCTGCAGAGCATTTATGAGCTCAGGCACTGATGTTGGACGAGAAGGCCTGGCTCGTAATCTCCATTCCAGTTCATCCCAAAGGTGTTCGATGGGGTTGAGGTCAGGGCTCTGTGCAGACCAGTCAAGTTCTTTTACACCGAACTCATCAAACCATGTCTTTGTAGTCCTTGCTTTGTGTACTGAGACACAGTCATGTTGGAATAGAAAAGGGCCTTCCTCAAACTGTTGCCACAAAGTTGGTGTCACACATCAATGCAGAAATCACAGCTAAGGAGCCCGGAATATGGTGAAACACACAATGTATATTGCTGGAAGGTACAAACCAGATGGTGTAGAAATGAGGATTGCAGGGAGATGCAGAAAGCAAATACCAGGAACACAGCTGATGCAGGTAATATGAGGAAATCCCAGGAAGTGGGTGAACCAGGAGCACAGCATGGAACAACAGGGAACAGCACAGCAACAACAACAACAACAGTGACCAGCAAGGTGCGCAAGGAGTAGCAGGTATAAATAGGGAACACCCAAGTGCAGGAAATAATTAGTGCAGCAAGGTAACGCCTAAAAGACAGAGAAGCAGGCAAAATACCAGCACCTCTGGTGGATCAGAGGTACTGCCAATACACAATCAGTGAAACACAATAATAAAGTCCAATCCAATCTCAGAGGCAGGAGCTGCTGGCATGATGCAGCATCCTGACACGATGCTGCAGAGGAAGCAAATCAGATCCTGACAGTTGAAAGCATAGTATTTTCCAAACTGACTTGGTATGCTCAAGCATTAAAATTGACCTTCACTGGAGATAAGAGGCCTAGCCCTAACCCTGAATAACAGCCTCATACCATTATCCCTCGTCCACCAAACTTTACAGTTGGCATAATGCAGTCAGGCAGGTAATATTCTCCTGGCAGCACCAAACCCAAACAGAGAAGCGTGTTTCATCACTCCATAGAACACGTTTCCACTGCTCCACATTCCAGTGTCTGTGTGCTTTACACCACTACATCCGATGCTTTGCATTGGTCTTGGTGATGTGAGGCTTGCATGCAGCTGCTTGGCCATAGAAAACCATTCCATTAAGCTCCTGCCGCACAGTTTTGTGCTTACATTAATGCCAGTGAAAGTTCAGAATGCTTCAACTATAGAATCAGCAGAGCATTAGTGACTTTTATGCACCATACACCTTAACAGTCGTTGACCCCACTCTGTGATTTTACATTGTCTTCCGCTTAGTGGCTGAGTTGCTGTTGTTCCTAAATGCTTCCACTTTCTAATAATATCACTTACATTGGACCTTGGAATATCCAGCAGGGATGAAATTTCATGAACTGTCTTATTGCAAAGATGGCATCCTATCACAGTACCATGCTTGAAGTCACTGAGCTCTTCATTTTGTATCACAAATGTTTGCAAATGGAGACTGCATAGCTAGGTGCTTGATTTTATACACCTCTGGCGACGAGGCTGATTGAAACACCTTAATTCAATAATTAACAGGTGTGGTCAAATACTTTTGTCCATATAGTATACTATTTATTTAGTACATTATTTTGAATGACACACAATATAATCCTGTCTCTTAGTTCACAGGTAATCACTCCAAAATCACATTTCTTTGTCACCTTTTAAGTGTGGGCACATATGATTCACATTTTTGATTTGTTGTGTCAAAGATATGTCTGCTCATGGTAATATTTTTTACTGGAAGACATATTTCTTCAAATGAGTTTAGTAGTATTTTGGAGACTTCTCTATTTCCCCCCCCCTCCTCAAAAACCAACATTTTAGATTTTTCTACTGCCTCTGCACCAGCTAAGTTAAGCATATTGTATGCCTGTATCTTTTTGTTTGCTCCGAGAGTCCTGGAATACAGTAGACATGCCATTCTTGAATTGATATTATATACATGGCTAAACATAGTTAAACAGCTTATAACACATATTTCCTGTACAAAATGAGTAGTTCATTGAGGCACATTTACAGACCTTATAGTACTTTCATCTTTTCCTAGAGGGGTTGGGTCCCCTTTCCCCTCCAGTGCACATACTGGGGAAAATGTTGTCACTAGTTATCATTCAGGTAAATAGATGTATAAATGTATGAAATAAAAATAAGTTAAGAAAATGTTTACGAGGTTGAGGTGGGGTTGTGGGGACATGATGAAATTTTACAGCCACTACTCCAGTTTTGAGTCAGGACTGGAGTGCAGAAGAACCCCCTTCTCCTGGTGGTCTAGTGGAGTTGCCAATACATTGAAGCCCTCCCAGTAGGGCTGGATGGGTTTGATTAGGTGGTTTGCTGATGCTGTGCACCAAGAATTAAGTGCCAAACCTCCTGGAGCTAAATTCAGTTTCCAGGCGCTACACCTCTGGGTGAAAGAAGGCATACAGGAGATGTTGGAGTTAGGTGTTAACCAGGCCACGGGAATCCTCCTCTCTTTGGTCCCCAAGAAATTCAAAACAACATGGTTTTGATGCAAGTTGAATGATGTAACAGTGTCTTATTTATGTTCTGTTAAATGAGTTTGAAAGGGCTTGGTTTACTTTTTTCACAGATTTAAAATATAAAAATATAGAATTATAAAATAATACCAAACATATGGAACCAATAGGAAGACAGAAGAGAGGGTCTGGGGAAGGGTTGAGGGCAAAGGCAGAAAAAGGGTAATATGTGGGTAGTGAGGAGGTTTGGGAGGACCGTCAAAAAGCTAAGAATAATATACTATTAGAGACGGGGGAGTAAATGATATATAGAAAACCATGATTATCACCTTTGCAGCATTGCTAAGATTTCTCAGAAGAGACTTCTTGTATTTTCTGATGGGTATGTTGAACAAAGTTATAAGCCAAAAGTCTGGATCTGCTGGTACTTCGCAATTCAGAACTTTAGTTTTTGGTATTCTCACCAAATATGCATGTAACTGCCTTTTCCATTAGAGCATTTCAACAGTTGCCAGAGGTCCCAGAGCACATTTTCTTTAGAAAGCTTAGGTATCTGTAGCAGCATGCTATAATCTTGTATTGGGTATCTATACCTGAAGCACTGATTGAACATGCATGGGTAATTTGGAAAACTTTCCACCATTTCTCTTTGCTAATTTCTCTATTCTTTATAAAGTGACAGGTGGGTAGGAGTGTGAGAGGATATACAGAGTTTCAAATAGGGTAAGTTCTCTGTGAGCTGCTTTGACTCGATTAGCAGAGTTCAGAAAGTGGCAAATCTGTCGGTATTTCCAGAATTCTGGGTGAGTTGCCATATTGGTTGAATCTCGGATGGACCTCTAACAAGTTCACTAGCTGACCCACACAGGAGACCACAGCCAAAGTCCAAACATGAAAAGCTGGTAAGTTCCCTTTGGGAAGTCTGAGTTAGCAGAAAATAAGTTAGTGGGAATACCTAGGGGGATATGTATGGTGAAACTTTTTCCAACAAGCAAAAGTTGGCAATATTGTTGGATGGCGGACTGGAGACAAGCTCGGTAACCAAGCTGCAATTTCTGAGAGGAGATAGAGGAAATGTTCTTCTGTAGCTACCCTTTGTTTGATATATTTTGCTCTAGTCCACTCCAGAACTCAGCATTAAAAATTGGTAATAGCTAGATATGTGTGGATGCTGAAGGCTTTCCAGGTATTTATCCTGAAATAGAACACCATGTGCGGAGTTTTTCTACCTCGCATAAACCGACTACTTTGCAGGGATACAGTCTAGAGCTATATAAATAAGGTACAGATGCATAGCCAGATATCAGGAAGCAGGAGACAATAAGTTGCAGAGCCAAGTATCTGGACCAGGAGACTGCTGAATGCAGAGCCAGGAGACGGCTTGATGCAAGAAACACACAAGACACAGATACAGGAATCAGGAAGCTAGCATGTAACACTATCACTGACAATGAGTGCAGGAGAGGTTATAAAGTGCAGCGGTCCAGTCAAAGGGAGACGCACCTGAACTTCATTGCAGATCTAAGTAACAAGCAGAATGCAAACCAGATGAAAACCTAACTATGCCACTTGGTATGAAGAATGCACCAGCCACTTTCCAGCAATTTCCAGCACCTAGTCAACCACCTGCTGAAGTGGTTTGAAGAATTTGTGGAGGAAAGAGTTTGCAGCTCACTGTCTAGATAGGTACCAACGTTCTTTGGCACTGCAGAGTACGACACATGGTTTTTACCTGACTTTAACACTGTAACCTAGCCCCTGGCAAGCTTCACCAATATGTGGATTTGTCAGGCGCCATCCCCACAATCCTCCTAAGTGCAGGGGATGGTCGCCTGCTCTCCGCCACTCGGTGCATCCCGTTGCCTAGCAAGCTTAATTGATTTTACCAATTATTACCAAAAATTTATCAAGAATTTCTCCATTCTTATCTTGCCCATCATCTCTCTTACCCGAAAAGGGAAGATGGGTCAGATCTTGGCCTCAGGAGGCTATACTTGCATTTAAGGCCTTGAAACAGACTTTCTCTTCCACCCATTCAGTGTCAGCCGGATCAAAACAAACCCTTTTTATTGGAAGTTGATGCTTCTGTGGTAGGAGTGCGGTGCTCTCTCAAAACGATTCCTCCTGTAAGCTCAGACCTTATCGATTCCTGTCTAAAAATTTCTCCTAATGAAGCCAATTACTGTATCGGCTACAAGGAACTGTTGGCCATCAAAGCTGCTCTTGAAGAATGGCATTACCTGTTGGAAAGGGCTCTCTTTCCCATCACAGTATTTACTGACCATAAAAATTTAACCTAGCTACAGTCTGCTCAATGCCTAAATCCTAGACAGGCTTGATGGTCACTGTTTTTCAGCAGTTTCTAATTGATTCTGACTTTCCGTCCGTGCACCAAGAACTTCAGGGCTGATGCCTGTCACGCTTCAAAGTAAGTAACAACTATGGAGCCCAGGATGTGATAAAGAATATAGGTGTTTATTGATCAAAATGCAGATAAATGGTACAAACCAAATAATGCTGAAACTGAGCAGGAAAATCAGAGATGACTGGATACTGGTTGCAAGGAGTACTGCAGATACAGGAGGAATGGTGAGATGAAGAGGGATCCAGAGTAGAGATATGAAGTCCAAAGACACAGGAGAACCAGGAGACAAACCAAAGGAGAAGGCAACAAAACAACAATGACCAGCACAGGAGAGAGAGACAGGTATAAGTAGGGAACACCCAGGTGCAGGAGATAATAAATGAGATGGGTAACCCCTAGTACTAACAAAGAAAAAAAACAACATCAGCACTTCCGGTGAATAGAGGTACTGCCATAATATATACAATGCACACAATAAAAAAGTCCAGAAGGCAGTAGCTGCCAAGCAAAGCAACATGCAATGCAGGGAGCTGCAGCAAATCTTGACAGTACACCCCCCCCCAGGGCATATTCCAGAAGCCCAAATTACCAAAAATGGTTAAATTAATCAGAATCATAGTACACAATGGGGGGCTCGGCATAAAGATCCTCGTCCATGGACGAGAAGGCAAAAGTAGTCGTGCCAGAGCGAAGTTGAAGCACGGCAGACCCTCCTCTCTTCTTAGGTCCTCTCCTTTTACTGGATTTCCTCGGAATAGGAGTCTGAACCAACTGGATGGAGCACAAAGGTAGTTCTAGGACTGATTAGCTGGGTGGTATTGCCAGATGCACAGGTGACCCACAAGGTGACACTGCAGGAAATGGTGTAAACCTGTCCATTACCCCCTCGACAAAGAGTTGTAAATCCGATAGGATGGGATGGTTAGTCTCCATATAGTGGTTTGCCCATTCCAAGGCTTTCCCTCTAAAGTGAGAAATAAAAAACAGTACCTGTGTCTTTGGGTCACTGACGAGACTAGGTACAGAGGAAATGTATGAAGCACCAAACTTCAGAAGAGCACTAAGTTGGCATAGGTGCCCCTAGGTGATGGCTCAGTCTGGAGACCCTCGGCAAGAGGCGGCTTGGACTGGACACACTTGGAGGAGGACCTGGACGAGGCACACTTGGATGAGGACAGGCAACGTCTCTGGAACAGGCTTTAGGGACAGCGTCCTCTCTGAAGCAGGCTGTAGCTCAGGAACAGAGGCAGCGGCTGGCGACTCGGAACTGGAGGCAGCGGCTGGCGACTCGGAACTGGAGGCAGCGGCTGGCGACTCAGAACTGAGGCAGCGGCTGGCGACTCGGAGCTGGAGGCAGCGTCTGGCGACTCAGAGTTTGAGGCAGCGGCTGGCGACTCGGAGCTGGAGGCAGCGGCTGGCGACTCGGAGCTGGAGGCAGCAGCTGGCGACTCGGAACTGGAGACAGTGGCCGGCGACTCGGAACTGGAGGCAGTGGCTGGCTACTCGGAAATGAAGGCAGCGGCTGGCTACTCGGAACTGGAGGCAGTGGCTGGCGACTCGGAACCTGTGGCAGGAGACTCGGGAATGGACACAGAGGCTGGAGACTCAGGACCGGACGCAGTGGCAGGAGACTCAGCACGGATGCAGAGGCTGGGACCTCGGAGCTGATGGCAGAGGCTGGGACCTCGGAGCAGGAGGCAGAGGCTAGGACATATGGACTGGTGGCTGGAACTGGCGCCTCAGGACAGGCAGCTGGAGCTGGCGCCTCAGGACTGGCGGCAGAAACTGGAACCTCGAGACAGGTAACTGGGGTTGAAAGATTGCGCCTCATCCCAGGGAGCAAAACAGGCTGAAATGCAGCTATGGGAAGTGAAGTGCAAACAAATTAAGAATGCGGAGGGGAAAAAACAGAAGACGGTTCTGTAGGCTGTTGTGGTCTGCAGAGAGGACAGTCTTGTAAGAAGTGAACATTACTGGCACAGTAGAGACATACTTTGTTAGTTTTTCTACGCCACCGCTCCACTTCAGTCAGGTGGGGACATGGACAACCTATGAACCTGGAGTTTGTTACTCCGTAGTTCTGGGTAAACTGCAAATTAGACTTTTAAGAGGTACAATATGCACAGACTCAGTGGCAGAGAAAGTTGATTGATGTAAATCAGCAGTATTTGAATTGTGTGAAACAAAATCTGACAGTGTTCTTAGTGGGTCCATAAGTAAGGCAGAAAACTGAGCCAGCTGAGATTGCAGCAACATCATGTCTGCTTGTAGAGTCTGTAGCAATAGTACGTCAGTAGTTAGTGAGGAAGATATGTTGCAAGAGGAAACAAATGAAAAACAATTGCAAAAGAGTCCCAGGAGAAAATCTGAAACAGGATTTTCACACAGCTCCAAAGCTGTCTTTTTGGATTGTCATACTGTCAAGCTTCAAAGTAAGTAACAGCTATGGAGCACAGGATGTGATAAAGAATATAGGTGTTTATTGATCAAAATGCAGATTATTATTATTATCATTATTATCATTTATTTGTTGGGCGCCACAAGGTTTCCGCAGCGCTGTACATAGTACAAACAGTAGACCATACAGGGTAAAACAGTACAGAACAATAAACACAAAGTACCAATGCTTCATAAACTCCGGGACAGACAAATGGAGTAAGGACGGAGCAGAAGAGCAGGTATGGAGACACGAGGGAAGAAGTGCCCTGCTCAAACGAGCTTACATCCTAAGGGAGGGTGGACAGATCAGACACGAGAGGGAGCAGTGGTGCCAGGGGAGAAAATTGGACATGGGGAGAGAGGAAAGAGCGAGCAGAGTAGATGAGGGGTTAAGTGGATGGTTGGTAGGCTTTGAGGAACAGGTGGGTTTTAAGTGCTTGTTTGAAGGAGCACAGATTGGGAGCGAGACGGATGGAGCGAGGGAGGTCATTCCAGTGCAGTGGGACAGCTCGGGAGAAGTCTTGGATTCTGGAGTGGGAAGTGGTAATTAGAGTGGAAGAGATGCGACGGTCATTAGCAGAGTGCAGGGATCAGGTAGGAGTGTGAATGGTGAGGAGGTCAGAGATGTAGGGGGCAGTAGACCGGGAGAGAGCTTTGTAAGTGGTGGTAAGGAGTTTGAAGAGGATTCTGTAGGAGATGGGGGGCCAGTGTAAGGCAAGGCAGAGAGGGGAGGCAGAGGAGGAGCGGCGTGAGAGAAAGATGAGTCTAGCAGCCGCATTGAGTACAGAACGGAGGGGGGCGAGATGAGAGAGGGGGAGACCAGTGAGGAGAAGGTTGCAGTAGTCGAGGCGGGAGATGATGAGTGCGTGGATGCTGGTTTTGGTGGCGTCTTGTGAGAGGAAGGGTCGGATGTGGGCAATGTTGCGCAGTTGAAATCTACAGGTTTGGGCAAGGGATTGGACATGGGGGGCAAAAGAGAGAGAGGAGTCAAGGGTGACACCCAGGCAACGGAGCTGGGTAACAGAGAAGATGGTAGTGTTATTAACGCCGATAGAGAAGTTGTGGTGGGAGGGGAGTCTGGGGGGAGGAAAGACAATGAATTCAGTTTTAGAGATGTTAATTTCGAGAAAGCGGGAGGACATCCAGGAGGAGATGGCAGAGAGGCAGTCAGATACACGACAGAGGAGGGAGGGAGAGAGATCAGGAGAAGAGATGTAGAGTTTAATGTTGTCAGCATAAAGGTGATACTGAAGACCAAAGGAGGAGATAAGCGCACCAAGGGAGGAAGTGTAGAGCGAAAAGAGTAGGGGGCCGAGGACAGAGCCCTGGGGGACTCCTACTGGGAGAGGGGAGGGGGTGGAGGAAGAGCCAGACGTGGAGACAGAGAAGGTGCGGTTAGCGAGGTAGGAGCAGAACCAGGCATGGACGGAACCGGAGAGGCCGAGAGAGAGAAGAGTTTGAAGGAGGGGGTGGTCCACAGTGTCAAAGGGCGCGGAGAGCTCAAGGAGGATGAGTAAGGAGAAGTGACCCTTAGATTTGGCTGATAGGAGGTTGTTGGTAACTTTGGCCAGGGCAGTTTCAGTAGAGTGGAGGGGGCGGTATCCAGATTGGAGAGGGTCAAGGAGGGAATTGTCTGAGAGATATCTGGTGAGGCGACAGCAGACTATCCGCTCAAGAAGTTTGGAGGCGTAGGGGAGAAGTGAGATGGGGCGGTAGTTGGCGACAGAGGTGGGGTCAAGATTGGGTTTTTTGAGGATAGGAGAGATAAGAGCGTGTTTAAATGAGGAGGGTACTACACCGGAGGAGAGTGATAGGTTAAAAAGATGTGCCAGGTAGGAGCAGGTAGTGGGAGAGAGAGAGAGCGAAGGAGGTTAGAGGGGATGGGATCGAGAGGACAGGTGGAGGGTGGAGAGGAAAGAATAAGGGAGCGAACTTCTTCGCCTGATGTGGGGCAAAAGGAGCACCAGAGTTGATTGTTGGAGGGGGGTGGAGCGATGTGGACAGCGGGTGAGGGATTTGAAGCGGAGATGTCTGAGTCTGATGACTTCAATTGTGGAAGAGAAAAAAGTGGCGAAGTCAGCAGCAGAGAGGGAAAGTGGGACCGGAGAGGGAGTGGGAGAAAGGAGGGAGTTGAAGGTGGCAAAAAGGCTTCGGGGATTAAAGGACTGAGAGGAAATGAGGGACTTAAAGAAGGTTTGTTTGGCAAGGGAGAGGGCAGAGCAAAAGGAGGAGAGGATAAATTTAAAGTGGAGGAAGTCAGCCAGGGAGCGAGATTTCCTCCAGAGGCGTTCCGCAGTGCGAGAGCATTTTTGGAGGAAGCGGGTGAGTTTGGAGTGCCAAGGTTGGGGAATGAGGCGGCATCGGCGGATAGGAGAGGCGGGGGCGACAATATCCAGGGCAGTAGTGAGGAAGTGGTTGTAGAGAGACAGGACGCCTAGTCAGGGCAGGCCAGGGAGGGAATGGGAGAAAGGAGAGAATCAAGAGAGGAGGAGAAAGAGATGGGGTCGATCGCTTCAAGGTTGCGTCTGGTGAGCGTAGCTTTCGGCGGGGGAGGAGCAGGGGAGGAGGACAGAGTGAAAGAGAGCAGATGATGGTCAGAGAGTAAGAAGGGAGAGTTGGAGAAATCAGAGAGATCGCAGAGATGAGAGAAGACAAGGTCGAGTGAGTGACCAAAATGGTGGGTGGGGGAGGAGGTCCACTGGGAAAGGCCTAAGGAGGAGGTGAGGGAGAGAAGCTTGATGGCGGCAGGGTCGGAGCAGTTATCGATGGGGATGTTGAAGTTACCAAGTATGAGGGAGGGAAGGTCAGAGGAAAGGTAGTGGGGGAGCCAGGCAGCGAAGTTATGTAGGAAAAGGGAGGTAGGGCCAGGGGGACGATAGATGACGGAGACACGGAGGTGGATGGGAGAGAAGAGATGGAGTGAACTTCAAAGGAGGAGAAAGAGAGGGAAGGTAGGGTGGGGATGACCCGAAAAGTACAGCAGGGGGACAGGAGGAGGCCACTCCACTTCCTGGACGTTCATTTGGTTTGGTTGAGTGGGTGAAGGAGAGGCCACCATAGGAGAGAGTGGCGGGTGAGGTGGTATCAGAAGGAGTAAGCCAGGTTTCAGTGATGGGTAGAAGGTTAAGAGAGGTAAGTTTGTTACGGATGGATCTTGAGTTCCAGAGGGCGCAGGAGAATGGGAGGGAAGGATAAGGAGAGATGTGGATAAGATTGTCGGGGTTAATGGAGCGAGGGGGGGAGTGAGTTGGACCAGTAAAGGGGGCTGGGAAAGAGGTTGATGGAGCAAGGGGGAGAGATGGGACAGTGAGAGAAGGACTGGTGAGGACGGCCCGGAGAGAGGATGGTTATAGGAAAGGAGCGGAGCGGCATAGTGAGAGACGGGGGACAGGAGTGAGAGACACACAGCAGCAGAGGCAGGAGGAGAAAAAATGGAGTTTAGTTAGATAAGTATTGACGGAGCAGAGAAGGACAATAAGTGGGCCTATATAGGATTGAGGAACGGATTGAAAACAGAAGGGCAGAGGCAAAACAAAATAAACGATGCAAAGTGGGGAGGAGTAGGGGCAAAGCACTGTAGACAATGAGAGTAGAGGAGAATAAAATAACAATCTAAGCAATGAAAACAATGTGTGGTGGGGAACAATAAAATAAAGGTGGGATGAATAAGTATGATTCTTTAAAAATAAATAAATAAATAAGCAAATAAATTCTAAAAAAAAAAACGGTGGTAAGTTGAGATGAAACACAAGAAGCAGTGATGGGGCTATAGAGAGCTCTTACCAGGAGAGACGGGAGGAGAACTCAGGAACGGGGGGAGTCCAGGAGGATTTAGGTAGTCACCGAAGCCGGAGTAGAATAAGGGGTCAGGCGATCTGGAGGTAGGCGCAGGAGCTGGAATGGTCCAAGGGGTCAAGCGATCCGGAGGGATCAGATTTCCAGAGGGTCAAGCCAAACAATTCAGTTCAGAGTCCGGCGAGAGCAGGTGGGCCCAGGGGGTCCAGAGTTTAGGTGAGTTCGGTTGGATAAGGTGGAGGGACCCGGGGGTAAGGAGTATAGGTGAGTCCAGTAGGATAAGGTAGCAGCACAAGGAGTGGCAGGAAAGAGAGGGCCTATGAGGACCAAGGAAACGGGCAGGGGGCACAAGATAGAGGGTGTTAAATGTACATGAGCCCTGTAGCTTTATTAGCCCATAGGTCTATGCTGTTATGATACAAACATATTCCAGGGCAGGGGGCACATGAGGCAGACCAGTAAGGAGGTTAGACACTGGAGACCCTGAGGCAGCCCAAGATGGAGGCAGTGCAGAGGGGCCACAGAGACCACAAGGGATCGGGCACAGGGGCACCACGTGGAGAGGCAGCAGGCGGGACGGGACACAAAGGGTTAAGTAGAATAACCGCAGTAAGCAGGCTGAAATTGCGGCCTGTGGTGTGGTGGCAGGAAGCAGAGGGTGCCTAGGAAGGGACAGCAGGCTCACCCTCAGTCGGGGCGACGGGAGACGGCGGGAGACCCTCAGTTGGAGCGGCGGAAGACCACAGCAGTTGGAGACCATAGCAGTGGGAGACCACAGCAGATGGAGCAGCAGGAGTCACGGAGGGGATCAGCTGGAGGAGAACAGCAGCGTCGGTCTGGAGGAGCAGGAGTGAAGCAGCCACAGGAACACAGCAGCATAGATCCACAGGACAGCGGGAGCAGCAGTCATGGAGGTCCAGACGGCAGGCGATGAACAGACGAGCAGAGCAGGAAGAGGAGCAGCAAAAGTCAGCAGCCTGGCGGCACGAGGTCCAGCATCAGGTAGGAACACGAGGAGGCTGGAGAGTGAGGCCAAAGCCGCGGCCTGGTTTAGAGACAGTAGCAGAGGATCAGCGGGAAATACCCAGAGGGAGGGAGACAGAGTTCACCAGCCATTAGTGGTAGAGCACGGTGGTAGAGGAGGCAGGCATCTCCGTGTTGGAATGCGGGGCCCAGAGGGGTTCCAAGCTGGGCTCCAACGGAGAGCAGGAGAGCAGGCAGGACACGTCTGTCCTGTTCAGAGGTCAGGAATAAATGGTACAAACCAAATAATGCTGAAACTGCACAGGAATATCGGAGATGACTGGATACTGGTTGCAAGGAGTACTGCAAATACAGGAGTAATGGTGAGATGCATCCGGAATAGAGATATAAAGTCCAAAGACACAGGAGAACCAGGAGACAAACCAAAGGAGAAGACAGCACAACAACAATGACCAGCACAGGAGAGAGAGAGGCAGGTATAAGCAGGGAACACCCAGGTGCATGAGATAATAAATGAGATGGGTAACCCCTAGTACTAACAAAGGAAAAACACAATAGTAGCAGCTCTGGTGAATAGAGGTACTGTCATAATATATACAATGCACACAATAATAAAGTCCAGAAGGCAGGAGCTGCCAAGCAAAGGAGCATGAAATTCAGAGAGAGCTGCAGCAGATCCTGACAATGCCCTTTCTAGGTCATTCGACTCCTCTGACAACGTTTCTTCTCTGGTATTCAAGCTCATTATTACCCCATCTAAAGTTTTACACTTGACCAAATCCTCTGTCAAAACTCCTCCTATTGGCAGATCTTTTGTCACCACTCATTTGCGCACCAAGGTCTTGGCATGGGCTCACAAGGCTATGTTTGCTGGACATGCCGGTATCAAGAAGACTGTTGCTCTCCTCTCCGTCTCTACTGGTGGCCTTCCCTAGTCGCCGATGTTAAGAAATATATTCTTGCCTGCGAAGTTTGTTTCAGACACAAGACCCCCAGACATTCACCTCCGAGTCTCCTTCTTCCTCTCCCTGTACCAGAGTCTCCTGAGACTAGTGTTTTTCATGGATTTTATCACTGACCTCCCCAACAGCCATGGTTACAATTCTATCTGGGTCATAGTTCACCGTTTTTCCAAGTTTGCTCGCTTTATTCCTTTGCATGGACTACCATCCCTTCTACTTTAGCACTACTTTTTATAACGAACATCTTCTGCTTTCACGGTTGTTTTCTGGAAATCGATTTGGACCGAGGGGTGCAGTTTGTCTCTAAATTCTGGAGAGCATTCTATAAACATTTAGGGATTAACCTGAAATTTTCTTCTGGGTATCACCCACAGATGAATGGCCAGACCGAACGAGTTAACCAATGTCTAGAATCTTATCTTCGGTGAAACTGCTCTGAGCGGCAATCCTCATGGAGTTCTTACCTTGGGCGAAGTTTTCTCACAACAACCATCAACACGAGTCTAATGGTCTGTCCCCTTCTTCATTCTTTATGGAAAATATCCTGTGTTACATACTCTCACTGAGCTACCCGAATCCTCAGTGCCAGCAGCTCAGAATACAGCTCGTGATTTGCCCGGGTTTGGTCCCAAGTACAGTCTAAATTGCAACAATCTTCAGATCTCTGCAAACGAATTGCCATAGAAGAAACCTTCTGGTTCTCCATGTAGGGGACAAAGTATGGCTGGCTAGCCGCAACCTTAAGCTCAAGGTCCCTTTCATGAAGCTCGCACCCCGCTATATTGGTCCTTTTTCAATTTCTCATATAATCAATACTGTTACCTATAAACTCCGGTTATCTCCTTCTCTCCGGGTACATAATACTTACCCATTAGTGCGCCAGAGTATTAGTTCACACCAGCTCCAGCACGTCCTGTTTGTATGCTCTTTTGTGTTTTGCTGACTTCTGGCTTGTTCCTTGGCTTAACTCCTGATCCTGATTTGGTACGGCACAGTCCATTTGGTATTGACCTTCTGATCATCCCTGACACTTCTTCTGGTTCGCCTTGTGTACTGCGCGACTGTTTGGCTTGACCCCGGATCGTCTGACTATTCCTGTCTACAACTCCACCGCACTGGTAACTGACTTGGAGAAACACATCCCATGCAGAAAAGACCATATCTCCTTGCGGGGGACCCTGGTAAAGACTGGGGGTGCGTTAGACTCTGCAACTCCCTGTTCAGTTGCACAAATACCAGCCGGTGCCCCCTAAAGTGTCTATAACCGTAACAGGATTGCTAAAGTGGTAGACTGGCATGGTAAATAAGAATAAAAATTACGTTTGCCTGGACATTGTTACCCCTCATTTCCTATATTAAATGGGCTATGATCAAGATACTTTTTACCCCTTTTATGTTTCCCGGTTGCCCCACGTTCAGTAAGAGGTGGGTACCGAACCTTGTCCAATATTGAAAGAACTGCATATTGGTTTCTGAGAACACCACCAACATCTACAATACCTACAAGTACAGTTTTACACGCTCACATCTTGCATGATCTAAGAAGTGCTATCCATTGATTGAGCAAATTTAATTTCCCTGGCTGCTGTGACATGAAATCTTTCCTCATAGAGGGGTCAGCCCTGAAAGCTCATTAAAATGATGGATAATGCTACAGGAAAGAAACGCAGGGTATATTTTTAGATCCTGAGTGGCTAGACAGGCAAAATAATAGAGGCCAAGCCAATGAAAGGAAAAACCTTAACACCTTTTTGTCTCCAGGGAACTGCTTGTGTTGCCAGGTGCTGCTAAACCTCTGCAGCAACTCTGTAATAACAGTCCCCTGTTCCACACTGTCATCTATATCTCTATAACTTACACAAAATGTAGGCCACCCGAGTGTCTAAACACATTTTTCTAAGTTACCAGTCTAGGCACCCATGTACACACATACATTCCTTTACTGAAGTCATGGTTACAATCTGTATGGTACATGAGAATTAACTACACTAATTGCTGCATTTAGGACATTAACCACTTATCTTCCTATCAATTTTAAATGCTATATGCATGGCTGCAGTTTAAAAGTATACAGGAAATTGTAAACCTTAAGATCAACTCCATCAGATCCCACAGCAATTATAAATTAAAAGACTAGTGGTTACTGGCAGTAAGATACTCATTACCAGCTGCCACACAGTGTTCTCCTTTTCAATGTCAGTTGATGATACAGTGGAAACAGCTTATTAGTGGTCAACACCAGTGGGTCAGTTAAAGCTGTGGCCATACTGTCCTCATATGATACACAAAACACCATGGGCCTGATTAGTCATGGAACGTTAACAGCGATTTTGTGTGTGTAAACTGCACTTTATCTGCGCATGCCCAGAACCAGACCGTACGCAACTAAACGCAGCAACGTTCATCTTCGTATGCTAAGGACACTTACTACAGCCAGGGCCGGATTAAAGGAATGGAGGCCCCTGTGAGATGAGCCGCTCCAACCCCCTTCCCCTTTGTGCCCACTCACGAGATCTTCTCTGTAAGGAGATTACAGAGCACCGGGGAAGGTTCAGCAGCATCGATCGGGCCGGGGGCACCCCCGCCCCCACACCGGTCAATAATGCTGCTGAGCACTTTCAAGGGCCCCCTGGATGCCAGAGGCCCCTGGGCTGTAGCCCAGTTAGACATCGGGTTAATCCAGCCCTGACTACAGCCTACAATTTCCTGGTGAGAAAGAGGCGTGGAAGGGTAGTTCATCCGTAGCAATGTACAGGAAGGGCGTGTCAAACTTGAGTGCACGTAGCCATGTCTGATTCAAGCTTTGGGCATCTCAAATTACTTGTTTTGCTGCCGTATCGTTTGCTTCAGCTACAGGGCTAGTCTAAGTCATGATTAGTAGTGATGACAGTCTTGTATGCATGTTATAACAGGTGTTTGCAATCAGGAGCAACAGTAAAAATGTATTTTATGTACAGAAGACATTAAGATCATCCTAATAAATGTTCAGAGCAGAGCAGACCCACACCCGAATCCATCAGCGCACGTTCCTTGTTTAATTAAGTACAGAAAGACGACTTACGTGCATTTTAAAACAAAGGCACGTTGCGCTCAGTATACCTTCCTTGATGAATCAGCCCCCACAAGGTTGACTTCAGGGTCCACAACCCTGGCACACTGTCTGCACTATAAATACTTCTGCCACTGATGTTGATATTACTGAGTTGTTAAGGTGACATGCAGTCTCTAATAGGGATAAACCCTTTTCCACCTTTCAATATAACAATTCATATCATTTTGATGTCATTCCATTATATGTTGGAACATTTAAAATGTAAATCTCTTTACGTCCAATGGAAAAAAAAGTGCTATGAACTGTTGCTGTTATTATTACTTTCCAATTAATCAAGTATAACATAAGGTTCTATGACCTTTGCGTACATGCAATGTTTTTATACCTTTTATAATGTTTTTATAATGTTTTTATGTGCTTAGTTTCACAGATACATACTGAGTTTTATGTGTTGTACAAACCCCTTTAGGAAAGAGAAACATTTCTGTTTTCTTTTTAAAGCACGCAAGGCTTTTGTGAGCAGGTCAAGCGTGACTGGGAACTTAATAGTGGCAGTTTGCTACCATTACACCTTATCAAAACTATGATCACAACCCGGGAGGCTCACGTTTCATGTGGATGTTTGCTTTTGACCAATATGATAACATTCACTTTACTTCCGTACTTGTACTGCCTTCAGCCCACATTTATTCTCTTGAATGATACCCTACGCAGTTCTTCTTCACGAGTCCCCTGGCCACCAGAGGCTATTTACAATTTACTCCAGTAAAGTCTTTTTCTTGAGTATTCTCATATCTTTTGTATTGTTGTCTCTTAACCTAATTTAACAACTAAAAAACTGTAAATATTCTGATGCCACAAACTACCTAACACCAATGGCCATACCAAAATGTAAAACTCATGAAAGTTTATTGGAAGACATAATATTGTCAGAGAGGCTTACCTGGGTTATAAAGGAGAAATAGGACAACCCACTCACTTAAAATCCATTACTGTATTTGCAATAACAACTTGTGAGTGGAGAAAACACACTCTTACTTTTAGTCAAACGATAACATGAGACAAAATGTTAATCCCATCTACACAGAAGTAGAGTCAATCCTTGGTCATTTTAAGGGAAATTAACTGGGTCTTAGAAGAGGATCATCTGTATTTCTCTCATCATTTATTATGATCTCTTAAACAGTAAACGCAATTTCAGGAAATTCCAGACGCTAGTGAACCCCACTCCCTACGTCATTCCTGCCGAGGCCGTTCCTCTAGCATCGCTCTAATATTATATTCTGTAGCTTTAGCTTCTGCTCTTTAATATAAAACATTTATAAGCTTTACGGCACAAAATCATCTGGACCATTTGATGGTCTAAAAGTGCTTTGTGAAGTGTAATTAATCTTATGAAAAGTTATAAATGTCAAGTAAGATCTGTTTACCTTATACCAAGCACTATTAGCATATATCGGTGAGTGGCTGTTTTTTGTATACATGGAGTAAGTAATACTATTATAATATAGTATATATTACATTTTTGCACCTGGGCCACCTAGTTCCGCCACTGCTTACCATGTGCAGTGAATCACATCATAAACTACTTCATTGAACAACGAGTGAGTAGAAGAGTGATGATGTCATTATTATTATCCTATGCTTTGCCCCTCCCTCTTGACGACACAACTGGTATCACCATGTCACACCCTCTTCTTTCATACTTTGTGTCCGCATCTCCCAGAAGTAAGGTATGAAAAGTAAGCAAGCCTGGATAAATGTTGAGGGAATGTCAGTGTTAGTTAGCTCTTTGAAAATACTCCAATTTTCTAGGGACACCAAGGGAGCAAAACCTGTAGCTGGGTAACATTGTTAATCAGTGGCTGTATTGCAGTGTTGCATATCCCTATCCTTTCTGCCCCAACTTCACAGGCGTATTACTATTGTGTTTGTTTACAGTGCTGTTGCCCTTCCCACATGTTAGTAATGTGGGTGCACAACTGGGTCTTGATATTTGGATTTATGCCCAAGTTCCCTGCAATTTTATAATTATACAGGCTAGCTCAATCTCCTTACATCCCTGTACTCTGAGTGTTAGTATGTGGAAAGGACACTTGCACTTGCAAGTTTGAAAACCAATTTGGCAGTAGGAGATCGCAGTTGGTTGGTACAGTTATAGGCATCAGACTATCCCAATAAAATCCACTGCTTTATAAACATCTCCAGCACAAGCTTATCAGTTGCAATAAACTTTTATAGTGTCTTAGTGATTCTCCTTGGGGATAATCAGATTCATTTTTGTACTGTTCACTGCCTTCTGTTGCATTACTCCTGATTGCCCAGTATCTGGTTATTCATACACCACTCTAATGTCCCTTGTCTCTTCCTCTCTTTGGATATGGCTGTTCCACATGGTAGAGGTAACTTTGCTGTTCCACGTCATCACAACTCCACAGACACCATAGGCTGATTTAGCAATTTCAGGCTTGGAGCTCTACTGATCTCTCTGCATGGCTCTTACTAATCTCCCAGTTGTAGCTCTGCCTAGTGCATCCCATGACCACAACTCTCTCTCTATATCTTGGATGTCAGGTCTCTGTTCAGCACACCTCCAGTCATCTACCTATCATGGCTTATAAATGAACTGCACTAAGACACTGCTCATACTCCAACCAACTACTTGGAACTAAATTAAGGGTAGGTGGTAAACTACTCCACCTGAATATCTGTACATCTCTATCTCCATCAGAAAGGATTAATACTCTGTTGTCATACCTAAGCCTCATTGGATAGAAACAAACACTTTTATATTTGCATGGGATTGGATCCATATTTAAATCCTCTGATCACATGACTAACAATCCCCTCAGCCTGGGGTTTAACTTGCTGTCACCTCTATTATAGCGCACAAGCCACTAAGCAGCGTTCAACATAGGGGGAGTTACATTGCATTTACTTTCCTGTTTTTATTCCAACCTTTGTTGGCTATGGTAATATTTAAGGGATTGTCCTCTTACACACACACACACACACACACACACACACACACACACACACACACACACGGTTGGCCATGGTACTTAAGTATAAATTATTACAGATTCTGTGGTAACATGTTTGGATGCAAGGAATGGAAGGGGATACCTACTGAACAGGGAGTGGTTGCACCAAAGCGGACATGTAATAAGCAGAAGTACGCAAATGTTTCACTCCAGTTTGCAATTCACATAAACATTGTTTGTTCAAGGACCAAGATCAGATTTCACAGCAGCTCCTAATTAACAAACTAAGATCTTGCAAACATTGGCTTCAATTTTATGCATCCACGTGTAAGCATTGAAATGGGCATAGTTTAATGCTGATCCTCCAACAATAATGTAAGTTAATAGACTTGTATGTACACACACACACACGTACTGATAGGTCTTCAGTTTGCATCCACTTCGACAATGCCTGCAGCGTTTAATCAGTACAATATAATGCAGTTCTATGGGAGCACTCATTTAGTACACAGTACACTACGCTCCAAATGCTGTGCTAAAAGTGAGAATGCAAAGTTTTATTTGTCTTTGCTTTTAACAGGTATGGTCAGTGTATATGAACCCTAAAATTATAGAACTGATGTAATTTATTATAAAATACCAATTTGATCATGTGTATAAATGAACCACTTACACGGAGCTTTAAAACAAGTGATTTGGATTTACATTAATAATTCCAATGTTATATCAAGTGCCTTCATTTGTGATAATCTCCAGAAGCTCTTACATATAATTTTTTTAGTTGAATACATTTTTTTTCATATACCTTATTTAATATAAGATTGAACAATCTTACAGCGACATTTAAACAGAAGAGTCAAAAGATCTATAAGAATATAAACTTGTCAAAACAGCTGGAAATCTAGAAATACAGATGAAAGTTGTCTGAAACATAACTGCAAGAAGGTCGAAGCAAAGTTCAATGGAATAGCTGCTGAAAAATAGTGGACATATTAGGTTTTGCAACAAGGAAAAATGGGTAGCGGTGGTGATGGGGAGATGACCAAAGTGAAGGGAGAGGCGTAGAGACTGGGGGGAGGGGGGGGAGGCAGTAGAAAAATGAATGGCTTTATGGAAGTAAACTGAATTGTGAGAGGGTAAAAGCTCAAGACATACAATTAAGTCCATATATATTTGGACACTGACACCAAACAAGCTGTTTACCAAAACATATTCAAGTTACAGTTATATACTCAACATGGGCCTAAAGTGCAACTTTAACATGAGGGTATTCACATCCTAATTGGAGGAAGGGTTTAGGATTTACAGCCGTTTAAAATGTAGCCCCCTCTTTCTCAAGGGATCAATAGTAATTGAACAATTGACTCAAAAGTTGTTTCATAGGCAAGTGTGGGCTATTCCTTCACTACTACTCATCAATTAAGCAGGCAAAAGCTATGGCGTTAATTCCAAGTGTGTCATTTGTATTTGGAAGATGTTGCAAGATAAACAGACCATGATGAGGCATCAAAAAATATAAAATTCATCAGAGAAATAGCAGGAACCTTAGGAGAGGCCAAATCAACAGATACACTCTGAGAAAAAAAAAAGACTGCACTGGTGAGCTCGGCAACACAAAAGGGCCTGGATGTCCACAACAGTGGTAGATGACTCGCAGGATCTTTTCCATTGTAAAGAAGAAACCCTTCACAGCCAAGTGAAAAACAGTTTCCAGGAGGTAGGCATTATCATCATCATCATCTAAGTCTACCATACAGAGAAGACTTCACAAAAACAAATACAGAAAGTTCACTAAAAGGTGGAAACCAATCATAAGCCTCAAGAATAGAAAGGCCAGATTAGGCTTTGCCAAAAAACCATCTAAAATAGCCAGCCCAGTTCTAGAACAGCATTCTTTGGACAGATGAAACTAAGATCAACCTGTACCAGAATGATGGGAAGAAGAAAGTATGGTGAAGGCATGGAATGGCTCATGATCCAAAGCAAATCACATCATCTGTAAAACATGCATGGCTTCCAATGGCACTGGGTCACTACTGTTTATTGATGATGTGAAAGAAGACGGAAGCATCCGGATGAATTCTGAAGTATATAGGGATATATTGTCAGGATAATCGGAATAAACAGAATTTAGGAGAGAGTGAGAGGGCGAAGTGTAGAACTGAGCGTATTAGGTCTCAAGACATTCAAGAGGCTTTATAATTTGGGACAAGACCACCAGATATGTAGAAATGTACCAGGAGCTGCGCATGCTCTCCTGCATCTGTCAGAGCCATCAGCGTTCATCTTGATTAATCCAGTTGGTATATAGTACCAACAGTACAGCAATTTGTAAGCATTTTCTTTGATCTTTACACAAATAGGACTGGAAGAGGCATGTTCCCAAATCTCTGCCCTGTCCTCTCTGTCCAGGGGATTCTCCAATATCTAATTCATAACTTTACTTTTTTAGTATACCAATGTATTTTCTTTTTGTCACTTTTATACAGTTATTACAAGTCCATTTATTTACATAATAGTGTAGTGTAGACAGATAAATCTCTTAAAAATATACTAAATATGTGTAAGCTATGCTATTCTAAACCTGAATAAGTGATAGTAAAAAAGTAGGTATGTATATTAATTTCTTTCTACTTTTCACATCAAGACGAATTTATCATTGGTATCCCTTTTGCCACCACTAAATAAGTTAGTGTGCAGTAGATTCAATATGCTTCTATTAGTTCGTTTCTATGGATCTTATAGGTATAGCAGACAGTACAGACCTATCTCTCCTGGACTACTGTATGACCGTCCTTGGCTGGATGAGGTCTAAAGGCGTAATTATTCACAGTCCTAATCTATTCAAACATATTGGTTCAAGTATGATGAAAATTGATGAAAATTGATTAAGTGAGCTTGGCGTGAGGAGCTTATCACATATTCCAATGAACTTGAGATGCAGTACATATTAATATAGAAATAAGGTGATCAGTTATGATAAAAGTACGTGAAGAGGGAGCCCAAAACATGATCACCACCAAGGGTCCATAGTAATCTGACATTAAGTGACATCAGGGTCGGACTGGCCCGCTGGGTAGCCGGACTATCCCCCGGTAGGCCTCGACTCGGATGGCTCCCCTCTTCGTTGGTGGGGGAGCGGGTACCTTTATAAAAAAAAATAACAAAATATTCACGTGATCACGGTGGGGCTGAGTTTGAGGTCTATTTATTAAATTGAATATGAATTATTTAATGGTAGTGACGGTTGCGGGAAATATGTATATTTATGAAATGTAAATGCTATTAATTTATTTCTGGGTGTCAGGAAACTTACCTTCCGTTTTGATCGCAGCCCATGCGCCGGGCTTTCGGGCGGTGATAGCTGCGGTCATGTGATCCGCTAGGCGGGGAATTCAAATCTCTCCCCTATTTCTGCCCGATCTGACACACTACCTGTGTCAGAGCAATGAGTTTATTTGGCATCTGGCTTTCTCTCCTAGTTCCTGTGCCTTCTACGTATCTCTCTGTGTATGACCTGGCTTCTGTTCCACTGGCTATTCTCCTGCTCATTCCCTGGCACATCCGAACTGGCTGATTACAGCTATACCTACTGACCATTCTCTTGATTCCTCCAGCACCTCGGATCCAGAGTGTCGCTGAGACACGTCAGGATTTCATTGTTAGTGCAGTTATCCTCTGCTAATTTGTCCTGCTTGACTTACCCTCTCTGAGTCTGGTCACTGGATTATCCATCTCATAGGCCCCTGCTTTTACATCAGTGGGCTAACCTAGGGGCCGCGACTTGCGTTTTTCCGGCAGCTAAAACCATCCTGCCTTGCAGCGATTCTTGGAGAAGACCGGGGTGCCGTTAGACTCCACGCCCTGGGGAGGCCGGTGCTAATACTGACTAAAGGCATCTCCAGTGAGACGTAACACTGGGGCTGTTTCGGGGGAGAGAAATAGATTTATTAAATGGGAAAACTATTACTTTAATGTTGGGGTTGGAGGAAGGCCTAAGTATTAATCGTGGGTCCTATTTATTTAATGCTGGGGCTGGTTGGAATTTTCTAAATATACTCATTTTTATTTTCCAAATAGGGCCCCAAACATTCCAGGATCAAGACAAGCTGCAACTAAAGAAACCAGCAACCACAGGTGCTGAAAGTGACAAGAACAGGTAGGAGAGATCAGGACAGTCTGTGAAATGTTCTGATTCTAGTGGAACAATCCCGATTTTTGGTGACTGTTCTGCCCCAAGATTGTGTACTCTTTATATACACACTGCATTCTTTATATACTACATTATGGTGCTAGCTGTCCTTCGTGGGCTGACCACTCCCCCTCTAGTGTCTGGTCTCGCCTCCATGATGGCTGGCCACATCCCCTCTGGTGGGCCCCTGGCGTTGCAGTCCCCCGGTGGACCCTTCATGCCCCAGTCCGACACTGAATGACATCATACAATTTCCTCTACAAATGAGGAAACAGAGCATAGCATCCACTTTGAATAATGTGCTGAGTTCAGGGTACCAGGAATCAAATGAAATGGTTCCTTGTATCCTCTCTGGATTCACTGTCTGGCATTGACAGCTGTGATTAGCAGCCCAGCGCACGGTTAAGTCCACATGGTGTTTACAGTTTGTCTTTCAAGCATGAATCAACCAAACAGAAAGGTCTTTTACAATAAAGTAAATGCCCAATAGGCACTGGAAAGGAGAATGTAACAGTCGTGATTTAAATGTAACACTAATTTAAATAGGTTGTAGATTAATAAAATTCAATTTGGGGATAAAGGGGAAAAACACCTCTTGTAAATGAGCATATATGAGCAGAGAATGGTAATACGTAATTACAAGTTAGTACACACTGATCAATGCTTCCAGAGTACAAGATGGTAATTAGGGCAGCATTCTGTAGTAAAGAGGAGAATTGGAGAACCCCTACAGACAAACATCAGCAATCTTTTCTAATGAAATCCGTTATGAAATGTAATGACATATTTTAAAGACTATTTACAAATATTTTTAGATATATCTATCCTTGAAATGATTTGATTTTCCTAATTAAACAACAACATATTTGTTACTAAACTGTTTTTATGTAACCAGTATACATGATATACTTATGGACTGTGCATGCCAGTGCAAATAAAGTGTCCATAGAAAGACACAGTATGTATGTCCTTGGCATGCAAATAATTCACCTGACTCTCCAAAACAATACTTCTCCTGAACAATACTTTAAAAAAATATATATTTATTACATTTTAGAAAAAAAAATCAATTGGCAAAATAAAACATGACCAGCTTAGCCGCTACAGCTCTCTTGTAGATGGTAGAAAGCTCACATTGGATTGAAGATCAGATCCCGGAATAACTTGTTATACACATTCTAAACAACAACAAAATAAGCGGCTAAATTTGTTATTTTCCGCTGAAGTTTCCTTGACACAAGCTTATCTAGTTGATCATTATCTGGACTTGGTTTTTCTCCTACAGGTTTTGAATTGTTTGAGCCATTGCCATTTCCATTCTCCATAAGAAATGTAGAAAGCCTAGAAGGTCTCTGAGCGGTGCTTGGCTGAATACTTACACTGACCTGCTCAGACTCCTGCCTTTCTTATTGATAAACTTACTGTGATTCAACATGTTCCCTCAGTACATCCCCTTCTGTCACCTTGCCTGCCTGCATTACACTTTATGATGTCCTCTATGTCACAAGCTTGCTAGATATTTTGAAGTTTTTTTAGTTCTTACTTCCTTTCCCATTGATATATGTTGACTGACTTTGAAGACCTTTAATCAGACTCCAGTATATTGTACATTATTTTTCTTGGCAATTTTATTTTCATTACTTTCACTGTTCTCACCCTCACCTTCAGTCAATACTTTAGTAGTGGTCTTTGATGTGGTGGCAGTGTAATCACTGGTTTCCATATCTACACATACCTTTATCTTTATCCGCAGGGGGCTCTTTCAGCCATCTGCTGCGGCTCCGGAGTCCGGTTGTTAGTGGCAAAGGAGGTGACAGAGCGCCTCGCTGTCACTCCCTTTGCTAAACTAATTGCAATTTAAAAATAAAAAAAACGAATGGGTGCCGGCCCCCTTCCATCAATCTAGTGCTCACCCCAGTTACATAGGTATATCACAGATAACTTCTTGCATCCATATGACTCACATCAACAGAAAACCAGATGGTACATCAAGATGGATACATTTTTACAATTTGATTTGTACTACAACAAGAACTTTCAAACATTTTCTATAAAATCTTGCATAATATGTTGGCATTCTATAAGTAAGGGTTAATAAAAGTCTGAAGAGACACCATGAGAATAAAAAGGAGATAACAGATAAGAAGCACTACAAGCTTTGAGAATATAGGTTATGAGGTACGCCTGCTTTCAAATATCTGTATGCATTTTCTTTTGTTTTATATTGATTTCTCCCCCCAACATTATGTGTGCTAGGTTAAAAGAGTCTTTCTTGACCTAGATAGGGTATTTTTTTTTTAATAACGCACAGGCCTGTTGTTGCAGCACTGACGTACACTGGTGTAGTTAGTTTTCCAGAGCTGCATTTGTTCCCAGTTCAACCCTGTGATATCTATAAGAAAGACGGTCACAAGATACAACACAGGTGGTCATATGAGCAATACTTAGGACATGGATTGTATGAAAATTTTTTTCACTGACGATAAATCTATCCATGACTTTCCATTTTCACTTATTCTGACTACATGAACGCTGGATAAAAAATAGATACATACAAATTATAGGTAAAGGTTCTGTTCCGTTTAATGTGTGTGGTGCAAAGCTTTTATCATCTATTTAGGTGCATTTCTCAACAACTAAATGAATTGAAAATGAAAATAAGTGCATTTAAATGAATGAAAAGACAGCAGTTTCTGTGAAAATGTTGATAGCTGGATACATTTATACTAATATGGTTCCTTTAAATATCAGTAAAGGGCTCTGGCTCTTTTCATAGAAATATTATTCTTTAGATTTGGTCTTACGTCAGACCACTATTTCATCCCCCCCCCCCTCCCTTTGTAAGTACTGGTGAGACATAGAACAACACACCTAACCAGACAAGAATGCAGAAAGTCATTACTGTACTTACCATATTATTATTATTGTTAAGTATTTTTTTTATTCCCTCAGTGGGACCAGTGACACTCCAAGAAGCGGGAAGTGTCTTGAGAGATTAACATTGTATCAGTACATGGAATCTCTACTTACATTAACTCCTTACTTTCCACAGCTGTGAAAGCAAAATATATAATATATATATATAAATATCCTTTGCAAAAACAAATCACTAGGGAAGAAATACAATAGCACAGCAGTCCCAAAATGCATGTCCTTCATTTACTCATTAGTGAAACTGATCCACTCTTTTCCTCTTTTAAAATAATGGCCAGCATAAAATAAAGTAAAAGCTCAAAAGGTCCAGATTAGAAATATACCCCCCAACAGTATAGCACAGAATACAAGCTCAAATATCAAAACACACAGGGGCTCATTTATAGTAGAGCACAAGGCCCATATTTAAGTGTAAATACACTTTCATGAACTTTGCTTCCCTGACTTGTGTTTCCTTACATCTGTAGAGCTGGGCTAACCTAGGCGAGGTGCAGGAAAGACGTGTGCGTTTACGTACTTGCAATATACTTAAGAGGTAGAGACAGCCGCAGATACGCCTGTAAGGAGATGTAGCTGTCTGGGGTGCTGATGATAAGTGACAATCATCACAGACATTTTCAGTAGAACCCCTTCCCCCAAAATAAAATTACATGGACTCAGCACAAGTACTTATTGCTTAGCCTGCATAGCAGCAATTGTGTGTATGTGTGTGTGTGTGCGTGCAATGGAAAATGCGCAGTTAGGTGTACCTGAGGACTGAGTTTAGGAAATGCAGCTCTAATGGTTTAATATTTAAAGGATACTACATTAAGATCTTTTATTCTGCAAAAGCAGCCCATTTTTAATTGACTGTTTAGAAATCCAAGACTCCAATAACATCTACAAGCTATTACTGCATATAAAATAAAGCAATTGTTAGGCTACTGGCCCTGATCACCAACCCACAGAACTAGATGACGGAGGTTTTCACCTTTAGCAGCCGCCTTTCCCTTAGAGCTAGATGCGCTCACCGGTACTCAGATGCCCCCAGGACTTAACTCCAGATGTAGTGTGGGTTGGTAATGCAGGACCACAGCGGCAGGCCAGGAGACTGATAGAAAGCAGCGGGTAGTCAAACGATAGCCAAGGTCAAGGGTCACAAGCAAGCAGGGTGGTCAGTTAACACGCCAGAGGTCGGGGTCACGGGCAAGGTAGCAGGGTCCAAAGTACAGGCCAGAAGGGTCAGGGTCACAAGAAATCAGGCAGAGTCAAAATCCAAGCAGGGGGTCATACACGGGAGATCCAAACAATGTATCCACAGGACAGCAACAGGGAACCAGGAGCAAGTCAGCAAACTGGAACAGCAAGTTATAACCGACAGTGAGGTTCAGTCCTCACTGCCTTAAATACTACAGCTAGTCAGAGCCTAGCTCTGAAATCACTCAAAGGCCCCTGCTAAATAATTAATTAACCGAAATAGCCTGCAGGCTATTGCAGATCTTTGCGCACGCGCCTGGCTGTTCTCTGCTGCCGGGACGCGGCGCCACTGCAGCCAGCGTCCGACCGGCCAGGCTGTATCCAGAAAGGACGTCCCGGTCGTCAAGGTGACGGCCGGGACGCCAGAGGGCACTAGAAGCGGGCCGCTGCGGTTGTGAGTACCGCCGTGGCTCGTGACAGTAATACAAGTGATTCATTTTGGCGTCAAATTATTACTGTGTGCAACTACTAGAAAACGCCAAGACTAGGCTTTAACACAGCAGCATGGACTGTTACATAATAATAATAAAAATATTTGTGGTCAGAAGTATTTAATTTTAGAGATTCTTTTGTTTGATTCTGAAATGAATACTGTAAATTTAAACCAGAAAATGAAGAGAAAAAAAACAACAAACTGATTGGCACCCTAGACTTACATTTGGTATCACGGCCTTTGGTTAAAATAACTGCAATCAACCACTTCCTACAGCCAAGGATGAGCTTCCTGCACCTCTCTGCTCCAGTTTGGTCACTTGGAGTATGCTAAAATCATGGTCGTATTTGTAGAACCAGCTTAAGATGACATGTGCTTTGTAACATGGCACATTATTCTGCTGGAAGAAGGCAATAGAAGATTGGGAGACTGTGGTCTTAAAGAAAGGCACATGGCCAGCAACAATACTCACATAGGATGCGGCATTTAAACAATGCTCAGTTGGCATTATGGGGCCTGACGTGTACCAAGAAAACATTCCCACACCATTACACTATTACCACAACCCTAAACATTTGACATAAGACAGGATGGATTATTGTTGTTTGTGCCAAATTCTGACCATCTGCATGTTTCCTATTCTTAGCTGACAGAAGTGGAACCCAGTTTGGTCTTCTGCTGCTGTAGCCCATCCACTTCAAGGTTCTATGTGATTTTAAGCAGACATACTGTCAGAATCACTAAGTGGAGTTGATGATACCTGCCAGCAGTTGGCGCTACTGAGTACTGAGGCGCGGAGTCTAACACGCCCCTGGTTTTCACCAGGAACCCCCGCAAGGACGTATGAACTTTGCGGCAAGGGATGCGCAGGTCGCGGCCCTCAGTATCAGTCAGCTGGCAAGGTAACAATTGAGGCAGCGGTGACAGCTGACCAGGATGCTGGATGGAAGTGTTGTCAACAAGCCGGGTCAAAACCAGAGGAACCGATATAGCCAAATCAGAAGCAGGAGAATGGTCAGGAAGCCGGGTCAATACCAAGTATCACTCTAAGCCAGAATCAGGAACCAAAGGAGAAGTCAGGAACAAGCCGGGGTCAGAATCCAATAAACAGCAACACAGGAACAAACGCTGGCGCAAGGTTGAAGACCAAATACTCTGGCAAGCAAATGGCCTCAGTGTGTTCCTTAAAAAAAGGGAAGACATCCCTGATAGGTGCCTGACATTGTGAAAACCGCAACCAATCGCTAACAAGTCGCAGGGCGATGGAGCGTGGAATCTTGCCCATGCGTATGGATGGTAAACGTAAACAGCGTCATGTTGCTAAGTAACGGTTTCCAAGCTCGGCATATGCATGCGAATAGAATGGAAGCATCTCTAGGTAGCGGGACGCCGATTCAGCAAGGAGACAGGCGTCCATTTAGAGACAGAAACAGGACGGCGCCTGACAGTACTCTCCCCTTTCTTCTTTTACAAGGTTTGCAAGGTCACCTCTCTCTCCTTCAATTTGGCCAATAAGCGAGGGGCATGTATCTCCTGTACATCGATCCAAGATCTCTCCTTGGGGCCATAACACTCCAGTCAACAAGATATTGGTGGCGACCCCTGGAAATCCGGAAATCCAGAATCTGATTGATCTCATACTCCTCCCCATGATCAGTCTTTACTGGGACCGGGGGTGGGGTTCTTTTGACAAATCTGTTGAGAACGAGGGGTTTTAGTAGAGCAATATGAAACACATTGTGAATCTTGAGTGATGGAGGAAGTAGGAGTTGAATGTCACGGGATTGATAACTTGAGTGATTTGAAAAGGTCCGATATAATGGGGTGTGAGCTTCATGGTTGGAACTCAAAATCTTAAATTCCTTGTGGATAGCCACACTTTGTCCCCAACTCGAAGACTGGGGACTGGTCTACGGCGATGATCGGCGCTAGCTTTGTAGCGTTGGGAGGATTCCAATAACTTGGACTTCGCCTGAGACCATATTTGAGAAAAGTCCTGAATGAGATTCTGCACGACCGGAAGCACTGAACCAGGTTGGGAAAGTTCAGGAAGGAGAGGGTGAAACCCATAGGTAAAATTGTTCCAGGTCTTGGTTGACCCTCTCCGTTTGGCCGTTGTTTTGAGGGTGGTACCCTGAGGAAAACTTTAGATTGACCCCCAACTCTTTGCTGAATGATCTCCAGAACTTGGACACGAACTGTACTCCTCTATCAGAGATAATATCCTGGGGACAGCCGTGAAGACGGAAAATCTCCTTGATGAAGAGATTAGCAAGGATAGAAGCTGAAGGAATCTCTTGAGAGGTATGAAATGTGCCAACTTGGAAAATTTATCCACTACCACCCAGATAGTATTGAATCCATGGCTAGCTGGTAAATCGTTGACGAAATCCATAGAAATACTAGTCTATGGGCTCTCTGGAATAGGGAATGGTACCAAGGGTCCTGCTGGAGACTGCCTGGGTGTTTTGTGTCTGGCACAGATTCCACAAGCGGCAACATAGGCCTTAACGTCAACCTGGATAGAGGGCCACCAATAATGCAGAGAAATCAACGAGAGGGTCTTCTTGACACCCGCATGCCCAGCAAACAGAGAATCATGGGCCCACTTGAGAGCCTTGGGCCGAAGCCTGGAAGTGAGAAAGGAGCGACCAGGAATAAGAACCTTGGTTGAGGTTCTAGTGATGGCCACAATGGTAGTAGGATCCAAGATGGTTCTGGGGGTGGGGTCAGGTTGAAGATCTTTATCATCAAATGACCGGGAGACAGCATCCGCCCTGATAATCTCATTTTGACCTTTCAACCTGGGGTCAAGAATAAAACGGGCAAAAAACGGACCAGCGGGCCTGATGTGGGTTCAGACACTGAGCTGTTTGCAAGTAGGTTAAGTTCATATGGTTCGTGTAGACAGTAACAGGATGCTGAGCCCCCTTAAGCAAATGTCTCCACTCTTCTAGGGCTGTTTTGATGGCCAATAATTCTTTATTCCCGATACCGTAGTTTAGTTCGCTGGGGGAAAATCTTCTGGAGCAGAAACCACAGGGATGAAACTTTCAATCAGAATCTCTCTGTGAAAGAATGGCTCCTATGCCAATGGAGGATGCATCAACTTCAACAAAGAAAGGCCGAGACAAGACAGGTTGTAGCAAAATTGGGCGGAGGAGAATGCCCTTTTTAATGACTGGAAGGCACTGAGGGCTTCGGCAGACCATGATTTTTCTGCTCTCCTGCAGGTGAAAGCAGTAATAGGAGAAATGAGAGTCGAAAAGTCTCGGATAAAGTGCTGATAATAATTGGCGAAGCCAATAAAACGTTGGATAGCCTTGAGACCCAATGGTTGTGGCCAATTGAGAATGGCAGCCACTTTCCCAGGATCAATGGCAAGACCAGCACCGGACACAATATATCCCAGGAAGTGGACCTGAGAGGCTTCAAAGACACACTTCTCCATCTTGCAGTAACGGTGGTTGGAACGTATTAGAGAGAGCACCTCCTTGACGTGACCTCTATGGGATTCTAAGTCCCTGGAGAATATAAGTATGTCATCCAGATAGACAACGACTGAGAGATAGAGTAGGTCTCGGAAAATGTCGTTAATGAACTCCTGGAAGACCGCTGGGGCATTGCAAAGGCCAAAAGGCATCACCAGGTATTCATAGTAGCCATCCCAAGTGTTAAAAGCAGTCTTCCATTCATCGCCCTCACGAATCCTAATCAAATTATAGGCGCCCCTGAGGTCTAGTTTCGTGAAAATTGTGGCACCTTTGATCCGATCAAATAATTTGGAAACCAGGGGTATGGGGTACCTGTTCTTCACGGAAATGGCATTGAGTAGTCTGTAGTCAATGCATGCTCTTAGAGAACCATCCTTCTTGTTTACAAAAAAAAAAAATCCTGCACCAGCAGGTGAGGAGGATTTTGGAATAAATCCTCGTTTGAGGTTTTCATATACATACTCAGTCATGGCTCGAGTCTCAGGGAGGGAAAGAGAGTACGTTGTACCACGAGGAATCTTCTCTCCAGGAATAAGGTCAATGGAACAATCACAAGGACGATGGGGTGGAAGCGTCTCAGCTGCAGTCTTACTGAAGACATCCACGAAGGCAGCGTATTCAGATGTCAACCCAAGACTGTGTCTGAGAGTGTGACATCTAGTAGGCAGGGTATTGAGGCATCGATCAGCGCAGGGCGCACCCCAGGAAGTAACCTGAGCACGTTGCCAATCAAATTGGGGTGAATGGTCCCTTAACCAGGGTTGTCCTAATATTACTGGATTAACAGTCTGTGGAAGAACTAGAAACAAGATAGATTCAAAATGGAGGAGACCAACTTGCAGTCGGATCGGGTGGCCTGAGAGATAGATCCATTGGCCACTCTGTTACCACCCACCGCTGTCAGAACCAAGGGTTGCAATAATGATTCCAGGGGTAGATGAAGGTTAGCTGCTAAGGATGCAGAAATAAAGTTTCCAGCTGCCCCCGAATCCACGAAGGCCTGAAGGGAGACCGGTCCCTGGGAAGCATGGATGACGATGGGCATCAAAAAGTCAGTTTTCTCTGGAGAATAGGGGGAAGATGTACTCAGCCCTAGACCTGCCTTCCCGGAACCAACTAGGATCTGGAGTTTGCCGGTTTCTTGGGACACTGTGATAGAATGTGAGAGGGGTCAGCGCAGTAGAGGCATAGATGGTTTTTAAACCTTCATTGCCACTCTTCCACAGTTAGACGAGAACGCTCGATCTGCATGGGCTCCTCAGGCAGAATTGGTGGGTTCTGAAAAGTGGGGGCCAAGCGAGGACTAGCCCGGCGAGATTGTTCACGTTCCTGATTCTGCTCCAGATACCGGATATCAACCTTGATGCATAGGGAGATCAGATCATCTAAGGTAGCTGGTAAATCCCTGGAGACCAACTCGTCCTTGATCTGAGGCGAGAGTTCTGAACTGAACCGCGTACTGACCCACGGGAAGGCTTCCCTGACCTAGCTTTAGAATGCTGGAGGCTGCAGAAGCAACTCGACAAGGCTCATCTAATACTTTTCTGAAGGTTTGTATGAAGGAAGACGAATTTTGTAACAGGGAGGAGAGGCCTAGGCAAGCGCTTGATCCATGAGTAATGATATAATATATGCCACCTTGGCTCGTTCTAAAGAAAAATTTCCTGGTGATAGCTCGAACTGGATAGCACATTGGTTGAGAAACCCTCTGCATTTTCTCGGATCACCACCTAATTTGTTGGGAGGTGGGATGCGAATCCCTCCAGTAGGATTAGGTGCTGCAGCTGAAGCAGAAGAGCCGACAACGGGGGGTGCGGGAGCAACAGATCCTCCGGGAGAAGTCAGGCTTCTCTGTAGAGTATCCATGCGTGTAGCCAGTCCCTGAAGGCACTGCAGGAGCTGAGTCTGGTTAACCTCTTGTTGATCAACACGGCGAGTCAGGTGCTGCAGAAGGTCAATAGAAGAGAGATCACCGGTGCCCTTGGCATTTGACATGGCCAGAGTATACTGTCAGAATCACTAAGTGGAGTTGATGATACCTGCCATCAGTTGGCGCTACTGAGTACTGAAGCGCGGAGTCTAACACGCCCCTGGTTTTCACCAGGAACCCCCGCAAGGACGTATGAACTTTTGCTGCAAGGAACGCGCAGGTCGAGGCGCTCAGTATCAGTCAGAATCAAATCTGCTTGCAGATGTTTTATCCACATTTTTTTTGTTGTTGAAAATATTTGTATAGAAAGATTTCATAATAAGAAAATATTAGAAGGGGAGGGGAATACAGAAAGGAAGAAGGATGTGACAATTTTACAAAACAGCATATTATGTGGTACAGGGGACAAATCCAGATCATCTTAACATTAACCATACCATAAACAATAAAAGGTGTTAGGTGGTAGAAAAGGATAACTGTAGGGTAACGCTGGAAGGTCAGAGTGAAGGGACTCAAGGGAATGCTAATAAGGAGGTAGGGATATTGGAGCGTCTATTATACGTATGTGTGGCTGGAGATGAACAGAAAGCTGGAGGGGGTATCCTCATAATAAGTCCAGGTGGTCCAGATTTTGGAGAATTGAATGGTGCGGTCATGGATAATACTGGTAACTTGTACATCTGCCAGATTTTGTGTGTTAGATCTTAAATGGAGGGGAGGTCTACTTTTTTCCAGTTTAAGGCAATGAAAGATCTGGTTGCCAGTAGAATGTGGCTACTTAACTTTTGTGTATGTTTTGAGACACCAGGTGGCCTTCAATGTCAACCCACAGTCTAGTCCGAGTGTAAGTGTGCGCTAGCACTACCTGTGTGAAGCGCGAGGCCAGGTAAGATTTCTGGAGGCAAGGGAAGCCGCACAACATTTAAAGTTATACTTTCTGTAAAACAGTTGTTAATTATCCTCAAGGAACATGAAGTAAATGCATGTGTGTAAGAGTGGGTGTTGACACCAGTTACTATGATGTAGAAACCAAAGCTCTACTGCAGATTATGAGAATAGAAAGACTGAAACAAATTGTTCCATTTAGTTTGACTCCAATGATAGTTTACCAGAGCATTCTAATAAATGCATTTCTAGGAGATTCCCAGATGTGAAATATAACCAGCTTAAACACACTGTGTACATTAACGTGATGAGAGAAGGAAGTGATTTATTGCACTAGGTCAATTCCAATGTCAAAGACACAGTGTAAAAAATTTGATACAGATGTTCATGAAAGCGAAAAGAAAAATCCTCAGAAACAACCTACAAGAGTGCCATCATACTTGGTTGATTAACTTATGCACTACCCCACACAAAATTATAATTTCTCCTCACTGATAGAATACTATGCAGGCACATTAAAATGCTTTATGTTAAAACAAAAAAACTTGTTCCAAGACAAAAATAACCTATACTAAAATGTTTTTTTAAAAAATAAAAAAATAAATTAAAATAAAATAATGACCATTTTATACTCTCTTTATACTGAATCTCTGCAATGCCCACTACTAATCGTTACAACAATCAGTACTAGTGTCATTAAAATATTCAACAGTATTACTGTAACATAATACACACCAGTAGTAAATGGCAATGTGCCATTATATATATATAATGGCAAGTAATATACATAGCACTAATAGCTGTGCTCAATATAGAATTATACTTTACTGCAGGCTGCAACCTTCTGTCCCCTGACCACCACATTATCCTCTTGCTTCTAGGACTGTTGAAGCCCTTTTCCTTCTGCATTCTGCATAACGGGACAGGACATTTGGGCTTGTGCCATGGCAAGGCATCAAAATGCATTCCTCTAAGGGGGCATTACTAATTTTAATGGGGCCACCAATGTTTCTAGGGAAGGACGTCTCTGGCCTTCTCCACCCTTACCTTAATGACAGCCGAGGTGGCTCCTCCAACAATACATTCTGCTGTGCACATCACTTCCTGCTCAGAGAGGAAGGGAACACCAGAGCTACCCGTCCCCTCTGAGCAGAATTTGATCTTGAACCCCCGGAATACTGGCTCACGTTTGGCGTTGTTGGGCTTCAACTTCCTTGTGATATTGGTGGTCAAAGATCAATAGGCTCATTAAGTTCCCGGCTGACAGTGCAGAGGGGAGCAGTTTTCTAGACTTGCTACCTAATGCCACCTATCATATTCCCCCGACTACCCTGAATCTGAGAAAGCTGCAATGCTCCTGGTATAGAGTGGAAATTTCTTTGTATGTATATGCAAATAAAGGTTTGTTATGTAATTAGTTAAATACAGTGCAGAGAAAAACTCATACTGCAAACTGGTACCAAGTTGACCATTTCTGTGAACTGTGAGAATGCTACACTCTTCATAAGTAGCATAACACTTTAAAACAACAGGCTAGCATATAATAAAGTAAAAGACCCAATACTCCAGATTATAAATAGCCTTCAATTGTCCAGAAGACAATACAGCACTCAAAAGTAAAGCCCAATATAAGCTCAAATACTAAACATTTAATGTAGCCCTAATTGTTCACAAATTATGCAGCCCTAGAGGGCCAGAATTACCTACCACTGGATGACCTATTCTACTACTTGTTGCCAATTATTACCATTGAGCGGGCACATAGGTACTAGCAAACTTTTCTGTTACTGGATATGGCTGCTTATCCATCATGTAATCATGAATTCAAATTGAATGATATTAGAGACCACAGAGCTTCCTAAGCCCCATGTAAGGCATGCTTGGTGATATTGTGTTTTACTCTTCTATGAAGGGACCAGCTGTCCATCCTTACAACCATCCCACTCTTCTTAACGTTGTATCCACACTCCCAGTTCCAATGACACCATCATGCAGTACATCTACCATGTTCTCTGTATAGCGCCCACAACTACAGTACCTCTCCTGTGTTCCCCCATAAAGTCCTATGCCCACAGTGTACAGTGGCTATGTACCTATGTACAGTTCA
Organism: Mixophyes fleayi; assembly: GCF_038048845.1. Lineage (NCBI taxonomy): Eukaryota > Metazoa > Chordata > Amphibia > Anura > Limnodynastidae > Mixophyes > Mixophyes fleayi. The sequence goes on along the minus strand of NC_134408.1, from coordinate 106,847,368 downwards.
GTATTTATGCACCCAATATAACTCCCATGCCTGATATAATAGTTTCACATAAAACCAGAGTCAGTATTTCTGGGGATTTCAAGGGACTGTTGGAGCTCACAGCAGTAGCAGGCAATTGGTTTTGCCTGGGGGCAAATGCAATGCTTCTGCATGTTGGCTTATTTTTTAGTTCTTTTTACCCATTCTGTCTCACAGATCCCCCCAAGGTTTAATGAGATTTTCCTTACAGGTTTATCCATATACTTTATGCATCGTATATTGTGCATATCCTAGTCTCTGGGAGTTAAGAACCACCTATTAGGGAACGGTGGTAAAGCTTGATTAAGCTGTCAGATATTAGGGCTTCCAGAAGATAGTTTCATGTGGTCTCTGTTTACCCTATCAGCGGGAGAACAGATGGAAACCTGTTGATCATGAAGCTGAATATTAGGACTGTTTAGGAGTTACTGCTCCCACCGGACCGACTGAAGAATTGGTGGCTAAAATAAAGGACTGCAAGGACTGGCAATCTTCTTCCTTTGTCCCGAATCCCCGTGGGTCTTGCGGATCTGTGTGGCCACTGAAAGAAGGACGACAGTGAAGCTGGACTGTTGTTTTACTAACAGTAACAGGAAAGGAGCTGTGACATAGGTGACAGGTTTTGTTTTTTTAAATATGTTCCCCAGTTCTTTGTTTAAGATGTGTGTTGGTTTTTTCTCCCCGTATTGGAGTACACACGGTTATTCTCAGAAATAGACAACAAACGTAAGATTACAATAATCTTGCCATCTAATTTTTTCTGTTATTCATGTTTGAACCAAAAAATTTGTCATAACACCAAACTTGCAAGGTTTACAGTCAATACAAAGATAGACTTTTACTCAGATAAAAGTAAATTAAACAGTGAAACAGTCTTAACAGTGTTTGTCAAAAGTATTACAGAAACCAACAAGAAGCAATATCACCTCGATCCAACCTGTACATGTAAAACAAAAAGACAAACCTCATATATATATATATTTGGCAAAGAATATTTTTAACAAAATGCAAACCTTATAACAATTGGCAGGTGATTTTGACTGTACAAATACAACTAAAGCCCCAATGTGCTCAATTACTATTTTAGCCCAAAGTTGGTATACGATTCTGTATTTTAAGGTCACCTATCATTTTGTTAATCCCTTAGAAATGCAGGGTAGAGCAGACCGTCTTCATTAGATTCTTAAATTGGGCTCCAGGTACAGGCACAATATATAGCACTTTCAGAGGCTATATAAGATCCCCTTGTTCTGCCTTCATACGTTTCAGCAGGTGTTCTGCTACTGCAGATAGTGGGTTGACTTTGTAGCAAGGGTTTTTGATCAATTCCTGGACCCGAGACACTTCTTCCTCCCTGTGAAAAATATATGAGAATGAGAATTTTGGTGAAATAAACCTTCGATAACAGTTCTTCACAACACAACATATCACAAGATTTCAGCCAGGATCTCCAGTTTTTGAAGAACAATTCCACTTTTGGTTATTTTTTTAATTAAATGTAATCAGTCATAATGAAAGATTACTCCTTGTGTGCTCCTTCTACTATTCCATTACCCTCTGTACCTCTTGGGCCTGCTTCCCTAGTCCTGTTTTCTTAAGCTTTGGCCTACTTCTCGCTGATTTCTACCATCACTTTCACTCATTGTCCCAGAAATAATTTGATTTGCGTTACCATGTTACCTGTGTGCGTGTGTATATATTTATATATTTTTGTTCTTCATATTTTGCTTTTTATGTATCATGTTGTTTCACGGATCACTGTTTTCTGCATATGTCATGTACTGCGCTGCGGACCCTTTGTGGCGCCTTATAAATTAAAGATAATAATAATAACTGGTAACAATCGAAGTATCGGTGCCTTCTGGCCATTTAATTAGAGCTCTTACAGCACAGATGGAGGGATTCCCATGAATCAGTACCCATGATTCAAGTAAGGGAACATTTTGAGATTTGTAAGGATTGTGTGTGAAAAAAAAAAAAAATGCCCTAAAGTGGATTTATACAATAAAAGTCCCACGGTGGCAGGGCAAGATGGTATTTTTAGTTCAGCAGATGCTGAAATTTACCTAGGCAAAGTCATGATAACTAAATAAAATTGACTTAATAAAACAAAATATAGTATGCTAATATATTTGTGATTAGCAAACATTGTGTTAGGAATACTGCACTTAGATGTAGGACTTGGTATCTATTTTTAACTTCACAGTGTGGCAGGCACAGCTGATGAAAGTTCACTGAGATGCAATCATGTGATCACCGACATCACAGAGGCAGGGAGAGTTGAACTCCCAAACGCTATATAAACCTGCTCTGCCTGCAATTTCCTGACAGAGTATCAGCTTTGCTGTTCTGAGCTCCTGAACATATTATTCTGTTTACTGCTTGATTACTATTTATTGACCCGGCTTGTTCCTATCTTTGTGATACTTGGATCCTGACTTTGTACTGATCTATCAAATTGGTTTGTGACGTTTTGTCTTTTCTTGACTATTTCTCTGCTTGCAGATACTGTTAGTTTAACCTGCATCCTGCTGCCCTCTGCTTGTCTGACTATTCTGTCTTCAAAGCTACATAACTGTAGTGCTCCACCCAACATGCTACAGGTCATTTTGGTAGACTGCGACCTGGTTAATACATGCAGTTAAATCCATTCCGATTTGCGGCAGGCTCTAGTGAATATCAGCAACTTTAGACTCTGCAATGTCGCTCTCTGACTGTATCAATCTTAGCTGATGTTGTGTCCTCATACGTTTGGAGCGTTAGGAATGTAAAGAACAATGTATGTTTGCGAACTTGTCGCAGCCAGAGGATGATCATGAAAACTGTACCATAACAGTGGACCCATAAAATGTATTTACTCTGCCAAAACTGTTGCAGCTGGAGGTGAATCTATCTCAACCATAAATTTCTTTAAATTGGCAGTAAGTTGGATAGAGAAATTTTCTGTATTTAGTAAAGGAAGATGCACAACATTTTGTAAACAAAGTAACATAGGAACTTACAGTAAACCACAAATTAAAACGTGTATTGCACTGCATTTAAATTATTCCACAATATTATTAAAATGTAATATTAATAGATGCCATGAAATATAAACAAACATAATAAGAACTTGTTAGAATTAAGGCTATGAAAGATAAAAATATAATGATGCAGAAATACATTTTCCTATGCATGCCAGGCTTCTCAGCTTACTTAGCAGGATATGCAGTGAGCCTTTCAGACCCTAAAATGACAAACTAAACAAATTCGCAATAATTGATAGCAAAGTCAATAAGAAATCCGGCAAGACCTTCCTTTCCAATTACAATGCCTCATGGATACCATGGGGGGGAATTCAATTCCCCGCATTGTTAAAAAGAACGAGGGGTGCACACAATTACCGTTAGTATGGTAATTTCAACGCAGATTTCTGCTTGCGGCTCAGGTAGCTGCGAGCAAAAATCAGCATTGAAATTACCGCAGTAACTGTAATTACTGTACTAACAGTAACAGTGAGCACCCAGCGTTGTTCTTTAGAACAATGCAGGGAAGTGAATTCCTCCCCATGTGTCCATTATTTTATTAGGGCAGCTGGGAGCAAACAGCATCAACTCTCACTTTGCCAGTCAACCATGCTCTCCTAAATTAAATCACCAAAATTATAAACAAAAGTATTTCTTTCATATAAAGTGAATAACTATCCAACATATGGGCATAAGGTAGCAGCAAACATACATTGTTAACATTTTTATAAATATTCATATATTACATTATATCTTTAAAAACAGCCCTGTACACTAAAAACAAGGTTATCATATAGCCAAACAGTCCAGAGGCTATGTGATAGAATTTCCGTTGGCTTCTTTAAATGCTTACAGTGTCAAATGTTGTGCTCAAATAATTAAAAAAAAAAAATAAAAAAAAAAATGTTACATACTGTGGTATTGAACTGCAAAACCTTGGGAAATCACACTCAACCAATTGTGGTATTCAAGGAACCTTTCTATTCATGTCAACTAAAAACAAGACTTTCTAAAATGCTTTCTATATTTTTAGAAATTATTTTTATTCTCGAACATAAAATGGTTTTAAATGTTTTGAAAAAGTTCACCTGCAGACCCACATGGCACAGTCATGGGAGCCAGGTTAGCTCATAGTTATTCTAATTTACTTAGAGTTCTGGGGGGGAGGGGGGGTGTCTCATTTGAAATAACCCCTTGCAGATAATCTTTTAGTTTCTAAACAAATTTGAGAAATTATGAACCTGGAGCCCACCCCAGTGGTTAGTACCTAACTAAAGTAGTTCAAGGAGGGACAAACGCTGAACGGGCCATGGGAGGCAAAGGCTAACTAATCTAATCCAATCCCACAGAAAAAGCTACTGTAACATAAATTGCTGAAAATGTCATTCTAGCTATAATAAAAAGGTGTCATCACAGCTTGCTGCATATGGGGCTGTGTAGCCGCTGACCAGTCACAGTGCCCATGCCGACACCTGTCCACATACAAAATCGCCTATAAGGACCCGTGAGAGCCAGAGCTGGACCTAGAAGCAATAGAAGTAGGGGGCATAACCTGATGAATCAAGATGGCAAGCTAGTAGAGGCAGTGTGATGCTCTGTGCAATGTTCTGCTGGGAAACTTTGGGTCCTTGCATTCATGTGGATATTACTTTGACACGTACCACCTACATAAACTTTGTGGACCAAGTACACCCATTTATGGTAACTATTAGCCTCTTTCAACAGGCTAATGCACCCTGCAACAGTGCAAGAATTGTTCAGGAATGGTTTAAGGAACATGACAGAGTTCAAGGTATTGACGTGGCCGCCAAATTCCCCAGATTTCAATCCAATCTAGTGTCTGCGGGAAGTACTGGAAAAATAAGTCCGAGCTATGGAGGCCACACCTCGCAAATTACAGGACTTAAAGAATCTGCTGCTAACATCTTGGTGCCAGATACATTCAGTGGTCTTGTGGAGTCCATGCCTCGATGGGTCAGAGCGGTTTAGACAGCATGAAGGGGACCAGCACAATATTAGGTAGGTAGTTTTAATGTTGTGGCTGATACTTGTATAAGGCTATAGGTATAAAACATGTAACAAATGCGAGATCCCTACTAGATGCATTCTTTGAAGATCGTCAAAGGAAACAGTTTTTCAAGTACATAAAAGATATTTAAGGATCTTATTTTTAAAGAATGGGGACAATTTGACAGACAGCAGTCTAAACCTAAAAGATTGGATCCACTTCAAGATTAGGAATTACATCACATTTGGAGGCTTCCTCAAGTTGATGCAGCTGTTGCCAGTTATGAGCAAAAATTCCCATACCCTTAGAGGATGTTGGGCCTTTAAGGGACTCTATGGATTGGAAAATTGAGAGATGTTTAAAAAAATTGCATATTTCTGCAGGAACATTAAAGTAGGTTTTTTTTCTCATGTATCATAAGCGCCAATTTCTCCTCCCACTTTGTTACTGTAATTAAAGCAGCAGTGGTTATGGCCTCAGTTTCTAAAGCATTAATGTTCTGGATGGATATTTTATGAAAGGATGATCAGGGAAAAAAAGTAGTCAGTGCCTGCTCAAGAATAACAAACAATTTACAAGGCAATTTGGGGGAAACATATTGTCATTTTGTTCCTTCAGAGGCAAAGCTGGACACCCTAGAGCTAAAAATATATAATGATTTTAAAACAGTGCAGCTTCCAGAAGTTGCTGTAGGACGAAGAACTTCAAGATACTTGGAAACTTGGGATACTCACAACTCAAGATCGGTGAATGTTGGGGGATCCTGTCAAAAGGTTACAGAATAGAAATTCGAGAAACTCCCAGAGGGAATATTTTTGTGGAATCCAGACACAACCTCCCCTCTGTATTTGGTGGCTCTGTGCAGTATACTAAAGAAGAGTCATCTCCTTTATCTCTACCAACAAGACAAGTGATTTTATTCCAGGCTTTACCTGGTGGACTAACAATCAAGATATTTCAGGAAAATCTTAGATCGTAGAAGACTCAACCAACATGTCCAAACACGTAATTTTCATATGGCGCAAGCAAGTTCAAACCTTAGGGCTATAGAGAAAGGAGATTACTTAACATTAATAGATCTGCTGGATGCTTACCTACACTTTCCTATAGTGGACTAGCATGATTCTGCATCGTAAGTTACTATTTTCAGTCTCTATGCTACATTTTAGCCTTTCCACATCTCCAAGAACAATTACCAAAGTTCTGGCAGTGTTTATGGCAGCTTTAAGAAAATAAGGGATTGTAGTATTGCCATACCTAGATGAAATCTTGGTAATGGGGTAATCCAGATGCTTTGTCAAGGAAAATACAATGAAAGTAGCCACCTTTCTACAAGTTAATGGCTGGATCATAAACACAAACAAGAGCCAGCTGGTACACACACAGCAGCTTCATTTTCTGTGTGTGTATATAAATACATAATTTTGAAAGGTCACATTTGAAATGCTTTAATACAAATAAACTACTTCTTCTTTGATATATTAGCGTATGGGATTAATATTGCAGTTGAATCTGTTCTTATTAGTAAACAGAGCTGTATGAACTCCTGTTTTCTATACTCCAATAATAAAATTATAAATAAGAACAGATTCATCCAAAAGATGAATTAATCCATTTTGGCCATATAATAAATTATTGTTAAGGGTAGATTTAATAAACTATCTAGAAAGTGGAGACGTTGCTTATAGCAACCAATTAGATTTCAGCTAGCATTTGCTAAAAATGTACTAGATAAATGATAGCTGGAATCTGACTGGTTGCTATGGGCAACACCTCCACTTTTCCTTTTTAGAAAGTTTAGTAACTCTACTCCTTAGAGAGTTCTAGTCAATGTTTAACTAGGGCTTCTCCACTAAAGAATGTATCCCTGTCCATTGAAAAATATTTGATCAATAAGGACCCGATTATAGTCTTGGTTAAATGAATGGAAACTTCATTATCTAAACATTACTAAAAAATAGAGACTATCTCACTTATATTTTTAAAGATTGCAGATTTCATTAGTACTTTTCAACCCCCATTAAGGGCCTCTAATGTTTTAAACACTAACAAAGTTTTGATCATTAAATAGCAATCAAGCAAATAAAGGGAGACTGCAGAGATTGTGTTTCCCACATAAATGCAATTACAATCTCAAGGAAAACTTCCCCTAATCTAGAGCAGTTATTTTCAAAGCTTGAGCCATTCCCTCTCTTTCACCTATCCCCTATTAATTGCATTTGATGTTTTAAATGAAATATAGCCCTGATCAGTATTTACACAGTTGAGGGGAGGACCTTGTCTATCTCATATATACTATCTTAATACTACAATGTCATTAAATGTTCTTCCTATGTTTAGATTGGCATTTTATTTGGATCAACTTTGTACCATTTATAAGATTTAATCATGTATTTTTATTTTGTGATGAAAGTCTTCATGCAAAACAAAGTTGACGGCTGAGGCTGCTATTTTCAGATTTGTATGAAACTAGTAATCAAAGCCGTGCATAAATCATCCTCTTAATTTATATATTGTAATGTGCAATATTTGTATTACTTCTATATTCTCATTTATTTGGGTTGAAAATTAGTTTTTTACGCTGGCCATTGAGTATTACTTTGTGATTTTATGAAAGTTGAAAACAGTACTTTAGAATAGAGTTTTACTTAATATCTGTATTTAATCATTTGTCTTATTTAGTGAAGGTCAAAGGTGTCAAAATTGTTCCAGACAGCACTGGACTCTAAGACCCCGGCCTGTGTTCTTCCCTGATGATGCAAGCTGCGACTTGTGAAACTATAATATATGATATGATTTGACATTTGTAAAAGTGTAAGTGCATCCTCTAATTTACTTATAATACATAGAAAGTACTGCATTATGTTATCATTGTTTCTGAACTTAAATTAACTTTTGGTATAATGGATTGCTGTAAATAGAAAGGCCATTGCCTCATCTATTTAAGGTGAGTAGTTATATATTTATTTAAAATTACTATTTCCACACAGAGTACACGACTGTGTTTTTATTTTTCAACATTACACTAAAAACACAGAAAGGGAGACGAATGACTGGTGCAAGACCCATAAACACCTACTTTGGACAAGTATATTTTCACACATCTGACGCCAATTCTATTCGGACAATATACATTATATAGTGTTGAGTTGCTATTGGATGAATTCATCGAATGGTTGATGGGAGTTGTAATGTATTGGCAAAATCATTGTGCACAGTGTTAATGGCACTGCAGGCAGTCCTTCCACCACTAGGACAGCATTTTAAAAAATACAAAGCCATAAAGCTACTGCTAGGATTCAGAGTCTATATAAATGAACTGTATATGTATTGTATAAAAAATCCAATGAATAAAACAAAAACATGGACTATATATATATATATATATATATATATATATATATATATATATATATATATATATATATATATATATTAAAAAGTAGAATTACCTTTTAAATTTAATATATCTAAGGGGTTTTATAACTCAAAGGTGCTTACATTTTAAATGTACTTGTAATTTTTTAAGGCAATTTCATCCTGCCCTCATAAGTACTTTAGTGGATTTACAACCCATTGAACAGTGGCCCTTTTGATCAATTCTGCAAAGTTCTGGTATGGTTGATGGCATTGTGGCACAATGGTTGGCATTGCTACCTCATAGTGCATGGGTTCCATTTGACTAAGGCACAATTGGAGTTTTTATGCTCTCACCCTGTTGGGTTTCCTCCACATACTCAGATTTACCCTCCCAGTCCAAGAACATACTGGTAGGTTTATGGTAGTGTGTTTGTGTGGAAGATAATTTACACTGTAAGCTTCACTGGGGCAGGGACTAATGTGAATAATTACAATTATTTTAAGTAGGAAAAAGTAATGGAATAGGCTTTATATTATGTTCGAGAAGGGGGTTATGAAAGTCCTTGAAGTCAGTAAAGACATGGCATTAATCTCTTAGCTAAATCTCCTTCCAGGTTTTATTTCCCTTTACAGCTGGTGACACAACCAAATCAGAGTTTAGCAAGTAGCACAAATGAAGTCACAGTGAAAGGTCTTTCCCCATCCAAGCACAGAGAGAGTTAAATATTTCTCCACCTATGACAGCTGTGCCAGCTATCTCTGCACATCACAACTATGCCTGAAAAGTGACTTCGTTTACATTGACAATTTCACACAAAGCATTTTCTTTGTTCATATAAAATGCCTCTACATTTCTTTTAAAGCAGATCAATATCACAAGCTTTATATTTTTCTCTGATGAAATTGCCCTGAAGGCAAAGAAATGCGTCATTTATTCGTTTGAATTGTTCCATTACTCCGACAGCTGCACCTCATTCAGTTTATGGTTTTTGTGGATATAACGCTACCTCACTTTGGGAATCTGGATTAGGTGGACATATGCCATCGAGGCGATCCCCTCTACGGTAGATCTATACTGCCGTTTCCCTTAATCGGTTTACATTGTTGCATTGTGGACATCATCATCGGACAGGCTGCTAATCCTTAACCCTCATTCCCGTTACATCGATCGGGACTGTAGCATGGAGCAGTTACTCAAGTGTCGACTATGTGGAGCTCAGTAGTGCAGCCGAATATCTGAAAAGACCTCAGTATTTAACATTCGGGATCTTTACAGCGTGATCACAGGACAGACAGGTTTGAGTTCCTTTATCAATTCGGAACTGTAAGTCTGCGGTCCTTGTTTTCGTCCATCTATTGATGTTTTCCATAAGCGTTACAATCAGCTTATTTTCATTATATGGCTGTACTTTAATTCCAACTTTTTATCCATCCGACATATTGTGTACAGTAATTTTATCTGGACAATTAGGCTTAAGAAATCAATCATTTATAACAGTTGAAGGTTTTTTTTGTTTTTTGTTAACAGTTTCACATTTTACATTTTATATATGTTTGGTGTGTAAATTAAATTAATATCTTTTCAGCATTGTGTTTGATTCTCAATCAGTTCCAGCACTGTCTTAGTTTTACATTGCTCTTTGTATGCTTTGCATTGTAGGGCCACACAGCCCTTGACAGCTGTGTTACTCATTGTGTATTTGGTTATTTATATATATTTTTTCAATTTAACTATAGCTTATACTGTGCGCCAGTTGGATCAAGTGTGTTATTTTTTGGTCACATCACAACTATGCCTGATAAGTGACTACAGCTCCCTAGGATCTGGAATCAAAATGTTAATTAAAAAGCCAGGAAAAATAATGTGTGATCCAAAGCTAACTGCACAAAGATGGAGGTGATGTAAATCATTGTAGGCTTTATATACAAATTTTATCAAAAGTAGAGTTACAGCAAATATCAGATCCTCATAAATGGCAATTATAGGGCTGCAGTGTGAACTGGAAACGTTTTCGGAGAAAATCATTAAATACCCCATTAGTAAGTAACACTTTGTTTACATTGACAATTTCACCCAAAGCTTTTTCTTTATTCATATTAAATGTCTACATCTAAGTGGTGATAATTTCCTTTCAGACAAATGACTCAACAATCAGATATCCCTACTTTAGAGACCTTCCAGAAAACTGAAAGGCAAACTGGAACTGCATATATACAGCGGCTATAAAAAGTTTCTGCCCCTTTGGCATTTTTTATATTTTATTTGAAATTCTCTTTATTGGTTTTAAAGAAGAGAAAACAACCACAATAAGGACACTGAACATTTAAACAATTCCATAAATTAAAGGCATCCCAATATAAATGATAAGATCAGCTTGACTTATCAGAATAAAAATTGGTTAGATTTAGTCAAAATAGACATCCTATTTGCATAACGATGACCAATAACGATATTATAATGGAATGTATAGGAATCATGAGCATCCATACATTAGAAAGAAAAAAAAAATCCTATGGGGCAATAGGGTATAAGAGGATATTAACAGGGGATAGTGAAGGAATGGTAGTTGTTTACTCCAGGGTAGCATCAGGTTATGTCAATGAGGGGAGACCCCCAGTTTAATGATGAATACATATATGGGGAGGGGGGTGGGGGGTTGGAGGATCTCCACAACCGGGAAACAAGCATGTTTACCAAAGATCAGAAATCATCAGTGGTCAAGAATCGGAAGGACAGGACATGTGTAGTCTCAGCTCAACCGCTTAAGAAGATACCACGTGGTAAATTCAAACAGTTTGAAAATATTCTGTTGAACAGGGGCTGTTAATGATTCAATGAACAATCCCCACTTAGATAGATAAATAATATCTAATATTGTTGTCTGAAGTTCGACCAAGGTTGGAAAAACAGGAGCTATCCATTGTCTTAAAATCAGCTGATTGGCTACAGTGACCATTATTGATAGGGCAGGAAGCAACTCAAGGGAGAGTAAAGCATTCTTCCAGGCATCGAAATTAACGAGGAAGAGTGGTTCTTTAGATGCAGTTACGTGTATTTTGAAAATATGATTAATGAGATCTGTAACTTTATTCCAAAATTTGCATTCCCAAAAATTATGTTAGTAATCCGCTATTTGCGTTTTACATTTTGGACATAACCCAGTGTCCTCCCTAAGCATGAAGTGGTGTCTGGCCTGAGTAATGTAAGCCCTGTGAATCAATTTTAAATGGACCTCCTGAAGTCAAGTTAAGGTCAGAGATTTCTAAGCAGAGTCAAAGTAACGAATTAAGGTGTCTGAGTCAGTTACGATTGGGATATCTTTTTGCCAAGCCTCCAAAGCTCATCTCTAGGTAGTTGTAGGTTCTACATGAATGAGATCCGCATATAGATATCAAATTCTATAAGGTGAAGAGTTTTAAAGGTTAGTAGGACATCTAGACCATTCGGTGTCTCAGGTGTGATTATCGGCAGCTGAACTGAGGTGATATAATGTTGAAGTTGAAGATACATGTAAAATTGTGTTTGGAATACCAGCTTTTTTCCGCGATTGTTGGAAAGTATAGAGTTTGCCTTCCAGATCAAATACATCTTTGATTGCTATTAATATACCGTTCGTACGCCACACCAGGAAATCGACATTTTCCAGACTAGGTGGCCAGATAATCCCAAACTCAAATGAATCTAGTATATTTGAAATTTCTGTTGTACTTCTTATTAATGTGAATCCAGGTCTTATATGTATCTTTAAACAGAACAATGATGAAATTGTGGAGTATCAGGGATATTGGCGAGTGTAGTAAAGCCACTGGGCAGTATTGGTGGATTAAAGTGCTTTTCAGCGCTTGGTTTGCAAAAATGTTCATGGAGGTACAGCGTAACGGAACAGAGCACCCCACGTAAAGGAAAAGTAAATCCGGTAACCCAATGCCCCCTTGGATCCTTTTGAGGATTAATTTATGTCTGTCTATACAAGGTTTTTTGGACTGCCAGATAAATTTAGAGAATATTGTGGTAGAAGTATGTAACTCATATTTAAGAAAGCCTATTGGGAGCATCTGAAGTGGATAGGATAGCTTGGTAAAAATTACACTTTTAATGGTGGCATTGCAGCCCAGGAGGGAGAATGGGAGATTATGCCAACTGAGTAGGAGTGAAGATATTTTTTGATGATAGGTGGATAGTTAATGGAATAGAGATTTTGTAATTTAGCTGGGATGTACATTCATAAATATTTGATTTTAGTGTAGGATAACGTGAATTGGGAAATAAGTTCTGAATCACGCATAATAGTGGGGATTCCCGATAGGGGCACTAGTTCAGATTTGTTCAAATTGATTTTGTAACCAGCAAAGGAACTAAACCCATAAATAGTATGCATAATGGCAGGGATGGATCTACTGGGATCAGAGACCATAAGTAGTACGTCGTCTGCTAAGAGCGCCAATTTAGTCTCACATCCCGTAGATGAATGCCGCGTTATTCGGAATTATTTATCAACGCTACTGCCAGGAGTTCCAAGTCTAACACAAACAGCAGCGGGGATATTGGGTATCCCTGTCTGGTGCCTCTTTATACTACAAATAGAGAGGAAATAAAACGATTTGCCAAAACTTGCATGGTAGGGGATTGATATTGATATATCTATCAGGAAAGCAAAATCTATTGAGGGTCCCAAACAGATGAACTGACATCACAAGATCAAATGCTTTTTCAGCATCTAGGGATAATAAAAGGGTGGGACAATATGTCCCAGACACCTCCAAAGCATGGAGAACAGTTAGCGTATTTCTAACATTTGTCACTGAATGTTGTCCTCATATAAATCTAGTTTGATCTCTGTGTATTAGTGTTGGCAGCAATATTTTCAACCGTTCTGCCATTATCTTCGTAAAAAGTTTGTTATCCACGTAAAGTAGAGAAATAAGTCTGTAAGATCCTGGGAGCATTGGGTTCCCGAGTCGGGGAGCACTTTAAATATGGCATTATTGAAATAAGCACAATAAAGAAGTCTGCTAGAATCGTTGCTTCACTATCTTTGAGGATTTTATAAAATTCCCTGATAAGTCCATTAGGGCCCGGGGACTTAAAAGATTTTAAATTCTTGATCACTGAAAGGACTTCATCAGTAGAAATGGGTGTGACTAAAGAGCCAGCTTGTACTTCCATTAGTAGTAAGGAAATCGACTCCCAACAGGAGTCACGTAAATCTGTATCAATTGGATTTTGGGTATAAAGCTCAATGTAATAGGCCTTCAGAACCTCTATGATCTCTGCTCCCTTATGTTTAAGTGTGCCATCCTGAGCTTGCAGAGACGGAATAGTGGCGTGTATTCTAGTGCCATTCAACAGGTTGGAGAGGAGTCTACATGACTTATTGCCAAATTTATAAAAAACGCTACTCAACGCTATTTGCCGTTCACTCTGCTGTTGTAAAATATGATTGAAGTGGACTTGCTTCTGTTTGTAATGGGCCATATTGTCTGGTGTAGATCAGCATTTAAATACTCAGGCAATTTATGTTGGGCTGCTAGATAAGCTGTTTGGCATTTTTTTAATTAAGGAGATAATATCTCCCCGGATAACCAACATATTTTATTTTTAAAACCATACTTGCCTACTCCAAAATTCTTGGGAGTGCTCCCAGACCCCTGGGAGAGTAGAGGCACCCTTCCAAACCCCACTGCAGGATGATGCAATTGTAAATAAAAAAATAAAATAAAATATAAAAACGTGCAGAGAGAGCAGGGTCACGATGACGTAAATCACACTGTCCCAGCCCCCAACACATGCCCTTTGAATGAAGCAAAAAAAAAAAAAAAAGTATGCAATTATGTCCGTGATTAACGTGTAATACAGTGTAATGACAAAAGCTAAAAAAAATAAAGATAAACAAAAAAAATGAATCACAATAAAAACAGAATGGATGGATGGATTTTTATGCACTAAATTCTAAGATGCACCTAAACAAACTCTGGAGCAATCAGTTGGCTTTAGAGATAATTATTTGAGTGAAGTCCACATGTCCATAATTAAAACGGTTTTCAATGACTTAAATAGAAATACACCTGTATGCGAGATCCGACAGCTGGCTACTGCATTTTCAAACAAGATCTTCATCATTAGCCCAAACACCAATAAAAGCAAATTTGAGGGGGGAAAAAAAAATTAAAAAGCACCAATCAGGATAGAAGATTTTAAAGACTTTTAATATCAGACCCCACCCTCTGCCAAATCCATTATAAAGAAATGGACAGAATAGGGAAAACAAAATTTACTTACCGGAAAATCTCTTTCTCTGAGTCCATAGGGGACACTGAAAATCTTGACAATGGGGTATAGAGTGAGTGTTCGCTAAGGAGTTCGCACAATAAAGTTTGTTTGAAGTGCTGACTATATGACTTTATGCCCCTCCTACAAGCCAGTTTAGTACTGTGCCCGAGAAGAAACCCTTAACCGATCTTTAGGAAAAAGATTAATAAACCTAACTCCAGATACCGTAACTGAAAGATATAGACATAATTAGTCAAACATAAATGAAACATGGCAGGAAAGGGGCCCAGCGCAGGACGGAAGCCCATTGTGCCCTATGGACTCAGAGAAAGACTTTTACCGGTAAGTAAATTTGTTTTCTTTTTCATCTATAGGGGACACTGGAAATCTTGACAATGGGGACGTCCAAGAGCAACCCTACCGGGAGGGAGAGCCCTGGGACCCCTGCAATACTGATCAACCAAACTGAGAGTCAGAGGCCGATATAGTATCAAATTTGTAAAACCGCAGAAAAGTATGTCGACCCGACCAAGTGGCTGCTCTACATAATTTCTCAATAGGTAATGCTTCGATGTGACCTCCTTTCTTGCAGCAATCATAGTTGTAATGACTGTAGAAGGAAAACCTCTGCGCCTTAGGATTGCCCTTTCAGTAGCCATGCCGTCAAACGCAAGCGCTGTAAATCTGGATGAACCAGTGGTCCCTGCAGAAGGCGGTCTCTTCCTAGCGGCAGGGGCCAAGGGTCATCCGGAAGAAGGTACCGAATTACAGAATACCACGCTCTCCAGGCCCAATCCGGCGCTATCAGGAGAATCTTTACCCCTGACCTCCTAATTCTCTTGAGAAGTTGAGGAAGCATGAGGAAAGAGGGGAACACATACCTGTACTGGAAGTTCCATGGGGCTGTTAACGTGTCTACTGCCACTGCCCCTGGATCCCTTGTCCGAGCGCAATACAGTGGAAGTTTGTCATTGTGTCTTGACGCCATTAGGTCTATTTGTGGCAGACCCCATCTGCTTACTAAAGCCTGAAACACTTCCGGGTTCAAGTCCCATTCCTCCTGCAGAATGTCTTGGCGACTTAAAAAGTCTGCCTCCCAGTTTTCTATCCCTGGTGTAAACAAGGCCGATATCACATGATTCTCTGCCCAGTGCAGAATGTGACTTACTTCATTCACTGCACTTCTGCTGCAGGTTCCGCCCTGGCGATTTATATATGCGACTGCAGTTGCATTGTCTGACTGCACTTGAATAGCCCTTCCCTGGAGAAGGGACTGTGCTCTTTACAGAGCATAAAATATTGCTCTGAGTTCCAGAGAATTTATTGATAGAATTCTTTCCTGCCGTGACCAGCAACCCTGGAAGATGTGACCTAGAGTCGCTGCTCTCCAACCTCTCTGGCTCGCATCTGTGGTCAAAAGGGTCCAGTTTGATACACCGAAAATCCTGCCACTCAGAAGATGGCTTGACTTTAGCCACCACGTTCGGGACAACCTTGTCTTTGGGGCCAAGGTTACTGACTGTTGTAGAAACAGATGAGATCCTGTCCACTGACTTAGTAAGTCCAGCTGCGGGGTCCGGAGTGGAACCTTCCGTAAGGTATGGCCTCGAACGTGGCCACCATCCTCCCTAGCAGGCGTGTCCATGTGTGGACCGATACTCTGCAGTGTTTTAGTATTTCCCCTATCATGCACTGGATGGCCACTGCCTTCTCCTGGGGGAGAAAAATCTTCTTCTGGACATTGTCCAAAATCATCCCTAGAAACTTTAGTCTCTGGGAAGGAATCAATCTTGAGTTTTTTTAAATTGACCACCCATCCATGTTTTAGTAACAGCTGATGAGTTAGGGAAATATTTCTGAGCAAAATCTCCCGACTAGGAGCCTTTATAAAGAGATCGTCCAGGTATGGGGTGATCATAACCCCTTGAATATGAAGCAATGTCATCATTTCTGCCATTATTTTGGCAAAAACTCTGGGAGCAGAGGACAGGCCAAAGGGAAGGGCCTGGAACTGATAATGCCCGTCTTGTATCGCAAACCTGAGGTAGCTTTAGTGAGGCGGCCAAATAGGGACATGTAGATATGCATCCTTTACATCTGGGATACCATAAACTCCCCCTCCTCCAGGCTTACAATTACAGACCGAATGGACTCCATTCTGAATCTGATTATTTTTAGAAAAGCATTCAAATTCTTTAAATTGAGGATTGGCTTGACCAACCCATTTGGTTTGGGTACCAGGAAAAGCCTGGAATAATATCCCATGCCCTTTGAGTAATCTGGTACTGGTATTATCACACCTGAGTCCAGAAATTGCCGAACAGCCCTTTGAAGGAGTAGGCACCTTTCTGTGGAAATTGGCAGCCTGGTTGAGAAAAAACGACACTGAGGAATTTTTCTCGTCACCCATGCATCTGAGCAGGTCTCTCTCCAAATCTGAGAAAAATCCCGAAGGCGGCCCCCTACTCTGGGATCCCCCAGGATTGAAGACTGTCATGCAGAGGGCTTAGTACTAGATCTACTCTCCTGCGAAGAGGATGCAGCAACAGAGTGACCTCGACCCCTGAATCCCCTTAGAAGACATGGTAGCTCCTCTGAATCTTCACCTGTAATTGGTGGAAGTCCGAAAGGACCAAAAAGATTGTGCAGCATAGCTTTTGCGTGGGTTAGGAGTAGCTGAAGGCAGAAAAGAGGATCTTCCCCCTGTAGCCTGGGAAATCCATCTATCTAACTATTCCCGAATCAAGATCTTTCCATTGTAAGGTAGAGCTTCTACTCATCTCTTAAAACCCCCATCAGCCTGCCATTGTCTGAGCCAAAGATTCCTGCGGCCCGCCACTGCCGATACGCAGGATCGACCATACCCAAGTCTCTATCTGGTTCACTTAAATAGTAGGCAGCTTCAGTAATATGGTCTGTTAACCTTACTAAATCTTCAACCTCGGCTCCCTCAGCTATACCAGTCCTGAGCTGAGAAGCCCATTTCTCTACAGCTTTGCTGACCCATACACTAGCCATAATAGGCCGCAATTGTATTCCGGCTGCAACATATATACTTTTAAGAATGAATTCAAGCTTCCTGTCTGAACCATCTTTTAAGGATGTAGCTCCAGGGACTGGTAAGGTCATTTTCTTAGACAACCTAGACACAGAAGAGTCTACTAAAGGAGCCGACTCCCAGTCCTTCCTATTATCCTTAGGGAAGGGATAGGATGCCAAAAAGCTTTGGGGCACCCGAGAATCTTTTATCAGGCTTTTTCCATGCCTCTGCAAAATGCTCATCTAGCTCAGCAGACACTGGAAACATTATAGCAGGCTTATACATTTTGGTAAAGAACATTGGCTGAGATGAAACTGGGTCAGGCTCACTAAACTTAAGGACATGGCGGACTGCTATAATCAAAGCTTCTAGCCCTTGTGACACTAACCTCCAACCCTTCCTGATCAGATCTGTGTCTGAATCTTGAAGAGACTCACCTTCTTCCAAAGGAGGTAGTTTCTCAACATCAGCTTCATCTGACTGTAATATGAAAGGCAACCTCTTTTTTTAGTCCCTAAAGTGACATGGGGCCCTGAAGCTGCCAGGGTTACAGATTTTGCTAAGAGCTCAAACCTGTGAGCCAAAGACTGGGCCCATTCAGGTTCAAGTTGAGACCTAGACGCTTCCCTTTCATGTCTGGAAGCGGCTAGCTCGGCTGTTAATGCCGACATAGCTCCGGCCATCTGGGCTACCCCGACCGGGGTCACCTGGATCTGGGGGGAGAGCCGACTGGGAGGTAACAGGAGTAATACAATTCTCACAGTATTGTACAAGATCACTCTGCCCTGAAATGAACTTAACTTTGCAAGTTCTGCATACTATAGATTTTTCAGAAATCTTAGCTGCCCCCTTCCCCACCATGCATCATAACATACAACACAGGGAAAAAACAATGAAAGGAAAAAAACCAGGAGAAGCAGATAGAAAGGATATGAGCTATGCATATATCTGGTATACACTGTGTGTAACAACAAGCAGCGTCTAGACCTGTGACACCATACTCACAGTTTCTGCAACTCAATGCTCTATCCCCATTGTTCTGGGCTTTGAGTGATTCGGCTGGTGTGGCGAGGAGTGACTACAGCGTGCCTCTCGGCAAGCGCGGGCTGGGAAGGGAAGCCCCCCCGCATCTGATGACACGAGATGCGGCCGCATCACATGACACGGGATGCGGCCGCATCACATGACACGGGATGCGGCCGCATCACATGACACGGGATGCGGCCGCATCACATGACACGGGATGCGGCCGCATCACATGACACGGGATGCGGCCGCATCACATGACACGGGATGCGGCCGCATCACATGACACGGGATGCGGCCGCGTCATTGATGGCCTACCCACCGGCCCTAATAGCGGTCTGACTGAGCGCTGCTCCCCGGGCCGGCCCGCCCCTGCCTCTCGGGAATGAGCGTGCTGGAGAGGAACTTTTTTGAACTTCACAGCCGCGGCATTAGGCTCCGCTCCTTCCGCTTCCAGCCTGCCCAGTCTTGCTCCCACAAGTGGGAGGAATCAGCTATACTATACCTGCTGCCTGGCTTTGCCGGGTTGCGTGGTATAGCAGCGGTAACCAGACGCAAGCTTCAGCAGCTGTGGTGCGATACCTAGAGACAGTGGACTCATTTGCTGGGATGCCAAGCTTCAATCTGTTTGTGAGATGGGCTGGCCCCCCCAGCGGATCCCTCGGTGCATATGAAGGTAAGAGGCAGGGTAACTTATCTGTCCTCAGGCTTGAGATTCTCTAAAATTAACAAAACTTGTGAAAATAAATAGAATCTATTGGAGAAGCCCAAAGTGTGTCCAACTCCTCGGGCACAAAATCTAAGCTGGCTTGTAGGGCGGAATAGTGAGGATATAGTCAGCACGTCAAACAAACTTTATTGTGCCAACTCCTAGCGAACACTCACTCTATATGCCATTGTCAAGATTTCCAGTGTCCCCTATGGATGAAAGAGAAATAATACTGCTGTGTATCTGTCTACATGAGGCCACGCTGCAAGATCAAGCATCCCTATGAGAAGGGCACTTATCAGGGAGTCCACCAACAGGCAATAGTTGGTGTCTTTCATAACAAGGGTGGGAGAAAAGATCTGTGGGAAAAAAAACAGCTGCAGATCATACATGAGTCCCCTCTGAGTCCACCTCCTGTACTAAAAGCCTTTAGTCCAGAGTATCATGGACTATTATGACCTACAGGTTTTGATTGATTTATGTTTTGCATGACATTTACAGGTGCCGAGAAGCATGGCTATATAAAAGTAGTCCTAACCGTGAACATACCACAGCTCACACCGACTGAACAAGTGGGTCACATGTCTTACTTTCTTAAGTATAAACTTCAACTCTCCACAATGTGTGGCATTTCCTTTCTTCACATCTACCATTAGATAAACAACATTTCATAAAGACATGGATATGCAGCAAAAAAGGAAAAAAATCCTTATTTAGTGATTCCTACCCCTAGACCTGCAGAATAACATTGCCAGCGTGTCTGGCCATGTCTCCACTGGTTTCTCACAGGTTATGTAGAAGGTTTCCAGGCTTGCAAACACTGAAACACGTCAAACGGCTGCCTGCCAGCTGCTAACAGCTGATCCAGCTCTTATTCTGTCCCACTGGAGGCAAACAAGTGATGAGAGTAAGCAGCACGCGCACCTCGAGCCTGCAGATTGTGTCACCCAGGGAACACATGGAACAGATGATTCTTAACAATGATTTGTACAATGCAGTACACCACATGGAGATAATGGCCTTCTTCTAAAACATCAATGTCTATAGAGAGATGCTAGAATATTAAGACAAACTCTCTATTAAAAAGGTTGGTGAGGACAAATAAAAAAGCTTTTTTTTCTTTTTTTAAATAACCGAAACATCTCAGTAGTATGATTAGGTGACCCCTTCTCATATATCACCTTCACTTTGTTTCTACACCGTTTATCCTTTAATTTAATATACACAGATAGAGGTCACGTTCAAAATGGATTTACAGCAGTTGTTCCCCAGTTAATGGATTCTGTGTGTTCTGATGAAACATAGCAAGAGATTCATAGCTGCTGTACTGTGGATAGCAGGTTACAGCCGACTATTTACAACAATCATCCGCTACAATGCTAGCCAGCTGTTATTTTATACAGCAGGGTAACCCTGTGAGTGGAGAGTTTTTTTTGTTGAGAGCTACCAACACTGCAATTTAGGTTAACAGATTAAAAAGGATGGTGAGGGCAAAAAATTAATCTAGTTTATATATAAATACATGAAATAACTGGACTGTTTATATTTACTGAAACATGTTCACCTTAACCTCTTTCATTCCTCTGCAGCTGGTTACCTAGGTAGGAAGAAAGTGCTTCTCTAACTAAGTTGCCAATTTGAGTGACAGCTTAGAGACCTTGATGTGCAGATACCCACTGTTTTGGTTTATAGACACGGGCAAGGCCAATGATGTCACAGTAACTAATGCCTGCAGAATCAGCTATTTCACCTGTATGATAACCCATTAGGACCTAAAGATGTGGGAGGAATTTCACCCATCTATAATGACGTGTGGAGGTAATACTTTTAACAGAGCTGCAGTGGAATATTTGGATAACACCAAACAATGTATACACCATCATAATTCATATCTGAACATTTAAAATTAGTGGTTTAGTTGTCCTTTAGTAAATCTATGGAACATACTGAACTCTGTGCTACATTACTTACAGTGGCAATTACAGGGACGATTACTTAGATTTACAGGGGGGAGATTCAACTACTGGCGATATGGTGTGCGGACATCGCGCCGCACACATTGCCGGCAATTATGGTAGAAATCTCAGCTCATTTTCTCCTTGCACCGCATAGAGGTTCGAGGCAAAATGAGCGGGGATTTCTGTCAAATTTCCGCTGTGAGGTGTCTCGCGGACGTTCCAGAGACACTTCATGGCTAATTGCATTTGCAAGTCAGATGTACACTTTGCACTTTGGATAGACTGGAAATATTGCATTACGTAACACTACTGTGGAAAAATGTTTTGAACATATAGAACTATGTTTAATTTGTATAGATACATGACATTGGCATATAATATGCTGTTATGTAGACAGTATGTATATATATATGGATATCCTGTTAGATTATTGGTGTTAATTTGCGTTTTTATTATCAGTCAGCATATAATTAAATGTTGTTATTTTTTATAACACTACTCCAATAACTCCATTCATTACTAATGAGATATTGTGCAGTATATACAATCCTCCTTTAGACAGTCTGCAGGTTACATTAGCTGTGCTGGGCCCTTATCACCTCTCTGGGACATATTTATGCACATATTCCTTATTCCTGTTTAGTCTGAATCTGCTGGAAATTGCAGGCTGTGTTTTGATCCAACACTGATGCAGGCTGCACACATATCTTAATAGAATTACCACACTCTGGTGGAATGCCTCATATATACAGTTCAGAACGTAGCAAACAGTCCCCAGAAGATAAAAAGACTGTTCCACTGGATAAACAGTTAGGGAGAAAAAAATGAAAAGCTAAAAAGGAAAAGAAAACTAAAAAAAACATCCAAATGTTTGTTCCCTTTACGGGTGACGTTTATTTATGGTGTAACTCGGTGCATGAGAAAAGGTAAAATGTGGGTTGCTTTACATTGCTATGTGAAGCATGAAACAAAATGTAATCCAAGTTTATTGGGCCAACATACAAGACCTGTGTAAGCTATGTCAAAGACGATCCACACAGTATTAAATTCCCACAACAAAGTAGCTTAGCTATATACATTTCAGATGAACTGTAAGGATGTGGCAGCCTGAAAAAAGTAATATATTAAATACTCATTACTGACTGTTCTCGCTATCTGCACCTCTTATCTTTGCAACATTAGGCAGCTACTTTATAACATAGTGCTCCAATAAACCCACATTTAGTTTGGAAGCAATATTCAGGCAGATAGCAATACACTCTCCGCATTTTGTGGGCATGGCTGTGTTCGCACATCGGGACAATTGAAAAGACCGATTCCTTGGGTGTACTGGCTATAGTATGATTTAATCACTGTGGATAGCTAGATATGTAGCACTGTTAAACCTATGGATACTTGAGTATAATACAGGTTATCAGGGCGACTAATATACCCTAATTGTGGAGACTAACTATTTTAGATATTTTCACATTCAGCAGTGCTATACCCAAGGAAATATGTATATATAATTGAGGTTATTAGGATATACTTCCCTCCATCTCCGCCTCTAGCATAAGTCCTTATATAAATAAAGAAGATTATTGGTTCAGATGGCAATTTTAATCTCACCACTGTGTTTGTTCACATATTTGGTTTTATATTTCATTTATTTTAACTACTTCAATAAAAGCTATATTTTAACTTTGTGATGATCCCTAGAAATATATATGATTGGAGCGGATAGTGCATCTTATTAGCAACTTCTTTCATTTCCATTATGACCAAGTTTAGGATTGCACCCCTTGTAACAAACATCTAACTATATGCATGAAAATTAATAAAAATACAAGAGATATCCTGATAATAAAAATAATAATTTAGGAAACAAAATATAGCCAGGGACTCAGCTCCCTACAATTAGTGCGACAATTCCTTTTCTCTTTACTGTACACACCCAATTATGTCATACCCCGACCTAATGATGTCCCACACATTCCTAGGCCACACCCCCAAGCTATTGTATGATGAGATGATTACCATACTTGAATAAAAGATAAAGAAAAGGTAAAGAGATTATGGGGAAAAGAAGACAGCACAAAAACAGCTCTACTAGGTGAGTTCTGCAGCCTTCACTTACCAATACCATTACAGAAACTAGGTCTTATAACAAGATTACTATACATTCATACCGTATTATTTATATTAGAGACAAAAGGGGGAAAACATAGGGTTCCTTCAACCAGGGGCGGACAGAGTCTTTTTTTTATGGGGGGATTTAGCATAATCACGCCCCTCCTTCATTCTGAATGGCTGGCCCCACCCGTTTTGATCGGCGGTGCCTTGGAGCAATTTAAAGTTAGGTTTGTGCTGTTGGGGGGAAGAAAGGGGGGGGGGGGGGGGGGCAACTGCCCCGGTCAACCCCTCCCTGGATCCGCCACTGCCTTTAAACACAGGTTTAATAATACACTCACATTATTTTACGTTTCTGGGCAGGCCTCATTTTGCTATAATCTGTTTGCTCCGGCTTCTTCTTCTTCACACACCTGAAAGAGAAAAAAAAACCAAGAAAGACTTAATTAAAATGACCCTACAATTAGTTGTTACCATAACATGTGCAATCAATGGGACTGAGGAACTGACTCTTCACAAAGAGACATTCATTGACAGTATAATGTAAATGACACTTTGGGCCTGATTCATATAGGAAAGTAAGGCAAAAAAAAGGTGTAAGTTTTCTCCTGGACAAAACCATGTTACAATGCAAGGGGTGCAAATTAGTTCATTATTTTGCACTTAAGATAAATACTGGTTGTTTTTTTTTCATGTAGCACACAAATACTTAATAGCTTTATTTTTACACTGAAATTTAAAGTTGATCTAGGAAATGCCCTACCCCAACTATAAATCTGCCATCACATTTTAAATATACTTCCCCTGCCAATACAACATGGTTTTGCCAAGGTGCAAACTTTTTTTTTTTTTTTTTTGCTTTACTTGCCTTAATGATCAGGCCCTGTATGTGTAACTTCCGGAGTATTGTTCGTCTCCTGCAAACAATTTACTAACATTATATAAACCTTGAGCTTTTTACCATATGCATTTCAATTTAAGAAGTACAATACAGCACAGAGGCCAAATGCAGGTTTTCATAAAGCAACAAGCTGTATGAGCAGAAAGTAAATGAAATGCACCCCTCACTGCTCCGAAGTTTAGGGAATAAAGATATTAAGGAGAGAGTTTTGCAAATCGCCGATATTCTGAGACTTTGACAGCTAAATTTAAAAAGGTAAGTTTTGGCAATAAACGCATTGCCGTTTTAAATATAGCTATCAAAAGTAGCCGAACATCACCTGCGACTTGCTATCACTTTTGAATGCATTAATAGTGCGCACACATTTTTCATTGCCAAGAGAACCATAAAGTTGATGCTTTTTTTGTTTTTTGGCGGAGACATTATTAAGCTTAAAAATGTATCAAATAACTGTCCGTTCATAAATAAAAAGTAGACGTTAAACACCGGCGGACCAGTCGGTAACATACTCCTTAGCAAATGTCTCCAAAAGTTAGGAGCCAGATCCAATTTTAGAAGCAAAAACTTCAGTGAGAACTTGCCCCTTGTATCCCATTGAATGGTAATGCAAGCAGCCTGGCAATGCTGAGTCACCAGGATGTATGCTCTGGTCACCATAGCACCAGATTTTGTTGAGCCCGGCTGTAACAATATGCAAAGTAACAATGGAAGAATAATATGGCATTAAGGAGCTGTTGAAAACAAATCTAAAACCCAACAAAGAGATGCACATTGTGAGGTATAGCAGAAAATAAAGCTTAAACAGAACATTTGTAGCGGTCATCGCTACCTGCGGAATTGACAAATCATCCATTTACTTATTGACAGGTGTACATTATACATGTTGCCTGGCTAATTAAAAAAAAAAAAAAAAAAAAAAAAAAAAAAGACAGACAAACTCCAATCAGCCACAAAACTCGTACCATTTATGTCTGCCAGTAATTAGAGACAGACGTTGATAGCTCTGATGTTCACTTACATTTAAAAAGCATGAATAGACTAAGAAAAAGGACCATTTATCATTATGGGTGTGTAGAAATCCATGGCTTTATGACCATCTAATGCAATGATGCACTAAGTCAGCATAACATGAGAGTGAATGAGGAACGCTGCTCCCTAGTCATACCAAGAGCCACATACACCACTGACAGTGTAATCGCTTTGGTGTGACAAGTGTAACAGTGTGTGTTCCCCATACACTTTCATGTTATTCTGAGTGTATTGTACATTTAAAATGCTATGGCGTACTGGAAAAATGACACTGCAAAGTTTCAGGATGCAGAGGCTCATGTTCCGGACACCAATTCAGGCACAAGTCCAAAAAACATAAGCTAAAGTGTCAAACTATAAAAATATTTATTTATGGTGAACAAAAGACATTTTGCAAATAAAATAACAAAAGTTGAGTGATCGTGTGATGACATGTTAAAGAGAATGACACAAATAGACAGACATACATTAAGCAGTACTGTTTTACTAGAAGCATGGTATGAATAGCTAAAAGCTCTTGTACTCAGAGCTCAAAGTTTCTAAGTATCTGTACTGTTCTGTATTTATTCCTATGATTAAGACTGTAAGAGCATGTTCTCAGTGAAGTGCTGGATTTCTTGTTCGTGTATTATAGACTATTCATTCTAGTCTGAAGCTTCTGTGCGGTCTCCTCTATAGAATCCTTAAGAGGGTTACAGGGCCATATTTCTCCATTAGGCATCGAATTTCTTCATTTCCATGAGGTACAATCCTGCGGATCTGTCCGACCGGATCAGAGTTGTGTGAGTGGTGGGCCGGGTATTATTAGTCCAGGGGCCCTACAGACTGCCAGGGGAGCACAGATGATTAGGATTTCTCTGCATACAGAAGCCTGCCTACAATGCACTATACAACATTTTCAAATAGAACACCATGGGGTGGGTGCAGAATTTAGTTTATACAAGTTTGATTACTGGAAAATACGCTAATTTGCACTGTACATGCCCACACACAATAGCTTACACATACATGTGAATGCAGAATTGGTAGCATGACACTTAAGCTACTTTACGACTGGAGAGGTGAAATGGGGGACAGAAGGGGCAGGCCAACGCAGGCCAAGGACAGCAAACGTGTGTTTGTCTAATTGTAAATTATACTGACCTGAAGAGACGACACACAGGTACGCCTTTCAGTAGGCTTATCTCAGGTGAATAGATCCTTGCTGATCATAATGATCATCAGTATGGACTTATGCAGCAGAAAAAAAAAAAAAAAAAAAAAAGAAAACAGCCCATACTGAAAGTACTAGTGTGTGTATATTTACTAAACTGCGTGTTTGAAAAAGTGGAGATGTTGCCTATAGCAACCGATCAGAATCTAGTTATCATTTATTTAGTGCTTTCTACAAAATGACAGATAGAAACGGATTGGTTTTTTAAACAAAATTTTATTGAAATTTCACTGAAATCAATGGTGTGAAGGAGGGGTAAAAAAAATAAAAAAAAATAAAAAAAAGGTGCGGGGAGGGGATAGAGATTGGAATGTTAACATATACATATCAGAACAAGTGCAAATACACAATACAATTAGTTATTAAGAGAATGAAAGTATGAGAGTATCTCAGTGTGAGATTGCAGATATATGAATCAAACTAGTACAGACAGATG
This sequence comes from Mixophyes fleayi, assembly GCF_038048845.1. NCBI lineage: Eukaryota > Metazoa > Chordata > Amphibia > Anura > Limnodynastidae > Mixophyes > Mixophyes fleayi. Next base: position 106,820,285 of record NC_134408.1, on the reverse strand, counting down.
TATAGGGCGTAAGAGAGTAAGGGAACAAGGGGAGGAAAGAGAGGGAGGGGGGAGCGGGAAATATTAGTAGAGGGAGAAAGAAGGAGTAGGTAAAGGCAGAGTGGGGGGGGGGTGAGAGGGGGCCAATATATGAAAAAATGTGTAAAGAACTCTCATCTCCTTTGAGAAAACAAACACGAAGAATAGAAGAGGACCTTAGGTATATAAGTACTCCATCCAAGTATGCCATGTTGATAAAAAAATAAGTTGGGATTGTCGTGAAGTAAGCTAGTGTTGTGTTACGTTTTATATATTTGCCAGATATTGGCAATTAGGGCAGGAACTGTGGGGGATTCAGGATTTTCCTAAATTTTTGCAATTAAACATCTGGCTGCAGTTAGAATATGGCCAGGAAGTTTCCATTCCAGTCTGTGGACTTCTCATGGTAGACGAGTCAGAAGGAGAATGAAAAGAAACTGACAAGTGTGATCTTATTAAAGTTCTAATACTTCTCGCCAAAAGGGTTCAATTTTAGGGCACCTCCAAACATGAGACATGGTACCCAGTTGACCACAGTTCCGCCAGCAACGATCTGACGAATTGGGAACCATTGCATTCAATCTGGAAGGGACCAGGTACCAACAAAAGAGAAGTTTATATGAATTCTCCTGGATAAGAGTGCATATAGAGGATCTGGCAACAGCTTCAGCTTCATCTCCACTTTTTCAAACCCGCAGTTTAGTAAATCTACCCCTAGGGCTCTTCCCAAACTCCCCTGGGCTGTTAAGTAATAGACTTTAAATTGATCATTATTTTTGTGCTGGTGCTCTAATACTCCCATGTTGGCATGCCTGAACAGATTGGGTATGCCAACGCTTGTATGAGGCCCAACACCAGCATGCTCTGGCATCCTGGGCCCCATGGGACATATTATCAATGAACTCCACTGATAAAAATGGTCCGTGAGGATCAGCATATACGTGTAAATGCATGTTTTAGTGTGATCAAAATTTGTATCGTATGAAATAAAAGATTTTCCGATGGTTCCAAAGCACAAGAATTTTAATTGCAATATAGATTACAGGGTAAAGTATCTCATGTACACGGCTGCGCGGTCGGTACTGACGACAACAAGCTTCTATAGGAATGTTCTAATTTCCAAAGCCAGAGGTGAACAATTTATACACTTTACAGAAATAAAAAACAGTGACATCAGACAGCTACAGTATAAAGGTCCACATCCATAGGTCGAAGGGTTTTGAACTCCAAAGAACTCGACGCTCCATTGGCTGATTACACTCTAGACACTGTCCCTTGAGGTGGGGGTCATCTTTACATGTGTGGACAGGTGTACATCCTCAGGCTCCTGCCTTCGGATCTGTATAAACTGTTTTATGGCATGTATAGAGTTGCAATTTGGTGTATGAAATCTAATATTAATTATGCCTAGTGTTCACAATGTGCGAACGCTTCATAAATACAACTGGAAACATTCTTATGCTATTTTGAACAGAAGGAGACCAAACTCGATGTGATTAACATGTTGGAAACATTAAATACCTTATTTACCACATTCCATTATTATTTGAACTGAAAGAAAGCGATTAATCTTATTTTCATGCTGTTTGTGATGCGATTAATACGCAATCGAACAATTCTCATAGCAAACGATAACAGTGTACAGAAATTGTTAATAACCAACTTCATCCAATTATTAAACTTCAAAAGCACCTGCAAAAGCATTCATCTCAGCATTGGGCACTGTGTGTGCAGGTATAAAAGCCTAAAATATACAGATGTAAACCCAGCACAGCAGGACATAGTGCCTTTGTTACACTGATGGGAACATGTAATATGTATAATGAAGTCTGTGTTCCCTAATAAGATATTACAGCATTAACCCAATAGACCTGATGAAATCTACAAATTAAGAGATACAAATTATTAGATAAAAAAAACGAGCGAAACATAAAATGTGTAGATTGGAAAATCTTTACCATAACTAGTTGTGCATATTATGGTACCAATTTACTAAAGCCTACTACATTTCCCATAATGCAATGTAATAGCGTGCAAGCATAAACTTGATAGGATGTAGCGCAAATTTCATAGACAGATTATTCTTCTGTAGAAGACATTTAATCCCATCTGCTGGGATGGTGGATTATAAAGTCTACAGGTCCATGGTTCTCAGCATGGTGACCTCTGGCAATTTATTCGGTAAACAGAAGTAGCTAGATGAGTTTCTTACAGGGATGTTTAAGATATTTTCTACTGAGACAGAAATTCTTTCGGTCAATATCAGTCATTGCAATATTAAAGTTCATGGATTTCCAGTTTATTTTTGGCAGCATAGAGATCGCATCCCTTTGAGACTGTCTGATATCAGGTCCAGTACGTACAATGGCGTCTGGTGGAGTACATAGATTATCCTTTTAGGGATAACAGATTTGTATGCCTCAGTGTGGGCTCTTCAAACAGCGAAATAGGATATCTTGTGAGAGAGTGGTCTCTGAAGTTCATATGTAGTCCAATGTGTTCATTATAATCCAAGGAACCTCTCCCGTCCGCCAATTTAATTATATTGTCTTGGTTCATTTTAAGTGTATAACAGTCTTGTTGACTAAGCAAGGAAAGCTGCACAATTTGCAGTTTGTTTATCCAGTCTGTGCGATTCAACTTTGTTTCTAAAACAACCTGATATTAAGCTGAACACAAGCTTACCATCTATAGGCTGGTAGAGTCTGTATGGGGTTATATTCATTAAAAAGGGTCAATGTATATTATTACTTTTGTTGTTCTAACCATACAAGGATGTCTACTACCGCATCCTTTCTCCTGGATAACAAGATATAACTATATTCTGTTTACATTTTAGCTTTCAAATATTGAATCTCACTTTTTTTTTGGACTTCAACCAAACGGATTTATTTAAAAAGAAAAAAAAAGTTAAACACAGAAAGAAAGATGAAGCTGCTGGAAGTGCTGTTGCAGGATATTTTGGCTGGCTGGCTAGAAGTGCATCTATTGTTTTATCGCTCCTATCCGGGATGGCACGCAGTGGGGTGCCTGCCCTGCCTTTGTCTGAATATACAAGAGAGTCCGTTATTTAATTACTTATTGCTGCATGGGAACATGTGATGTATTATCAACTGCATTCCCTATACAAGACCCCTCTAACATAGCTGTGCTTCGATCTTCTGAATGGGTGGAGACATGGGTTTCCAGCAGTAACTAATCTTTTATTAATAACCCTTACAAATGGCTCGAGGATTTTATGTTTCACCACACATCAATTCTAATATCTTCAAATAAATGCTTCAATTGAAATGTTTATAGATATCGACATCAGATAGACGCTGTGCCAGAAAATGCTGGTATTGTTATAGAGTAATTAAACATGTAATCCTTGGGACTTTGTATTAGCAAACAATCTGGGTGGATTCTGGGATTTTGTCCTTTATAGTCAGACTGGGTATCTCATGGAATTAATTAAGGTTTTAAAGCAGTTACTAGACTTGTGTTACACAGGACGACAGCAGAAAAAAAGAAAACATTTATTTTGAATACACCATGTGCACCAGAATGTGACAGTGTCTAGATTGTTGCGTATCATAGACTTGTGTCGCCTTATGTCTGAAGAGGAGGAACAGGGTCAGGCAAGCATAAGTATAGTACAGTAAAAACACGTTGGCGTAAATGCAACATAAGATACGGGATGGTGACCATCAGCTGCACTAGCTAGTCACTTCTGATTGGCCGTTTGTGTATTGACCTCTCCAGCCAATAGTACGGAGTACATTAGCATCGTAGCTATAGTATATCAAGCCATGGCCATCTGTTTGCGTTACTTGTCATTTCCATTTTAACTACTGCAGAAAAGAATATTCCCATTGGATCTTTTAAAGGGGGGTAAACAATAGATGTGGAGAGGTTCGTATTTAATTTCATCTTGTCAAAAAAATGCAGCTTTCACATTTAATAATATCAGTTAAGACAATATTCTCTTGTGTATATATGACATTTCATTACATTATTATGTCATGTATAAAAATAGGATGATGTGACTAGGATTTACTATTAACACTGTTAAGTTGTCTCTACACTATAATTAGGTGTAAGTGTGCACACTTGTATGCCTGGTGTAAACACTACTGTTAATGCGTTGGATGCATCTTGCGATATTTCCGACTTAAACAGATGTATAAATATACTTTTTTGCATATGTCTTTTTTTTTATCCAGGTAAGTATGGCATGCAAATGCATCAAACTCTAAATAAGGCCTATACTGTATAAAATTCCAAAATGACATACTGGTGTTTCGTGCACCCATCAAACAGAGTTCCCGGAACACTTGAATTGATGAGTTATGTAAACGCAGTGTGTGTCAATTGCAGAGCGTATTAGTGCTAGCAGGGTTTGATAAGTGGGTGCAATACAGCACCTGTGTGTTGCCAAGCTAAGAAAGTTAATTAATAATACTGCCACTTATAAACCAAATAGCAAAACTAAAAAAATAGTGATGGAAAATATCACACACCAAACTTAACCATAAAAGATCAGGTTAAACAATTCCTTACAATGAATCTGTTCCCAACAGCTGTTAAGCGATAGACAAGGACCACCACTTTGTGTTCACCTTGTCTGATATAACTACGGTGGAAACAAAGTGCCTCAGAGAAGGTGAACACAAAGTGGTGCGCTAATTATAATTATGAACATAAGGACTGCATTGCTCCTCATGAGCCACAAGGTCCCTCTTGGAATAAATTTACCTCTAAGGAGGATTGTCCATAAGGACGTTTACCATTATTAGTACACAATGCTCTACAGATGTTACAAGCCCAGGATTTGGTATTTTTTTTTGTGTGATGATCTCTCATTATTAATATAACAACTGATAAGAAGTCAGCTAATTTTACTAATATTTTTTAATTTCCCCCTTTTTATTGCATGTTCTTGTATGGTTTCATTGTATTGTGTTCTATTTATTTAGAAAGTAATAAATGTTTCTAGACTTCAAATCATTTTGGCACATCGTGGTATTTAAATTTTACATATGGTTTGGGAAGTGGGTAGGCTGTAGGTGCTCCATTTATGATTATTTAGGATTGACTAATAGATGTCACACTTCCTCCAGGCTACAAATGAATTTGCATACACCCCACCCCCAACATGGAGGTTGCTTTTAACCCTGTGAAGCAGCTCTTTAGAGTATAAAATACTATTCAGAGTTCCAAGACCTCTGCAAATACTGTCCCGACATTCTTGCACAACCAGTCCAATCGCCAACGTACATGAAAATGCTGCGCAAGTCGAATTACCCATCAGCTAGTAACTATATTTATCTTTATACTACTGGTAGCATAGAGGTGCCTGAAAAAATAAGTATAATACAAATAAAGGCATTTTAGAATATTCTAAATATTCTGACCAGCTATACCTCATTGAAAGTTACACTCCATGGTTTTATCCAAACAGAAAAACATGTTGCATTCCTTCAGCACATTCCCTCTATTGTGTTCCATAGGTGTAGTGATTAATGAAGGCAGAGAGGAATTTTTGTGCATAGTGTGGATTTGCTTCTTTTCAGTCCTTCGACATGTTGGATAAATCCCTTCTTGTGTCTATCCTCAGCGAGTAATGCATTGAAGAAAAATTACATTTCATATATAGGAAGGGATGCATAAACTCAACCAGTAACTGGTGTGATTTTCTATGGATCTCACACACACCAAACACAAAACAACTTTCATGAAAAAAAACCAACCCAGCAAAATAACAAAAAACAAAAACAAAACACTGTTTTGCACATGGCAGTGTTCGCTGCATTCACATTCACGCTCCCAATTGTAAAGCGCTACGGAATTTGCTGGCGCTATATAAATAAATGTTGATGTTGATGATTTACATGGCAAATTCTGCTTGTCCTATTTCATAAAAATTTATTTACACTTTAAAAATAAAATGTAAAAAAAATGTAAATAATAATAATAGTAATAATAATAATAATAATAGTAATAATAATAATAATAATAATAATAATAATACAAAAGTAGTAAGGCACAGTATAAAAATGTAAACACAGTAGGAATCGATTGGAAAAAATGTGATGAAAACTGAGTTTGACAGCAGACAAGATTCAACTGGCTATAATCTCTGGGGCTTTTAAGCAGAACATTGGATGACAATTATACTACACTAATGCTAATATTAAGCATTTTGTAATGCCCACCACACCTTCTACATTGTTGTGCAGTTGTCTAATAAAATACTTCTCTCTTATGATTGAATTCCAGTACTGAATTGGTTTTTAGCGTTTGTGTCCTCCGAGAATACAAGTGATACAAATAAAATAAGAATGTTTGCTATTCATTGCTGACAGTTATATCCTGCATCAGCTACAGGACGTACTCGTGCGCGTTGAGATAATAAAAAAAAAAACAACCCAAACCCCCCCCCCCCCCTCCAAAAAAAAAACAATGTTGGTAAAGGAAGGACAAAGGACAAGGTTGTGTCTATGTTTTAACAGTAGCGTGTTCATAAACACATCTCCAAAAACTTTCCAATAGCAGAGTGTACTATGTACTTCGAGTGTTTATAGGTCCATATGCTTACTTGATTATTTTTTGGGGGACTTTCAGTGTTAAAGCATCTTTATCACATTTTAAATTCTTTAAAATAATGCACATGTACAAGTTTATTTTCTCAGCCATAGCCCAAAGAATGTTGAGGACATTTCTGAAAGTGTAATTAAAAAAAAATAAAAATGTAAGTGAGTATTGCCGTTATTTGACACACCTCCTCGTTAGACATCTAGGCGTTGAGTTCTGCAGCACTGAAACCAATCTCCTGTGCGGTATACAGCTGCTTTACAACACCAATAGAAGAACACCACCTCAGCCACACACATTGACCGATGTCCCTTCACTCTTGATAAATTTAAGACATAGCTGGAACAGGCAGGATTTTAGAAGAAATATAGTGATGATCCTAAAGTTGTAGTAGGCAAACTTAACATCTGCAATTTCAGTCTGACCTGGTTTTTGGGAACTGCCGACAGAAAAGCATAAATGTGGGTTCATGATGGCTGAATAAGGGCATTTGCGCAAAAAACAGAAGACTACAGGCCATATTTTATTTTCGTTTGTAAATGCATTGCTGTGTGTCCATATTGAATTTCCATACCGCATTCCCAGCTTTGGATAGAACTACTCTAAACTGTTTGGTTTTGCTTACACTGACTAATACTTGCATTTGACAGCACAAACACACGTCCAATACTCCCCCAGCTCATAATAAAACGGTTCTGCTGACAATGACCAAAGCGTTGGTGGCTATAAATGAAAGAAAATCTCCTTACTTTCGATTCTGCTAATTTTCTTGCAGAGATACCAGTTCTGCATACAGCACATGCTGTTTGTATACGAGAGGCTGTAAATTATGTGCTAAGAAAAGCAGGAGGCAATAAGCAGAGAATGAATTGTACAGTGTGGAAAGTGCAGGCCACAGACGATGGCAAGATTCATGCTCACGCTGATACCAGCAAGATCTTTAACCTCTGAAACAAATTCATAAGTTAAAGGATGTGAAAATACTGCATGCAAAAGTAGTTCTGTTTCAGAATGATTCAGGTGGCCCAATCTGCTAAAGATATGTCATACTTACCAACCTTTAGCAAGTGTTTTCCGGGAGATGGGCGTGACTCGAGGGCGGGAGGGGGCGGGGCGCGGCGCGGCAAACACGTCGTTTTGGTCCCGCCCCGCAACGGAATGCCGTTTTATCGCGGGGGCTGGGCCAAAATGCCGCGATTCACTGCGAATCGCATGATTTCGGGAAGGTAATTCACGGATGCGGGAGACTTGCCAGCTCTCCCGGGAGTCCGTGAGACCGACTCGAATTTCGGGAGTCTCCCGGACAGTCCGGGAGAGTTGGCAAGTATGAAATATGTTTATGTTACCTATAATATTTAGGCTAAGAACTCAATAACATAAGTAACAAGCAATTCAAGCAAGGTTTCTCCATGCTGGCAAAGAGGGGAACATTAAAATCAAAGTGTTAAAGAATACCCCTTGCTTGAGAACAGCTGATAACGTTATCTTTGCTGAAGTTAAGCAAATGGATGTAGGTGGTAATCAATTTCTGTACACTTATATTAGCCGATATGCGATTAGTTCGCAATCTAATAATTATTTTAGCAAACAACAACATGCAAATAAGTTTAACCTACTTATTTTATTTAATATAAAATATAATGTGATGAAAGAAGTAATTAATGTTTCCAACATCTTGATTACATCGAGTTTGGTCTCATTCTGTTTGCAATCGCATGGGAACTCTTCCGTTGTTATTTATGTAGTGTTCGCACTTTGTGCACGCTAGGTATAAATAATATAAAACTTTTCATACACCAAATAGCCAGTTCACAGGGTTCATAAAAGAACCAGTTTGTACAGATCTAGAGGCGGGAATATGAAGGACACCTGGCAATCTCAAGGAACAATGACCAGAGAAATCATCCAGTGACACGTTGAGTTCTTGGGAGACCAAGACTCTTTGACCTATGAATGTGGACCTTCATACTATAACTGCTTTTCACAATTGTACAGTGCATAAATTGTTTACCGCTGGCTTTGGAAACCAGAGCATCTAATAGAAGCTTGTGTTAACAGTGCAAGCATATGCATACCAAACTTTGCCTTGTAATACCTTGCAAATAAAACCTATGTGCTTTGGAACCACAGCGATTGCATCAGAGAATCTTTATTGTAAACGAATACATATGGACGTAACACTTTGTTGAAGGTCCACAAGTAATGAACTGCTTGTTCCAAAACAATCTGGTCTTTTGCCTGATAGTAGCTTGTCTAGCAGTAGATTTCTGTAACATTGCTGAATTGTGGAAATTGAGGGTTAAATAAATGAAATATAGTATGCATTTCCCACAGAACATGGAAAGCATTTCTCAAAGAATGGTTAGAATTTTGGTTAGGTAAGCAGCCCTAAACTGTTCAAATTTGCTGCATGTTGGCCAGTATGCTCCAAAATTGGCTCTAAATCCTTTTAGAGATGACACCGCGTCCTTGCAATCCATCAATGTTGGCCATGCATCAAATATGGCCGTGGTGGGGTTACTTTTATCTGTGCAAAATACCAACTGACCAAACCTGCCAGACTTCCTGAACCTAGCATACATGATCATACTAAACATCTGCTCTCTCCACAAACCCACCAGTTGGTCCAAGGCAGATAAAATCATTTTCAGATTTAGCTTTTTTAATGCAGTAGTAGATGCACGGATTTTTTTCTACCAATATGGCCTTTTTAGAACTTGTGGGAAAAGGCTCTTTCCAATTCAATGCACTTAACTGTACATTTTGTTTTATGGCGTTCTCTCTTTTTTTGTCCCATTGTTACTGATATAGTATGGCAAAAGCAGCAAAAGCTTCAAAAGGTACAGCGAGGCAAATACAGTAAGAACGAAACTCACTGTATAACTGTGTAATTGGTGCACCAGTTCAAATATGCAGATCATATTAAAATTCTACTTTAATGATTTTAAGAATTGTAGGATTATGGAGGCAGCGTTACAATTTGCAACAGAATAGAATCTCTGTAATGTAATCTAGCAGCAGGCCGTGTATTATCACTTATAAATGAATATAAAGCCAAACCACTGGATTAACAAACCACTAATGACCCCAAAATCTCCTAATGTCTTTGCATGCATGACGTGGGTTTAAACCCTGATATAAACAATATCCCTTACACGTCACTGCAGAATTTAATCCATTCTCTCAGTATCACATCTGTCCTCTATCCTGTCCATCAGCAATGAGAAGATACACAGCTGTGTGGAAAGGAATTATTTACATTTAACTTATCCTGTGCTCAGTAAACTGTTTAATATATTATATAACATTGATTGGGATGTGAAATGCAACACTAAATATTTAGTAAAGTATGTCCTGAGCCTCCATGTTTTTTGCATTTGAAGTTTTTCCTTTTTTATTACACAACTATCATGTAAGCTGCTCTGGTCTATTTCTTTACTATATACACAGATACGGATTCGATATATGCAATGACAAAGTACACATCTTGCTACTCATGGTATATAAATAGTATGACATAACAAGTTTGCCTGTAGCGCTCACACATCTGTGCAAGATCTGCACCTCAGGAGGCACCACAAATTGGTGCATTTACATTTTATATTTATTTTGCTGGGAATAACTTTCTTATTTACTTTACCCAACAATTCATGAGATACACTTATAAATTTCATTCTGTGAATTCTAATATTTACAGGGATATCAAATGTGACTACTTTATTGGGGAGTTGGTCTACTAAGTGGACCATAATTAATAATATGACAAATGTATCTGCAAACACAGATTACTAGGCAGACTTCAGGAGAGATGATTATAGGACTTTCCGGATTACAAAAAGGGACCCACAATGCAGTTATTGATTCATTCAGGAAGACAACTACCAAGAAATTTTCTTCCACATCAGTAAATTATACTAAACACAACCTAAGACCATAACCCAATACCAAGGAGAATTTTCAGGTGTGTCATTACCAGGGGAGTGGTGGCAAATTTTAACCCGAGGGGCAAGATTCAACTCAGCCCAAGTTAGCCCACTATGGAACCAGCCCAGGGGGCCGGTGCCCCCCAGCCCGGCCTGCCCCTGCTCAATAGAGGGATAACAAGTTTTAATGCCAATTCAAACCACTTCAGTTCTTATTAGCCAATAGCAAAGGTGACAAAGTTGTGGTATATCAATTTGGGAATCATGGGTGGCTATAGATGTGTACATGAGGTTGGAAGTGAGGCGGCATAAATGAAGTGCCATGACATGGCACAGCTGGTGAGAATGCAGGCAGTCACAAACCATGACTGTTGAATGGTTTTCACGGACCACAGAGGGGGTGCTGGGTAGTGTTCGAGGCTGTACAAATATCAGTTTCATACATAGGGCATACGGTTATGTGAGGAGATAGTGTGGTGTCTCTACTAATCCCACAGTCTCCCAAACCAGCTGCCTTGGCATCACACTTTAGTCCGCCATCTGCTTCATTTCTCACATCTAGTTTCTCTATCATCATCATTTATTTATATAGCGCCACTAATTCCGCAGCGCTGTACAGAGAACTCACTCACATCAGTCCCTGCCCCATTGGGGCTTACAGTCTAAATTCCCTAACACACACGGGTCAATTTGTTAGCAGTCAATTAACCTACCAGTATGTTTTTGGAGTGTGGGAGGAAACCGGAGCACCCAGAGGAAACCCACGCAAATGCAGGGAGTACATGCAAACTCCGCACAGATAAGGCCATGATCGGGAATTGAACTCATGACCCCAGTGCTGTAAGGCAGAAGTGCTAACCACTGTGCTGCTATATGACACTGAAAAGACATTCATTCATGCACACACAAACTGCTGAATTAACTATTACAATTCTAGGCACATTCCACTACTGCTTTCAGTGCAGCAGGAAACAGTTTTCATGTTCAATTTCATTCTGGTCACACTGCTGGCACAGTTGACTCCACCTGGCAGTCCATGTACTTCTGTGGCACACAGTCTCTATTTCCAGCCTGTGAGCGCTCAATGTCACCCAGAGCCTCTCTCAAATTTTGGCTGGCTGATCTCCAGGTAATATTCTTGTATAATTCCTGATTCACCACAATGTTACAAAATGTGTGTGTGTGTGTAGCACAGGGAATGTTACTTAGCAGGCAGGAAGTTACTCCCTGCAGTAGTGCTATACCACTGTATCATTCCCTGTATAAGTATAATTATGTATCCTGACGTGTTCCGACACATTTAAACTTCATTTATTAAAATCTTTTTAATTAAAAAAAAAAACAAAACAAAATAGGCCAGGAGTATAGAAGTAACAGTAGCAGCTTTCAAAGGAGCCTGTAAATCCAAAAAGAATAATACAAAAATAAATGAATAGTGCTTATTTATTACTACAAAATATGCAAAATACTTTAACTTATACCCGTGGATATAATGAACAAAAACAAAGAGTAAGTAAATTGGTCAGAAATGAAAAATGATAAATATCAGCTGCAATTGAAAGGTAAAAAGCTCCTTAGGTGGTTAGACGAAAAATAAAAATACATACTCACCAGATAATATAGAAGCTGCCCGAAAAGTTCTGTTTTGGTCATTGCAGCCACAGGTACAAGTTTCAGTATTTTGGATATTCTGACGTAACAAATTAGCACTGTTAATTTCTTTTTGTATCCCGTTAAAATCATGTTCAGTTTTCTTGTGCAAAGAAAATGTTTGCCCACCTCTGGCCAACAAGTTACTTAGACGACATCCCCACGACTAAGCTTGAACAGCAAGTACAGATTGTGTCGGCCAACGTAGACAGCTTTCTTCTATCTGTGCATGGCTACAATCTGGAAGGTGGCTCATTTTCAACGGCACTCACACAACCCCTTGGGTTACGGGTTACATTTGCATACAAAGTGTAAGGATTTTGCAGGCATTCAATCGGACATGTATATTTAAGGATGCCAGCTAGAAAAAAATATCTCTGTTTTTACTAGAGTGGATTTATAAGACACTGGAAGTCTTCTTTTCTCCTCTCCTGTGTAAACATGTATAAATCTCTAGTATATGGCTTTGGATTTTAAAATTCTAATACAGGCTAGACAGACTGTCTGCAAATATAACCAACTTGTGCAGCGCAAACTGGGTGTGACCCTTAGTTTTATACCCCTTAGATAACTCCTTATCCACTACTTCTGAACATACTTTGCCAGTCATGTGTCTAGTACCATGAAAATGCACTAGAATCAACACTGTGAAACAAGGGAATAAAATTACTATTCAGGTTATATGACTATTAAAGCCTAACCACAAGTGTTTAAAGGACAAAAGGACCCCAACCTTAAGTGAATTAAATAGACCTAAATGGCCATAATTGGTAATAGAAGACCCTGCCTTTATAGTTTAGCACACATTATTACAATAAACATTAATAATAGCAGTATAAAAAGTCTTTTGAATGAGAGCCTATTACATGCATGTTTTTCTCCAGCATGTAATGTCATTCAAATCAACAGTGTACATCAGGACAAACACTGAGCAAGAATGATCATGTGTGATCCCACCCTTAAGCCGAAATCAGTTTTACAGGTTCTTTTCTTTATACATTCGCACGAACAGAGTCTATTCTGTCAGTATTAGACGCATTCAATCACCAAAACTGATCTTCATGAGTGCAATCTCATATTACCTTATTACATTATGTGAAATCACTTTCCATGTATATATAACGATCAGCCACAACATTAAAACCACCTGCCTAATATTGTGTAAGTCCCCCTCGTGCCACCAAAACAGCACTGACCCGTCGAGGCATGTACTCCACAAGACCGCTGAAGGTATCTGGCACCAAAACGTTAGCAGTAGATCCTTTAAGTCCTGTAAGTTGCGAGGTGGGACCTCCAAGGATCGGACGTTTTTTTTTTCTAAAGCACATCCTACAGATGCTCAATTGGATTGAGATCGGGGAATTTGGAGGCCTAGTCAACATCTTGAACTCTTCCTCACGTTCCTCTAACTATTCCTGAACAATGTCTGTAGTGTGGCAGGGCGCATTATCCTGCTGAAAGAGGCCACTGTAATCAGGGAATAGTGTTGCCCTGCAGGTGTGTACTTGATCTGCAACAATGTTTAGGTTGGCGATACGTGTCAAAATAACATCCACATGAATGCCAGGATCCAAGGCTTCCCAGCCGTCATTGAGCCTTGAGCGCCAAGACCCTGTTGCCAGGTCACCAGTTCCCTTTTCTTGAACCCCTTTTGGTAGGTACTAATTACTGCATACCAGGAACACCCCAGAAGACCTTCCATTTTGGAGATTCTCTGACCCAGTTGCTAGCCATCACAATTTGTCCCTTGTCAAAATTGCGCAGATCCTTATGCTTGCCCGTTTTCCTGCTTTCAACACATCAACTTCAAGAACAAACTGTTCACTTGCTGTCTAATGTATTCCACAGGTGCCACTGCACTGAAATAATCATTGTTATTCTCTTCATTTGTCAGTGAGGCTTTAATGTTGTGGGTGATCGGTGTATGTACACACAGTGGTTGTGGGTGATCGGTGTATGTACACACAGTGGTTGTGGGTGATCGGTGTATGTACACACAGTGGTTGTGGGTGATCGGTGTATGTACACACAGTGGTTGTGGGTGATCGGTGTATGTACACACAGTGGTTGTGGGTGATCGGTGTATGTACACACAGTGGTTGTGGGTGATCGGTGTATGTACACACAGTGGTTGTGGGTGATCGATGTATGTACACACAGTGGTTGTGGGTGATCGATGTATGTACACACAGTGGTTGTGGGTGATCGGTGTATGTACACACAGTGGTTGTGGGTGATCGGTGTATGTACACACAGTGGTTGTGGGTGATCGGTGTATGTACACACAGTGGTTGTGGGTGATCGGTGTATGTACACACAGTGGTTGTGGGTGATCGGTGTATGTACACACAGTGGTTGTGGGTGATCGGTGTATGTACACACAGTGGTTGTGGGTGATCGGTGTATGTACACACAGTGGTTGTGGGTGATCGGTGTATGTACACACAGTGGTTGTGGGTGATCGGTGTATGTACACACAGTGGTTGTGGGTGATCGGTGTATGTACACACAGTGGTTGTGGGTGATCGGTGTATGTACACACAGTGGTCGAAGTAAAAATTTAGAAATGAAGGAATGAAAAATGTTAGTGAATGGAATTTGATAGTTTTATAATCAAAACAGTTGGAGAAGTGGCAGAATGACATACCACCATATACCAGCCCACTACTGTGTATAAATATATTAATTACATCCTTGGACAGAAAACAACTCATAGTAGCAGCGAAATTTGCACTGAGGGGAAAAAAAACAATGCGAAGCAGGTCCCTGCCTTAAAGAGCTTACAATCCAAATCCCTAAAAAATGTGGCTGTTCTAGAGGTCAACATATTTTACCTCAATGTATTCCAGTTTTATATTCTATTTAAAGTAAAATCCTGCTCTTTGCAAGTCTCCTACTCTCAATTTGTTATAAGTTTTCACCTTCACTTTAAATATATTCATCCATAGTTTCAGCCCAATGAATAGCAAGGTAGTTCTACAGTTATGTTGGTCAAAAATGATTACATTAATGATAATTATCAGCATTTATTTGTAAGGCACTACAGTGTCCCGCAGAGTGGGGAAATTAGGACATATATAAAAAAACAGGGACATACAAGGTAGACAAAATAAATGCAGACATGAAAACAAGGGGCATTGAGGGCCCTGCTCATGAGAGAGCTTACATTTTAATTGGAAACGTGCACACCCGAAACAGGAACAAGTGTGGTTCAGACTGGAAATTAGGACAGTTGTGAGGGTGCATTGGTGTGGGTAGTATAGGTGGGAGATGGGTTTTCATAGAGTATCTAATGATTTAAAAGCTGTGAGAGAGTCTAATCGGGCATGGTAGGGTATTCCATAAGTGGGTAGCAGCATGGCATATCAGAGGTATATCTAAAAGGGCGAGAGGAAGAGTTTAATTGGAGGAGATTTGAGATGTATTATGTAGTGGCGTTGTTGACGTCCTTATAGGGAAGACTGAGTAGAATTGAAGATCAGTTTCGCTGCAGCATGTAAAATGGGGAAAGATTGGTGAGAACGCCATACAGAAAGTGGTTGCAGTAGTAAAGGTGGCAGATGATGTGAGAATGGCAAAGAGTTTTGGTAGCATTGTGGGTAAGTAAGGACGTATTCTGCCAATACTTCAAAGGTGGAGGCGACAGAACTGGGAGACAGACTAGATATGAGGAATAAAGCAGAGGACCGAGTCAAGTGTGCCACTAAGGAAGCGGGTTTGGGAGTCTGAGAAAATAGTGGTGTTCTTTACGGTAAGGGAGATTTAAGGGGGGGGGGGATTGCAGAGTCTCTAAAATGGAGTGAGAGGAGAGAAAGTGTAAGCAGCTTTACACAAGTCACTCAGGTAGTTTGGAGACAACGGTGAAGCGAGAAATAGGGTGGTAGTTGGCGAGAGAGGGGCTGGGTCAAGAGAATGATTCGTTAGTATTGGCAAGAGGAGTGTGTGTTTAAGGGAGAATGGAAACAGGTTGAAGAAATGAGCTACAGATGAGCACGCAGTAGGGGAGAGTAGGTGGAGAAGTTGAGAGGGAATAGGTTTGAAAGGGCATCTAGTATGAGGGTAGGCAGATCAAAGGATATGAAATAAGTGAGCCAGGCAGTAAAGGAGTCAAGGAATAGGGAAGTAAGACCTGGAAAGTGATAAATGACAGCAACACGAAGGTGGAAAGCAGACCATAGACAGATAATGTGGACTTCACAAGGAAGGGAAGAGAAGAGATGGGGTCTGGGGTAGGGCTCAGAAGGTACAGTTTGGGGAGAACAGAACGCCTACATTTCCACTTTCCCAGTTTCAGATCTGGGAGTAAGGCTGAGGGAAAGTCACACGATGGGGAAACAAGCAGAGCATGTAGTTATAACAATAAAATACAATCATAATAATCTCACTTGTGCATGTAGAAGTTAATAGGCCATTTCGGGCACACTTATCTGCATGCCTGGCTTTGCCTTTAATGTGTACCTGTCATGCAAGTCTGCAAGTGAACACATCATTACCTATGCCCAAATAAAACACAAATGCAATTTAAACAAATGACCTTAAATGTACCTTTATAGTGTAAATCATCAGTAATACTTTAACCATTCATCTTTATCTGGTGCTTCAATCTCATTTGCCTCAGGCTTAACATTAGAAGCTGCCAGGCTGTCATGCAAGCTCTGAATTAAATTTGCCACAATGCAGCGGGTACTTGAACTAGGATGTGTAAGCTTATGTTATCTCCGTGTACACATCAAAAGCAATTGTTGATTATTTTTGCAATGAAAAAGGCGAATGATAACAAGCTTTGGTTGAGTTTTGTGACGCAGCTTTATAAATCACAAATATGACATTCATAAGCCTTTATACAGCACAAAATACTCAATGGAAAACATTTAATACCGGACACACAAGAGTTTTTATGATACAGAAACACTATACACATTCGTTTCCTATGTATTCTAACTGCTTGGTTACTGCACTTTTCCCCAACTAAGTAAAATTGATTCCTAAGCAGACACATTTTGATGTGAAATGTGGCCTTTCGGTAAACTCATACTTTATGTACAAAACTGAATGGAAAGTTAATAAGGGAAAATTAAAAAAAAAAAATCCATAGCAAACAAACATCCAGAGTGTGGAGGAGATATAGTGGTCGAACTGGACTGGTAAATGAATTATCTCACTGTCATGAAACCTATTATATTTTATATATAGAGACAAAACTAATTACCGTATATTCCATGTGTTTATACCAATTTGCACTCATGCTTTTGTCTGCATCATATTTTTTTTCAGGCATTCCTTACTCAATAACAATGCATTAAAAGAATGTCACTGCAAAAGTCCATTTAGCTCTGTATACATACCCACTGAGGTTAACAAGAGAGCATTGCGATGTACCTTTCCCATTCTTGTCAATGAGCTATTCATTCCACTGACCCATTCATTTCAATGGGGCGCACTTCATGTAGAAACCCCAGTGACATGAATGGGCCAAGCTGTATTGATATTTTTTTTTTTCACACATCAACAAACTTTTAAAATTTGTCTTTACAAATGCATGATCAAAGCAGGAACACCCAAGGACTCCTTACTGCCAATCACATCTTGGGAAACATTCACAAACACCTGGAAGTGCATATTAACTATATTTGAACTTCATATCAAACGCCTATGGGATACATGCTGTTTGCACAGCACCAGTGGTTAAGACCCTTAGGATAAATAGTTTCTATTAAAACGGATTGCATGGTCTAGAAGCCTTGACAATTTTTCTACTATGTTGAAAAGAGCCCATCCAAGCCCTCCTCCTTAATCCTTTAACTCTGTTATCACCTCCACTTCTCTACTCTGTGCCACTTTATTTGCATCTTCTCCTTCCCTCAAGGATGCAAACTCTCACAAGCAGGGTCTTCTTTCCTTGTGTTCTCGAAAGTAAACTATGGCTACATAGAGACCAGATCCAAGCCAGATTTGTTTGATCACTTGAAAAGTGGATGAAAATCATAACCAAACTAAAAATTAATGAATGTGAATGGAACTATTCCACACTAAGATTATTTAGATAATGACAACATTATACTTGATACATTTGCATCTAAAAAAAACTAAACAATCCCTGCTTTACACTCTACAAAGATATTTCAAAGCATTTCATTCAGCAGTACTTACTCTTTAGGCTGCTTCCTAGGTGCTCTGGGTTTGCGAACAGAGGTCAATTCAGAGATATCAGGCAGGGCATCCACAAGTGGTTGCAGGTCTCCAACAACAGGGGTAGCTCTTCTCTTGGCCTGAGCCTTCTTCGTCTGCTGAGCCAGTATTAAGGTATCGATTTCTAAAACAAAAACGAGGTATTAAAGAACAATAACAATGCTTCATATTTCCAAAATGAACTGTGTCAAAAATATTATTCTGACAAATAGTGAACGGCTGTTCTTGTGAATGTATTTTGATAAATATGAAAAGATAGTTTTCAATGCTTATCGCATAGATAAATATTGAACGATCTTTCATATTATGCAATGCTACATAAATATGCCCCAAAGTACAAGGGAAATGATGTCTATTCAATGTAGAGTTAACAGAAAAAATTTATATATTTTCATATACCTGAGTTTATGCCAAAATTTTGAAATTCCTAAATTTATGTCTTGGATTTATGTCTTGGTTGTTCAGATGGGACTTGGATTGCTACCAAGTCCCATCTGAAAAACATGCACTGTAGCTATATTTAAATTTTAAACTGCTGCCTTTGCCGACACACTGTAATTGACCTTTGTAATACCTGTCCACGTAGTGTGTAACCACAGTATCACACATTTTACAATGTATCTTCATATATGCCAGAGACTCTAAACTCCCAATTATTTGTTAGTGGGAAAAAAGATCTTGGATAGAGGATAACGAGGTAGAAAGCATCTGGAAGAAAGAATTGTGTTAGGAAGCTCTACAGCGTGCAAAGCTCAGTTTCCATCTGGCTTGTATGTACAGGGTGTTTGGGACATTGGTTAATAGTGATTAACTGCCCTATAAAAAAACAAAACAAATGAATACAAATAAAATGATATAAAAATATTTGAAACTGACTCAGAAACGGTCAGCTTGAACTGAAATGGAGTGAAACCAGGCACAAAGAGCAAGTGAACACAGATGTTGAAGTGCAATAGAAACATAGTGCTGACACACAGTAAATTATCCACCCTGCTAAAGCTGCAACGCAGCCATAGCTCACTTCCACGATTATCTTTTACGTGTATGCTTACGTGAGCACCGACACTGTACTGTGCAACTTTTTTTTTTTTTAACTTAAAAGCTTTTTATTGAATTTTAGAACAGCATATTACAAACATAGCAGTGATTGCAGAGTACATACAGCAGATCAGTTATATTGAACAATCCACACTGATTAGATAAACAATCAAACAAGTAAATAAAAGTGAGAAAAAAATGCACATCTTATGACCCAGTGTACATAAGCCGAAGATGGCAAAGAGAACAGACAAGAAAAATAGACTGATAGACGGGGGGAGGAGGACAAGACAAGACAAAAGACTATCCGGTTATAGAAAGTGTACCTGTGGGTCTAGCCCAAGTACCCAACTTGACTCAAAAGCCGTTCCACAGTACTCACAGATCGGAGATTGAACTATGATCCGTAAAGTACTCATACCATACAAACCACTTAACAAGCGGGGAGGAAGCCCCTGTAAACTGATTAAAACCTATGGTTTCCATTTTGTAGCTATGTTGGATTTTGTTAATAATTTTTATACTGTGAAACTTTAAATAAATAAATTAAACCTATTTGGTTCCATTCTGTTAACTAAATGTGCTGAGCCTTTGAGAGCTAGGAGGGATGAAAACAGGTATAAGGGCAGAAACAAGTGGCTGCATCTATGAACCAATTGCTTTCATTTAATTAGATTATTTGTGATATATATGGTAAGAGAATCTTTTCAAAATGGATGGACTTTTATTTGAAGTTTACCAACCATTTCAGAACCGTTAAGCTACTGCACAGTCAACTGCAAATACATTTGTATTGTTAATATCAGTAATCAATCACCACTATATATGCAAAGGGAAGTAGAACATTTTCTTGCAACATCCAAGAAGCCAGCATTCGTAAAATCCAATATTTATTAGCTCATAAACATAACTGAGTGAAGAAACCAACAGCAGCCATTTCGATCCACGAAACAGATCTTTATCATGGCACACAGATGAGAAGAAAACAAGCAGTTTCTAAATGCTGGTGCCTTTAGCTCTTTACAAAGGTCTTGTCTTTTTGGATTTCACAAGAAAAATGTGGGTCGTACACATCAACAATCAACACAGGGTTTCAAACGGACCGTTTCAGATTCTAATGAATTTTGGTACAATAAATGCTGCCATGGGTATAAAGAAAACCCCCAAATCTTAGGCTGATATGTGCACTGGTTTTGAAGTTATACACCCTTAAAGTAACACTTTAACAAAAAACTTGCTTTTACGTTTTTTTTAATTGCACCTGATTGAGGTCTCATTTTAAACCTCTTTTTATGGGCTTTCATATTTCAAGAAATTTTCAGCATCATGTTTCAAGAAAAACATTTTTTTAATATTTTCAAAAGCAACATTTTGATTTTCTCAAAAAGCCTTATTTTTAAGTTTTTGAATAACATCTCAAAAATTGTTTATACTGTTGTTAACTCTAACAGGTCGAATGTACACCCTTTCTGAAACGGAAATACTAAAAACAAATGAAGCCTTCAGGAAGATTCAACCCATCAAGTAGCACCATCCATCCAGAGCAAAAGCACCAAACGGTAATGATCTGTAGTAAGCTTTCTTACCTATGTGAAAGCCATAAAATTATGTCAAATGTTTTTTTTAAATATTTCAGTACGAAACAAAATGTGTCATTGTATATAATATACATCACAGGGATTGTTTAACAGTCCAAAATGAAATCTCTTGCAGCAGATGATCTCAACATGATCCCAAAATAAAACTTTGGGGATTTATTAACAACAGTATGAATAATATTTGAGAGGTTTTCCCCAAAAATTAAAATATGGCTTTTTGAGAAAATCAAAATTTTGATTTTGAAAATGTTATATTTTTAATTTTAATTAATTGAAACATGATGCTGTGTTATAGATCATATAAAGCCATAAAAAGAGAGGTTTAAAGTGAGACATTGCCCAACTCTCTAGCTCAAATTAGGTCAGCCACAAATGCAATTAAAAAAAACAAAAAAATGTTAAAAGCAATTTTTTCCTTAAAAAAGTGCAACTTTAAAGGTGTATAACTTCAAAATCAGTGCACATATCAGCCTAAGATTTGGGGGTTTTCTTTACATCCATGGAAGCATTTATTATACCAAATTTAATTGAAATTACAAAATAAAAGGTAGATTTTTTTTCTAAAATTTAGTTGATTTAATGTGGAATGACCCATGTGAATTATCTCCCGTTCATTCCTTTCCACAAAATACTATGGTTTGCTTCAGTTTTGTTTAGCAAGACAGGTCACACAAACAACATCCCCTCAGAGACACCTCCGACCCTTTGAGGTATGGACGCCACAAGACCTCTGAAGGTGTCCTTTGGTATCTGGCAGCAAGACATTAGCAGTAGATCCTTAAAGTGCTGTAAGTTGAAAAGTAGAACCTCCAAGGCTCTGAATTGTTTTTCCAGCACATCCCACAGATGCTGGTTCCGACTGAGATCTGAGGATTTTGGAGGCCAAGTCAAAACCTTGAACTGTTTGTCATGTTCCTCAAACCCTTCTGAACAATTTTTGTAGTATGGCAGGTAGCATTATCCTGCTGAAAGAGGTCACTGCCATTAGGGAATACTGTTGCCATGTAGGTGTGTACTTGGTCTGCAACAATGTTTAGGTAGGTGGTACGTGTTAAAAGTAACACACACACACGAATGTCAGATTTCCCAGCAGAACATTACCCAGAGCAACGCACTGCTTGAACCGGTTTGCCGTCTTCCCATATTACATCCTGGTGCCATCCCTTCCCCAGGTAACAGATGCACACACACCCGACTGTCTACACAATTTAAAAGAAAATGTGATTCATCAGACTAGGCCCACCTTATTCCATTGCTCCATGGTCCAGTACTGGCGCTCACGTGCCAATTGTGGGTGCTTTTGGCAGTGGATCGGGGTCAGCATGGGCTCTCTAATCAGTCTGTAGATACACAGCCTCAAACACAGCAAGCTGTGATGCACTATGTGTACTGACACCTTTATATCATAGTCAGCATCAACTTTTTCAGCAATTTGTGCTACAGTAACTCTTCTACGGGATTGGACAAGACGCGCATTAATGAGCCTTGGTGGCCACTTATGGTAGGTACTAACAACTGCATGCTGGAAACACCCCACAAGACCTGTCGTTTTGGAGATGCTCTGACCCAGTCGTCTAGCCATAAGAAATTGGTCCTTGTCAAAGTCACTCAGATCCATCCTTTTGCCCATATTTCCTGCCTCCACCAACGTGAAGAACTGACTGTTCACTTGCTGCCTAATATATCCCACTCCTTGACAGGTGTCATTGTAACAAGATAATCAAAGTTATTCACTTCACTTGTCAGTAGTTTTAATGTTGTGGCATATATACATACACACACACACACGCACACGCGCTGATAAAGAAATCTGAACTGAATGGCTGGGGGCTGCCAAGAAGCTTTAGGGATTTTAATAGTGTAAAATTAGATACTTTTTAACACTATATTACATAAAACATAATAAATGATACAAGGCTATGTACACTGTGTCCCTCACCTCTTCTGTGTCCAATTACCAGGGAATGCAAGCAGTGGAACTCATAGGCAGAGGTCCAAAAAAGTGTAATGCACATAGTAGATAGCTCATTCTCTCATTCAAGAGAGAAGAGAAAGTAGGAGAGCGGAGGACAGGAGACATTAGGAAGGGGGCATGACTTGAAGGAACGCAGCTAATTGGTGGCTAATAACCTAAAAGAACCAGTCATATTTAAGCTTACTGTATAGTGTCTGAATGCTGTAGATGGTGCCAAAAACACCTACCAGTGTAACCGAGAACCACTTAAATAAACATCATAACAATACAGACATAACGTAATGGTGTTACACTTGTTGCTTACAATATTTCTAAATATTGAACTGACTACATTTGAAAAATGGATGGTACCTAGACCATCTAGTTCTATACAGGACAAAGGCAGCTAGCAGATTAGATCATTCAATGTCCTGCTAAAACAATTGTGGGTTTATCAAAGAGTAAGGGTGCCAAGATTGGATCCATTAATTAAATTTTCAATACAAATTACTTTGTTTTGTCATATTCAAAATAGTAGACACACACAAACAGCCTTACGTCCAAACATGAATCATGTGTTGATAGCACTGTACATTTCCTATTAATAAACAACTTTCTGATAAAGTATTGAAGGGAACATATACCCTGTTTAACAGCTCTATTGGGAATGACAGGAATCAGAACACTAGCTGAAACAACTGTTCTGTAGATGTAGTATATGCCAGCATTAGCCCTTAATCCGGTCATTTTCCAGTGTTACAATAATGTAATGGGAATATTGTACAGTCCTGGAGAATCTATACTTATTATTGCAATAAACTGTTAAGCTCTGCTCTGTCAGAATTATAAAATCAAGTAAGTCTCGCCAATTCTTTGAAACTAAAGGTTTGTGAACCACAATTACGTGTTCTGCAGCATTCAAGTGTACTTTACCCTTGTCTAACCTCTAAAATGGAAATTAAGGAAAGTGAATAAATTACATTTTTGAAATCATGAATTAAACACATTTTCCTATGCCTAGAGCTTAGCTCATCGAACATTTACTAGTTTGGAGAATGTCAAAATAAAATGTAATAACTTAAGATATAGAAGCTGATGGGATTGGGGGGGGGAGGGGGGTGGTTAATGAAAGGGAACAATAATTAAGCCATAGAAACAGCGCCAACAGCCAAAATGTTTAGATAGTTTTTAAGCATTTTTCAAACAGGACCCAAACTATGTCAGCTTAGTGACCCATGTTTAGCTTTTCAACAAGATAATGGATAAGATACTGGGACATGATCAGTACAGCTACCCAAAGCTGCAATAGCAAAAATGACTATTCTATGGGCAAACAGCCCACAATAATTAAAGTGTGTTTTAGACAGCAAAAATGGAAGGCTTGTACACCTACAGGATTATGATCTGGGCTTTTGGAGCCTGAAATAGCACATACTATTTGTAATACTATTCATAATAGCACACTAACATGTATGTCATTATGTTTTTAATACAACGCTACTTTTATGTTTATTATTATTATTAATTTTTATTTATAAGGCGCCACAAGGCGTCCGCAGCGCCGTACAGGGACAAACAAATTACAATACAATGGGAGACAGCACAGTACAGTAAACAGTAAGCACAGTAACTCAGTAAGCTCAATGCACAGCTAGAGAGGGCGGGGAAGGGGGAGGGAGGATCCGCAAACGACGGGGCCCAAGAAGGAGGGCGCGGAAGACAGGGAGACCCCCAGGGGGGAGGAGGGAGCAAGAGGGGACGTGGGGTGGAGGACCCTCGAGGAGGAGGGCTAAGTAGCTGAAGAGCAGAGTTAGAAGTGGTGGAAACAGGAGGAGAGATGGCCCTGCTCAGAGGAGTGTACAATCTAAGGGGAGGTGTGGACAGACAGAGAGAGACGCAGGGGAGAGAGGGAGAGTAGGGGGACGGAGGCAGAAGATAAGGTAGGAAATTAAGTGGGAGACAGAAAGGCTTTAAAAAAAAGGTGGGTTTTTAGGGCCCGTTTGAAACTGGACAGATTAGGGGAAGTTCTGATGGAGGGAGGGAGCTTGTTCTAGTGGAGGGGGGCAGCGCGGGCGAAGTCTTGGATACGCGCGTGGGAGGAGGTTATAAGGGGGGAAGAGAGGCGACGGTCAGAGGCAGAACGGAGAGGGTCGGGATGGAGCATGAAGAGAGAAGAGGGTGGAGATGTAGGGCGCAGTGGAGTTGGGGAGGGCCTTGTAGGTGAGTGTGAGGAGCTTAAAGAGGATTCTGAAGGGGAGTGGGAGCCAGTGAAGGGCTAGGTAGAGTGGGGAGACACAAGAGGAGCGGCGAGAAAGGAAAATAAGCCTAGCGGCAGCGTTAAGAACAGATCGAAGGGGATCGAGATGAGAGTGGGGGAGGCCAGTGAGGAGGAGGTTGCAGTAGTCCAGGCGGGAGATGATCAGAGAGTGGATAAGGCATTTGGTGGCATCTTATTTTCCTTTCTCGCCGCTCCTTTTCTGTCTCCCCCCTCTACCTAGCGCTTCACTGGCTCCCATTCCCCTTCAGAATCCTCTTTAAGCTCCTCACACTCACCTACAAGGCCCTCGCCTACCTCACTGCACCCTACATCTCCACCCTCCTCTCTATTTTTTTTTTTGTTTATGCATTTTAATGTTGTCAGATGGGGTCCCCTTATTAACAATCAACACAATTGGTATTTTGAATCATGGTTAATATATTATTTTTGTCATTTATCAGGGCAGTGTATACGCCATATGAATTTAGAGACTAAACTAACATTTCAGCCCGATATATGCAATTCTACATCTGTTTAGTGTGATGAGATTGGTTTGGATTATTCAATGTGATTCAAGTTTTCCATTGCCAATCATGCAAAATAAACATACAGGACACCTTCAGTTAGAAGGGCTTAGAAGGGGGCATGGGTGGTGGAACTACTGCCCCAGTAGCACAGTTACCAAATAATTTGACATGAAGTGAATTAAAAAACAGTGTTGCATACTTGCATGCCATCATCCATTGGAAGAAAACATACAAATTTAAAAAACTTCCAGCACTTTTCTGCCACTGTAAAGATCTCAAATCCCATGGGTGACGATATTGACACCAGGTCCATAATACATGCACATTTTATATTACCAAATGTAAACCAAGTCAATCCCTATGCATTTAAAATATCTGAGAAATATTTCTACTGATTACCATTGCATTAGTTTTATTCTTTACTAATAAAACTTAATGTATTTTTTCATTATATTTAGCAGAACTGATCTCTGAATCAGAGGAATCCCTCTGGGTACTCTCATCACAGATTGAGAAAGCTCTAAAACACTTGAGTAGACTGCATGCCGTAAAAATTTAGGCAAGTAAAAAGTAGTACGTACCTCAGTAATTCACATCATGTGGCAAATATGAATGCCTAAACAGGTCTTTAATGCTTATTTTCTATTAGTATTTTAAATAAAAATATTAAAGAGAGCAAAATTTCTAAGAACTGAAATTCCAAAATAAAAGTTCTTTGGGTTGTTTGTTTTTTTAAATGTGACAGTTTTATTACATCTTTAAAGAAAAAAGACAAACAAATTCCACAAATTAAAATATGTTGTTTGCATATGCATACCTGTGTAGTGGACAGCTCTAATTTCTACACTGGTGGTATAGATCCTTACTTTAACATACATAAATCATATTTTTATTGATACAAGTTTTTTTTTCTTCATTTTATTTATTTAATTTTCATACAGAAAGACATACTCACTCTGCAACCATTGTTCCCGTCTTTGCTTTGCCTTCTCCTTCTTGGGCAGTAAGATCTTCTCTTCTGGAATAAGAGAAAGCATAGGTAAGAATTGAGCTTAAGTTACACTATCAGGGCCAGGTGAACTGTTGGCAAAACCAGATTTTGTAGCAAAAATCTGTTCTAGTGCCAACTACGTGAATTTTTTTTTACCTTTTTTTTTCCAACTGTCTTGATAAGCCTTACCTACGTATACATGACATATGGGTGTAAGTGTGTTAATCAAAACAACACCACCTTATCTGTCTAAAAATGACTAAAATCCCCCAAAATTATCTCTCACATTTACCATTACCCACCCACTTCTAATATCAGTAAGATTTAGTTCAAGACGTGACACTCTTTACAAAGTCTTCAGTTACTCTCTGACACACTGTAAATACAGGCAATTGTTTGGTTTATTTACGTAGTTTATAAAGACCAAACCTGACTTGTGAATTCCTTAAGAACACAATGAGGTAACTTTATTAAGTGGAGTTTAAAATGAAAAAAAAAAAAAAAAAAGCTACCATGCTTATTGAATTAGAAGTGATAACAAAAACTGTCATACAGAAATAAAAATGCAACACAGTGGTCTTGAAATAAAACAGGAACAAAAATAGAAAAAGTCATATCACACACTCAAACCCGAGGAAGACTAGAAGGTCTGGACAATTGATCAGTAGAAAAGACAGACCCAAGAGCTGAATGTCTCACATCATTTTTCCTTTGTTTGTAACATCAGGCAGGTGGTGTGCTGGCATGCTTATTCATTTCACGGCTACTTTTATTGCCCTTTTAATTCAAACGCACTTCTATTCATTCTATAATTTGGATAACTGTCATTGGGGAACATTACATATAATATTATATCCACCACACAAGTTATTGGTTTCCACCCATAAGCAAAGGAAACATGAATATGTTATATCGTTTCATTGGGAACAAACATTGTTTCTGTCAGTTCCTTATGGGCTGGTATCTATGACATGTCAAGCGACTGGTTCCACTAGTTACAAATACATGGCCCTTCCTAGTCAAAACATCTATGGGGTTGTCCCATAAACCATAATCGACTAGACATCTGGACACAAGCATCACTGCATAAATAATGCAAGCTACGTGAAAAAACACAGGTCTCTGAAGTGTACATCAATATACACTAACCCCTTGCTAAGTGACACCGTGATTCGCTACAAATAATGTTATTGAACTCATGTCTTTGGAAGAGATCATGATTAGATAAACATTTTCCTAACCTGATTAAGGCATAATTATGACACCAGCAATGAAATAGGTATCCCTTCATAAAAATGATATTTGGGGAAAAGGGGAGTGGGTTTAGAGGTAAAATAAATAATTTAATTACTTTAAGATAGTGTAGCAGAAATGGAAAAGATGGATGCACTAACTTAATGGGTAAGGTAGCATTAATTTTATTCCCCTCACTAATGTGGCCAAGATTTAATGATAATTTAGTGAAAGATGCAATTGTTGGTATACTCCAGGATTGGATAATGGTAGCCTTGTTGCATTTACCATTGGATTTAAAAAGTTAACATAAATACCAAATATGAAGTGTAATTTAGTAGAGCTAACATATTGTTAAATTGTATAGGATTAGCCAGAAACTTCTTAATGAAATAGAAAATAAATTTCTAAAAGTATTATTTTATGCCAGCTTTAGGAGTACATGAATCAGGGAGCCCATAATTCCTCCAACATAAGATTGATGTGGAAGAATACATTTTGTGGCATTTTACTGGAACCATGTATAGATATAATTCAACAGTGTTTCTACACAATTTAGACTGATTGACTTAATTTACATTTTTAAAAACATCCAAGCTTAGGGGGCTCGGTAACTCAATATTTAGTAATGATTCCCACTGCTTCATTTGTCCAGCTTTTAGGACTTCTTTGTTGTTTGCAAGACCCCTGTAGAAATTGGAAACTTTTTATTGATCACAGGGGGCCAAAATATGTGTTCCTTAAAAGCGTTGAGAGCTAACTGTAATCTAAGAAACCGATGATGAGAACACAAGCCAAATCCACAAGTGTGAATAAAAATCCTAAATTTGGGGTAACGTATTAATATGAAATCTATAAAAGTTGGCTGACCTACTTGCTACATCCAGCAAGAAGTCACCCACCTCAGGAATTCCTTGGTTGCACTAATAAGTTTAAAAAAGGCCTTTAATTTTGTCGGAAATGTATTTAATGGGTAAAAATTAAAGTTTAGGTTTTATAGGAAAATATTAAAGATGGGTACTAAATAATAGAGTTTGGTGTTCATGATTTAGGTTATAGTATTCAGTCTCCCAATAGTAAGGAGCAATAAAAACTGGAAAAAGAAATTAAGAAAAAAAAAAATGGTGTTACCACTCCACATTAGGAAGCCTGAAACAAATGCAAGCTTATATAAAACGTTCTAGAGATCACAAAATAATGACAAACCAGGATTAAATAAGGCCTAAACAAATATCCACCCTTCCCCACCAAAATGTCTGTAGTTAGTAATGGTGATAATGGTTGACAGTAGTATACTAATAACATCTAATAAAAATAGTTTTAAATATGCAAGCCATTATGGATGATGAACACCTCTTTATAACCTTATATAGAATTGTTATGTTTGCGAGACAGACTGCCAAATATATGACATTCTTCTAAATATACATTTCCTCAAAGCCCTCAGTACTGTAGGCTTGCCAGAAAAGAAGAAGTATATTATCATCATATAGGACAGATGAAACAGTATTGGGACAGAAATATGTGTAAACCTATAAACTCTATATATACAAAAATCAGCCACAAAATTAAAACTACTGACAAGTGAAGTGAATAACATTCTTTCATGTTACAATGGCACCTGTCGAGGGGTGGGATATATTAGGGAATAAATGATGTGTTGGAAGCAGGAAAAATGGGCAAGCATAATGATCTGAGTGACTTTGACAAGCACCAATTTGTGAAGGCTATATGATTGGGTCAGAGCATCTCCAAAACGGCAGGTCTTAAGGGGTGTTCCCGCTATGCGGTGGTTAGTACCTACCAAAAGTGGTCCAAGGAAGGACAACCGGTGAACTGGCGACAGGGTAAAGGCACCCAAGGCTTATTGATATAATTGGGAGTGAATGCTAGCCCGTCTGGTCCAATACCTCAGAAGAGCTACTATAGCACAAACTGCTGAAAAAGTGAACACGGACTATGATTATAAAGCCGTCAGAACACACAGTGCATCGCAGTTTGCTGCACATGGGGCTGCATAGCCACAGACCAGTCAGACTGTCCATGTCGACACCTGTCCACTGCTGAAAGATCACAGAACTGGACAATGGAGCAATGGAAGAAGGTGGCCTGGTCTTGTGAATCACGTTTTCTTTAACATCATGCGGATGGAAATTGTGGCATTTACCTGGGGAAGAGATGGCACCAGGATGCACTATGGTAAGTAGTCAAGCCAGCGGAGGCAGTGTGATGCTCTGAACAATGTTCTGCTGAGATACCTTGGGTCCTGACATTCATGTGGATGTTACTACATACACGCCTATCTAAACATTGGTGCAGAACAAGTACACCCCTTCATGGCAACAGTATTCCCTGATGGCAGTGACCTCTTTCAGCAGGATAATGCACCCTGCAACACTGCAAAAATTGTTTAGGAACGGTTTGAGGAACATGACGAGGTGTTGACATAGCCTCCAAATTCCCCCAGATTTCAATTTGATCGAGCATCTGTGGGATGCCCTTGAAAAACAAGTTCGAGCTTTGGAGGCCCCACCTTACAGGATATGTAGCCAATGTCTTGTTGCCAGGTACTACAAGACAACTTCAGAGGTCTTGTTGAGTCCATGCCTCAAAAGAGTCAGAGCTGTTTTGCGGCAGGAGGGGGACTTACACAGTATTAAGCAGGTGGTTTTAACGTAGTGGCTGATTGGTGTACATTCTTATCAGGAAAAACAATTAGTTCAGTAAGTTCATAAACTAACTTAATGCTTTGCACAATAAGCATAAAACCACTAATAGTGTTGGTTGTCAAAGAAATTGGTAAAGGAGTATGATTATGTTTACACAAATATTATAGCATTGTAATGTTAAATAAAGAACTAAGAGTAGGAGTTACTGCTACCTCAGACTGCTTGTGACATTGTAACAGTAATAGAGAAGTTATAAATGAAATCATGGACTCAATCCCACAGAGAACTCCAGGGTCTCCGACAAGTAATAGAGCATTTATGAATCTCTAGAGCTCTGCTAATCATGAACAAACCGAAAAAAAGCAACATTGTTAAATAAAGATATAGGTGGATATAGATAATGTTCTTGAGTAAAAAAAAAAAAAAAAAAAACTTCAAAAGTTAAAAACAGAGAGAAATTGTCAAGTAGGGAATGTTCGTTTAAAGTATCATTTTCTTTAGAACTTGGGTGTTCAGGAGTGGATCATTCTGGCTTTAGGTGCTGAGGAGAAGCAGGTTTGCTTGTCCATACTATAAGGATCTGAAATCCATCTTCTGAAGTTGAGATGACTTTATGATCTCTAATCTTTGAGACGTTCTAGTATTTCTGAAGCATGTCAGGCATATTTCTTTAGATATTCTCGAATGGTTTATTCACAGTAAAGAAATGGATCTTAATTAAGACACCTTAGAGTATCAATCTCCATATGTTTTGACCTAGGCAACTTGTGAGACCTGTCAACCAAGAATTCCAAGCTAGTAGTAAGATTTGTGAAGGTTCCTGTTCATATGGCTGCAACTGCTGATTTGCAATTGTTCCAAAAAAAACATATGCAAGTTATTCCAGATAGCAGGTCTTGGAGATCTGTTATTTTCAGGTAAAGTTGTTGTATTGCTTTATATCATGGCACTGAGGAATCAATGCATTATGGTTTTTAACGAGATCTTGACATTTACCTCTCAGGGACCGATTTCTCTCTCACAAATCCTTAAATTCTTCCCTGTTGGGAATTTCCAGTTCACATGGACTAAATGAAGCTGCCCACAGAGGCAATTCTTGTTTATTTTGGGTCAGCTGAAATCAAGTAGCCGCAGTACCCTCGAAAAATTTCTTAGAACTGCACGTGCCAGTCGCTTGTATTTCTTGAAGTGTCCCTTAATTCGGATAGGGAATGTTGCCGCTGTAATGTATTAATGCACACTATTTCTAGCCATTCTATTCTAAGGGTAATCCATCTTTAAAGACAACATCCGATGTATCAGGCCAACAAATTCATGCACTAAGAATGCTGGGATCAGTAGTGCCACACTTCCCCAAAATAAAAAGTAGCTTTGCAATATAATTTTACCAGCAGGATAAAGACTAGTATAAGCAAGCCAGTGCAGGCGTCCCACTAGTGCCTGGTTCCTCTCTACCTCTCCCTCTGCCACGCTCTAGACCCCCAGTGGATTCTAAAGCCCACATAGCATACATGCAAAATGGAGCGCTCTACGTGGATTTCTTACACTATTTCGGAGCCTGCCTCCGTGCTTCTGGCTCATCTTGTGGGAAGCTGGCTGAAAATGAACTCTACATCTGGAACACCTATATAACTGATCCAGGCTAAAGTATGTTGAACATGATAAATGGATGAAGTTGGTTAGGCAAGGGAGAGCTAGAGGAAAAAACAAGCCTTATGAATAAAGTTGGGTCTAGGAGCATTCGAGCACATATCTGCTCAATAACACCACTTAGAAAGCATTTTGGAAAAGTCGCTATTTCTAATTTCTTTTTGTTTTAGAGACTTTTTATTTGAGACGGTAATAATATCATATTCCTATGTAAAAGCATGCCCATTTGTAGCAAGATACTTACTTGATTCTGGAGCTTTTGGGTGATGTTAAAGTGTATAATGAATTATATGCAATTCTAGAGATAGGGTGTAGTTGTACCTGCATATTGGCTACTATGGTCATTAATTTACATTAGTTTATGAAACATGTACATGAAAGGCAGAAGGTTGAAATGCAGGTAATGGCTATTGATTTAATGATGTAATTTAACAATTTGTGACAAACAATATCGATTGGGAAATTTGATAGCCCCAAAAAATAATTTTCAACCCCTTAGTGTTTTGCTAATGTAACAAAGGTTGCAAAAAATGTGAGCTCGATTTCCAAGAAATACAGGTTAAGTTAAATAAATGAATTACCTGCCAAATAAACACTTTAAGAACCCAGTTGGACTGAGCATTAGGTTTGTGTTTTATAAACAGACTTGAGAATGATTTTTCAAGTACATATCTCCATGCTGACATGTTACTGTAATATGGCCTTGCACTGCATTCCAGATCTCTGTGTTGTACATCTACTGTGCAAACAAAATGTTCTGTCTAAACCAGCAATAATCACACATCAAACCTGAGGAACATACCCATGTGCACATTTCCATCTCATTAGTTCTATGAAAGGAATAAACATGAAAATATGGGAGTACTGCTGGTGTGATCAGTGTGCAGGGGAACTGTAGAGGTCTGCAAATGGAAATGTGCTACAGTGCGTTATGCCCATTTGCTCTTCAAAAAGAAACTTTACGGTAGTAAAGAAAATGTATTATGCATCACACAAAAAGGTGGAAGTGGATATGTAGTTAAATGGGCATACCTTTGTAGGCAATTTTCCTAAGCAAGTAACTGGGTCCAGCAAATTACCAGCATTAACACTACACTCTACACGCTCCAGCCACCACGGATTCAGTGTTTGTTCAAACCTGTCTGCTGTTGACACGCTTTTCAGCCATGTCTAAAAACGCATTAAAAACAGGATGAATGGTTTGTTATGAGCTTGTTTCCACCATTGCGTTCCCCAAATGATAAAGTGCACTACAAGCACATTATATTGTATGTATTGTTGAAATTGCAATGCCGGTAAAATGCATAATTTAATAACTATAAAGTATGCATTTGTTTTTATGCATTACCACCCAAATTTTCAGCACATTTGAAAATAAGCCCTCAGTTTAAACTACATTGAATGGTAGCCATTATGACAACTACTATTAGATCCAATTCATAGATGAAATCCTCCAGTTACTTGTGATAGTAAAATTGCAGCAGTTTCAGATGGCTATAGCTGATAATACGAACCGAGGGCACCCAAGGCTGATATGCCGAACCATACTGCAGAGGAGTTCAGTTGGTGCTGTTACAATGCAGGTGCTTCTGTACTGTTGTCACAGCATCTGTCAGCCACAGCACAAGTGCAAATAGTGACTCCAGAATCTATAGTTAAAGGGACAATTCTCCATAATCAATGTTCTCAGCTACAGCTTTGCTGTTTTCATTGCCCAAAGAGTGCAAATATAGATGGAAAATGAGCCATATCCTTACTGGCAGAACCCTCTTAAGAAAGAAATATTGGAAGTGTTTGGAATCCCACACGTCACCTTCTGACACTGTAATAGATGGGACATATCACTAGCAGTAAAGTCTCCATTGCTCACACAAATATGGTGACCTAAGGAAAACCACAAGCTTCTGGGATCTTTCAGCTAGGATCATATTCTGCTTGTATGGCCCAGCCCCCTACATCTGCAGCATGTGCCTGTAGAGATATGAAACACTTCTTATAGTTTGTTAATGAAAAGAACACACAGGTCACATAAGCTGTAAAATATGAAGAGGAGAATTGGCAGGCCCTCATTTGTGCAGAGCGGAGATGTAGACTTCTGGCAGAGGCTGCAGAGCTGCATGGGGAAATGATTATGGGAGGGAGAAAAACCACAAGATAATCCTGAAGCTAGAAATAGCTTTGCGCTTTTTGAACAACAGAAATAACGTAAGTGACTACATCTTGTGTGTGTGTTTACAACCCAACTCGAGAAGTGTTTGTAAATTCTGTAAATATATAGGACATAAATTGCAAGGAGTGAAACCAACACCAGGATAAAATGTAAACGGTTTGTTTATGACATTAAGATTAAAAGTAAAGATTTAAGAATGGAATATGTTAGGTGTCCAGCTAAAGATCTCTAAACATCCAAAAGAAAGTATATGCAGGTGCTGATCTTTACTTTTAATTTGAATCATTTTAAACTTGTGTTTAGTTTTGTCTTACACAGTTTTGGGACCACAGATGAATTTTAAAGGATTAAACCTGTAACGGACAGAACTTAAAGGCTAATTGCATCCAAAACCTAAATTTTACTTTACTCTGGGTGAAAAGCTTTACTTAAATATTAATACAGAATAACACTTAACGGGGTCCAGCATTCCACCTAATACAGTGCATCTTCACTTGGCCAGCAGGGTGGTGATGGACTAATATGGGCAGCATGATGTTGATGCACCAGCAGAAGTGGAGATGCTGAAATTGGGTGTGATGACAAACCCCAGATCAGCAATAGGAAGCATTAAGGTTGATCTTATGCATCTCCACCCAAAACGAAAAAAAGTTATTCTATCGGCAGTAAGAGAGGGTACAATCCAACTTGCAGCAAGTATCATGTTTTCTTCTGTTCCTCAAGAGTACGTGCTAGAATTACCTGGGCCAAGATTTGTAAAATTTAGACCAGGCTGACATAGGATTGGGGGAGAGAATAGATTTTTCATTACTGGCCAAAATTCAGACATATACCCCAATAGATTGCAAATATCGTCAATGTAGTCAGCAAACAAACATGGCAAGCTGGACAATGGAAATCACACAGTGGTAACATCATGGACAAGACATTCCAACAAGGAATCAAAAACAAAT
Source organism: Mixophyes fleayi (assembly GCF_038048845.1). Classification (NCBI taxonomy): domain Eukaryota; kingdom Metazoa; phylum Chordata; class Amphibia; order Anura; family Limnodynastidae; genus Mixophyes; species Mixophyes fleayi. The sequence goes on along the minus strand of NC_134408.1, from coordinate 106,784,889 downwards.
GCATAGAGAGCAATAAAAAAAATATATGATTTATTTAATTTACTTGTTGTATAGTGTGAAACAAATGTATCAGGGATCCAGCCAGTCAGGACTGGCAAGTTACCGACTGGTACAACAAAGGGGTTGACTAGACCACCAAAACATTAGTATGACAGTAACCTAGGCTAAAATGGAATAAAGTGGTTTGTTACTGCATTACACTCAAGTATAGCAATATAAAAGCACAAAAGTAAGTTGCTAGGCAAGGGTCAGGGTGATCAGGTTATTATTACATAGGTTGCATAATATATCTATAAGCTCCTGAAAATAATATCTGTATAAATGGCAAGTACTAAAGTCATCACGTCCAAGTTCGTCAAGAAAACACCCTTCTAAATTATTATCGATCCCTTTAGATTTCCATGACTTGACCTGTGGTCCCATGACTTTATATGGTCACGGGACTCCTTGGAGACTTATAGCATCCTTATAAATTTACAGTAGGGAATGCATCCTCCCATATATATTATTCTATAGCTACTGGAATGTCAGAAACAATGAATAACTAGCTGTGTGTGCCAGGGATTCTGTGAACTACTGTTTCACCGAAATTCATCTCCTCTACTATTTTGGCAAGTCAATGTTTTACAACCTGCAGGTGTCACTGTTGATATATTGCTTTTCTGGTTTGAAAACCTTGAAAGATATTTCATAACATATGTCAATTTGCTATATGGTAACCTTATGCTTTTCCTTTTTTGGACTCAAGATTTTATACTAGAACAAGGCAAATATTTATTAAAACCATATGTAAACAAAAAACAGGAAGAAAATGAAAACCAATGACCACTAACATAATTGAAAGAAAAGAAAAAGCAATACAAGAAAATGCATAATATTTATCACATCTTACATTCATTTGCAGATGAATTAACAGATGTAATAATGTTTTCTTTACAGCTTTAGGTATATTGCATTTAAACAAGTAAAAATTGCAGTCATTAAAAATATAAAAGTAAACTATAATTAAGTCAAGAAAATTATAAGATGTCTTTGTTTACCTTAAAAAAATGTAGTGATTAGTTACCACCAGAAGAATTCTTTTTTCCCAAACATTTCCAATTTAACCTCGGTTATGGAAAAATGTAGTATGACAAGAGATAAAGTGAGATTAAGTGTGCTACGGTATTGTTTCAGGTTGACATGCCTACCTTAGAATAAAAGTGTCAGATAATAGTCAGCGACTACTATCAAATTAAATCAGCAGGGTGCAACTATGCAGGTTCAATGAGAAAACAGTATTTGTCATTCAACACACATGGCTTTCCCTGGTTAGCATAATGTCCAGGCTTGCCATTCACATATGGCTCATATATTTACTGAAGGTACCCAGCCATGAAAATCATGAAATCAGCTCAATTTAATTGAATCAAGTCACAAGAGCTCAATGCAAAAGCTGCATGTAAGCTCCTATCTTGTGACACACATCGTTCTAAAGAAGTTTTCATATGGAACATGGAATGATTAAAGATGAAAGCTAGTAAGCATCTTCACAGGTAATGGGATTAAATAATTAAATGAAATGACTATACATCCCAATAGAAAAATAACGTCTTTTTGAATGGTTAGGAATATATAAAAGTATATATAGTTGGTTAGTATTAAGGTTCTGTGCTTGATGAATCATTAGTTCACCATCAGCAGCTATTTATATAGTGCCAATAATTCCGCAGCGCTGTACAGAGAACTCACTCACATCAGTCACTGACCCACTGGAGGTTACATTCTAAATTCCCTAACATGCGTGCGCACTCACACACACACACACAGGGTCAATTTGATAGCAGCCAATTAACCTACTAGTATATAGTATTTTGGAGTGTGGGAGGGAACCGAAGCACCCAGAGAAAACTCAGGCAAACGCTGGGAAACTATTCAATAGATCTATTTTCATTTTTGTAAAAAAAAAAAAAAAAAATTAAAATAAAAATCTTCCTTTCAGCCTTTATTCCTTTGTATTTTAAATACAAAATACATTTTGCTCTAGATAGTCTCTTGCAGTGCCTATCAGAAACAATTGAATCTACAAAAGTATCAAAGTTCAGTCTCATCATATCCCATCTCTACTCCAAGAGCTGATCATGTACAGCCTAAAGTCCTTACAGAGAATTTTAGTTATACATCTCGTGCACCATTTTTGTAGCACTTCTTTCAATTGTTTCCATTAAATTAATAGCTTTTTCATGATAGCAGCACAACAGTATCCCAGTAGGACGTTTGATCAAAATGTGCATTAAAAACCTTATACGTTTTTGCTTATTTTATTTAAAATTAGTCACAATGGCGATGCACCTTTTCATACAAAATTTGCAGACTAAATCCCATATAGATCAGGCTAGGTGGTGCTAGTCAACAACCTGTTCAGGCACAAACTGTAGCATCCTCCCCCACTGAACTGAAACAAGGTGGGACTACACCAACCTGCAGCCCAGGATAGAGGCCCCCAGGTCAATCATCATTCTCCTATATGGTTTAAGAACTACCAGTTGTTCCACAACATCTTCCCTCTTTTTTTTGTCACCAGATACAATAAATCATGATGCCATGTAAGGATACAAAAGCCTGCTATCAGGTTCTAATTTGTTCCAATTAACCATTTTTACATTTTCTCTGCCTTTTACTAGAATCGATTGTTCAGAGGCAAAAAGGTCTTTCCTCACCTCAAGAACAGTCACTTATTCAACAGCATTCCTTCCTCAATAAGGAGGTACATCACTTTGCACCAAACTATTGACCTCATTCTTCTCCGTCTCCACAGCCACCCTTACTACTTCAGGAGTTTCAGAGGACACACCCAATGGCATTGGTCAACTAGCTCAATCTAGCCGGTTATCACCACAATATAAGTATATATCAAAGCTTTTCTTTCTTCCATTTACTTAGTTATTTACTCTGCACACCTCTGATGTAGGTTGTCCCAGTGCGAGCTAAGCAGACAATCTCTTTTTAGTATGGCCTGAAGCAGAGTCCCCACTGGTAGGGCTGCAGTACAGGTGCCATTTTGTTTGTGATCACCCTAGGAGATGGAGAGGCCATTTTGTAGATGCAATTAATGTCCTTTTTTGAGAGGCAGGGACACCACCAGAATCCTTAGCAATACAGCAGTTTCTGCGTCCCTTCTCTGGTTAACACCCTGCCCCTCCCCAGAAACAACCTACACCAGAATAAAGAACTGAGTAAATAGGGAAGTTGCTGCAGAGCCTCTCTGGCAAATAATGAGTCTCATATAATGACACATGGGTATAATCTGGAGGAGTGGAAGAGTTGTGATCTTCAACACAATCCCTGACTCAAGTTGAGGTCTTACTAGTGACATATGACATGACAAAATAACTTCCCTCTTTATGCTAAAAATACTTCCACAACCAAGTATCATCATCATCAGTTATTTATATAGCGCCACTAGTTCCGCAGTGCTGCACAGAAAATTCACATCAGTCCCTGCCCCATTAGAGTTTACAGTCTAAATTCTCTGAGAGAGAGATTTTAGCCTTCCCACTGTTTGCTCACCTTCACTGCATCTAAAACTGTAGTTCCTCTACACCACCATTCATTCAGTATTACGCTTTTGGATTTGTGTCCCACATGCATTATCTAACATTTTAAAGTATTAAGATTTCACACTGTGCACCAATGCTCTATTTTTCACTATGTGTTCTGTAAATCTTTATATCAGCTGCAAAAAGACGTAGAATGCAAAGTAGCTAGTGAACACGACACAAAACAAGACATAGAACCGATGCCTCAGGTACTTCACAGATTACCTGCCCTTTAACAGAATATACATAATTGATTATACTATGTCCTATCACCAAAACATTATCCATTCCACCATCTTTGAATTATCCCATAAAATGTGATAAATATAATGCATTAGAAAATTATTTAATTTTTTTTAATTTATTGTGCAATACAGTTTCAAACGTCCTGCTAAAATACAAATAAGCTATATACACATTGATCCACCCTGATCACTTTGGTTACAAGTTCCAATAATCCTGTTTTTTTACACCATCAGCAAATACATGCTCATTTGGATCTTGTAATTTATTCAAAACAAGTCAATTCCTTTTTGTTTTTAAAGTGCTTCAATTAATTTCTTACTATTGATGCAAGACTTACAGATCTTGTATTCTTCCTTACTGCTTTTTTGTGCAATTGTAATTGGTTATCAGAGATGGGTTAAAAAGCTTTATTAACAGTACTGCAAACACTATTTTTAGTTTTTTAATACTCTTGGACATATCATGTAGACCTATTGACTTTTCTACTTTTAAAATTTGAGTGTTCATGCAACACCTTTTCTGTAGCAAATATATTTCTCTCAATTGCACAACAGTGTACATCCTTCTTCTCTAGTATAGGTGACTTCTCTAAGTTTTCCATGGTAAATACATAACAAAAATAGTTATTTAATCCGTACATCTTTTTTTTGTCTTCAACATATCCAAAGTTTTCAGTTCTGGCTTTATTATTCCTTGCTTTCTTTTCTTCCTTTAAATATTGTATCTTAAGAACATGGTGGCATTCTTGTAACTAACTATGCATTCATTTCCTCTGCTGCACGCATTTTATTGTGTGTTTAGTCTTTCAAACTACTTTTATATGCTTTTTTTTTTTACTCATTTGACTGGCTGTCTACATTTCTTAAAAGGCATTTTATTATTATCTATAATTTATAAAGCTTCAACATATTACACAGAGCTACACATGGAGCAGATCAGGATACAAACTAAGAACATACAACAGAATGTAAAGATGGCCCTGCCCACACAACCATATACCCTATTTGGTCTGGGGAACATTGATACATAGAGTATCAGAATAACAATTATAGCTGTTGATGGGGGTACATGATGGATACAGGTGAAGTGGTACTTTTTGATTCCAGGCAGTTGGTAGATACAAATACTGTGCTAGTTCATGGCCCTGTACAATGGAGGAGTAGCACTTAGGTCAACTGTCAATTCCTTGCAGAACCATATTAGTTTACAATTTCTTTGACCAATATATCTGCCACAAAGTTCTGTTGCATTTAATAATGCATTTTTGCCCTATTTTCCACTGTTCATGCAACAATCAATTCACACTGTGTCAGGGGTTCACATAAATTACCTCGTCAGCATTTCTAAAATGCCCCCAAGTTCTTTCCTAACGACATATTAGAAACTACATCTCCATTTGTAAAAACTAAATCTAGGATGTATCCTTATGTGTTGCTTCCCTAACCAATTGCTTTAAAGATGCCCCATGCAAGCAATATAAAATTTCATTGCGGAATCTGCCTACCACCTCCACTTGGTGTATTATTATTCATGCACTAAATCATTGGAACCATACACCAATTATTTAAAAATGTTTAAGTGCGTATTTTGGAATGAAGGATTACCCCCGAAATATCAGTTTTTATTCTAGCACATTCATAGGGTATAGATGAGGCATTGTTTAATTAGAGAGATAACTTGGAAATAAAATTTTAATCGAATAATGATACTCGTTTTAACAATTTAGGTTTTGCATATGTTTTCCAGGTTTCAGTACTATGAACTCTGCAGAGTTCTGGCGAGAGGTGATAGCGCCCATAAAGCAGTTTCGTTTCATTTGGTTATAGTCAGCTGAAAGTGTATGAAACAATGTTATCAGACTTCTCACCAGATGTATAGATCAAAAAAATGAGCTTAAACTGTACATGACAAAGCACAAACCTTCACCCAATCTAGAAACAAATATTCTCTATCCTGTCAAAATATTTAGAAACACCTGCAATAGGTGTGGCTTGTCTGATGGGGAAACTCAATTGGATATAATGAAAAGAATCACTTGCGTGCTAGAGTGGGACAAAAATTAGTGGTATTGTGTATAAAGGAAACAAAGAGATGAGACGGAGAATGCACTGTGTGAAAAAAGGTAAAAAAATGTAATATAAATAATGCATGTATGGTGGCTCTGTAGATGAAAAATAGGAAAATAGTAATAATCAATAAACCAGCATAGTTAAAACTATAAATATACAGTTTAACATTTATGAATTTATCATATATTTTCGTACTTATCTATCTTGCTGACCTGTTAATGGTGGTGTAAGTTTGTATAACAGCTACAAAACATCTTTTCAAGATCTATGGGTGTGATGTTAATGTTAAGTATTGTGGTGACAAAGTAGTAGAAAGATGGTGGGGTGGGGGGGGAGGGAAGAATAACATTACCGAGAATCCCCCTGCGTCTATCCTCTAAGAACGGCCCTTTCATGGGCTGCTTCTTAAATATCATATTGTCTGCATTAATTCCTTATTATAAATACATTTATGTAACCCCAAATAGCATAATTTTACACATTTTAAACTTTAAAATTACCTAGAAGTTTGCAGAAAATGTTTTCCAAATATGTAAAAAAAATATACTGATAACCTCAAACTTGCCATTAGATAACATCTTACACAATGTGAATAAGCAACACTGTGCAACGGAAATGTATTCAAAATTTACACACTGTAAATTATACTACAAAAACAGTGTTTGTGACAAGCGGATTACAGCAAGTTGTTTTTTTGTGTTCTGAAATCAAGCATTTGGAAGCACCGTTCTAAAAGAAATCCTGCATTGGTCCCGATTACCTATGTAACTGTACAACCGACAGAAAACATGAAAATGTGGAATAAGTTGTGTTTTGAGGTTATTTAAAACATGGATTACTGGTGTTCTAAATGTTCACGTTTACAAATGTGAACATCCAGAGCAAGGCTGTGCAATTTCCACAGTTCCTGGTAATAAAGGCAGATGAGAGGTTATGCAAGGTTTTCAAAATTAACATTACTTCACCGAGGTCTCTTGGGCAATTACAGTTATAACTTGTCAGAAAAAACTAATATAAAAAAAAACAAAAAAAACAACTGCACTACACTGCCTATAGCAATGACCAGACAGGATTTTTTTTAAAATCCCTGAAATCAAAAATAGGTTTAATTTTAAAATACCATAGTCTTCTAAATCAGGACATTGCTATGTACAGTGTAGATTTTCAAGGTGGCAATAGCTAAGGCTGAATTCCTAGGTTTGCCATTTGTAACAAAATATGAATTACTGATAAACATTTATATATTCACTGATATGTATGCATGAATGATTTGCAAAGTTTAGACATGCCAAAAAGGCCACTTAAATTATAAATTACAGATGAAACTTGACTTTATCTTTTCTCCCCCTCCCCCCTCTCATGCATCCGACTTCATCTCCGCCAACTCCTCTTGGATGTCCTCACGTGTTTTCAAAATTAATATTGCCAAAATCGATCGCATTGCCTTCCTTCCTTCTAGATCTTCATCCCACCTTGATCTCTCTATCACTGTTAATACCACCATCATCTCATTTGTTTTCCAACTCCGCTCCTGGGTGTCATCCTTTACTTTTCCCCCTCTTTTGTCCTCCATATTCAACATGCAACATCGCCCGCATCCAGCCCTTCCTATCTCAGGATGCCATCAAAACCAATATCCATGCATGCATCATCTCCAGTCTTCATTACTGTAACCTTCCCCTCACCGGCCTTCCCCACTCCCACCTCGAACCCCCTTCATTTTATACTCAAAGTGGCTGCGAGACTTACCTTCCTTTCATGCTGCTCTTCTTCTGCTTGCCCTCTATGCCTTGCCTTACACTGGCTCCACCTCCCCTACAAGGCCCTCTCCCACTCTACTGCCCCATATATCTCCAACCTCCTCTCCATTTACACTCCCTGCAATCGGCCAATGACCATCGCCTCTCTTCCACTCTGATCATCTCATCCCATTCCAGAATCCAAGATTTCTCTTGCCCCCCTCCACTGGAACGACCTCATACGCTCTGTCCGACTGTCCCCTAATCTGTGCTCCATCAAACAGGTACTTAAACCTCACCTGTTCCTCAAAGCCTACCAGCCATCCACCTAACTCTCTCTCCATGCTTGCTCTCCTCACTGCCCCTTTACCCCTTCTTCATTTGCTAGATCACACTGACTCACCTTTGTGCCTGCTGTCTGTTTGCCCTCCCTTTAGGATGTAAGCTCTGACGAGAAGGCCCGCTTCCTTCCTGTCTCTATACATATTTTTCTGAACCAACTTCACTGTACCAGCTATGCTTGGAGCTTTTGGAGTCTTCGTGTTATGTATTGTTCTGTACTGTTTTACCCTGTATGTTCTACTGCTCGTATTATGTACGGCACTCCGGAAATCTAGTGGCGCCCTATAAAGGATATCAATAATAAAGTGATATTTCAAATCCGAAATACACTCTTGTACACATACATGCCAACAGGAATGTCGATGTATTCAAATATATTTTTCTCTCCCATCACCATAGGCGTGGGTCAACATAACGAACACCAAAGCGTTACTAGCTAGAAAAGCACTAGTGTTAAAAGCCCCTGTGTAATAGCACCAAATTCTGCACACATGTTGTATTATTTTTCTTCTTTTTTTGTTGTTAAAAAATAAAATAAAAACAACAAATAAAAATAGATGCAAAACTCAAAAAAAGTAGACGGTGTCATCTAATAGACACACAATTTTAGAGCTAGAATCTACATATCCTTAAATTCAAGCCGACATAAAACCATCATATTGTCAAATTGAGGATTTAAGTGCTTAATGAACAGGGCTTAAAGTCCAAAACTCCATTATTGTTTATTGAACATCTACGATGAAAGGCTACAATTGCTATATTATATAAATGAAGGAGGAAAAAGTAGCATGTTATGTTGAATTGTTGAATACAGGAGTACAGTATTGTTGGGAAGAAAAAAAAAAAGTCTATCGAGTGGAAAATTCTATACAATGATACATCATCAAGTGCACATATAGGCAAAACATCATTATCATCTATAACAAACTTATTACCTTCTCCACCTGTGAACACATAATACAATTGGAGAAATAAAGTATTTTAGCTTTCCCAAGAGCATCTCAAGGACTTGAGTTGGCAAACATTCGGAGCAGTTTTTCTTCATAAACATGAACACAAACTGGGTATGTAGTCATTGCTAAGTTCTGCCAGGCACATGTTCTTGTTCACCAGGTCTTCTAGATAGGATGGGAGCAGTACAGTAATGGATACTGTTCCAGTGCAAATCAGGCTCATTTTAATAAAAGGTGCACTGTGCTCACCATTAGACTTATTAAGCCATTTACTTAAACATTTTTTTGTATGTGAAAGAGTGATATCTCCAAGTAACATATACATTTATAAATGTCTAATAAACTACACTAATGTATAAAGCTAAGGTATAATAAACTAGCAAATTACAACCTGCACTTGTGGGTCCAATAGATAAATAAGACATGGGAACATCAATCACACTGGTGTGCACTCAGGAGTATTGTGATAACACACAAAGCTTTTCGTCATCAACCAGACTTGGCATTAGAAGATGTAGACAGTTAAGTCTGCATTATTTATAACAGGCTTTCTTATATCTTCTCACACTGGCTCACAATCTAGTCGGACAGCTGCTATTGATGTCAAACATCTCCGTTTTCACGGAAGACCTACGCATTGTGCGCCAGACAGGCTACGTACTGTGAATGAAATATTTACTTTTATAGGTGCTTACTGTTATTTTATTTCTTTAGAACTTGCAAGTGCCGATAACATTTATAACTAGCTTCAATTCCATAAATAGAATGGCCAAAAGCAAACTGGTTCTCTAACACTAATAAGGGCTATTATATGCCCACTGCAGTAATTGTGTACGATTTAATTAATGTCTAATGGCCACTGGCTTTTACTTGCCTTTCAACAGTACAAAAAGCACAAGTCAAATGTGTAAGATATTTTTTTTTTACCAGCATTTTAGAGCCCAATATAGGCATTAGAAATTGTTGTATGTGGTAAATGCAAGATATATAAAAACACTACTGCAATACAAAATAAAAATTTTTAAAAAAGCCAATAGGCATGGTACAACGGTTTCTAGTTTCAGACTCTTTTACACATGCAAAACACATGTAAGAAACGTCAGCAGTATGAACCTCCCCAGTATCGGGCAGTTTTAGGGAAAAAAAAGAAAGAAATAAGAAAGGACGTAGAGCTTTGATCTTTAGTACTCTTCTCTGAGGAACTTCCCACCTGCTGTTCAGTAAGGCTGGCTACACACTACCATGTTTTCAGCAGATTATCAGGCCAATCAGAGGATAAGCGACCGATTAGCCCGATAGTAGTGTGTACCCTGCAATGAGGAACGATTATTGTTCCAAAGCACATAATAAACGCTGAAAGATTTCTAAACTGAACTAAAAATCTCCTTCAATGATCGACCAATGTCGTTTCAATTCTGCAGAGTGTATGCACTCTGGAGAATTTGAACGACAATTTAGCAGCACAGTTGTTTGACAGCTCCTGTCACTGGTGCAGCTTTTTTATTTGTTTTTTTGGAAAACATAGCTTATTTTATAATGACAAACTGCTTTCTGCCCAAATCCTTGAGAATTACACACTGGGTAAACGAATGGTGATGCATACCAAAAACCCTTAACAAGCATACTGCTTGGCTTTGGCTGATCCTCTTGCAAGACATAAATAAATAAAAAGTAAAGTTCAACACGGTGAAGATGGGGTGAGATAGAGCAGGCAGAGCATATATGGCAGCAAAATGAATCTTCCACCTCTAACCATTTGGTGAGTGAGCAAATCGTGTATAGTGTGTACACATGAATAGACATGCCTGTAGTGTATACCCAGCCTAAGGCTACATATAGACACCGTTGAAGACTAACTAATTGCAGAGGACACTGATGATAAAGGTCTTAACTGCTGTCATGAAATGAAGTTTCATACACATCAGGGGTAGGCAAAACTATATAGGATTCAGGAGCCAGTGAACTCAAAAGGAGCCTGGTGTTTCTTTCAAAAAGAAGCCTGTATAGAATGAACACAAATTTGCATTACAATACTATACAGTAACTGTTTCAATCAGTATTACAGTTTAACATGTACCAGCAGTAGTGCCAGCTTGGGGTACTCTTAGCACACATCTCAAAAAGTCATTCATTCTAAAATCCTACTCCCTGAAAAATAAAAATGGCAACAAGCCCACCCCAGCACTCTTAAGTTAATAACCAGTGCTTGAGTCTGCACTGGTTACCGCTAAAGCAGGTGGACAACAAATGTGGGCTACCACTACAAAAGAAGCAACCAGTGCCAGACTGAGCTAGTAATACCATAACAGGGAGGGTGGCAGAGTAGAGTCCCACTGTCATATGAAACCAGCACCAGCTCGGCTAGCAGAGTATGGAATTCCCAAGGGTTATCATCCCTGCAAAAAAGTGTGACCCCCTCACACAGAAAACACTGGGGTAGCGGGTGCCTGGGAAACAGTGTAAAGCTACAAAATAATGAGCACTGTAGTACAGTTGTGTAACTACATACTCTGACTGCTTGGACATTGCCGATTCTTGTGAAACAACATAGTAACACAATGGTTAGCATTGCTGCCTCTCAGTGCTTAAGTCATGGGTTTGATTCTGACCAAGGGCCTATCATTGGAGTTTGAATGTTCCCTTCCTAGGGTCTCTTAAGTCAAGGAATGCAAAGCCAGAATGTTTCCTTGCAAACCACACATTACTTAAAATGACCAAAGTAAGAAAAACATTGTTTTAAATGTGCCTTGTTGCCAACATTTCCAGCATAAACTTTGTAGTTAAGCATGGGGCAGGGTGCATGAAATTGGAAGCTTGTTCTCGACAACTGCAGAATTCCCTTTCACCTTTTTTTTTTTGCCATGCTTAACATGACTCATAACTGGTGTGGCGATTATGTATTGCACCTAATCACCGATTATTACTTTCCCCTGAATATTTATGTATGCATGTGTGTATTTTGTATGCAACCTTGTAAAATAATGTAACAAGTGTGCTCTGCTCAATGACTTCAGTTTGACCTATGCAAGTGTCTAGAGTCTTTTGAAAGTAACCAGGTCACGCAGATAACATCTCTGAGGCGTGACAGAGTTTAGGTATACAGTCTGACCAGCCAGGCAGAGCAGAGGTGAGAAATCCTATTCTATGAAATGCCAGATATATATCTCAGGAAATGGATAACTCACTTCGAAAGCTTCCTGTCATTCTAGCAAATGCCCTGACATTGGGTTGATATAGCTAATCTTCAAAAGTGGGGGAGAGAGCAGTGTGAGAAGTTAAAATCTGTTGCCTGACTCAGTAATATTGTTCATTTCTATGGGGAGAACTGTCAAGGTAGAAATGTGCCATTGCTCCCAAAGTGTACTCCGCTCACGCCAAGTCTTAAACTAAAAAGCTAGTGACTTGATTTTATTTCCAATTTCATTTACGAAACTTATTTGTGCAACTTATCTTGTATGTCTTGTTATTAACAACGGTTTTGTACCTAATCCTTGGGAAAAAAATTCAGATTAAATAGATTTAATGTACTACAAGGCTATATTGTAGGCACATGTAACCGATTCATACAGCACTTGTCACAAATCTCACAACCTAAGTTTGTGCAGACCAAGACTGATAAAACACATGACAAACAGGTGAAATGCTTGCAAGCAATAAAAAACAAACGCAATAAAAACAACAAAAAAAAGCACATCCACAATTCCTGTTTATCAATACAGTTAACAACTTGCAAGTCCATATGAGAATTGTAAATACTGTTCAATAACGAGGATCTCCAATATGTTATTGAGTCCCAATAAGAGCATATAAACTTTTCCAGCAATTTTATAAACACAAAATTCTATTTGATAGTAAAGAGTGTCAATTACCAATTAGAGTTTATTAGGGTGACCACATTCCAATAATTCACTCACACCTACTAGGACATTTATCAACGCAGCAAAAAAGATCAATAATCCACTGACCAACCAGTAGGGGGCTTTACTTGCTCCTTTAAGAGGTCATGCTATTCATGCTTGTCCTTTTTGGAATCCAGAGCATCCGCATTGAAGGAATGTTAATCACAAATAAAATAAAGCAACAATAAAAAAAGCCTAGTAGTTGTTACTTTAAAATATAAAGACATCTAGGGCACCTTGAGGGAGAATAGCTAGACGCAATAGCTGGACCAGGCCCAAACAGCTACTACAAATTGAAGGGCAATGAAGGACTCACTATGCATATAAATACTTCTTTACACTTTACTTAGCAAGTTTTCTGCTGTCAAAGTCAGTACTCTCAGTCAGCACCTATTTAAACTGCATTGCGTGGGCTCACTGTTTGGCTGGAGTTTTGTACAACCAGCCATTTAAAAACAATGCCGATTAAAAACAATAGACAAAACCTTTGCACTAGATGGATGCTAAAAGAGACGCTAACGCAGGCCCATTTGCTTACATTTTTGGTGCCATCAGCATTAAAAGAGACTTTTGATAGAGAATACCTGAAACCTTTTATTCTCCATCATGAAAGGGTTCATGAAACATTATGAAAATGTTGAAAATGAAGAAGGGTGCTGACACTAAGAACAATGAATAAAAGACGACAAAAATAGTATACCAAAACAATAACTAAACTTACTTTATTGTGAGCTTAATTCCACATCATAGCGGTAATATAATTTCTGAAACATCGGACCCCCACTGTTGAGAAGAATGTGGAACAAACAATAGGAAAATCTCATACTATCCAAATAGAAAAGAAGCAGGCATGGGGCTGTGATCAGTCTGGAACAGTGATGGCATCCTGATACACTTCGGGGGGGTCCCATGGTACAGCCTTCTAACTTTCAAAAGGGCCACACAATACCCTTAATCATAGTAATAAGTTAAAACAATATACTTAATCCAAGAAATATACACAATGTTACAAGCTATAACAAACATATCTGACAATAAAGCAGGAAGTAGCTGGGAGCCACAGGTGAAGTCTGGGAGGGCCTCATGCTGCCCTAAGGACGCTTGTTGCCAATCACTGGTCTGGAATATATGGTAATGACAAGAAACCAAGGAAACAATAGCAAGAAAAAGCTTCTAGATGGTGGCTGATATTTCTGATGAATGAAATAGCTGGCTTGCTATATTTTAAAGAAAAATAAATAAACCTGTATGCTACCCCGATCTAAAAAGATTCTACAAACCTAATACTGATGGAGTCAATATAAACTGCTAAACTATTATGAGGTGAGGGCTTGCTTTACCTGCACACTGGCATGATAGCAGGAAGCTATGTGCCCGTGACAACCTAAATACTGTCTTTCAGGGGGTCTTTGGGCTTGGCAACGTTATTTGAATCTGAGCAGCGAGGAAGGAGCTATGATGACACGATTTACAGCGCCAATCTGAGCGCTAGAAGACAAAGGGCAGGAGAAGTGCTCTATTACCAGGAATGTTTCTCCATCTGTTAAGTTCACCTGGCTGTCAGCCTACTGCAGAGGGAGTGAAAACCTTCAGGGTCAGGAAATTCATTTCATTCAAATACTCCCACCAGGAAATACTGACAAAAGCTGCAGAAGTTTTTGTGAGGGGAAAGGGGCATTATTTCCTGAAGAAAAACAAAAAAAACCCACATACACACACACTATAAAAGGCACTTTGTGCTACAAAAAACCCCCAAAAAAAACCAAAACCAAAATAAAAGTGGAGCAGTGGCAGGAAGAAGCAGAGCTTTCCAAAACACTGGAATTTAAAAAAAAAAAAAAACAACTAGCATGCACTGAAGGGCCCCATAGTCATTGCACCCCGTGCAACAGCGGAGTGTAATGGTTTACTATTGTTTAGGGTAGGCCATCAACAACAGTTTGGATTTGGCTATATCTATATATACACATACACATTAAAGGAAATGGAATTGTAGATTGAGCATTAATAATTAATAAACACAATATGCATTTTAAAACCTGTATTTTTCTTTATTTTGGGAATGTGGTATGCCATGCAATGTAGGATGAAATGCAGCTTTCAAACGGATACTCTTCACTTTAAGAACAATTTCCATAGAATACAAAATCAGTAGCAGCATTTACCTAAATTTGCAGATGATTAAATGAACAATGTGTTGCATAGTTTTGGCCTTTTTGCTGCAGTTTGAACATGTTTAAAAGGTGCAATCCACCTTCTTTAATGCAGATTTTTTTCACTGCCATTGGATATAAAAACAGGTTCACGATTGTGATGCATGTAAGCTGCACATATGTTACTGGTATTTAAGGATAACAAAAATTAAGAAAACTGCATGCATATAGGATTCTCTTAAAGTGTTTTTTTCTCTTTATTTGTTAACCTATAAAGTAAAATATTCGCCAAATCAGAATGATTTGTAATTATGCATTTCTTTGTGAAGGATCCAAAATTTGTCCAAATAGAACAGCAGGGATGAGCAACTTTGGTCCTGTAGCTCTATGTCTCCAATGGAGTTTAATCAGCATGGGAGAATACATGGTGTAGAGAAATTGGCCCACTACAACAATGTAAAAGCAAACTGATTTTATGTGCTGTAAACCATAAGTTGCACCACTCCTGATTTTACAGTACAGTCTGCATTTTTACCTACTGTTTTCACCGAATAAAGTTTGCTTTTGTTTAACATACTAGAATGGATGCGGATAATTAAAAAACATTATATTTATTAAGTCTGGGTCTCTCCAATTTGCAGTGATGCTTACAATTTACAGATGGTGTAGCCCTTGTCCAGGGCATGTGTATTAAAAAAACAAAACAAAAACAGGCTTCAGTCCTTTCTAGAGCACACAATGAAAACCACTGATCAGCTGCTGACAGTAATTGATTGCCATTTTCCTCTAATGAATTACAGATTTACTGGACTGTTGATGCCAGATTTATGTAAGAGGAATATAAAATAAAGAGGATAATGCAGAGGTAGGGAGAAGCCCACTTTGCTGCAAAGTGAGGGACAGCCTGCCTTGGTATGGTAATATTTAAAGGTTGTTATAGCAACAGAGCACCACAGGCCTCTTGAGAGCAGTGAGTCATTCTTCTACACCACAACCAATGTTGAATATACCTTCTGAATCGACCCTTACCATTTGAACGCCCAAACATTTTGTTAAATCCTTTATACTAGAG
The DNA here is from genome assembly GCF_038048845.1 of Mixophyes fleayi. Classification (NCBI taxonomy): domain Eukaryota; kingdom Metazoa; phylum Chordata; class Amphibia; order Anura; family Limnodynastidae; genus Mixophyes; species Mixophyes fleayi. The sequence continues at coordinate 106,768,838 of NC_134408.1, read as the reverse complement.
GGAGATGGGGAAGTTATATATATTTGCTTTACTCATTCAATGACATCACTCAATGTGAAACTTCCTTTAAAGTGTACTTTATGCAGAAAAGCAATATTACAGATGTTGTCCACACTTCGTGTCTGCATAGCTTATCTAAATGCAAAGAGTCGTTGAAGCATTATTCACTAGAATCAATGGAGACTGGGTTTCCTTACAAAAAAGGGTCTGAAATGTATGTATAATGCTATCATATGCAGCCACTATATGTATCTAACATACTTGCCAATTTTTGAAAGTTGGCTTCCGGGAGCCTGCCGGGGGAGGTGGGCGTGAGGCTCCAAAAGTCGCGTCATTTTACAGCAGGGGCGGGGCCAAACGCTGCGATTCCCGGTGAATCGCTGCGTTTTGGACCCAATTCTGCCCACTTCACTAGGAAGTGGGCAGATCCGGGAGATTGCCACACTCACCCGGGAGTCCGTGAGACTCCCACAAAATGCGGGAGTCTCCCGGACATTCCTGGAGAGTTGGCAAGTATGGTATCTAGTAGAGCAACTAAAGCACTGAACACCAATAAATATATATTTATTATGTGTAGTACTGCTAAACCATCACCTCTTTGTCACCTTCAAGTCTCTCCTCTGCCCACTTCCAACTCCTCTATCCTACTCTCTAAAAGCTCCTGCCAGGCCCCAACTGCTTTGTTTACATCCTCCCACTTTCCTCAACTTGTCATCTGTTCTCTCCATCCCATCTCACAGGATAAAGTTCACGCTCTTCTGTTATTTTCTTCCCTTCTACCTGCCCCTCGACCCCATATTCACCTTCTCCACTCCCATCCTGTCCGTACTTAGCCCACATCTTCATCTTGTCTCTCAACTGGCATTTTCATCTCATCCTTTAAACATGTTCCAGTCTCGCCTATCCTCAAAAAACGAACGCACAATTTCACTCCTCCCATTCCCTTCCATATCTCCCCACACACATCACCCTGAATATCCCTCCTGCTTCTCACATAGTAAGCCACCCGCTGTATCAGCACACCCTGTATTCCACTTGCCTTCATGGTACTGTTCTTCCCTGGTTTACTTCCTACCTCTCCAACCAGTACTTTACATGTCTACCTCCAGTTCCAGTACAAGGCACCATCCTCTGCTCTCCTCCTTTGGTGAGCCAATCAATTCATTTGGTCTTCAGTACCACCTCTATCTAAGCGAATGATACACAAATCTCTCTCTCTCCTCACCCAACCTCTCTGCTTCCCCCTTCCTCAAGAGTCTCCAAATCTCCCCACGTCTCCCTCTCTCACTCTCCATAGACCAAACACTTTTCTTTGATCCTCACTTGCGCCGTCTGCGTGTCACTCTTTACATCCTCTCATTCTCAAGGATAAGGGTCCACCTATCCCCAAAACATAGACTGTGGGTGGGGCCTGATAACTATAGTCATATAGAGCTCCAGCTGTTGCAAAACTATTGCATTTGACAATATTTACTGCAGTACAGTTTGAACTCTTAACCTTTCAACACTTAACAAACGCTACTTCCTATTCTCTTTTCTAAAATCAGTAAATGGTCATGAGAAGATGTCAGTTTAGACTTCTACACTGCAAGATTGCAGAACAAGCAGGGCATTGTTAACACCAACTATACAATGTGATAACTCAATAGAGAAAATAAATTTTGAACAAATAGGGTCATGGTATTCTATCTATACAATAACACAATAAATATGAATAGTCAGATTAATTTTAAATTTTGTAAAGTTTAAATGGGGGTATAAATGTATAATGCAGTGGTTCCCAAACTTTTGCAGTTCGCGGCACCCTTAGAGTCTCCATAATTTTTTCAAGGCACCCCTCCAAAATAATTAGAGCAGTCCTGTTTTATAAGTAGTTGGGTCAAAAAAACATAAGTATTTAGGTCAGGACAGAAATACTTATTTAGTTGTATGCAAAAATAATACGCATAGATCCAAGGAAAAAATAATATTTTTATATATTTTTTTCAATTATATTTCTGTCAAAGAATAATCGACAACTAACTCACACTGTGACCTCCTTCATCTCCACACACTCTGCCCCCTCTCCCGCTGCCCCGTCTGCCCTCTCACGCTGCCCCTCTGCCCTCTCTCACACTGCCCCTCTGCCCTCTCTCACGCTGCCTCATCTCACTCTGCCCCTCTGCCATCTCTTACGCTTCTGCCTCTCACCCTGCCCCGTCTGCCCTCTCACTCTGCCCTCTCTCACGCTGCCACTCTGCCCTCTCTCACGCTGCCTCCTCTCACTCTGCCCCTCTGCCCTCTCTCACGCTGCCTCCTCTCACTCTGCCCCTCTGCCCTCTCTCACGTTGCCTCCTCTCACTCTGCCCCTCTGACCTCTCTCACGCTGCCTCCTCTCACTCTGCCCCTCTGCCCTCTCTCACGCTGCCTCCTCTCACACTGCCCCTCTGCCCTCTCACGCTGCCACTCTGCCCTCTCTCACGCTGCCTCCTCTCACACTGCCCCTCTGCCCTCTCTCACGCTGCCTCATCTCACTCTGCCCCTCTGCCATCTCTCACGCTTCTGCCTCTCACCCTGCCCTCTCTCACGCTGCCCCGTCTGCCCTCTCACTCTGCCCTCTCTCACGCTGCCTCCTCACTCTGCCCTCTCTCACGCTGCCTCCTCTCACTCTGCCCCTCTGCCCTCTCTCACACTGCCCCTCTGCCCTCTCTCACACTGCCTCCTCTTACACTGCCCCTCTGCCCTCTCTCACGCTACCTCATCTCATGCTGCCCCTCTGACCTCTCACTCTGCCCTCTCTCACGCTTCCCCTCTGCCCTCTCTCACGCTGCCCCTCTGCCCTCTCTCACGCTGCCCCTCTGACCTCTCTCACGCTGCCCCTCTGACCTCTCTCACGCTGCCCCTCTGACCTCTCTCACGCTGCCTCCTCTTACTCTGCCCTCTCTCACGCTGCCCCTCTATCCTCTTTCACGCTGCACTCTCTCTGCCCTCTCTCACGCTGCCCCTCTGCCCTCTCTCACGCTGCCCCTCTATCCTCTTTCACGCTGCACTCTCTCTGCCCTCTCTCACGCTGCCCTTTCACTCTGTCCCCGCTGCCCCCTTCTCACTCTGCCCCTCCTCTCACTATGCCCCTGCCACTCTGCCACCCTCTCTCACTCTCTGCCCCTTTCTCTATGCTTCTCTCTCACTTGGCCGCCACTCTGCCCCCCTCCGCCACTCTGACCCCCCCTTAGCCGCTCTGACCCCCCCCTTAGCCGCTCTGACCCCCCCTTCACCACACTGCCCCCCCTCCGCCGCGGGCAGCCAGAGGGAAAAGAAAAAAAAAAAAAGAAAAAACACTTACCAATCCGAGCGGCGCCGGGATCCAGCATCCTTCTCTCTCCTGCAGCGCGCCCCACAATCAGTGACAAGCTGCAGGAGAGAGAAGGATGCTGGATCCCGGCGCCGCTCGGATTGGTAAGTGTTTTTTCTTTTTTTTTTCCCTCCGGTTGCCCGCGGCACCCCAGTGACAGCGCCGCGGCACCCCTGGGAGCCGCGGCGCACACTTCGGGAACCGCTGGTATAATGGATAGAATGGATTGTAAAACCACGTAGCACTGAGACTTTTCCTGTACAATCACATTTAAAATTAGCACTCTGTCTTATCAGATATGCAGTACAGAAAGGTAGTGTGAATACAAAAAATTACTAAAATGTCCAAAAATTTTATCTCACTATTCGTTTGGTTTACAGTAACTCCTTCCACCACTAAGATGTAGTTCAAGAGCGGACACTTAGGAATTCTTCAGATACTGTATACCAAATAACTCCCTACATAGATGTAGCATCACAATAATCAAGCTCGATATGTGAATTATTTAAGAACATAAAAACGGAACTGTGCTGAAACAAGGTATTAATATCACCTTAACCAGCCTGTCCCTCGTTTCTCACATAATGTGGATTATAGCAAGTGCTTTTTAAAGCCCTTGATTTGTTCCCCAGCTTAACAGAGTATTGGTTATTGTATATTAATGATGTGGCAGTGAGGTTGTTATTCATTGTCCTTAAAGTGAAGCTGGGTGGATTATGGGTAAAGATCAGGTGGCGTCCAGGATACAGGTGAGGGGGCTGGAGCTGCATTCATTCTCCCTCTCCTTCCTCTACAGGAAGCATGGAACAGCTGGGGAACCTGTGACATCACAATGTGAATTTTAGGAGGGGCTGACTTCTACCCTATCTTTGGAGGTGGGGTAGGCCTATTGGTATCCATTGTTCCCCATATGTCTAGTCCAGACGTTTTGATTGCATCCCAGCAGGGGGCTTCTGTAGAAGCAGAGCGCATCTTCACTCCCTCCTCCAATCCAGGACCTACCAATGTTTATAGAGAAAAACCCAGGGGTTTGCCCAGAGAGGGGAAAGCCACTCCGGGGAAGGGGGGGGGAGAGGCGATTTTCATTCTGGGACTGAAAGCTGCAGGGCGGCCGGTTTTAGAGTTTCCAATCTCTACCAGTGAAATACATTGGCAGATCCACGGGTCTTTAAGTCCGGACAGCCAGGTGTCTAACTCCTTAAGGTAGTGGGGTAAGAGACAGTAAATAAATGCCAGGCAGGTTTACCACATTATCTGTGTGTATAGAATAATCTAGTGATTGCTCTTATTACAATAATGTATTGCTTTCTAACTGCATTTGCCTGAGTGACTGAGAACCCTAGATGGTACTGGGTAGACTTTGCTGGCATAGTAAGGCCAGCCAGCATGAAGTGGGTAGCGTTGGGTCAGATAAACCCAGTATCTTCACAAGAACATTTTTAAATGTGATTTAATGTGCCAAAGTCACAATGCTTATGGAACAAAAATGGCGCCAACAAACGACAGAGTTTCTTTAAAATAAAAAAAGTTTTAACACACATGTAGCCGTTTGTGTAATCGCTAGAAAGTATGGACAATTCATCAGTAGAAAACCGAACCCCAAGAACTGATAATTTCTAAAATCATTTGTTCAAAACCAGTTCAAGCAATGGGTTCTATAAATATTACAATTCTCTCCTGGAACATGAGAGAGATAAGAAGTTCAGCACACTAAAGATGCAATGATTTTCTGCAAATATGCATAGGATTACGTTATACGGATTCCTTGAAGAAATACATAAAGCATTTTAAGTTTCTTACAGGACATGTATACATCAATTACAGGTTATGTTGTTAACTACAGTTACAAATTTATACACAAATCTTCTCAATCATGGCTTACAGAAAGTATGACTTTGATGCAGCAGCGATCACACAGGTGTGCAGAGGCCAGGATCAGCAGTGAGCTGGTTAGGCAAGGTAGAGGGTTGCCAAGCAATGCCCCCTGCCTGCCACCCCCCGTTTGCCCGCCAGCTGGGCAAAAAAAAACAAACCCTTACATTTCCGGCTCCTACCCTCTCCCCTCCTCTGTTTTCACTGAATGTCGGGCGTGATATCATCACAACCAACATTTTCAGTGAAGAGGAAGGCAGCAGTGAGGAGCACATAAGAAAACAGAAGAAAGAAGAGCAAGTAACATTTAAGACAAGCGGCACAGGGTCATGGGCACATTGTGAAGGGGCGCAAGTGGTATCATGAAGGGGCCTAAATACTTATGTTATTTTGACCCAACTACTTAAATACGGGACTACCCGGTAATTATTTTGGCTTAGGGGTACCTTGGAAAAGGCGACCGTAGAAATGCCTCAACAGAAAAAGTTTGGTAATCACTCCTTTGATGTATTATATTGCCCATAAGGAATATGCACTGAAGCCTACATGAACATACATCATCCTGTTGTGTGCTTACACACAGTGCTTTGCTGGAAACCATGTTATTTGAAGCAACGTTATTTTTTTAAGGCGTGATCATGAGGATGTTGATATATATTTTTCTAATTAAGCTATTGAGACTTCTGCATTGTGTATTAGTTTTTGGAAACAAAAACACTAAATATTCTCAGAGCCAGTAATAATCCATGTTCTAGTAACCCCTCTACTATGAAGTACCTTTAAAATGACATTTATTAGTTCAGTACCTCTTTTGGATTGCAATTCTACCGTCCCTCTTATCAGATATACAGAAATGCAAAGAAATCCTCCTGCATCGGCTTCCAAAAGTACCTATCTGGTACTTACCTGGAAATAGTGGCATCAATCCTCTATATTATTTTAAGATGCACAACCTTGTAGTACCAGTACATGTGTGATTTCTGTTATTAGTGGCAAGTGTGACCTGGACATTGCCTGGGGTGAAATTAGAGTTAAAAATAATATTAAACCTGTGTCTAGTCCCTGTGTGTATACAGGGAAGACATGCTTGCGAATAAGCACTTTGCTTGTGTGGAAGGTGGTAAACTGTAAGTATACCTGGCTAATCTTCATTTTCCCAGATAATGGCGACATCATAAATTAACATATACTTCATGCAAGTGTTGCAGAAAGGCCAATCTCCACATATATTGAATCTACCCTCTGCTGCTTTTTGCTGGTAAAAAGGGTTAAAGTTTATACATATTGGTTTTACACTCACAGACCTCAAACACCTCCTCAACTATGATTAAGTATTTAAAAAGTAAAAAAACTAATTATAATATATATATGTTATTTCCATTACACCATTGGCAGCGTACAGTAATGTGTATAATGAGTTACAAGAAGTTCTGAAAGCAGCGTGTGAAATATTTAAGTAGCAGCCCGTAAAAAAAAAAAAAAAAAAAAAAGGTGTGAAAGGGAGTAAGGCGCACAAAGCATTCTACCAAGCATGGTGAGAACACCGAATGTCTGAGCATAGTTCCTAACTATTAGGGTACACAAACCCAGATAACTTTATACATCACCATAGAGGCAAATTATTTAAGTCAGACAAGCATTAGGCAATTGCAGTGCAAAATAAGGAAGGGGGCGAGGCAACCGCTTAGCCTAAAATAATTGACTTGCATAAGAAGCAACAGTAATAAATACATAGACATGCAGCACTTTTAGGGGCATTAAAGAATTGCCCAACCAAATGGGAGTTTCTAATGCTCCCCCTAAGACCCCCTCTCTCGCTAACTAGCAAATTAGCAAGGATAGACCCCACTGTTTGCGAACTACCTTTCCACCCATGGAGCCATGCTACAGGCTAAAAGATAGTGTGTTGGAACAGAGAAATAGGCATCCATTTTAAATTAGTGTTTGGGATGCATGTACCTTAAAGTATCCTGTGTCTATAAAAGGCTTTGGAATGACTGAAGACTAAAAATAGATGGGAAATTCTGTTTAAGGTTCCGTTTTCTAAATAAGAATATAAAAAAAAAAAAAAAAAAAAGGATGGAGACAAATACATTTTTGCAGGGATCCCCACTTCTCTGTCTGCCAGGAAGTCATTTATGAAGCTCAGTGCAAGCATCTGCCCAGCATATAGGGTGCACACTTACTCACAACTCTCAGGAGACGCCTCTGTAAACCATACTTACCAATGTTTGAAAGTTGGCTTCTGGGAGCCTGCCAGGGGAGGTCGGCGTGATGGGGCGGGGCTCCAAAATTTGCGTCATTTTGGATCCGCCCCGTGACGTAATGACGCAAACGCGGCATTTTACGGCAGGGGGCAAGGCCAAATGCCGCGATTCCCGGTGAATCGCGGCGTTATGGACCCAATTCTGCCCACTTCACTAGGAAGTGGGCAGATGCGGAAGAGTGCCACACTCTCCCGGGAGTCCGTGAGACTCTTGCGAAATGCGGGAGTCTCCCGGACATTCCGGGAGAGTTGGCAAGTATGCTGTAAACTAGAAGTGTACTTAGGTGTGCAGATAGGTGGAAACATCTGATGAGGTGCATTCGTGTATTAGTCACATCAAAGTACAACTACCACTTTAGAAACATCCCTTTTATTAAAGCTTATATATAAAAGAAAACAAAAACAACAGCAAACAAAAACAAAAGCAAACAAAAAAAAGGATTTTCTCAGAAAACACGGCTTGCTTGGCCTCATTTATGGCTTACACTATGCACGGGAGCAACGGAATTCGAGGGACTTTAGCTTCTTATTACACTGGTCACTTCTGTTGAAAGCTTTTCATAACATTGCTCTGAGGGCAAGTAGAAACATACTTCTCCAAAATTTAAAATGAAGACACAAAATATGTCTCAATGCAAGTATTGAGCAAGACATGACTGCTAGTTCGGAGCTGGTGTAAAGCTCAAGTCCTACTGCTGAGTAAAAGAGGTCATGCACCCTCTCCATCCATCATGTCTCAATGATCTCGCTCTGCAAAATTAAGTCTCATTTTGCATTTTTAGCAGCTTTTGACAGCACAATTAACTGATTTTCCAAGAAATTTTAATCCTGTATCATTTTAACCTCACAATACACATCTACATGTTAATGTCATTTATTCACCTCTACGAATAATTTAATAATGTCCATTATCAAAATAAAGGTTAAAAAAAAACTCCAGAATAATAAAAAAAAAACAAAAAAAAAACAAAAAAAAAAACAAAAAAAAACAAACCACAACATTCTTTGTATGCTAATAAATACCCCGACCGGCAACTGTGATACAGGTTTCTGCAGACCTAACAATCTGAAGGAACAATCTGTGAAAGGTTGTCATTGTACTTAATGGTATAAGCCAGGGGTCGGCAAACCCTGGCACGCGTGCCAGACATGGCACACCGACCACTTCTGTTTGGCAAGCCGGGCTCCTCAACTGTCAAACTAAAAAAGTTGAAGATGCCTCAAAAACGGTGCTGCTGCGTTTCGGCCACCTGCTTTAGGGACGCAGCTCACAGGTTGTAGTGAAGAAGCCATTCGTGGAAGCGATGACTCTAAAGGTAAGTATGAGGCACATTTTGAATTGGGGGCACAACTGTGTGGCATAACATGGGTTGGGGCGATTTATGTGTGGAATAAAATTAATTGGGAGGATTAGTGTGGCATAATATGAACTGGGGGCACTATTGTAAGGTATAACATGAACGTTTATTTGTTGGTCCCATTACTATAAATATTATCATGATATTAGCGTGATAAAATAAGAAATAATTAAATATATATATTTATACACACACACACACTGATCGAAATGGGAATTCAGTAGTGGCAGTATGGAGCAAGTATGGAAAATGTAAGTGGATGGAATTTTATAGTTTTACAATCAAAGCAGTAGAAGAATTGGCAGTATGGCTTGGCTTACCATTGTATACAGAACACTTCGACACTTCTATATATATTTTTAATGGCCCACAGAAGCAGCAAGATACTAAAATGCATTCACAGTGCTCACATCCATAAGCTAATCAAATGTATCCTAGACAGCAACACAAAATGTAAAGCATAGGCGATATGCAGCCAGATATAGGATATACAATAAAATGGGGGGGGGGGGATGAAATTTTTATAATATCTCTCTTTCTCTCTGGGGGATCGCTGTAACGCACCAGAACGGAGCGCGATGGTAAACCGCGGCACCACAAGGAGGCTGATTTTCCTTTGCACCCTATAGGGTTGCGAAGGAAAACCTGCGTTATTGCAGTACCGTATTCCCTTTGGTAATGCGCATTCCATGTGTTACCGCAATTACGGAACAAATTGAATATGCCCTTCTATATCTATATCCCACTCCACTAGATGCTGTAGCCCTAGTAATTATATAGAATAGATAATCACCGAAAAACAGTTCTCTATAGTAGCATATGAACCAAAACACTGAAAGTGCCTGGAACCCTTCACAGATAGAATTGTATATAGGACAGTATTTGAACCACTCTATAAAGATATGCATATTACACAAAACCAACCACAATTACCAGTAGAATATTAGTTGGTAAAAAATAATCCCCAAAAGAGAAAAGAAAACATTGTCTTTTAATTATATAAAAAAAAAAAAGGAAACCAGCATTATTGTCTATTAGACTTCTATATGGTTATATACAAAATTTAGATTATATATAATCTAAATTTATATATATTCCTCACAAGTTCTTCATCAAAGTCTGATTTTTAGACATACGGACAACAAAGCACATTTCAAGGTATAGTTAACATTTCGCTCCCAAATAGACCTTATAAAATCATCTTTTCCATGAGTTAGTCTTACTTAGTCTTTCCATTTTATTGTATGGACAATCCTATGATGTACGTGAAAGCTTATACAGTTTTCTCCCCAGTTCCTATTTCCGGGATGCTCCACCGGGCTGTGTTTACTTGCCACCCGACTCTTGGAGCCCAACAGAGTCCTACTGTAACAGGATAAACCATTATAACAGGCACAATGTGAGCACTACAGCCAGCAGTGAGTCTGAATAGTCCTTCTGGCAGGTATGGGCAAAAACCTCAAAAAATTTTCCAATATTATTGCAAAATATTACACTGACCCCAGCCGACTACTTCTTAGTGCCACCTGGCTGGCAACATTTTCTAGGGAGGTCACTGCTTATATATAATAGACATATATGTGAGAGGACATCCAGGATACCAACTTTTCCCTTAAATTCAAACATGGCTTATTCAATATAGTCTGTATTTTATACAAAAAGCAACACTCTTCAAAATACTTCCGTTAGAAATGTCTTTAATAGGTAACAGATGCGTTCAAAGGGAGATTTAATATTTTTTCATTTTGCTCAACAGCGTCATTTACAAAAGTGCAGAAAAGTGCAACTGTGGTTTTGTGATATGATGCACTCTTTTTTTTTTTTTTTTAAAAGCGTTTAGCTAGCAGAGGCGCAATTTGCAACCTCCAAACGCACCTAAAAAACAAGTCCAGCCAAAACACACATAAGCGATCAAAGAGCAATATTACCCAGCAGCTCCAAAAAGTCAGGAATAAAAGCATGCTTCTTGTTGTGTACAAGGCAAAATATTAGGTTCATTTACGCAGAGAGAAATATATTTTGCACCATATAATTTTCAGTTAATAAAAAGACAAATTAAAAGGAAATGTTTTATTTAAATTCATATCCTTCAGTCGATAAGAATTGCAAATATTTTTACTCACTTTTTCTGCTCGTTTATGGTTGAAAACAATATATAAAATGTTCTGTTTTTATGCAGAAAACTGCAACATTGTTGTGACAACGTAAAGAAGTACAGTAATCACTGTTGAATACAACAGGGAAGGGAAAGTCTGAATTATAATAAGAAAAAGCAATAGGTTGCGCTTCCTCCAAATATGTTAAGCAGCCAAAATAGGAACCTGAGATTGAATGGGAGACCCCTAAAACTCCCGACCAAGGATAGATGAATATAGAAATAGACAGGTTCTGGGCGCTTGTAAAGAGGTATGAAAACAGTTTAATGATGATAAGACTTTATAAACAGTGTGTTCCGGCCGGAACAAAACAGCATAGACTGATGTTGTGAATACAATAAAAATACACACATGTAATTGCAGTACCAACAAATAAAAACAAATATTCAATCAGACTCCAAATGATGTGCACATGAGTCTATGGCTCACTATGGAGCCGTGGGAGTATGCGGTGCAACAATGGATATATCAACGTGATGCGCACTAATGTGGAGAAATGTCCAACGGTGTTGATTTGACAAAAAACACTAGGCATAGGAGTGTTGTCATGCAGATCGATCTAAAACCGCATGGTAAATCACAAGATGCGGGAGTATAAGGTAGTCTATAATTGAACAGCGGTGGTCCCGCAATAATCCTTAGTACTGTTGTATGATGATAGCGTACTAAATGCTGGATTTGTAATGATGCGATTGGTATCGACAACAAAAAAGTTATAATGTCCTGTGTTGTGAATTTACAGGTACTAAATGGCGGTTCAGTTCGCACCCAATAATCAACATCACTATTACAGACTGCGGGACCGCCATTTAGTACCTGTCTGCACTACAGACATTTAGACGTTCCCGCACCATACACCTATTACGGAGACCAGCCCGCAGCGTGTACACGCTTATCCACAGCGGTACCACCTCCTTTCCTGTCCAGCCTCAACTTTCAACGAGAAGGAGAGAGGTTTTTCCGGGAACTAGGAGGACTCCAATCGGATCTATTTACTGGCATCCTGCCGGGTGCCTGCTTACCATCGGAGGTAAGCGTTCAGTTCGCACCCAATAATCAACATCACCATTACAGACTGAGGGACCGCCATCGAGTGCCTGTCTGCACTACAGACACCTAGACGTTCCCGCACCATGTGAGTGACTGTTTCAGATCCTTTCATCATGCCTGCATTGTCTTTATCAGCACAATTTCTTTAATTCACAACACCGGACATTATAACTTTTTTGTTGTCGATACCAATCGCATCATTACAAATCCAGCATTTAGTACGCTATCATCATACAACAGTACTAAGGATTATTGCGGGACCACCGCTGTTCAATTATAGACTACCTTATACTCCCGCATCTTGTGATTTACCATGCGGTTTTAGATCGATCTGCATGACAACACTCCTATGCCTAGTGTTTTTTGTCACATCAACACCGTTGGACATTTCTCCACATTATTGCGCATCACGTTGATATATCCATTGTTGCACCGCATACTCCCACGGCTCCATAGTGAGCCATAGACTCATGTGCAAATCATTTGGAGTCTGATTTAATATTTGTTTTTATTTGTTGGTACTGCAATTACATGTATGTATTTTTATTGTATTCACAACATCAGTCTATGCTGTTTTGTTCCGGCCGGAGCACACTGTTTATAAAGTCTTATCATCATTAAACTGTTTTCATACCTCTTTACAAGCGCCCAGAACCTGTCTATTTCTATATTCAAGGGAAAGTCTGAAGCTATTTTTCCCCACTGAAATTGATAAACAGCAGTTAAACTCTCCAAGTCTTTAAAAAAAAAAAAAAAAAAAAAAAAAAAAAAAAATGCAAATTTTTCTAGAACAAAGCAGTAGAACAAAAAAATACTGTGCGGAGTTCAGTTATAGGCCACAGACACGCATTTTATTTGCATTCATTATTCTTAACTTCCCATCTGACAAAGCTGGACATTATCTTGTTCAAGTCAAATACACACTTGTTAGCCGCATATTATAGTGTTTAAAATACATGATAAATGAATGCAAGATTAGTGTGTTTCAGGCAAAATACAAAACACTGTACTGTACATTAAGTACACGTTAAAATGCAAGTATGTTGTCTCTTCATTTGGAGCAATGATCATTTTCACTTCCAAACTAAAGTTCTTAACTTGCATATGTAGCCTAAAAGTGAAAGGCGTCCTAAAATACTTAATAAATTATTTTTAAACCCATGCGTCAGTGTGGCTCTGCAGCAGGTTATATTCCGGACAGCCAGATGGATACATTGCTGCTAAGTATATTTTGTGGTAATGTATGTACATTTGCTCACCACAGTGCAAGGACGGTAATGCTGGTTTTCCAAATGACGGGGTAAAAAAGCTACATATTGCACATAACGAGTTTCAAGAATGGGAAGTATAACTTCTATTAAAAGGGGAACTACGCTTTACACACAGACATATAAATTAAAGAAACAATCTTACAAGTGCCTGTATTCTCACAGAAAAACAAGTGTATATGTTTGGAATTTCTTACATCTTGTTGCAAATCTACACCCCTTTCCTTTTCTTTATTGACTGTACAAATATTTGCATATGTATCATCATCAATGTAAGTCTGTAGATAGGTTTAGTTTCCTATATCGGAGGAAGGCATAGTCCTAAAGCAAATGCTAACAGTTAAAAAGGTCAAGAAATATCAGGTGCAGGAAAAAAAAAAAAAAAAGAGAAAGTCATTGTTAAGGACAAACGTTGAAGGATATTTTATTTGTAGCAAGACAGCTTGCTTGTCAGAAACAGCTCCTGCTAGTGATCCGCTATTATGCAATAAGTAAAAAGTGCAAACTCCATATTAATATAAATGCAATATAGCAAGTGAGACACTGCTGAACGCAAGCACATGTGCCCTAAAACAAATTATTCTTTGTAGAGAAAGATACAAATATTTTAAATTTAGTACGGTGAATTACCTTGTTTTATACAACCTGGCAGCACCTGTTCTACAAAGTAGCAACTTCCTTTCTGGTACGCAATTGCTCCATTCCTGTGACATACCAATTCAGTTAACACACACGCAGAATCACAGAGACTGTAACACAGAGCAGCATAGACCACAAATATAAAGATACACACACTGTATTAACAATGCCTCTGAACTCTCCTCTTCCCCCACCCACGTCAAAGCAAAAATGCTACCCACTAAAGCTACATGTCCTCACAGGTGTCATGATTAGCCCCACCACCTGTCTGGTTATGAAGCCATTACAAGAGAGGTGGGCTGGGAATAGAATCAGGGTATATCCTTACACATATACAGACACCAATATACCCATACACATTATCTACCTGCACGTGGTTTGTCTCCAATTGCACTATGCCATATGATCTTTACATTTTAGTTATGGTGCTTCATTTCCATTCTCATGTACAGCAACCCTTGACCACTATACTGTTCTGCTACAGGCAACAACAATGTCAATATTGCTAGTCAATTTATATAAGCAGAACTATGCAAATCTAACTAGCCATACACTGGACATATTGCAGCAATATTGAGCATTTTTCAGGAAGTATGACACCAAAACAAGCCCAATGCTCTATAATATTTCCATCAAAAGTAATCAGATCATTATCAAAGATGACCGCTACAAGCCCGTGTGCTCCACTGAATGTCAAAGTGACCGGGGCTGTTTGGCCAGAACAACCTGATCTTCTCTAATTTGACTATTTGGATATGTAGCCAATCTGTACACTATTCCTGTCACTTGGACTGACACATGTGTGACAAGTATTTTTAGGTTGGGATTCTTTTGCACAGTTTGAAATCTAAAATTAACAATGTGTGAGTTAGCACACCTTTAAATTCACATATGCCGACGGGACTGCTTTCATTGTTAGAATATGTGAATGAGCTCTCTGTACAGCACTGCGGAATCAGTGGCGCTATATAAATAACTGGTGATGATGATGATGATGAGCATTAAAAGCAAAAAATGCTAATTTCTTAATTGACAATGAATAAACCTTATAATTACTATTCCATGCAAAGAGCTCATGAACCATACATGGGTTTCCCCTCTGTTCCAAACAGTCACAGCTTGTTATGCATTAACTATGCCAACTGTCATGTCACATACCCAAAGTCATCATGTTTAAACAGACTGGTACAAATAGATTCTCAAAGTAATCTGCTTTAAACTGCTGATGCTGGGTAAGTCACATTGTGGTGGAAAAAAAGAGGACTGAAGATGAAGACTATTCACAAAAAAGGTGATAGTTAGATGCACTCTAGCAGAGTGTATCTACCCATTAATTAGAGTTAGTCTAATCATACACTTTAAAAATGTTGGTGTATTTTCATGCACCTTAACTTTACAAATAATGCAGGATGTAAAATAGCTGCCGACCTTCCCCCTAATGGCAGGCCAATTATAATTATAGGGAAAAACCTTATTAATGAATCCCAGGAATGTCTGGGGGAAAGAAAAAGCCCTTCCAGATGGCACAGCTATTCCCTACCCCTATAGCACTTTCAGCCCCCTCTTACAACATACACAAGCAGCGGATAGAGGAGCGACGATCCTGGGTATTACACATCAATTTGCAGCATCAATGATTAGCTGTAAGCAGAAAACTGGTAACACGTGCAGCGCAGTGATGACGACAGCTTTTTAATGGCCCACAGAAGCAGCAAGGTATGCAATACCCAAAAATAGCCCCCCCCCCCCCCTCACCACACACACACACACACACACACACACACACACACTCTACCTGCCACTTGTATATAAGGGAAGAAGGGTCTGGGGAGAATGAATTGCACAGGGAGAGGGAAGAGAATGAACAGTATGGAAGTGGGTTGTGCAGGAGAATTAAATTTTATGGAAGGGTAGTTGAAAATGAACATTGGGTGGAGAGACCGATGGTACGGGTGCTGAAGGGAGAGTGGTGGGGGAAATGAATTACAGTATTAGGTTTATGTGTTACAGCTGAGACTGAAGTGCACTAAATTGAAAATATCAAAACTACCTTTTGGCAGACCAAAATGTAAACTTGACATAACTGGGTGACCACCCAAAAAATGATGTCATGCCCTTTAATATATTGCTAAAGTGCACTAAATCCAGTTTGTTCCTTATAACTTTCATTCAGTCAATTTGAAAATACAAAATTACAAACACATTTTAAAAAACACACACAATAAGAGTCAATAGATTGGATCATAGAAGGTTTAGTTAGTCTCAAGTGAAGCATAAATTGGATGTTAAGGCAGATAATTACAAGAGGACTTGTTTCAAAATTATAGCCTAAAGTATTAATGCAGTGTTTCGGTCTTCATTCCTGTTGAATATATTTATCGAGTGTTTGAAAGCCCATCTGACCAGGTTTGAGTGCAAACCTTAAACCATTGTAATAATAATAAAAAGGAATTGATAGTGACCTCCTGCACTATAGTGTCATGTTATATCCATGATCGGTAACGTGAACCACATCAGGGGCCGCATGGCACGGCCCTCTAATCTACAAAAGTGCCGCACATTACCCTTAATCTCATTACAGACGGGTGTTTCTTTGATTAAATGTATTGATTAAATGTATTGATTGAACTTTCTAACACATCAGCAAGCATTTTAAATAAATGTTACAAGCTATAACAAACAAATTGGACGATAAAGTAGGAAGGAACTGGGTGCCGCAAGTGAAGGCTCAGAAGGCGGCATGTGGTGCCTGTTGCACATCACTGTGTTACATACTGCCAATTACATTTGCAGATAACTCTTCTACCTTTGGTATGTTCTGCTCAACCTTCTGATTGTCGGTCTGAATTAGCTTACAGTCACAGCTAGGAAGAGCAGTAACTAGACTGACTTTGATAAAGTTTACCATTAAATTGTAGTTCGCATGTAAACATCAAAACATAAAATGACTCTGCAACCAGTTTAGACCCCAATTACTAAAATAAAATAGGTTATCGTAATAAGGCCATTGAAAGACTCCACCATCCATCATTGGAGATCAGCTGTATGGCAGCCTAGTCTTCTGCTGTACTCCCTCCACAACACATGCCACTGCGCTAAGAGTACAGTAGCAAACATATAGGCTATATAAATAAAACATATCCTGCTGATGGAAAGACACAGGAGCTATGGAGGAGTCATTAAAGGACATGCTTAAATGGAAAGCTACATTAGTTTTGGTCTGATGGTGCCATGAGCAAAATGCATAAATAATCAATTCTTAATTGATTTTTCCTGTTAATGAGACCAAGAAAAAATAAATATATATATATGTATTGAAAACCTAGGATAGAGCAGAGAACAGAGCCAAATAATAAAAAAAGTGTCAAGCAGCAGCAGTACGAGAAGCTCCAGGGAAAACTAATCATTACACAGATGCAGACGTAATAATAGGAGCTGGTAAAATGACCTCTGAGCAAGCTCAGGGAAATTTATTGTTAGGAAAAGAAATAGATTGTTGGCCGCTATCGTATAAACTAGTGTCCTAAACACTTCAAAATACAATATGACTAAATCCCACCACAAGGCAACACTATTTAAAAGGTTCCATATACAAAACTTGGCATCAAATAGTAATTGTAAAAATTGTGCAGATCTGCTACCGCACCCTATGAAGTAAGGAAGATGTAGCAATAAGTGGATCACAGAGAAGAAAATAATGTGTATGTCTGTAGAATTTTTGAACAATGCTGGATGGTTCATTTGGTTCTACCCATGCGAGTAATTTGTGATCCCCCCCTCTGCAGGGTCACACAGTTTGGTTTATTGCCATGGTGAGAGACGAACCACAGAGAAAATTGGCTAAATGGAAAAGTCCCTGTGGCTTCTGTGAGGGGTGCCCCTGGGAGTGCGCCTTTAAAAAGGAGCTATATGAACTACAAATGATCATTAGACGCTCAATACTTCCTGTCCCAATATGGAAATGAGCTCAGAACAGACCCTATGTTTTTTGTTGTTCTAAACCACCTCTTATCCAACATTGTGTTTCAAGACCTAGGGGTAAATGTATCAAGGTCCGATTTTCTCAGCGTTTTAATAGCAGGTGATAACCCACGGTTTTAGTCCTCAAGTCACCAGATGTATTAAACTGCGATTGTAACTCTGATCTAAAAATCACAGGTAATCTCTGGTGATCTGCTGCGATGTCAAACACTCCCATGTTTAGCCAACGCTCCTGTGTTGTCCTTATCTAGCTGCGCGATTACTAAACACATCACTGTTACACTGCCCGTCTATACAGTCGGAGGCTGTTAAAAGTGTAAAAACAAGTTTAAGAAGAAAAAAAAAGCCTGGGGTCCCCCCACCCGAGGCACTATTAACCCTACTGCTGCTGGTTACGTAAAAATCTGGGAAAAATTTGAGTGGGGTCCCCCTGATTTTCACATAACCAGCACTAGGCAAACCAGCCAGTGTGGGTGGCACTATAGCAGGGATACCCCTGTCATAATGACAACCAACCCCCAGCTGTTCAGCGGTGGGCTGGATCCCCTAGGGAATGGGGTTCACCGAAAAATAAACAAGCAGGCCCCCCCCAGCCTAGGAATACCAGCCCAGTGCTGAATGCACTAGGGCTCTTCCTACACACCTGGGCTGTGGGTGTAGGGTAATAACGGCCAAAAATGTATTTTGTTTTGTGGAACTACAAGTCCCAGCCATCCGGGCTGTCATAAACAGTGTGGGCATGCTGATGCTTGTATAACTACAAGCACCAGCATACCCATGGCAGCCAGGGCATGCTGGCACTTGGAGAACCACAAGTGCCAACATGCCCCGACACCCAGGGCTGGCTGGTTTTGTGGAACTTACAGTCTCAAAGGTTAAATAAACCACAACTCCCTGTTTTTAACTACAACATTTAAATAAAAATTATAAAATCTCAATAAATACAATACACACCCTCATCCATACCACATAAATTTATTCAAAATAAGAAAACCCCAAAATACTTTCGTCAGCAGTTTATAAGCCAAAAATGCTTAAAAACCATGTCCAAATAAATTTGCAATTCCAAAGTCCCTGCTTGTAAAGTCCATAAATAAGTTTGTATTCAAAAAGTCCATGTTTGTAAAAATCTTCATTCCTTTTTGCCAGGTGGGCCACCTTGTTGATTGCAGTCTTATCTTCAGCCCAGGAGGGGCCCCATATTTGAATTCCACACCGGAGCATGCTTGGTTAAAAAATAAAAAAAGATGAGACGCGCCGCTAAACAGCTTGTACAGTGTACACGCTCCGATACGCAATGAACTTCGTTCAGCCGAGAGGTCCATTTATAGTATAAGGCAGTTGTTCCCAAACTTTTGCAGTTCGCGGCACCCTTAGAGTCTCCATAATTTTTTCAAGGCACCCCTCCAAAATAATTACTGAGCAGTCCTGTTTTAGAAGTAGTTGGGTCAAAAAATTGTAATAAGTATTTAGGTCAGGACAAAAATACTTATTTAGTTGTATGCAAAAATGCCCCCTCTGCATCTAGACACTCTGCCCTCTCTCACGCTGCCCACTCACGATGTCCCCTCACGCTGCCCCCCTCCTCTGCCCCCTCTCACAGTCCCCCTCTTCTGCCCTCTGTCCCCCCTCCTCTGCCCTCCGTCACGCTGTCCTCCTCCTCTGCCCTCTGTCACGCTCCCTCTCACTCTGCCCCCTCTGCTGCGCGCCAGCCATAGAAAAAACAAACAACACAAAAACGTACCATTTCGCACGGCGCCGGTCACGCAGCTTGTCATTGAATTCAGTGACAAGCTGCGTGAGAAAAAAGGATGCTGGGTCCCGGCGCTGCGCGGATTGGTAAGTTTTTGTGTTGTTTGTATTTTCTATGGCTGGCCCGCGGCACCCCTGTGACAGCACCGCGGCACCCCTGGGAGCCGTGGCGCACACTTAGGGAACCGCCGGTATAAGGGAATTTCCCTATGACAGCGTGGGAAAATCACGCTGCTAGGATGCAGCGTGTTGTGTCTGGCTAGAGTTTGCTTAATCGCAGCTTCATACATTTGAGACTTGTATAGCTAGAGTGGCAAACAGTCGGGACTTTGATCTTTATCAATTGAGGAAATAGCGATTTTGACAGAAACATCTCTGGCGATGACATGAAAGCTCAGGTTCATACATTAGCGGGTTTCAAACCTCCCAAGAAAATCACTCGATTTTCAAAATCAGAGTTTGATACATTTACCCCCTATATTGGTCAATCTCTAATGAAAGCTTTACCCCCAAAATACCATAATGATGAGGGATCCTCACCAAATTTTAATGTAGAAACTGGGATTGTCATATTTTTTTTCCAGAGGGCAGAAGTCTACTCAATTATCTTACTCTACTGGACGTAGGGAAACTCCCACCTATAGAATGAGCTGCTTAGTTACATCCATCATTAGTTACATCCATCATACAGAGATAGTGTTTGCACACCATAAAACTGTGTTACACCACAAATAAACATGCACACCTGTATTTTCCCATTACATTGCTCTCTTATCTACAATATGTTACACACAGTATTGGAGAAGTTTTAGGAAGACAAGCTGTACTATGAACATATTCGGGAAGAAAAAGTGATCACCCACACGTTCCCCATTTTAAAATTATACATATACCATATCAAGAGAGATATAGGCACATCATTCTACTAAACTTACCATGTACAAAATAGGATATGCAGAGTCTATGAATAATTAATAAATGGTTTTGGCCCATTAACCTTATGAAATTGATCTCATTGATTCCAAATCACATAGGTTAACTTTTCAAACCAACATGACCTTCAGCCATTGATTGTTTTCTTTAACGGTATCACATTTGAGATGGAGATCCTATTACTATCATTAAGATCTACCACCTTTCAAACAAACTAATAGAGTATTCTGCAAGCAAAAGCTAGCAGCTTTTAAAAGACAGACAAGGATCAAGTAACTGTTTTTCTGTAGTTACAGCACAAGTCTTCCTCTGCTTGGTCCTCTGTTCGTTAATGTTCCTGTATTTTGAAACCAGAGGTTGATGCCAGCACTTTAAGAATGAAAATAATTAACAAGACGTACACTGTGAACAATTTAAAATTAGAAGGTCAGTGTTTAAATCATATGTTAACTTTAAGAGAGAAAAAAATATATATATATATAGCACAGCATGCTATCTGTATTGTATATCCATCACTAATAGTGGTCACATTAGCATGCAGAGCAGTATAATACTGCTTTGCATTGCAATAAATTTTGCCCGTTAGGTCCGCCTACCATTATGTGCTGCATTAGCCTCGCCTACCACTGACGTGACTAGGCATAACTGTGTGCTAACCCCACCTACTTTTGTGTTGGTACTGCCCACAATGGATTTGGTCCTGCCTACATGGCGCCACTTTCAGATTTCTTTCCAGGGCCACCTTAAGTTGCCAATCTGCCCCTGTCTACATAAGAAGCACTGTCCATAAAAGTGACAATAACCTCAAAAGTGTTCTGTGCTTAACTGTGCCAAGCACAGTGAAATGTACTATAAGCTAGACACTTAAGAACCTTGCTATCAGACAATGCCCCCAATATATTGCATTGCCAGAGGATTTTCACACCTCAGCATGATGAACGTTTCAGTTGCCGACTCCGGTAGCAGAAAGGTAATAAACACCCTAATCTCAGGAAGAGAAAGTCTCTATATAACTAGAATGTTTTTGTATCTGTATTCCTTAATATTTATAAAAACAAATACAATGAGAAAACATACAAATTGGGTAAGGCTGGGTACACACTACAGAAAGTGTCTTCCGATGCGATATAGCTATCAACGACTGAAAGTCACTGTCAGCATGCCAATTCATTTGCACATATTATACAAAGTAAATTTTCTCCTGGACAAACCATGTTACAATGCAAAGTGTGCAAATTAGTTTATTATTTTGCACATAAGTTAAATACTGGCTGTTTTTTCGTGTAGCACAAAAAATTCTTGATGGCTTTATTTTTACACTGAAATTTAAAGTTGATCTAGGACATGCCCTACCCCAACTTTAAATCTGCCATTACATTTTAAATTTACATCCTCCTCCAATGCAACATGGTTTTGCCAAGGTGCAAAGTTACTCTTTTTTTTGCTTTGCATTTCTTAATGAATCAGGCCTCAAGACTCTAAACTCTATGCAGATCTGCCTACAATGCTGGTCGGGGGTGCAAACACACGTATAAAGTTACATCAATTACCCCTAAAAAGCTATAGGGGTTGGGGGTCATATCTCTATTTACATTTTTATTGAGGGGTGAAGGTAGCTTAGCAAACTGTACTACTGAATACAATCTCACAGACCGTTTTAATGGCTTATCTTAACTCTTGACCCCTGGAGTAGATCAACAGTGTTCAAACTATGCACAGTATTGTATTTCATGTGGAGGCAATGGGCAATCTGAAATCCAACCAAAACTCCTAACTTCAGACTAACAAATAACCCAACTACCATCAACATACAAAGCTGAACAGTTGTATACATCTATTTTTGTAATATTGTTTTGCAGACACCCAATGGGAAATTATGTTACAGAAAACATACTGGACCCACTAAAGGTAGCCTCATAATATCTCTAGTAAGAGTTATTTAAGAAACAAATTTATACATATTTTTTTAAAACTTCTCACAAGTCTGTGGGAAGACCACAAACACCTTAATCATAATACACTAACACTCCCCTGACGCTGTATCCTGCTTACTCATTTCCTTTAGTATTTCAAGAGTAACTTGAAGGTCTACAGGAATAGCATATTGGCAACAAAAATGCCATCACAATCTTTAACTCCTTCATAATGAAAAAGGACAATGACCGATTACAGCAAAAGTCACATTGAATTTTGTTTTTAATTTATGTATTGGAAACATTACAATGTACTGGAGAAACCTATTGACAATCTGTGGGAATCTGATGGATCTTGAATAATATTGCAAAACATGTATTAAAAAAAACAAACAAAGCATGAAAAGATTAATATTTGCCAATATATAGGCAAAAACTGTCAAGATAAGCAAAGCTGGTAAACACTTACCCAAATACTCAGCTTAAAAGGAAGCGCATGCTATCAAAATAAGCAAGGTGAACGTGTTCAGGTTTTTCAAAAAGAAAATGCTTTAAAAAAGTTTGTTTTTACTAAATCGGAATATTTTGCATCAATACTAGGAATTCTTAAATAAATCCGTTTTGGAGTACAAGATGTAAAAAAATAAAGTACAGAGAATCCCATTAGGGGAAGGGGGGTTATTATCATGTTATTTTTTTATAACCTCTCTGTACACAGACACCAGAATCTACAGTGTGGAATTTACTTAATAGGGATTCCGGTTTTAAAACAGAAAAAGACCCAACAGAGTGCTCTCTGGACATTTAAGTTTAAAACTGAAAAGAAAAATGTGAAATCCGATTGCCAGACAGGATCGCGCCACAGCATTAGGAACCATCCACACTCTCCACTGGCACTGCAGCAAGTCCCCCGCTTATCATCAGTACTCGACTCTTGCATAGAAACTTAACAAGCTTTTACAATATAAGACCAGCATATCCACTTCCTGTTTCATCATCACCAGTAATCATGGCGACATCAGGGCTACACCAAACAGAACCGGCTCTCCCCTAGACCAGTGCAATAAACAGTGATCATAAAACACCTTGTATAGATATGTTACTCCAATAAATGGAGGAACTGTGGAAGCGGGGTATTGGAATATTGTTAAAGTGCCAGGGAGGAGTGTGAAAGATCGCCAAAGTGAAGGGTGGGGACCCAAACATATTAATACCAAGATGGCCCCTTTCTAGATGATTATTCCCTAAATCTACTTGAATGCACAATAGGACAAATTATATAGAGAATACAACAACCACACCAGCTACTTCAAGTATGTCAAGCAAGGTTTCATTTATCATGAAGCTGTAACAACCAATGCATAAAGCAGACTATGCAGGCACAACTCAAAAGCAATATTAATGCAAAAACCAGACTCAAGACAGTCATCAGAACAATAGATTCAGCAATTCTGTGGAAAATGAAAAATGACACATTGCAGCACAAGGGAAGATACGGATCTGCTTCCTTTTCCCTGAGGAGCTAGGCAATCTCACATCTATATTGTGTACACAGAGAACAAGTAACAGAAGGCGGCTGCCCTGGGAATCCCAGGAGAGGAAAGCATATCCCAATCTCCTGACTACCAATACTGAATGATATCCTTAAAGAAAGCTTAAACAACCTAAACAAAACCCTGCTTGTAAGGTCCATGAAATGCACAAGAGATGCAGAAAAGACTGAAAAAAGGTAAATATACCTATAATAATACAAAAGAATAAAGTGTGTATGACTGTTCATAAGTTTCAAGAAAAATTGTTGTGAATGCAGGGTTTTTTTTTCTGCCCTACATATAGAAATAGAATATAAATGGTCTTTTCTCCCCCCACCCCCTTAAATAACCCTTTGCGCATACCCCAAAAGCGTTTCTCTATCCTCTTTTGCCAAATGCTTCATTGAAGCATTTGGCAATATCACCATTATCCACAGTAATGCTAAAGGTGTAACGTTGACTACAAGATCTATCCATGCAAAGAATTAGAAAATGTGTCATTTTATAAAGACACAATGGAACATCGCGGCTAATTGAATCTGCCTCATATTGTTATAAGGTTGATCTAACACATGGTAAGTCGAATATGTACTTGCCCACTTTTTGGACCTTCCCTCCAGGAGATCCTAGAGGGGAGGTCTAAAGAGCAAGTACAGGATGACACTTCTGATTTTTTACCATTTAACTTGCATTATATGTAAATGTAACTTTTATAATTATTTAGCAGAAACAGTAGTATTTTACAAGATGATACATTTATTTCATTAAGTTTGTGTTCCAATTACAAACTATTCTTTTGAAAGGATTATAGTCAGATCATTTTAGTACTTTTAATACTTTTCACTAAATTGGGCTTTAAACGTTCACTTAGCAGTTTGGTTAACTCTGCTTTATGCGTCCAGGACGTGAAGTGTAGTGTGCTCACATGATGCACTTTTAAGGATATATGGCCAACATATTATCGATCACTTTGCAATGAAAGAATATTTATTAACCTCCAGTGCAGCTTTCAAATGGCTCATTGAAGACACTTAAACATAAACTAGGGCAATTAAAAATCCAGTTAAACTATCAGTATTTTTTCAGATTTTGGCAAGTAACCAAGCTCCAAGAGGAAACCCCCTTGAACAATGGGAGAGCAGACAAACTCCATGCAGATTGTACCCTAGTCAAAGTAGAACCTTGAAGCCCCGGAGCTACAAGGCAAACATGCCAACCATTGTGTCACTGTGCTGGCCGTGACCTGTAGGGAAGGTATCTGGCAAGCTAAAGACTACTTCCATGTGTAGGGATTGAAGCAGAGGAAGGGAAGACGTTTATGCGCTTTTGACATGACTAGAGACAATAACCTACGAACAATGACAGGTACAAATGCAGCTATAGATTCTACCAACTCTAGTAAGCAAATCATACAGCCAAGTTAGAAACGATCACCTCTGGAGGACATTAAAATACGAATAAGTATAGAAGAGTTAGATATTAGTTTAACCATACTGTTAGCATAAGTAAACCCGACATGGATACAAACAGCCTTGTTGCCTGTCTTTCTCATGAAAACAGTGACTTGTGTCTGAAAACATTCACAAAAACTTGAGAAGTTGATATGTAGCCATGTTGAGTTGCTAAGAAAATGCACAAGAGATAAATATAGATTTAACTTTCATCCGGGTGTTCCGGTTTCCACCCACCCATCCATGCTGATGGGTTATTTTTAGAAGGCAATTAACCTTAGTGTGGGTATGTATATCTGTGTGGTAGGGAATATAGATTGTAAGCTCCACAGGGGCAGGGACTGATGTAAACAATTAAATATCGTCTGTAAAGACTTGTGTAAATTATATAATATTCTGTTAATAAATTTAGCTTGAGGGATATTAAACCTCATGCAAGCGAGAACAGAGAGTTAAGCTATGCATACTACACAAGATAAATTAACCAGAGTGTGTTATCGTGTCAGCTCTTAAGTCTAGAAGCTTTCACTGTATTCAATCTATATTCACTTCCAATATCTTAAGAGTAAGCATTTTGTTTCTGATCATCTAAGAGTGTACATCATTTTTCAAAAGATTGTATTTGAGGGCATCTTGTTTGTTTCCAAGGATTATAAGTCCTTTCATGTCTCTATTATATGGGGAATAAAGTTTAATTTGAACATCCTCATTCACACAGTAAGAAACACTGACAGATAGAGATCTTGTTTTCATGCTGTATAGCTGAATATATGGGTGCGACGATATAACATGACACCAATTACAAAATATAGTCTAAATTTACTTTTGTTTTAGAAGTGGAACAATCGATTCCCTATAGAATACTACTGCTGTCACTCTGTGTTTTTAGGGGACATAGGAACAGTAGACAATTTTGTGATGCTTACTCAATATATATTGATCAAAACTGGAGCACATATTCAGTGCATTGTATTAGAGAGCAGATTGTGGCGAGTGCATAATATTCAGTAGAACAACGTAGCATGGTGTCTATTCAATACAGGTTAGTTTATACAGTGTTTAGCATCGGTCGCCTGTCTATGACATCAAACGTCAATCACTGTCATACGTTTCGTCTTAAGCTTCATCTTAGGGCAAGACATGCCCATCAAGTCTCATGCAATTTAAATAAAGTTACTATCATACAATCTGCTAAGCTACCCTTAACAGTGACATACTGCTTAAGTAATATGTCACTATAAATACCTCAATGCCATTCATGTATTACACGTCAAAGGCTCTTAACCCTTTTGGATCTTTTCCATGGAAAAAATGTTTGCTTCTGCAGTTAATCACTTTATTTTCTGAGCGCCACATTTCTAATAATGCCACTGTGACTAGATCACTAATAAATAACTTGTGGTGTGAATTTATTTTAAAGGAAATAGCGCATGGCGCATATTTATATAATTGCATATACACTTATTTTTTGAATTGTATATATTCTGAGATAGGAAATCGTTATTTCTGAGACCAGGGTACAAACTGTTTTTTCCTGTTTTCACCTTAGTAAAGGATATGCCTTATTTCTGATGCATATATCAGATACAATAGGCCTTTGTAGATGGAGGTCTTGTGTGTATTGAGATGCATTTTGTATGGAAGGGTCATTGTTTGGGATTGTAAGGTTGCTAGTAGAAACCTCCAATTAGGCATATGTGGAAGAGAGTCCGATAGCAGGAAGTGATAACGAAGTTTTGTGATGAAGTGTCATGCCTACTCTGGGCAAAGGCACAGCAGGGGGTCGTTACTGTGTGTCCTTTTGTCCAGAGTGAATTTCATAGATAAGCGCAAATTTTGTTAGCTTTGCAATGCATGTAAATCCATATTTGTGGAAATAGGGTATATCCTGATGCTAAAAATAGCCTGTGTCAAATGTATAAAAGGCACTAGCTTGTATTTGAAAACTGTTCTTCTGATTTTCATTTGACCTGATCACACTGCTATCTTCCACCAGTGTGTGAGAGCAAATAAACATCTTACTTCAAAGACCTGCTTGGAAACATCTTCAATATTGCTGTATTCCTGTGATCTACAGATAAGACCCTAAATCTAATCCATTCGCCGGCTGTCTGAGGTTTGGACCCAAACTTTTTCCAGTACCACCGCTCTGCCCGCTACCCAGCAGCCCCGGTCAGTGTGATAGGCCAGAGGGGGATCCATCCACAACAACCCTGATCTATAGTGAGAAGTCAGGGGTACCAGCCCAGGTACACCAGCAACAAGGTACGCTAGCAGCATCAACTACCCAGAAGAAAAACGGTTCTCGATTCCGGTATAGGAGTCCAGTGGTGGCAGCCTTTGTAAGCCCCTCCTACTGCGACAAGAGGGTGCATTTGGGATAACAAAAGGGAACGGTGGCAAAGTAAGCCCAGCCGGTTTCCAGCAATAACAGACAGGGTGGCATAGGCGGTCCATCCTGTCACAGCCACTATGTTCCAAGAGTCTTTGTTAAAAGAGTCTTGTGATCATTCAAACATTATTTGTGGCACAGACAGGTCAAGGAGTAACTGTCACTGAAGGTTTTACATGTTACAAAAGTTATTCATTTTCCAAGTGTATACATATTTGTCCTGATTCTGGGGATTTAATTGTATAATCATATGCTTTGCAGCTTCCACATTTATGGAAGCACTTAATGCTTTGTTTACTTATTGAAGGTTTTATGGCATAATGACTGTGCACTTATCTTTTATATTTATTGCCTTTTTCCAATTTAATGGACATTCTTGGGCTTAACCTCTGCACGATCTGGATCTGCCAGCAAGATGTACCAATTTTTCGGAAGGACATTTCAAATTTCCTCTCACTTTCCACAAAACCTTATAATCAATCTCATTGGTTATTCGGACCTGTAGTTAATTTAGTTTTTGAATATAAGTGATGTACCATCTTATTTACTGGCTAGTAGGCCTTCTTAATTTCCTGTTTTCTATAACCCCCATATAGAAGTGGCTGAACCAAGATCTAAGCTCAAAATCTCTTGATTAGAACAGTTACTTATTTAGCTCAGTAATCAACAGACTGACTGTAAAGCAAAGATAATTCCCTTTTGTAAAGCAGAACAAATCCGTTTCATCAACATAGTTTTGCAGAAACCGAGACTGAATGTATGAATCATTAACCAACTTCTTGGTTTCAAGTCTAAATGGCTCATACTCGTGAAAAAAATACATTTTGCACAAAAGTAGCCTAAGAGTGGGGACACATGACAGACTTTCTTACAATGCTGCTGCCTAGTAAAACACATGTAGAAAATGAAAGAAAGGAGAAAACTTACAAAACTGATGGGTTTTTTTTTTGCTCCCTGGAGTTGTGATTGCCATAAAGAGCCAAGAACCATATTTAACCTACAGTCTAAACTCTTCTGCCAGTGTGACCATAGATCAGTCCTATATTATGTCCATGTATGAGTTCCTATAGGAACTTGCAAATTTAAGTGTCCATAAAACAGTAATTATCTTTTATTAAATGTAAAGCAGTGTGTACATTGTTAGTGCTTTATAAGTACTGGATTACAGCATTAATTTCACAACTTATGCAATAAAGGATGATCCATGAGGAACAGCAAGGGAAAAATAGCAACTATTAAAAAAAAAAAAAAAAGGATAAATAACCTGTTCTATAATTGTAAATGTCATTAAACATTTATTGTCAGGTGAGCTTCTTAATCACATACCTTTTTTAACGGAGACCACACTTTTGGTGTCCACTTCCAACTTTTGAGTTAAAATTTTAGGGTCAATCGTAGTTGAGGCAAAGATATCGGAGGATAAAAATGTCCAATCCTGATGGGGAAAAAGATAAAATATTAGGGTTTAACATATTGCTAAGAAAAGATGAAATCTGGGAACAATGACACTATATTAAATGCCCCTACAAAAAATTATAGGAGTAGCATTGCTGAAAAAAAAAAAAAAAAATTTAAATAAAATACATTTTATTTCTTAACAAATAAATTGTGTTTATACAAAAGCCATTGGTCATGAACACTGATAAAGTATCATGTAACACAAACAGACACTAACAACTATCAACAGCAGAATGATCGTAGTGAAAGTATATTGATATGCCTTCCAACTGACACACATTTGGTGGTGGGGTATAATCTATAATGTTTAACAAAATCCCCAGGTCACGTCTTACTTCCACACGGTCTTTTCAATCGATCATGTAAATCATGGACTTCCCAAGGTCTACATATCCAAGACAAAAAATTTCTACCGTCCTCCTAGAGTGGCAACTTCCCTCCAAACCTCCCTCCCACCACAAAGAATATGCCCTTTACTTAGCCAAGCTTCCTCCTATATGGCATTCTGCTCACTCATCAGTCACTGCGTCAATCTGTCCTTAATACTGCTGCAACACTGATCTTCCTCTCTTGCCACTCCACATCCTTCACACCACTCTGCAAAACCCACCACCCCTTCATACATCTCAAACCTTATCTGGGCATAGTCTCGCTCTTATATCCATCTTTTACCTGTGCCTCCCCATCTCTCGGATATCCACTCTCACCTACAACATGCTTTAGCATGCACCTACCCACCTATGGAATTCCATACCACACCAGACCAGACCTATGGAATTCCATACCACACCAGACCAGACCTATGGAATTCCATACCACACCAGACCAGACCTATGGAATTCCATACCACACCAGACCTATGGAATTCCATACCACACCAGACCACTTCCCCCTCTGCAGTAAAATCATTAAACCCTCTATGAAAAACCACCTCACTGCTAGATTATATGCTATTGTAACCTATAACTCTCACACTGGTACACACTCATCTCCATTCTGAGCCACTCAATCCTCTTGTCTCAAGCTCTACCCTCTTTCCACTAGGCGATTTGTTCTGCAACTTTGTCAGGGTTACGTTTTGGTCCACAGGTTCACTATATGGACAAAAGTGTTTAGACACACCTGGCAATTATTGAATTGAGGTGTTTCAATCAGACCCATTGCCAGAGGTGTATAAAATCAAGCACCTAGTCATGCAGTCTCTATTTGCAAACATTTGTGATACAAAATGGGTTATTCTGAAGAGCACAGTGACTTCAAGAGTGGTACTGTGATAGGATGCCACCTTTGCAATAAGATGTTTCGTGAAATTTCATCCCTACTAAATATTCCACGATCAACTGGTCAAGTGATACTATTAGAAAGTGGAAGCATTTAGGAATGACAGCAACTCAGCCACGAAGCGGAAGACCACGTAAAATCACCGATAAGGGTCAACGACTGCTAAGGTGCATGGTGCGTAAAAGTCACCAATACCCTGCTGATTCCATAGCTTAAACGTTCCGAACGTTCACTGGCATTAATGCAAGCACAAAAACTGTGCAGCGGGAGCTTAATGGAATGGGTTTCCATGGCCGAGCAGCTGCATGCAAGCCTCACATCACCAAGACCAATGCAAAGCGTCGGCTGGAGTGGTATAAAGCACACAGACAGTGGACTGTGGAGCAGTGGAAACATGTTCTCTGGAGTGACCAATCACGCTTCCCTGTTTGGCAGTCAGATGGGCGAGTCTGGGATTGGCAGATGCCGGGAGAACATTACCTGCCTGACTGCAGTATGCCAATTGTGAAGTTTGGTGGAGGAGGGATAACGGTAAGGGGCTGTTTTTCAGTGTCTGGGCTAGGCCCCTTATCTCTGGTGAAGGGCAATCTTAAAGCGTCAGTATACCAAGTCACTTTGGACAATGCTATGCTTCCAACTTTGTGGCAACAGTTTGGGGAAGGCTGTTTTCTATTCCAACATGACTGTGCCCCAGTGCACAAAGCAAGGACTACAAAGACATGGTTTGATGAGTTTGGTGTGGAAGAACTTGACCGGCCCACACAGACCCCTGTCCTCACCCCATTGAACACCTTTGGAGTGAACTGGAATGGAGATTGCGAGCCAGGCTTTTTCATCCAACATGACTTGAAGTTGGCTGAAGTTAGTTGATCCTACATTTTCTGATGGACAGGCTCTAGTCACAGAAACTTACATTCAATAGAGATTTTACCGCACTCAAGACATTTAATTAAACATGCAAGAAAATGTACCGAGTAGCAAAATTAGATATGAATATAACAATAATAATATTTGCCTTAGAGAAATATATAGTTGTAGGCAATAGCACTTTATATTATTAGGCACACCTGTACGCTTGCTAGTTATTGCACATATATAATCAGCTAATAATGTGGCAGCAACTCAATGCATAAATAAATGTATGCAGAGTCTTCAAGACTTTCAGTTGCTGAGATCAAACACCAGAATCAGCATGAAATGTGATCTAAGCGACTTTGACCCATTGAATGATTGTTGGTGTAGGATGGGGTAGTTTAAGTGTCTCAGAAACGGATTTCCTGGGATTTTCATGCAAAAGAGTCTCTACAGTTTACAGAGAATAGCGCCCAAAACAAAAAAAAACATCCAGTGAGCAGCAGTATGTAGGCAAACATGCCTCGTTAAACAGAAAGGATAGAGTAGAACGGCCATACTGGCTTAAGCAGACAGGAAGCCAACAGTAACTCAAATACCCATGCGTCACATAATGAGTAAGCAGAAGAGCACTGACTACAGGAGCAGAGGACCAAACCAGGTACCAATCCTATTAGTTAAGAACAGAAAACTGAGGCTGCACTTTGCACAGGCTGACCAAAACTGGACAGTTGAAGAATGGAAAAACATTGCCTGGTCAGACAAATCTCAATTTTTGCTGCAACATGTAGATGGTAGGGTCAGAATTTTGCGTTAACAACATGAATCCATGGATCAACCCTAATTTGTGTCAATGGTGCCACAGAACATCTGGGTATTGCTGCTGTCCATGTGCATCCCGTTATAGCCACAATCTACCCGTCGTCTAATGCCCTACTTCCATCAAGATAATGCACCATGTCAGAAAGCTCACTTCCTCTCAAGCGGATTCCATGAACATGACAATGACTTCAATGTACTACAATGGCCTCCACAGTCGCCATGTCTCAATCTAATAGAGCACCTTTGAGATGTGGCGAAATAGGAGATTCACCGAATGAATGTGCAGCAGACATATCTACAGCAACTGCATGATGCCATCATGTCAACATGGACCAGAATCTCTAAGTAATGTTTCCAGAACCTTGTAGAATCCATGCCATGAAGAATTCAGACTATATATAGTGCTCGAAGCAGGCCTGTAAACCGCAGTATGCCATACCACCACTTCTCCCACTGCTGTGACTGATTTGGTATGTCTGGTCTGTGTGCAGAGTTCGTGTATCCCACCCTCCTGACATTGTCTCCCTCTCCTCTCTGTATAATCATGCACTGGTTCCTGCTTCCGTGAGCTGCTGTGACTCCTCCTCCCCCTGGACAAGTGCTGTTGATGTACCCGACATCTGTCACCAGCTCATTTTACTCCTGCCAGGGATTACCGATGTGGGGGTAGGGGGTTGGTAACTATGGGTCCTTTCACCACTCAACAGCCTTATGAACATGTGCAGCAGGTATTTTTGCAATTTTAATATTCATTTTAACAATCTGTCATTTCACATTTGCTGACTGCCCTGAGCTGAAGGCAGTAAAATAAGAATTCAATGCTGGTTACTTTTAGAAAATATACTAGTTATATATACACTAAATATATATGTGAACAGTTTCCACTTGTCTGCTTGGTTATAATTGAGGTGGTGCTGTGTGTTTGGTACTCCTGGCACCCTGTGACTTGTGCACTGCAGGTAATCAGGATGTCCTTTGATATCCTTGTACCTCATCCAGCTGCCAGCTCTGTGCTGCTGCTTGCAGAGTCCTAGAAGTTGCTGATTAGTTACTTTTGACACTTGTTTTGAGTCGGATAAGAGTATGCTGCATGGCACATTTCTATGGTGTACTGTAAACAGTGCAGGCGTTGCTAAAATGATCAGTTTACAACACTACCAACTTTACTGTGGCTGATGGGTTTTCTTAGAACTAGCTTCAAGAAGCCAGTATATAAATTTCAACATGCCTCTTCCCCACCTCACCTCCGTAACCCCTGCCTAGCTGTCTCCTTTTTTATCCTTTCCATCTTATCTTACCTCCACCAATACTACTTCTCTACCCTTCACACTGTCTCAACCTCTTCTCCCTCCTATCCTACCATACCATCCTTGTTCCCCTTCCTCCACAGCACACTTCTTTTAAGGATCATATAAAAATTATTACACTTAAAAAAGAAAAAAAAAATCATTAAGACTTATGTTTAAAACTTGTGTTATTACATGTTAAAACCCATATAGGAAAGGGTAATGAGTAGAGAGAAAAAAAAAAACAATGGCAACTGATGGATGTTCATTGATGAAAAAGTGCATAATATTGGAAAAAAAATAAAAAACACACACACCACTAAACAAAACAAAATGATGGCTATAAAATAAATATATGCCTTAACATCCTAAAAATTGAACTATATCCTTATCTCCACCCATTGGCTCTAGGGCAGGGGTAGGCAACCTGCGGCTCTCCAGGTGTTGTGGAACTACAAATCCCAGCATGCCATCCCACCTATCTACTGGTTATCTACTGGCAAAGCATGCTGGAACTTGTAGTTTCACAAACACCTGGAGAGCCGCAGGTTGCCTACCCCTGCTCTAGGGTATGCAGTTTGTATATCCATAAGTATACTTATCTTGATATAAATCATCATCAACATTTATTTATATAGCGCTAGCAAATTCCATAGTGTTTTACAATTGGGAACAAACATTAATAAATCAATACGGAGTAATACAGACAGAGTGGTAAGAGGGCCCTACTCGCAAGTTTACAATCTATGTGACAATGTCAGTTTGATACACAAGGGAACGTGCTACACCATATTGATTATTAGTCCAGCTGGAATGCAAAGGGAAAAAGTATTGAGTGGGCCATATGATCAGTCACACAGCAATGTTGGTCAGAGGGTTGTTATCTTGTGTTACCTGTGTAGAGGGTGGTAATAAGGTAACCTAGGGAAATGAAGATGGTGGTTGAGGAATATTATAAGCTTGTCTGAAGAGGTGAGTTTTCAGACAACGCATGAAGGTTTGAAGACTAGAGGAGAGTCTTATTGTGCGAGGGAGGGAAATCCACAAATTGGGTGCAGACCGAAAAAAATCCTGTAACCGGGAATGGGAGGATGTGATGAGAGTGGAAGAGAGACGCAGATCTTGTGCAGAACAGAGGTATCGAGTTGGGAGATATTTTGAGACAAGTGAGGAGATGTATGTCGGTGCAATTTTGTTGACGGCCTTGTATCTTAGTAGAAAAATTTTGTATTGGATTTGTTGAAGAACAGGTAACCAATGTAGAGACTGACAGAGTGGCTCAGCAGAGGAAGAAAGGTGTGCAAGGAAAGTCAATCTAGCCACTGCGTGCAGAATAGATTGTAGGGGTTTGAGTCTGATTTTGGAAATACCAGTAAGGAGGGAATTGCAATAGTCGATATGGGAGATGATGAGTGCATGAATTAAAGTTTTTGCAGTGTCTTGTGCGAGATATGTGCGTATTCCGTAAATGTTTTTTTTAGATGTATGCAACATGAATTAGATAGAGTCGATGTGGGGAACAATGGATCATTGCGAGTCAAGGATTACACCTAGGCAGTGAGCTTGTGGGGTGGGATTTATGGTCATGTTATAAACAGAAATAGAAATGTCAAGCAGGAAGCTTCTGTTTTTGGTTTGGAATATTATTAATTCTGTTTTTGGGTCATTCCACATCAAATCAACACATGGTTTCAAACTGACCGTTTCAGATTGTAATGAAATTTGGAATAATGAGTGATTTCATGGGTGTAAAAAAAAAACCAAAAAAAAAAAACACCCAAATCTTAGGCTGATATGTACACTGGTTTTGAAGAGGGTTTTATCAGCCACATGAGGCTGTTAATTGATCTGTGCGTGCGCTTGGCTGTGTCTAATTCTGGAGCGTGGCACTGTCAGGCCGATCGTCCCGGCCATTGACACGGTGACGGACGGGACCCAAAAACCATAAGTGACGTCTCGGCTGTTGCCATGACAGCTGGGACACGACTAGGAGAGACGAGCCGCAGGACGCCACGGCTCGCAAGACTAACCACACCCCCCCGTCCAGGGCTCCCTCACCTTCCCCTCCTGTATCTTTCTGTTAATAAAACTATCCTTACTTATGTCCCTCAAGTCCGATGCCTTGGAATCATCCTCGACTCCTTCCTGTCCTTCAAACTTTACATTCTGTCCCTCTCAAAATACACCTCCGGAATATATCCAAGATACGGCCCTTTTTTTGGTGGCTTTCACAGTGACACTCTTATTCGCTCACTTGTAATTTCTCACCTTGATTACTGTAACCACCTTTTCTCTGGTCTACCGAACTCTCACTTTGACCTTCTTAAGTCTATCCTTAATGCTGCTGCTCACCTTATTTTTCTCTCCTGATGCTCTCTCTCTCTCTGTCAGCTGTGGAACGATCACCCATGCCCTATCAGGTTAGCCTCTACTCTCAAAGTGGAGGGTGGCAGAAGCCAGATTGGGGGTTCAAGGAGGGAGCTTTCCAAGAGGTGCCTGGTGGGACGGTTGCAGACAACCCACTCAAGTAGTTTAGAGACATAATGGAGAAGTGAGATGGGGCAGGAGTTCGTGAGAGAGGTAGGATCAAGATTGGGTTTCTTAAAAATGAGGAGATAAGGGCATGTTTAAAGGAAGAAGGGACAATGCCAGTGGAGAGTGACAGATTGAAGGTGTGCGCAAGGTAGGAGCAGGCAATGGGGGAGAGAGAGCGAAGGAGTTGAGAAGGTATGGGAACCAGGTGGCAGGTAGACAGAGAGGAAAGAATGAGGGAGTGGACTTCACCCGAAGTAGGGCGGAATGAGCACCAGAGTTGGTTGTCGGAGTAAGGTGGAACGATTAGGGTGGCAGGAGGGTGTGGCAAAAAGGTGATGATGAGTCTGATCACCTCCTTTTTCTCCTTCAAAATCGAGGCTAAAGTCAGTGGCAGAGAGGGAGAGGAGAAAGTTGAATGTGGCAAAGAGGCGGTAGGGAAACACCTACTAATAATTATTCCGAGCTATAAACATAGAGCTATAGACATTTAGTGGCATACAATACTACACTCAATATACACCACATCAGAGCTATAGACAAAAAGCAAAAAAAAGAGCTATAACATTTTAAAACTGCAAGAAAAAAAAAAAAAGCTATAATCACCTGATGCAATCACCAGCACTCAAGTATATTGTCTGTACCGCTACTATTGCATATTTCCACCCCCATCTTTCTCCCCCTCCCACATCCCTCTTATCTCCTATAGATTGTAAGCTTGCGAGCAGGGTTCTCTTACTTCTCTGTCTGTATGTATTACCCAGTATTGTTTTATTAATGTTTGTTCCCAGTTGTAACGCGCTACGGAATTTGCTGGCGCTATATAAATAGATGATGATGATGATCTCCACTAACAGGCACCTAAAGTTGCGCCATGGCAGAACCAACAAAACACAAGACTACATCCACGGGAATCTGAACACCAGTAAGGCAGCAATTACTACCAAAACACACAAGACAAGCGCAGACGTCCAAGGTAAACCCCCTAAAAAGGGTCCCTACAACCTCCATACATTTTCCTCTAATGCCTTACTGTTTTCTTCCAGCTTGGCTTTTACACGTAAAAGTACACTTTTTGAGTCATAAAGAACAAGGTCTTGCTTGGTCACGACTGATCTACGAAGAAGATGCCTCAGTGACAGTTGCAGAACTAGCACTCAAAAAGAAAGATGAAGGCCCGATTCTTTCCTTGTCACTGTATGTGTAGAATGGCATGTTGGCAATTTTATTTTTTTCAGCAGTTAACTTTGCCTGGAGTACAGTTCTTTTTTTCTTTACCAAAGTAAAAGGTTTTTTTTTATATTTTTGTTTCCCTGACTTAAAAACACTTTGCACTTTAACATAGCCTTTAGCAGATGACGCAGAGGGATTACCATCATCATGACTGGTGCCAGCAGCTGCTTGGTGCTCCTGATCTTCTGTGTACTGCTGTGATCCATTTTGATGACACAGTACAATGTCACTGGAAACTTAAGAACACTGCCAGCCCTATTAATTCTATTTTAGCACTGAGAATGAGCAATGGAGCGAGCAATGTGTGCTATAACTCAGTAGAATGTCACTGAAGACTTTTAAGATAACTGCCACCCCTCCTCTTTCTGTTTCAGATAGGACACTGCCCAATTGAACTAGAGACTGCCAAGAACCCTGCTACTCCTCCTATGACTCTCTGTGAAACGGTGCAGGATCTCCATGGAGGGTGGCA
The DNA here is from genome assembly GCF_038048845.1 of Mixophyes fleayi. Classification (NCBI taxonomy): domain Eukaryota; kingdom Metazoa; phylum Chordata; class Amphibia; order Anura; family Limnodynastidae; genus Mixophyes; species Mixophyes fleayi. Next base: position 106,731,008 of record NC_134408.1, on the reverse strand, counting down.
TTTATAGAATCCAAAACTCACGAGATCCAACGACACAACAATGATGTTTTGCCTCGTTTTCAAATGCGAGGGCGCGCCAAAGTACAGAGCCAGATCTCCGATGTTCAGATGGGCCCGGTTTTCCAGAAACCGGGCCCAAGCATCTATACTTAAATGCCATCAACCTCCCCACTTGCCATGAGATCTATCCAAATTCTCCGTACATGCCATCCTACCTTCCTATATACATGTCAAACAAGCCCCCCTCCCACATGCCTACAGACCTCCTCACATGCCATCAGATCTCCTTACATGCCCACCAACCTCTACACTACACTCTCACCTCCTCCTTCCCTGATTGGATTGTCTATGACACTGTGGCCTCTTCGCATTGTTCAGAGGAGGGCACAAGTATGGAGCATGTCCAGCCCCACCCAGTGGAACCTATGTTATGAGCAGCATACCACCGGAAGGGATTTGTGTATGGGTGGAATGTAGCCAGAGTCATATAGTGTAGCAGGACTGAAGGGAGGATAAGCAGCTGAATGTTTTCCAATCTAGCCCTGTCTGCACCTAGACAACTATAATTTGTTGATGCTCCCAGTCTGGAGTAACATTTCAAAGCTCAAAGAGCCACATGTGCCTCTAGAGCCACAGTTTGGCCACTGCTGATATAGAGCATCAAGATTGTGCCTACAAATATACTTACAGAACAGAAAATACATTTGTTTAGCAACTTGAAACGGAGACAGTAACAAAAAAAAAACGTTAAAAGAATTCAGATTAGGGTGAGGCAAAAGTACATTTTATATAAATATCCCAAGATTGTCCTTCCGTAGAAACAAAAATTACAAGCAATTTAAATTTTAATTTCTGTCAGGCCAAAAGTGCTCTTACCTTCCCTGCCACCGGCTCGCTCCATGGAAAAGATCCCAACAGATCCGGTGCACTTGGCGTACTGCTCTCCGGGCCACTCTGTACATTTTCCCCCGGAGAACTGACTCGTACAGCTGCATGATGCAGTTTCTGCCGACCACGTTTTATTTTACCCACCATATTTTCAGAAATACGGAAGTGAGAGCCGCGTCTCCACGGCAACGTCCATACCAAAAATACTTCCCCCTTCGGCAACAGTAAAATCGTTCCGGTGGTGATTGGTACCGGAAAATAAATTACATTATATCTTATTCTGCAAATGCTACAAAACACACTAGGCTGCAACCAGGAGCCACTAAAAGTGCTTGTACTGTATGTGCAAGTTTAAAGTGTAACTCTGATTAACCAGTTGCTGGGGAGGCGAGGGCGGCGGTGCACAGCTACATGTAGTCCCTACATAGCACCATCCACACACCAGCCAGTGAGATCCTTATACATTATCCATCGTGACCCAGAGTGGCTCCTGACGAGCCTCCCTCCTCAGCCAATGAGAAGTGTTCTGGATGACAGGACAGCCTGAGCTGACACAGGAAGAGATGAATCGTAGGAGCAGGCAAGGAGGGGTCAGAAGGCTAAGAGAAGAATTAAAGGGGTACTAAATGGGGCAACAGAGAGGGTAAAAGTGAGGGTCCTAGAGAAGAACAGAGAATTAAAGCACATAGAGAATAAGATGAGAGCAGCGTAAGAGTTCCAAGGAGCTGACAGAAAGATCAACCAGAGGCAGAAAGAGTAATGAAAAGTTTTATAGGGCAGTTTATGAGAGAGTTGTAGGTAGTGATATATTACTAAGAGAAATGTGACAAAGAAAGAGAACCCAAATAAGATAAATATTTTTTCGAGGAAATCAAACAATTTTCTTATAAAGAATTTAGGGCCAGTTTTTCAGTGCCATAAAAAGTTTATTGCAGCAATAGGGATTTTCTTCTTTTGCTTTGCTCTATTTATCCCCCCTCCCCTCCAGCCCCATTATCAGAAGGAACCAGACCCCATGCCTTTGCATGGAATATTTTATTATTTCAGCAGTGCATCAGTAATTTCACTGCTGCGTTGTTTGATTATCGCCGGTGTTGACATAACTTTTAAAATAAAATTTAAAAATTATCCTCCCTTCAGTCCTGCTACACTATATGACTCTGGCTACATTCCACCCATACACAAATCCCTTCCGGTGGTATGCTGCTCATAACATAGGTTCCACTGGGTGGGGCTGGACATGCTCCATACTGTACTAGATAAGCCCATGGGTGAACATAGACACGTAGCCTTTGGTTGAGCAGAACACAAACCCCTTTGATGGATTTTGCTTGCAGATTCTCCCTGGAATTATTTTTCAAAGTTGCCAAGTATGGTATAGTTCTGTGGTCCAGCTGAAATGAATATATGTACTCATGAGCCAACTTCTCATTTACAGACTGGTCCTCCATTATTTTTGCTATTTACTTAAACTCAATTAGGGGTCTGTCTATGACTCCTAATTGTGATAATTGCTTGTTATCTTTTTAAAGATCTACTTCTGAAGGCCAATTCTTAGAATTAGTGATGTTTTTAGTCAATGCAGTAATGGGTTTAACTAAAGAAAACAAATTCTAAATGGGTCATCTATGATAATTGTCGAAACCATAAGGCATCTGGAAGGATTTTGAGTACTATAGCTTAAAGTTTTCCTGGATTTATGTATAACCCTGAGCTGATGATTGCATATCCAACAATGGTAGTTTCAGAAATATTTTTTTTCCAGTGTAGCATACAAAAAAAAATTTCTGAGCCTGGCCAACACCAAATCAATGTGTCTACAGTATTCCTCCAAGAAAGAAGAGGGTATTAACATGTTTTCAAGGTGAATGACTACAAAATATCTAATACATTATCTACAAATGGCATTAACAAAATCATGATATATGGCTACAGACACCAAATGGCGTGACTAAATATTCATAATGCCCATCTCTAATATTAAAAGCTATTTTTCTCTCATGCATTTGTCTGATCCATAAAAAATATATTCCTTTCACATCTAACTTGGACAAGATTTTAGTTTCCTGTATTTGATTGAATAGGTCAGTTACAAGGGGTAAGGACAATTTATCATTGGCAATAATTTTATTTAGACCTTAATAATCAATATATTAGTAAAGACTTCCATATTTTTTAGCAATAAATAAAATCCTGCTCTGCTATGTTGTCGGACAACAGATCCATAGGACAATCATAGCTACCCACCTGAATGCCCCAAATGGGTTTGGATCCAGTGAGGAAATCACCATTGAAGCTGAAGACCTCAAGGGTGGCACTTATGAAATCCTAGGAGATTCTGTCAAATGCTTTTTCAGCATCTAAGGAGAGTATAATAGGGGATCGCCTGGAGTTTGCGATATTGATAACACCACCTGGCGTTAGACCTCGCCTGGCATCTAGGATCATAATGAATCATGGAGGGGAGGAATGTATTTAGACGATTTTGGCAGGATTTTAGTGTATATTTTCAGGTTGAGATTAAGGAGGGAGATGGGCCAATAGCTTGCACAATGAAGCGGGTCCTTATCTTCTTTAGGGATCACTACTATTTTGGCTTCCGGTATTTCAAGTGTGAGGGGGTCTCCTTGGAGGACATTATTAAAAAGAGAGTGCAGGTGGAGAACAAGCAAACCTGAAACTTTCTTATAATACGTGGCCAAAAAACCCGTCGGGGCCAGGTGATTTGCCATTTTTTTACTCTTTAATGGTTTGCTGGATTTTTTTTCTATCAAAATCTCTTCATTGAGATGTGCAAGAGCGCGTCGGGGCAATTTAGGGAGTCTGGATTTAGCAAGAAAGTCAGAATTAAGGGTGGAATTGGTTTGATGCATTGGGGAAGTGGAGGAGGCCAATAGATTGTAGATAGTGGTGTAATAGTCTTAAAATGCAGCACTCATAGTTGTAGGATCGTGAATCAAGCGATTATGTGAGTCACGAATCAATAATATTCCCGAATGGAGGCGTGACACAAGGATTTTATCCGTCTTGTCCCCTTTCTCATAAAAGGTTTGCAAGAGCCATTTGAAATGTTTGGCTACTTGTTTAGAGAGAAGGAGATCAAGTTGGACTTTAGTCTCGCGGAGGGCAGTCAAAGTAGCGGGATCAGGGGCCGCTTTCTGCTGTTTGGAGATTGATGGATACTTCATTCGTCTTAGTAAGAGATTTTTTTTTTAATTTTTGAGGCCATCCTGAGCAATTGTTGGAACGTGGGTTCCCCAAGGTTGTAGCCGATCCTTCGTCAGTGCAAGGTGGTGTGGCGGGAAAGGTAGGAAAATGTCCTGGGTGATCCTGACAGGATTCCAGTAGACTTAATCTTGGGATTTTGTGTCCCATTTGTGGTGGCGCCGAAACCACGGCCAGATGTGAGGTGGTAGCCGTCCGTCAGGCCGGTATGGGGTATTGGAGGCTCTGAGTATCCGGGAAGCAGGTTCGCCCTCAGGGAATCTTCGCCGCACCTGACAGGCATTGAGACCCGCAGAGGGAGGCTGGTGCACTGCAGGTGCGTCCCTCTCGTTGTCCAAGTCATAGGAGCAGGCCCAGCGATATGGGGTGATCGGAGAGCCAAAGCAGTGTAGCACCCAACAGGTAAGTGAGTATGCAGCAGTGAGGCCTGGTTTTGGGTGGCAGGAAGAGGAAAATGTCCAGGTTTGAGACGGAAAGTGTGGTTAGCAGGAGCTCATCTAACGTGCTGCTTCTCAGTTCGGCTGCCAAGCCACTCTTCTGGTTTGTTTGTTTTATATTGTTTTATATGACGAATATGTCTTTTTTTATTTCTTTTTTTATATATGTGTAATTTTATAGTAAATGATGTGTGCTATTTTTTCTCCTGTGATTAATGCAGTTCTGCAATAAAAAAAAGTTTTTATTTTTTGAAAACTATGTAGTACCTTTCATTCTAATTTGTTAAGAAAACTTAAATATTCTAGAACTAGCTTTTAAAAGCTTTATGTTGGTGTGAATAAAATGAACATTTGCTTTTTCATTTCTGATTGTGCAGCGCTGCAGATTCTGTGGCGTCTTAGAAATAAACGAAGGTGGTGATGATGATGTCCATGATATGTTTATTTTGCTACTGATATTATCAATATATAATATTCTCCAAGCCAGTTTCCATACTATTTTGGTTAATATGATCTATCAGTTTCTGATTACATTACATTATTGCTTTCTCCATAGAATGATTCTAATATTGATAAACTCTGAAATTATCCTTATCCAGAACTTTTAGAATTTCTATAATTATTTATATAGCGCCAGCATTTTCCGTAGTGCTTTACAATTGGGAACAAACAGTAATAAAACAATACTGGGTAATACATACATACATACATAGAGGTAAAAGTGCCCTGCTTGCAAGCTTACAATCTATGGGACAATGGTTTGATACACAAGGGTAAGTGCTACATCATATTGAATATTAGTCCAGCTAGAATGCAAAGGTTACATTTAGTTTGGCTAAATGCTCAGTCACACAACTATGTTGGTCAGAGGGTTGTTGTCTTGTGTTAGCTGTGTAGAGAGTGGTAATAGGGTAACCTAGGGAGATTAAGAGGGTGGTAGAGGAATACTATAAGCTTGTCTGAAGTGGATTTTCAGAGAATGCTTGAAGGTTTGAAGACTAGAGGATGTCTTGTGGTGCGAAGGAGTGAATTCCATAAAGTGGGTGCAGCCTGAAAAAGTCCTGTAACCAAGAATGGGAGGAAGTGATGAGAGTAGAAGAGAGACGCAGATCTTGTGCAGAACGGAGGTGTCAAGTTGGGAAATATTTTGAGACAAGGGAGGAGATGTATGTTGATGTAATTTTGTTGAAACCTTCTATGTCAGTAGTAGAATTTTATATTTGATTAGTTGAAAAACAGGCAACCAATGTAGAGACTGACAGAGTGGCTCAGCAGATGTAAAACGATTGGTAAGGAAAATCAATCTAGTCACTGCGTGCAAAATAGATTGTAGGGGCTTGACTCTGATTTTGGGAAGACCGGTAAGAAGGGAATTACAATAGTCGATGCGGGAGATGATGAGTGCATGAATTAAAGTTCTTGCAGTGTCTTGTATGAGATATGTACATATTCTGGAAATGTTTTTTTAGATGCAAGCAGCATGATGTAAATATAGAGTTCATGTGGGGAACAAGGATAGTTGCTATATCCATATGTTAATATAAGTTAAATAACTTTGAATATTGTGTCTTAATAAATGGGGGGCTTTTTATAGATAAAACCAATGTGCATATTGACTATCTGACAAGAAGGAAAATTAATTAGAAACAAATATACTAAAGAAACTATCATCTTTTAAAAGGTCTATTATCGAAAGATAAAGCCAAGAATGATTTCCAATAGACACAAATTCAATACCAAAAGCCTTAGCAAACTTCAATTTACTGCAGAACTATAGTCTAGGGACTCTAAGATAAATAATGAAGAAGTTAAATGGTATATATTTGCTCTGTCAAAATTTGGAGAAGGTATCTGATCATCTAGTTGGATTTCTCTGGACCCATTTAGAGAATGGTGTTTCCTGCTTTCTTAAGTCAGACTCAAACTAGATGACTTTTGTCATCACACTAAAGGCATTGGTCTAAGTTTAGATAACATGATAACTTTGCCTGTGTGAATAATCTGGTAGACCCAATTTAGCATGGGCTCTTCAGCCAATACTATGGTTTATATTGGAAGAGAGTCATAGGTGGAATAAGTGAAAGTACTAAATCCTCATTCCAGCCTACTCTCTCAGGGCCTGAATTATTAAGGCACGCATTCTGAGCGCAACCCATACTCAGTATTAAATTTAGATTTAGGCTTTGCGTGTGCCGAAATCCAGCAAGGGTCTGGCGGCATTAGAGCCGCCCAACCCGCTGGCTCTATCAGTTGTAAAAATGAGATTAAAAAAAAAAATGAGTGGGTTCCCTCTCTCCTAATGTTATTAAATCTAGAGCTGGTTTCCACACATTCGGGGGCAAACCAGCTGGGGTTGGTGGCACTATAGATGGGGGACACGAAACAGGGGTCCCCCTGCCATAATGACAAACTAGCCCCAGGCTGTTCAGCACAGGACTGGGTGCACCGCCCCTAGGGTGTAGAAACAGCCCTAGTGCTTTCAGCTCGGGATTGGGTATTCCTAGAGGAGGGGGCCCACACGATTTTTTTGCAGACCCCTCTCCCTAGGGAATCCAGCCCTGTGCTGAACAGCCTGGTGTTTGTTTGTCATTATGTCAGGGGGGAAAAATTTCCCCCTCTATAGTGCCACCAACCCCGGCTGGTTTGCCTAATGCTGGTTTTCATAAAGTCTGGTGGACCCCACACTTTTTTCCTCCTCATTTTGTGGCAACAACCAACAGGCTGGCAGCACTAGGTTTAATAGCATCAGGAGGGGGGGACCCCCACACATTTTTTTTTTCTATTCTATTTTTAACACTGTATAGAGCTGGCGGGTTGGGCGGCTGTAATGCCGTCTGACACGCCGGCTGAACTTAGACTAGCCCCATAGCTGGAGCAAAAGATAGAGCAAGTTTATTCCCACAGCCATAGAGCTTGCACGCCCCTACTGTACATTGCCTAGGGCAAAACACCCCTTCCCGCCCCGGTCACTCCCCTTTCCTGTAGGCTGTAGTAAGTGGCCTTTCCGTTCGCGGCCGTAGGGAACAGGACTGCGTTACCAGTTGTATCTGCTGGTTCTGGGCATACGCAGAGTGATTTTGTGCATGATACACCCAAAATCGGCAGATACATGCCTTGAAGAATCAGGCCCTTTATGTCTATGGTCAGTTTTAATGGCACTTGGATTTGTCTGTCCAAAATATCTGCAAGAGGAAAATGTACATTTGTATCTTTTAGAACGTTATGCAGCTCCAATCCAAATTTACAATGAAATGGCAACATCATTCCACTGAGAGTTAGTAGCCCAACAGCAAAATTCAACACAATACTTAGAAGACATCCTTCACTGTCTCAAAAATTGCAATGTAGTCTTTACAGTGTGTCATGTGCAAGCTAATGTTTAGGCATAAATCTGCAAATATATGTTTGTGTATTACTTCCTAGAAATAGTGTGACCTGGTTCTCTTAGAAGCTGTTAGATCAATGGGTTTTGTGGATGTTAAACCACCCAGGGGGGCTGGTAGATAAGGATAGCACCTTATACCATTTATGGCAGGATGGCAAATGTGAATGCCTTTGAGGAGATCTCTTGCAAGACAATGAAATCTCACACATGTTTGGGAGGCCCCAGACAGGCCGACTGCAGAGACTGGGTTGTATGTTAATGACAGATTCAAGCTGAATAAGGGCACAGGAAAAGATCATATCATTTTCTCCAATATCATACATACCAGAGGCATGTGTGGTATGCAGATGAAGGGAAGCTTAGGACCTGTTGTGTGAAGGTAAAATCATGTTCGTAAACCATACTGTTGAAAAGTTAGGACGGTGTAAAGAAAACTTGACTTAGAGGTATTCAAACAGCAAAGTCATAAGACCCTAATTTGCATTCTCCCCTCCTGTTGGTTCTGACCTCACAGGGAAGGGGGCTGGGGGGCCCTGTAGCTTGACTTTAAAACTGTATTGAAAATGTAACTCTGGGTTGTTCTTCTGAGGGAGTCAATTCGATATTGAAGAGGTCCCATTTTTCCTGCTTCTCCCGGCAACGGAAACTTGATTCTAAGTGAGGTATCAATTCTGTGTTTTATCCTTTTTATTTTATAAGAAACAATTGCACTCTATTTGTATGTCATTTTATTATCTTTTTATCTTAAGCATTGTAGATGTGTCTTCCATATTAAATTACACTTAATAAGTTCTAGTCTCTGTGTTCTTATGAATTCACGCGACAGTTTGGTCCAGACGCTACCTAATTGAAACTGTGCAAACCTTGTGGTTTAAGTGAACTCTGATTAAAGTAACTTGCTAGGGAGTACCGAAGGCTTCCTAAATAAGAGTGTCAGCTCTTATTCGAAAAAACCTTGGTGGTTGTAGTTAGTATCGCAAAGCTAGTGTGTGGCATTGATAGGGAAGTATTTAATCATTTTAGACATACCAAGTGGTTGTTGTGTGGTTAACCCTGTGTCACATAAGCGTCACGCAGACTCAGGTGAGTGCTGTTCGTGACACAGTGACACATCTGTCTGGGTCATCCTACAGAAATCCTAAAGCCTCAAAAATGTAATTAACCGAAAAGAACTCCAGACTCAAGGGGGTATATTTACTAAACTGCAGGTTTGAAATCGTGGAGTTGCTGCCTATAGCAACCAATCAGATTCTAGTTATCATTTATTTAGTACATTCTACAAAATAACAGCTAGAATCTGATTGGTTGCTATAGGCAACATCTCCACTTTTTCAAACCAGAGTCTGAGTATCTCCATTGAGAACTCTGCTAGAAAAATCCTGGGCAGTTTTTATCATCAGGAATCGGAGCAGGACTGGATTTCATAATATAATATTTATGTTGTCTGTTATAATGTAGTGGTCTCTAGTGACACCAGTAAGTACCTTACAATCACTAAGTACTGGAGTGCATGGCTGATCCACATCCTCTACCACCATCATGGTGTTTCCTTCAGCTAAGTCATCACTAGATTTTCTTTGTCTGACATGAGCAGCAAGTGCACGTTACACAATGGAAGCAAAAAAGGCTAATTTACGAAACTGCCGCACAAATTCTGTGATATCATTCACCTACTTTTGCTAAAATGTGCCAGTTTTTTACAGGTCAGTGCATGAATTGCAGACCACGATAACCACATCTATGGGGATGCAAAAGTTTATTTGAATTTTGCGGATTGGGGGCTTTCTCTTCTTTGTATGTATTAAGAACATGAGTTCACTTACTTTTGCATCAGCAAGCAAAAAATAAGATATTAAAGTAATTCTATCGTTTTAAAATAAGCATTGCCCAATCAATTGTATGTGTGTCCAAAGCACAAAGTAATTTATTTTAGCAGATGTAAATAGTCAACAATTCAATACATTATTATATAATGATAAAGTACAGTACAGCACAGCCAATACCAAAAGATAAGTACATACCAATGCAATCGCTTGCGCACGCTGCGCACCCACGGGACCCGATGGACAATATTCTGTATAGAATATTGTGTCAGAGTTGACTGAGGCCCCAGTGAGATGCAGCTAATATATATACAGTCAGTGTTTCATCGTGAACAATAGAGATGACGTAGATTGTTTCTATAGGTCCAGACGTTGGGTGGGTCCAGGCCAGACAGGTAATAGGTTGATTCAATCTAAGGAATCCAAAGGTGGGGGTCTTCTCTCCAGGGGGTCTGCTCCTTTTCATAGCCAGTATCATACAAAGGTTTACTCTCTAATATCAATAACTAAAGTATGATATCAGGCATGACACCTTTCCTATTACCTAAACCTTTAATAACACTACAATGTACATATAATCACTATATATATATATATATATATATATATATATATATAGACTAATAATAAACCGAATACTATCTGCTCCGGAATTACAGTGTAACAGAACCAATATGAAATTATATAAATAACTAACTGTTGTAATGCGAGTGTGTGCGTGCGTATTTTACCGTGCGAACGCACCACGTCATGTAACATGTGGCGTATGCTTCGCAATACGCACGGCAAACCAATATTAAACCAATATACTTTCGTTCATCCAATTATACGACTTTGACAGTCCACCCTTTGATAGTACAATAAACTATCACCTTAAAGATGTTATATGCAGGATCTCAGTACCACGTTTCATTGTTATGTAATACAAATCCCCCTTAGTGTATGTCCACGCTGTTTGTAGATCTAAACAAGTTATCATAAGAGAGAGTCTTAATCCTCTAAACGACTTCTTCTTTTACTATAAACCATACACTTCTGGAGCTTGGAGATAACTTTTTGTATGCCCTTCAAGGGTGCAATAAAACACTTAATACATTATTTGGAAAGGTACATGGTACAGTAGAACGTGTATCAGCTATACAGAATTCTCTACTACAGTTCTTCAAGTTTAACAGGGTCATCTGTCCAACGCATGTCTTTAAGCTCAGAATACATTTAAACACTTCATGTTCATCAATAGCATCATCCTATGTCTATCAATAATGTCATATGTAATCTCCTTCAGCTTGCGTTAATATACACACATATAATAATGTCACCAGTTCTTTTCATCAACACTTGTGGGCGGGCTATTGTCTGTTCGTTCTTCCCAGTCTCTCAATACTCAGATTTAACAGTGATCGGCTTGCAAAGCATTGGGAGACTTCAGACTAAGGGACCTAGGTGTCCTACTTTTTCCCTTAGTGACCTCCCGCCTATAGTTCGGGTACCTCAAGAATATTTAGTGGAAAGAGAACTAATCCTACTTGATATAATCACTGAGGCACGTGTGAGCACGCCCAGCACTTTGTTTGGTCTAAAACCTTACCCTCCCAAGAATGATAATCATTCTCAAGGATGCCTGCTCAAGTCCGAATATTACTGGACTGGCATCGCTGGGTGTGTCTCTTTTTAACTATGGGGTCGCCATACTTACGGACGTAATGCTACTCAGACAATAGCCCCTCACACTTTCTCCAAGCTCCAAGGTTTCTAAATTTTCCTTTACCCCTGAATTGAATAGAGTAATTGACTGGACTGATTATGCTACTAACTTCTTCCTCCCCAATATCTCCTTATCATTACCTGAACCAGTCTCTGTCACCTGCTAATAATCAAAGGAATTAACCGTCCCGAGAAGAGAGTGAAATGAGAGAACACAAAAGAGGAAAAACTACAACTTCATGCTGGACAACAGTCTTAGCCTTTGGCTCAGGTGCTACTAACTGCATTCGAGGCCTTCCAGTACAGACTCAGAGTGCCCTTGGACCCTTCTCTGAGTGTTGGCCCCTCTGCAGTGGGTGGTATGGGCACCAATTTGTCTCTGCTACCCTTGAAGCCGTGAGGCTGGTAGCCTACACCTGGTACCTGTCTGGCAAATAACCTAAGCTTAAGAGATTTCTGCTCCACAACTTACTCTCCCGATCCAACATCCTGACAGTTAGTGTGACCTTTCAGGAAACAGTGTTTTGGACGTTCTTGGTTACTGTCTCACTATTTACCTTCTCTCAAGGTCTAACCTAGCCTCCCAGTTACAATCTCATCTCACGAGGGGTCAAGAACATTTCAAAAACTGACAGGTTAGGAGTCTGCCCAGGGGTGATCTTTTGGTAGCGGGAAAGGACTAGTGGCACTTCAATCAAGTTCCAACTCTTATTCTATTCAATTCATTCTACCGAGTACCACTACTTTATGTTAACACTGGTTTATGGCTAATTGAAAGTATGTGATTTGTTACCACTACTCATACATTATACATCTATTATTAATAACATGAATACCCCTATCATCTATTATAACTCTAGGACTATTACATTGAATAACAAAAGCTTTGAGTATGATACAGTAATACATTAGACACATTTCAATACACCTCTACCCAGACATTTTTCATTGGTACACCTGTGTATACTTGAGGATCCTGCATGGTGGTAATTGGATGACGTGTATTTGTTTTACCTGGAGGAAAACCCATCAGCAGGAGGGATATGGGATGGCTCTATTGGTCTACCTTGTCCATCTCTCCAGAGTTCACCAGACTCCTCACCACATCTCTTCACCTTCCAGACAGTTTATCCCTCGGGTAACATAAATCTTCCTATATTAACCAATATGTGTATGCGTGCATGTGTGTGTGTGTGTGTTCACCTTTTTAAAACTAAAACAATACAACGAAAAACAATCAAAACATAGATTTGTTAGCTGTCACATAAAACCCTGTTGTCTATTTGACAGCTATGTTCTCCCTGGTGTGACAGCCCTGTATGGTTGTGCGTGTAAGTGTGGACCTTACTAGCAGCTACTTCAGTTGGTAACTGTGTCACTGTCTAAAGTCCTCTATGTAGTGTCCTAATCATGTGCTGGTATTGCTATAAAACGATTTCTCAGTCACCTCAACATCGCCCTCTAGACTAGAAAAATGCTAAAGACCAATGTATATCAATCGATTTTCCCTCTGCCAACTCACATGTCATTCTCAGTACCTCATATTCAGCTACTTGACTAAGTGGGAAAGGCAAAGGGGTCTCTTTCTATAACACTTTCTTCAAATATAACAGTATCCAGTACATGCCTGTCTAACAGTGAAAAATATAAAACATGAAAATTCTACATTTTCTAGGGTTTCACATTATGTCGTATCTTGTGGTAAAAATCCTACTCCAGTGTTCTATACAGAGATGCATATCTGTATGCCTATCCTCTAGCAATCTCCTGTCTCCACCCTTTGTGCATCCATAAAAAGGCACATTTTTGTACAGGAGGCACGAATCATAAAACAAAAAAACAAAACAGATATGCAATCTATAAAACATGAATCGTATTTCCACAACAGAACCTTTCTGCTTAAACTCAGCAGTTTCTATACACATGAAAACAAAACCCCTGACTGTTTCTGTAACTCATGTCAATCTAGTGTGTGTATCTCTAAATTTGTCTTATGTAAAAAAATAAAATATGTTTTAGCCCCATTGTTGAGACTGTGTCTGATTTTATCTCTACCAGAGCAGAGAGAGCGAGAGAGAGAGTAGAGAGAGAGAGAGAGAGAGGGTAGAGAGAGAGAGAGGAGAGAGAGACTAGCATTTGTGTAAAGAATGGGAAATAGGAAAGCAATGAATGATGGGAATACAAAGGTTTGAATACAAACATACATGTAGAAAGGGAGATTTTTACAACAAAATGACAGCTGGATTGGACTCTGACTCTATGGGGAAATGGCTGTATTCATTCCACTGTTCCCCTTAGCTATTTGCTAACTATGACCCCTCCCTATACTTGACTAGGGGGTCTTAACAGTGCAATCCAGTGTCGTCCGTCATTTGTTCATTAGGAACTCGGTATCTCATTGACTACATACCTTTTCAACGGACTTTTCTAACTTATGATAGAGAAATGTAAAAATGTACTCTTAGTGACTCATATTTTCTCTGAAATACATAAAACGATATTTTGGAGCAAAGTATGTACATACTTCATTGTTGGATAATGATTCTCAGCCAAACAAATTATCATGAGACACTGCAGCCTAAAACAAAAGAGTGTTCCAATTGTCTATTGTTAATTTGTCTTTCAAGAGTGATTCTTCTATTTCTCTATCTCCCCTTTTGATCACTTAAGTCTATACTCCTTTTGTGTCCCCTTTACCTGTGAGAAGAAAAACAAGATAGTTATCTTAAAACAGCAAACACAACAAACATTTCTATTCTTTGCCGTCGGCTAGCAATTTAGGAAAACAAACATTTCACAACATAAATGAACAAACAAAATCAACAAAGGTTACCTTTTAGAAATCAGTTTCCTGCACACTACTACTTACCACAGTTTAAACCCCACCTGTTAGTAGGACTACAGGTCTGACCTAACCTCCAGGGTTGACTATGGTTTTCCCTCAAGGCATTGGCTGCTATGAGGTGCACAGGAAACTGTTGAGAAGTCTCCGAGACTTGTGTGCGCCGTCACTGTGGGTGTCTATGTGATTCCCCCTTAGGTGGGCCAAGTCTCTTTGCTTCGTGTCCCATTTTCTTAGCCTTGGCTCTAATATTTTCTTTGCAATCTTTCCTCAAATGTCCCTTTTTAAGACAGTTAAAACACTTCAAAGATTTCTGTTTCTTTCGTCCCTTATAGTGGTTTTTATAATTCTGAGGTTGTGGATGTAGTTTTTCTAATGCCTGGATACTCAACATCATTAACTTATCACTCTGTGCTTTTTCCTTTTTACATATATTTGTATCATGTTCTATAGCATGTCCTCTAATATCAGTTACCGTGAGACCTCTCCAATTAGGAAAAGAGGTTTGTATCCAGGTCCTTAGATCCTCCCGGAGGCCGTCCATTAGTACTGCAACAGTTACCTCCCTGTAATGTGGATTTACCATTATATCCCATATTCCTGTGTACTTAATAATGCCCGCTAGCGCCCTTGAAAAATAATCAGTTGTATTCTCATTACCTTTTTGTTTGATGTTGTATATTTTGCCCCATTCCACAGTCACTGGAAAATATACGGCCAACTCTTTGATTATACATCCAATATTACGCTGATTGTTATCCTCAGTTAAGGGTTTATCCTTTTCCAAGCTACAACCCTCAAGGAACTTCTTTATATTAGTATCGAGAGGAAGACAAGCTCTAAACAGCACTCGCCAATCTTTATTAGTAGATTCATGTGCATTACCTAAATGTCTAATAAATTTCTGACACTTGGCCAAATCTTTTCTAGGATCAGGGAAATCAGACATAATTGTAAATAGTTCCGTCTTAGTCCATGGAGAATACACTGCTACCTGTTTCATGGGAACTACACCATCTCTGTCCGCTTTCCCATTGGGAACTGCTGTTCTGCGGATAGGATATAAGCCTACTAAATCACTCTGTTCTGACGTAGTTGCTGGAATTGCTGTTGCAGTATAATGAATGTCTCCCCTTGTGTTAACCTTTTCATTATTCTCACCACTTTCAGCAGCTGCCCCTGCTGGTGGGACCGTTCCTCTTCTTTGTCCTGAAACATTACTTAAAACACCATACAAGTTACTAGTTACCATTTTTACATTTTTGGTATTGGCTGTACTTCCCGCCCCAACCGAATTTATCGGGGGCGTGTTTGCGCTCAGTTCGCCACACTTTGCAACGCACACTTCCGGAATGCTTGTTTCCGGTACGCTTACTTCCGCTGAACACGTGTTTTTCGCTACACTCACTTCCGCTGTGCGTTCGCTGCTCTGCCACGTGTTACCTTCCATTTACCACAATTTTAAACAGTCATCATGTTCAATTCTCGTTTTTGTTGATTTAATCAACCGCACTTTATCTCTAACATTATTTAACACCTCTGAGTCAAGAGTACCTATGTTTGGGAAAGGTTTCACACACTCCCGGGTCATCTTGACCCATTTGTCGCAATATGCCGTAGCATACGCACCGTATTTATTATACATAACATATTTTGCCGAACCAACCGGCCATTCATTAGGCAGCACAACATGAACTATCTCTAGCGTTTGCTTCGTATCCATTGTGAAAACAACCTATTTCTCAACGCTACACAAAAAGACTTTTACCTGTTCTCCTTTGAAACAGAACTTACTAGAGATTTTTTTATTCATGGACGTTTTCAACAGGCACGTCCCCTTAAGATATCAATGCCCTTCCTAGTTTGAGTACTTTACCACTGTCAGCACCAGATATCAATCAAGAATATCAGTGGTTGCAGCGTATTTCCTCCCACATCTCCCAAGTCGCAATCACGGCTGCACTAAATCAACCATGCGGTCCGATCGCACGGCTTACGGATACTAACTATCGGTAAGCTTTGCGATTAATATTTGGGAATGCCGCGAAAACCTGTTATTTTCGCTTCGAGTATGCCATGCATACTCTGTGGTGTCTCTTTATCACCTGCTCTTATTAGAACAGAACACCACTCACACAAAGGTTTCTTTATATCCTGCTCAGCCCTAGAACAGAACCTTTGTTATCAGGTCACCTTTTTTTAACATGCCCCGTCAGACACACCTGAACTAAAGCGCTATGAACTTTAAATAGTACCACACTGCCCTCCCAATACTCAATCACGGCCTTGCCATGCGGTCGATTTGCATAGCTCAATGATTCATTATGCGGACCACAGATAACACCGCAATGCTCTGTCTCTTCCAGCAAACGATACCCTTTATCAGTGAATGTCGTGATTAGTATTGGGTGCACGTGCGAAAACCTATAGTTGCCTATAGTTACCAGTATATTTTTGCCTTTATGTATTTATTCACATACACACACATAACCTTTGTTTTCTGTACAGAAAATAACTTTCCCAAACAATGGCACTATCTTTTCAGAGACTTTACCAAGTGCTTACAGTATGCATATAACAACTATCAAAACTATTGTTCAACCACGTGGCAAATCTACCGGAAGTTCGCGTACGCACAGCAGGAACTACACATACGCACAGCAATGCAATACACTTTAAAACATAAAACGACAATAAAAAGAAACATTTTTCTTTCTTGTCCCTAGATTCTAATTAGCGTTCCTTCAGTCTATGCAACAACGGACATTCGGTTTCGCAACACACAGTGAACCACAGGTATTAGACGCATTACGTTCTTTCCTGCTTTATACGACGCGTCCGTCAATCCACCCTTTGTTGAGGAACCGAATATCGTAAGCGTTGCATACCTGCCGGTAACGTAACTCCTAACTCACGAGCCCCCAAATTATTAAAGTAATTCTATCGTTTTAAAATAAGCATTGCCCAATCAATTGTATGTGTGTCCAAAGCACAAAGTAATTTATTTTAGCAGATGTAAATAGTCAACAATTCAATACATTATTATATAATGATAAAGTACAGTACAGCACAGCCAATACCAAAAGATAAGTACATACCAATGCAATCGCTTGCGCACGCTGCACACCCACGGGACCCGATGGACAATATTCTGTATAGAATATTGTGTCAGAGTTGACTGAGGCCCCAGTGAGATGCAGCTAATATATATACAGTCAGTGTTTCATCGTGAACAATAGAGATGACGTAGATTGTTTCTATAGGTCCAGACGTTGGGTTGGTCCAGGCCAGACAGGTAATAGGTTGATTCAATCTAAGGAATCCAAAGGTGGGGGTCTTCTCTCCAGGGGGTCTGCTCCTTTTCATAGCCAGTATCATACAAAGGTTTACTCTCTAATATCAATAACTAAAGTATGCAATGTGCGATCTCTTCGCCGACTGCACCGGACAGCTGCTGATGATTAGGGCTTCAATATGATATCAGGCATGACACCTTTCCTATTACCTAAACCTTTAATAACACTACAATGTACATATAATCACTATATATATATATATATATATATATATATATATAGACTAATAATAAACCGAATACTATCTGCTCCGGAATTACAGTGTAACAGAACCAATATGAAATTATATAAATAACTAACTGTTGTAATGCGAGTGTGTGCATGCGTATTTTACCGTGCGAACGCACCACGTCACGTACGCTTCACAATACGCACGGCAAACCAATATTAAACCAATATACTTTCGTTCATCCAATTATACGACTTTGACAAAGATTATATAAATAGGATGATGACATACTCCGTTTAATCTTACTATTAAACAGCATAGAGAATATTATCAACTGGATGCAGAATACAGTGTGAGAGCTGGACCAGATGCCTGGTAAAAACTGCATTTTGACCGCATTGGCAAACTCATGTCAAAAGCATCCAGCGCTTAGCAAGTTTATATGATCCTCCTTTAAATCCAATATTAGTACACAAGAA
Source organism: Mixophyes fleayi (assembly GCF_038048845.1). NCBI lineage: Eukaryota > Metazoa > Chordata > Amphibia > Anura > Limnodynastidae > Mixophyes > Mixophyes fleayi. The sequence continues at coordinate 106,712,700 of NC_134408.1, read as the reverse complement.
TACATCAATCAACATGCGGTCTTACTAATGTTTTTATGTCCATTAAAATTTAAAATACAGCATTTTAAATGTCAGTGGTTATGTGATCCAATGATCTCATTGGCAGACAGTCAATGTAACAAACCCGCCAAGCAAAACCAAGCATTCAAGCCCCCAGCAAGTTCCATTCTTGATGTACATATTCAGGAAGTTGTTGCCAAGCTTGAAGTCTGTGTGTGTGTGTGTGTGTGTGTGTGTGTGATGAAAAATGTGGTTGTTTTTTTAGAGGTGCTCTGATATACAGTCTGTTTGCAGAGAGCAGCAGCAAAAGATTCACACTAAATCCAATAAACTGGGATATCATCCCCAACTTGTTGTCCCCTAATGTCAGGCTACTCACAACACAGTAGGGGTTCCTAACAGTAAAGGAGAAATTAAAATATTCAGCCTAAGTGATAGGGTGTTAAATGACGATGAATTATCACTACTCTTGAAGGGACTTAAATTCTCACCTACCTCTTTGCCTGATCCCTTAGAGGTGTTTATGGATGTACAGAATTATATAAGAAACTTGACTATTAAGAAATTCTTTAATAAACAAAGAAACTGGAAAAGAGTCGATTTAAGACAACTGAAATATCAGGGGATATAGAACCCAAAATATCCAAGTTTAAAAAGAAGTCAACATTCTTTCCTATCTATATCAAAGTCCCATATGTGGAGACTTTCTCAAAATTACTGGTAGATGACCTTAAGAAGGTGTTGGGTGACAACAGGTATAGAACTACTTTTAACCTTGCGAAGAAAGAAAGAATGACCTTATCCTCCCTTAAGAAAGATAACAATATAATAATAAAATCGCTGATAGGGGGGGGATTGTTCTCATGGATCGTGAAAAATATGTCAAGGAGATTGAGAGACATTTGGAGGATGGGATAACTTATAAAAAATTGAGAAGGATCCTACATTAGATATTAAGAGCAGATTTGGAAAATTAGTCGCTAAGTACGAATCTCGGCACACTATTTCAAAGGAGGTAGCTGACTTTTTAAGAATCGATGCACCCACCACTCCACATCTGTAAATTCTACCAGATATCCATAAACATCAGACGTATCCCTGCGGACGTCCGATCATTTCAGGAGTTAATTGTGTGTCTACGAATCTATCTGCTTATAGATAGTCTCCTCCAGCCTCTAGTGAAAATTACCCCCTCTTATCTGAAGGACACGAGGGATGTCCTCTGAAAGCTTTATTCCTTACTATGGAAGGAAGAATATTTTTGATTACTGCCGACGTGACCTCTGTCTATACTGTAATACCACATGAGAAAGGATTACAGACTTTTGAAATTTTCCTCAACAGTTCAGATTCTGAGCCGAACTTGAAATTCTTTATTCTGGAAGGGATACAGTTTATCCTGTCAAATAATTATTTCTATTTCAATAACTGCTACTATATGTAGAAGGTCGGCACTGCTATGGGTACCAGGTTTGCACCGAGTTACGCAAATCTTTTCATGGCATATTGGAATCATCTTCATATTAAACATGGTGCGATCAGGGCAGGCCTAGTATCCTGGCTGAGATACATAGATGATGTTCTCTTTGTTTGGTGTGGAAAAGACGGTGATAGTCACTTCAGCAACTACAGTAAATCCGACAGCAGTTTGACCAATTGGTAGACGAAACATTGTAGAGGCTCCGCTTCCTTAAATGACCACCTTAATAGCGAGAATGTATAGGTCGCACTTTAACATGGCGTGATTTGCAGGCGCCGGGATGTTCATTCGGCGGAATTCTTTGTAAGAGTGATTTCAAGCAGTCGTCCACCCCTCCAGGTAGGACAGCTGAAGTTTGCACTTCTCCTATCGGTCAAACTGCTGTCGGATTTACTAGAGTCGCTAATTTGTACCCAACCTGGAGAAGAGGGGTCTGTCAAAGAATTTTGTACCTACTTGAACAATAGCACTTGGAATATTCAGTTTACCTTTAATGTCAGTAAACTTACTGTCAATTTTTTAAGAAATATCAAAAAAGGCTTCGCCTAACATGCAGTCTCCCTACATTTTAAAGAAAAGCATAATAGTTCTGTTTCTGAGATGTCATACTTTATGGGGATTGATGCTGTTAGATAAGAAACGTGGGTAATAAATTAGCCAAGACTGAGATATCCTGGTTATTTAAGTTGGACTGTCTGAGCCCTAAGGGACTCAATAAAGATTTTGAACTTAAATGTTTTTTTAATTTAACTATTATCAGTTTATCTAATTATGATGCTTCTTTATACACCTTTTCTTTCCCAGTAAAGATTGAATACACAACAAAGATGAAACTAGAAAGATAGATGAATATTTTCCTATTTTTATTGTTATTTTTATATTTGAATGTACAAAACGGAGATCTCAATGTTAACATACTGTGCTGTCGCCAGTGTTTATAAGTATTCATTTAATCAAGTTTTACACTTGGTGTTTCTATGTTCATCAACTGTTAAGCCTACTATGCTGTTGTCAATGTTTACTATATGAATATTTGTATGATTTTTTTTGGCAATCAAAATCGGAACTGATGTTTCGATGTCTGCTTGTTCTCTGGAAACCGGAAGTGACGCCAGGAAATGAAACAGGAAGTGACGATGCGTTCCATGGTGCGTTCCACTGACGGAGAAGGGACTTCTTATCTGTTTATTTATTTTCTCTTGTGTTTTTCAATGGAACTTTATATTCATATGTGATATACTCTCTAACTGGATGTGTTCAAGTCATTTTATAATCCCCTGGAAAACTTTCTTAAAGATTTTTAAGATTTTTTTATTGATTATTAGTATTGTTTAATTCACTGTGTACAATGTAAGTTGATTGGTTAATGTCAGCATTTAATGGAGTGATTCCATAGGCTCTCCATGCACTTTGACAAAGACTCATATGAGTCGAAACATGTTGGAGCAGGAGAGCTGAATATTAACCTTATCCATATTGACTGCGTGACACACCCTGCCTATATACCATCATAGATGTGGGGAACTTCCAGTGACTTGGACTTATCCAGGGGCCCATGTGATTATATCCTTGTACAGGGCTGTATACCCGAATCATCTCTCATACTCCCTTCTTTGTTTTATGTTATGTATGACGTCTATTGGAGATTATATTGGATGCCATGACTACATGGAATTGAAACAAACAGAAGAAGCTTAAAGAACTGTTTCCAAGGCCCATATTTTACTACTGTCTTGTGAGTAGCCTGACAGTAGTAAAGGAGGACAAGAAGTTGGGGATGATTGCCCAGTTTATTGGATTTAGTGTGAATCTTTTGCTGCTGCTATCTGCAAACAGACTGTATATCAGAGTACCTCTATAATATTACACTATTGTCTACTTTCTTTCTCATTTTTATGATAATATGAATGTACGGAATGGCTCTTCCATGGGAGATGTATTAACATTAGACACATAAGAAAATTCACCACGCTGAAATATAAGTATTTCCATTAAGAGATTTAATCACGCTTAAAGGGGTTTCATATTCTATTCTGCGATATAATAATCATGTATTTGTTTTTCCGTTAATTTTTTTTATTATACTTTTTAGGCAGCAACAGATATGCAAGGAAGAAATGTCTTATTACCCCATTTGGTAGGCCAATGGATGGGCAGAAAGGTACTACAGTAGAGTGCATGGAGGCACCTGCAATATAATAGAATGAAACTTTGTTGCACTGAAAAGCTGCTGGTGATGTTTGAAATAGACAGGGAGGGCATTAGTGTACAGCAATGTAAAGGTGTGCAGGATAATCTACTGTTATTTATATCCTGCACAACTTCGCCATCACAACGGGACAGGAGTTATAAGTTGTCCAGAATCTGTGGGCACCAGTCAAAGGACTTCCCTGGGAGGTAAAGAGGGATGGCATAGCTGCTAGACACCAATATGAGCTGATTATATCTAAGTAATCTAATTTTCCACATTTATTCTTGCAAGGTTTAACAAAAATATCTACATAAATGGTGTAACTAACACTGTTGTCAAGCACCGGACCTTCCAGTGTACTATCTGTGGTCTGGTGCACGCCCCTCATTCCTCCAGGTGGCGCCATGGGGTAGCTCTGTCCCAAACACCTTTCTTATTGAGACCCTTCTTCCTCTCCAGTTGGCTCCTGCGTCCCCGTCCCCTTTATTGCTTCCACACTATTTAAGGCAGCTGTGGTTGCAATATGGTGCCAGCTTATCAAGTCTCTTGCCTTGCTGTACTTACTGACTGTTTGGCTCCTGTTTCATTGTGTTCCTGGTAATATTATCTGCTCCAGTATGTTCTTGGTATATTCTGCTCCAATGTATTCCTGGTATCTTCAACAATCCAGTGTTCTTATACCACTTACATGCCTGTGACGTATGGTACCTATACAGAGGGCCGCAACCTGCGTGAGGATAGCAACAAAGCCCATACCTCCTTGCTGGGGTTCTTGGTGAATACCTCCTTGCCTTAGACTCCACATTTCCACTATAGGTGGCTTTAAACCAGACTAACGACTTGAGTCCACAGTTCCTGTGTGTTCCTGACAATCATATTCTTCACATGATAGACATAAATAATTGATTTGGTATATTCAAGTGTAAAAGAAACTAAACTTTTTTTTAATGTAAGTTTTATTTTAATATAAGTATAAAGTGCAGTGATTATTAATCAATTATTTGTTAGTAATGCACTTAATATATTTATCAAGTCTCTTTTGTAATGTGTGTCTCTGTAGATATTTGTGTGCTAAGACCCAGTATGCTGAGACTTCAACAAATAACACATGTTGCCTGCTACAATGTAGCATAGTCAATAAACGTTATATATTGCAACTAAAGACTGTTTAGTATGTGATCATGAATTAAACAAAATAAACTGTTCTCTATGCCTCACAAATTCATAACAAACAAAATAACTGAATTTTTCATGAAGTAACTGTGTGTAGCCCCTAAAAATATGGATTTTTCAGTAATTTTGTGCATATTTATTCTAAAATAAAAATATAATTCTTACCCCCATTTTAATTGTATCTAACACAGGTTGATGCACTGGTCCTGAATTGTCCTTGCTGCATATTTTTGAGTCATTTTGAGAGTCACATTAACTTTTATTTTTGACTTAAGAAATACAGTTAAGAACCTAATGAGGATGTGGGTTTGGTTTAGCGGTAGTTGCATTTGTAATGTGGGGCTGTGAGTTCCATTCTGACTGAAGCCAAAATAAATGGTTTTATTTTGTCATTGTAATTGTAAGTTAAATATGGAGTGAAGTACTCAATGAGAATGAGAGTTTGAGGTTTGCGTTAGAGGTAATTTAGTGGCATTTGGGGTTCAATTATGACTGTAAACGAGGAGCTAGTAGCAAATGGAAAAAATAATAGATAACCATATACGATTAGATACACATAATACATTACAGGGACAGTGATACTCCATAATAATTTTACACCTAATATAAAACAGTTTAGCATAGATTGTACAATACATTATAAAGTGCCATTTACTCTGAATCAGCATTGGGCCACAAGAAGTCTGTGGATCAATAGCAGCCTGAGTAGCATGTGGTGTAATTTTGGGTTGAGTGATAGGAGCATTCTGAGGTCGTTTACAGGCTGTTTTTCATTCTTAACATTAAGGGTAATTTATGGCCCTTGTAAAGATTGAAGAGCCCTTGAAATGTATCAGGTTTCCCATCATAGTTCTAAATTCTTTGCCAAACTTGCCATGTGGCCAGTCCGCCCCTGCTCTCCACTAATTTTAACTATTGTCTTATAAAATGCTGATCATACTGCCTCATGTAAGCCAAATTAAATAGTTATGACGTTGTTTACATTTAAAAAATACATCTGTGAATAGAGAACATAACCTTCATCTGAAAAAAAATACTTGAAACAAATGATGGCAAAAAGATTACAACAATGCATAGTCCAATTTTTTTAAGAGGGTAAAAAAATGTTTCCATCTATTTTCTTCCAATTGCAAGGGATGACCTTGTATTTCCTGCAGGAGTGAAGTGCAACAGGTGGCCCCTGAGCCTTCACGTGGAGCCCCCAGCTCATTCCTAATTCATGCCCCACTGGCCCTTTCTGGTCAGTGGGTGAAGCTTGAAAGGTCACAAATCAGAGAATAAGACTGAACTTGAGCGTATTCTTTGTCGGGACGGTCAACTTCCACCTAACCTTCACACAGTGCAAGCAGGTCACAAAGTGCGAGCAGACCCTTTGAGATCCTCAGCACATTATCTCCCTCCCTCATCTGCAGGAAATAGCTGTGTAATTCCTACTTACTTAAATCAAGGTAACATTTTTTATGGAGGCCCTGTTATGCATCAGTGTGTTGCAGAGCTGTGTGTAATTTTTGGTTCCACAAACGGCAATGTTTGGTATGCATACGCTAGCGCAGTTGACACCAACATAAGCTTCAATAAGAACACTCTGGTTTCCAAAGCCAGAGGTGAACAATTTATACACTGTACACTTGTAAAAAGCAGTGACATCACAAAGATACACAAAGTATTAAGCTCCACATTCATAGGTCGATGGGTCATGACCTCCCAAGAACTCAACGTCCCATTGGTTGATTCTTCTGGTCATTGTTCTTTGAGGTGGCCAAGTGTCCTTTTTCAGACTCTTACCTCTAAACTGGTTCTTTTATGACATCTCTGGACTTGCTATTTTGTGTATGAAAGTGATATTATTTATAACTAGCGTTTACATTGTTGCACGCACGCAATTGCGAACAGAATGCTAATAATTACATTGCGTATTAATCGCAATGCAACTGAATTTACTGTACAGAAATGATTGATTACCACCTTCGTCCAATTATTACCCTTCAACCCCAGCAAGCACGACAGGATAATGGATGAATACCTCTCTACAGAATTGTTTTGTGCCTGTTCCAGACTCACACCTAACTTTCATAAATTGGTGGAAATCTGGTCATCCAGAACACTTCGGATTGTCAGATTTATTTGTTATAGCTTAATTAGCCTACATTATAATGCCTATTTTTCTTTGATAAAATGTATTGTTTTAACTTATTATTGAGATCAAGGGTAATGTGTGGCCCTTTTGAGTGTCAAAGGGGTGCACATGCAACCCTTGAAGAATATCGGGTTGTCCATCTCCGTTCTGCAGGGACCTCAGAACAGATTTCCAATGAATTCTCTGTATCAGTGGTTCCCAAACTTTCGCAGTTCGTGGCACCCTTGGAGTCTCCATAATTTTTTCAAGGCGCCCCTCCAAAATAATTACCAAGCAGTCACGTTTTATAAGTAGTTGGGTCAAAAAAACGTAATAAGTATTTAGGTCAGGACAGAAATACTTATTTAGTTGTATGCAAAAATAATAAACATAAATCCAGGGGAAAGAAATAGTTTTATATATTTTTTCTCAATTATATTTCTCTCAAATAATAATTGACAGCTAACTCACACTGTGTCCTCCTTCATCACACACTCTGCATCCACTCGCTCTGCCCCTACCTCATTCTTTTGCCCCTTCATTGCTATTTCCTATCACCATTCCTCTCCGTTTCTTTACTCACCATACTTGACCTTCTTTCTTCTATTTCTTCTGTCTTTTCTTCTGTTTTACTAATTCGGCGGTGCCTGGGACCCAGCATCCTCTCTCCTGCCTCTTGTCACTGAATGTCTGGAATGATGACGTCACGCCCAACATTCAGTGAGAAGGGAGGAGGATTCTGGGTCCTGGGCACCGCCGGATTGGTACGTTTTTTTTGTTTTTCTCCTCCTGGCCACAGCACCCCTGTGACAGCGCCGCGGCACCCCTGGGAGCCGCGGCGCACACTTTAGGAACCTAGGCTCTGCATGGTGGATTAATATAATGATACTAAGTGTATATAGTGATCATATTTCTCTTCTCTGGTTTGAACAAATCTAGCTGAAACAGTCTATCCTCATAACTGAAATCTTCCATGCCCTATATCAATTTATTTGTACCCCATCTAGTTCAAAAAGGGCATCCTTTTTCAGGTGTGTTTGACTACAATCTGTGCACCGTATTTAACCTTCCATTCTTTCAGAATTTCCTGTGTCATTACATGTAAGTGGCACACAGGCAATGACAGTCTTAAAAGAACTGGATATTATGTATTTGTTTCTTACAGTTCCCAAGAGGTCAAAAGCGTTTTGTACAAACGCACTTTCTCAATGGCTTGTATGCATTGGTCATTTCCGCTTCTGGTGTTCCAGTAGATTATTGGTGTTTAGTCACTGTGGTTCTTGTGACTGTCATCAGCTGTGTGACACTTACACACTGGGGGGTCTGATTCATTAAGGAAAGTAAGGCAAAAAAAATTGAGTAACTTTGATCCTTGGAAAAACCATGTTGTTTTGGAGGGGGAGGTAAATTTAAAATCTGAGGACGGATTTATAGTTGGGGTAGGGCATGTCCAAGATCAACTTTAAATTTCAGTGTCTAAATAAACTATCAAGTATTTGTGTGCTACGTGAAAAAACAGACAGTATATATCTTATGTGCAGAATAATAAATTAATTTGCACCCCTTGCATTGTAACTTGGTTTTGTCCAGTAGAAAACTTACTCATTTTTTTTGCCTTACTTTCCTTAATGAATCAGGCCCTGTATGTATAAGTCAGATATTGTTTTTTAATGTGAATGTCTCTAATACCATGTTTTCCTTCTCCCATTTCCTTAGTTAGATAATAGTCTGAAAATTATTACTACAAATGAACTTGCCCTAGTCTGCTGTACCAGTTCCTTATTTTCAATATAGCAACATTGCAACTATTCCTGTTCAAATACAAGAGAGAAATGAAAAACTATTTGTATACTGTAAACTTACACGCTGCTCTAAAACTAGAATATATATGAAATAAGTAATATAATTATTTTGATATAATCCCACCTGACTCGCTGCCTCCTGTACATACAGTAAACTGACTGACTGAGGTGAAGTTTTAAAATATTTTTATGATACATAATTTGTTAGTATTTTGCATAATGAAAGATTTGTCTAAACAATTTTTAAGTGGATTTTTGTACAAATTCAAGGCCATCGATACAGCCTGACTTATCTAGTGGCCATTTGGAGGTATGCTGACCAAAGTGTTATGGTGTTACTAGTTCAGATGGGGTTACTAGCAAGAGTCATAGACAGACACACAGGGCTGCCAAGAGGAATTCAGGACCCCGGTACATCAAATTCATGGGGCCCCCCTTAAAGTCGAGTATGCTAAAAAAAACAAAAAACGGAGGTGTGGTCATGCGTTTGGGGGCGTGGCAAATGCACCATTGGGGCATGGCTAACACATCAAAATCACTAGGCTCTGAATTCGCCGGAGCGTCACATATGTCCAAGCACTCCTGACTTTCAGGACATCTAGCACCACAGTGTAGTATACAAAGAATGCAGTGTGTACACAAAGAGTTCAGTCTTGGCCTGGACCTTACATTGGGCACAACACTCACCAAAAGTTGCCATTGTCCCTACTAGAATCACAACATTTCACATACTGTCCTGCTCTCTCCTACCTGTTCTTCTCACTTTCACCACCTGTGGCTGCAGGTTTCTTTAGTTGCGGCTTGTCTGGATCCTGGAATGCTGGGGGCCCTATTTGGAAAAAATGGCTACATTTAGATCATTCCAAACAACCCTGGCGTTAAATTAATACCACCCACAATTAATATTTAGGCCTTCCTCCAGCTCCAACATTACAGCAATGTGCCCCTTCATCATCGCCATGCCTTATGATCACACTGCGCCCTCCATGCGGCTTTTGCCCCCTTCACCTGGCTCCCCTTCATCACACTATACTATGCTGCTCCCCCCCCTTTTTCAATCCCACTGTGCCATGCTGCCCCCATTTTTAAACCCCACTGTGACATGCTCCCCTGTTTTTTAACCCCACTGTGCCATGCTGCCCTGTTTTGTAACCCCTCTGTGCCATACCCCCCTCATTTTTTAACCCCTTTGTGCCATGCCCCCCCGTTTTTCCGTTTTTAACCCCTATATGCCATGCCCCCCCATTTTTTTAACCCCTCTGTGTCATGCTGCCCCCCTCATTTTTTAACCCCTCTGTGCCATGCCCCCCCTCGTTTTTTAACCCCTCTGTGCCATGCCCCCCATTTTTTAACCCCTCTGTGTCATGCTGCCCCCCTCATTTTTTAACCCCTCTGTGCCATGCCCCCTTGTTTTTAACCCCTCTGTTCCATGCCCCAGCCTCGTTTTTTAACCCCTCTGTGCCATGCCCCCCCTCATTTTTTAACCCCTCTGTGCCATGCCCCCCCTCATTTTTTAACCCCTTCTGTGCCATGCCCCACCCTCGTTTTTTAACCCCACTGTGTCATGCTGCCCCCCCCATTTTTTAACCCCTGTGTGCTATGCCCCCCTCGTTTTTTTAACCCCTCGGTGCCATGCCCCTCCTCATTTTTTTAACCCCTCTGTGTCATGCTGCCCATCACCGTTTTTAACCCCTCTGTGTCATGCTGCCCCCCCCCGTTTTTTAACCCCTCTGTGTCATGCTGCCACCCCTCGTTTTTTAACCCATCTGTGCCATGCCACCCCGTTTTTTAACCCCTCTGTGCCATCACCATTCCCCCCCCCCCCAGTTTCCTCCCTTTACTTACCTTTTCCTTTTCTTCTCTCTTCTTTCTTGGTCTTCCCTGCTCCCCTGTGCTCCATTCTGTCTGAATGCTGGGCGTGACATGATGACGTTACACCCGGCATTCAGACTGAATGGAGCAGAGAGGAGGGATGCAGGCGCTAGGGCCCGGGTCGGGCCCCCTGGCATGCCCGGGCCCGGGTATCTAGTACCCCCTCCCCCTCCCCCCTCGGCAGCCCTGCAGACACATCAAGTACATTTGTGGTCATGCCAAGCTTGAGACAGTCCAATCAACCTGCCTAAAGAATAGAGAATTGGAAGACAGAACACCGGAGCTCAAAGAGTCTGGTACCTGTAAGCTGTGTGATGCTCTTATCTAATATAAGGGACGTGGTTAGAAGCGAGACAGGGAGGCCTCATATTGAGAGGTAAGGGGAGCTCCTGAGAAAGACAATGTAGAAGTTGGGAGACAAAGTGACAGACCCCAGGGCGAGTGAGTGTCAGCTTTTGTACACAACGTGAGGAATGGAATCTGCCCCCAAGTGCTCATTTAGTATATTTGCTGGCCTGATTTCCTTGGTAAATTGTGACCCATGCTGACCAAGCTGTGGCTGGCAATGGTTAAATACATATTCAATATATATTCACTTTTCAGTTTTATATAGTGTTTACTTTTTGTTTCTCTTCAGTTCTAGCTATATGCAATTCTTAGTTTGAAATGTAAGCAATTTGTTTAATTAGCCTCTCTCCGTTCGGGCCTAACGTTTAAGGGGTAAATTTATCAAGCTATAGGTTTGAAAAAATGGAGATGTTGCCTATAGTAACCAATCAGATTCTAGCTGTCATTTTGTAGACTGTACTAAATAAATGATAACTAGAATCTGATTGGTTGCTATATGCAACATCTCCACTTTTTCAAACCTGCAGCTTGATAAATTTACCACAAAGTGTTTCACCCAGCCAGGACGTAAATATTTCGGATCGCACTGGTCAATTCCGGAATGTGGTAGCTGGCCATAGTGACCCCTTTGCTGAACGCTGGACCAGTGGCGGTTAAAGTCTCACTATTGTCCTGGTGCCTCAATCCTCCTATCACTTTACCTATCTCTCCCTGTTCTACTTTCTACTAAGACTGATCTATATTTGCTATTATCTATTTTACCTCACAATCTCTAATACTTCCTCTGGTGCTTTCATTCACTCTAATGTGCTACCTGTCAGTTTGTTTCCTTATCTAGATCTTGGTTCTGACTAAATCTGTCTTCACCAAGCAGAAATCCTGTCACTAACTGTTTAGATAACTCACTTTCTTAATACAAAATTTCTTGTGTCTCTAAATTTTTCTGTTTTATCTCTCTTTTTTTGCAATTTCTTTTCTATCAGTCCAGCTGTCAGTAACTCTTTTTTATTTCTCTATTTAATCAATGCTATAATAGATTTTTCTCACTCTCTCCCTGTTCCTCTTTTGACGGACTGAATGTCTGATTTAGTAACTAACAAAATAACTGTACTTCTCTTTTTCTCATAGCTTCTTTTTATTCTACCCTCTGTAACGCTTTTCTCCACCAGCCACCTCCTCTTGTGTCCCTTTAGTTCCCCTCCTTGTCCCTTTTTCCTCCACAATCTCTGTCCTTTAGCTTTGTTTCCCACTACTTCTCTTCCTTTCCCCAGTAGGTTCTCACCTTTTCTCTACACCTGTTCTCCCTCTTGCTGATCATTTACCATGTCTCTCTTACCACATATTTTCTCTATCTGCTGTTCACTGATTTTATCAGTCCCTCTGCTCCATCTCACTTATATCCACTTGCTCCCCATCTTTTCTGTTCCTTTGTTAATGCCTCATCACTGCTACTTACCCATTTTTTCGCCCCTTTCTGTTTCTTTTTCATTCACATCTCTCCGATCACTGCTAAATTGCTAATGATATCCTCCTTTGCTCTCTTTATCTCACCAGCAACTAATTTAATGGTCTTTCTGCTTTACAGGTTGAGACATCCGTGGATCGAGCTGTTTCTTTTCTACTGGTTCACTTGGAGGTGTGACGGGAAGCTTGCTCTGGCCACAGAGAAGTAGAGCGTATCTCTGAAAGACACAGGCAGTCACTTAAGCTTGTGCTCAGTCCTCTTCAGCTGCACACCCCTCACAATATTTAAATTTGTATAAATCCTTTTTGACTTCGGCAGGCAACTTACACATAAGCAATTATTTTTTAGTTTTTGCCCCTAGCACTGACATTACAGCCAGGGCCTGATTAAGGGTTCCAGCCGCCCCAGGCTAACACAACGGTTGCTGCCCCCCCCCCCCCCCTGGCGGCGCGCCTTCCGCCCCAGCCAATACCTATATTTCTATATTTATACACAGTGTTCAAAGTGGAAACTTAGAACAGTTTTACAATTAAGGCAGTAGACAGTCTACCAGCCCACTTTACCAGTGTGTGTGTGTATGTGTGTGTATGTATATATATATATATATATATATATATATATATATATATATATATATATATATATATATATATATATATATATTATTATTGACATCAATAAACGCAAATCCTTCACTACTGCTGTTCACAGGCCCTGATTCATTGAGGAAAGGAAATCCCCCAAAAATTGTAACTTTGCGCGTGGGCAAAACCATGTTGCATTGGTGGGGGGTGTAAATTAAAATGTAAGGTCAGGTTTATAGTTAGGGTAGGTCATGTCCTAGGTCAACTTTAAATTGCAGTGTAAACATTTAGCTAGCAAGTATTTGTGTGTAACATTAAAAAACAGCCAGTATTTAACTTATGTGCAAAATAATAAACTAATATGTACCCCTTGTATTGTAACATGGTTTTCTTCAAGTGAAAACTTACTTATTTTTTTAATTCCTTAAATTAATGAATCAGGCCTACAGTTTGAAAACACATTAAAATGTCACTTAAGTAAAAATCCACATTCAATGTTAGACAGATTTTGCTGTTCTCTCTTACCTGATCTTGCAGCGTAGACTACCTGATGTCCTCTCTTGCTTATTCTTGACGTATTGTTGTCAGTTGGCTGCTGGAACCTTGGGGTCCTGTATTGAAAATGTGCAAAAATGCAAAATGTTAACAAACCCTGAATGATTACAACACTCCATTATGATAAAATAAAACAACCCCTTAGTACAGGCATATATAGATAATAAAAGATATGAAAATGATTTACAATCATACACTAACATCTATGAACCCCTGACAGTCAGTTCATTAAACCCCCAGCCCTTAGCCAATTTATAATTTTTATGCCCTCTGCAGCTTATGTGTATGGAGTCATAGGTGGACTCCATACACATGGGTGGACCGCATAAGGTAGGAATTTGGGGGCGGGGTGGGGCGGGAGGGGACGGGTGGGTGGATTCGGGCAAAAAAAAAAAGGATTTTTTTTTCAACTAAACAGCGCTGCTGCAGCCTGGTCAGCCTGTTGGCTGATCAGGCCCTGATTACAGCTCTCCATTAGATCGGGAAGCTTGTCCTGCATAGATCACACAGCTCACAGAAAATGCAAGCCTTATAAACACATTACAAGTGGCAAATCCATGTCTTACCCCCCCTCAGTCTGTCACCACGTACCTCCACTAGATAAATATGATTAGAACAGATATTCTTTTTTGGCCTGTTTGCAAGGCCTCATTGCAGCCTCATCTTGGGGCCTGCTTTTTGTGAGAGAATAACTTTCAAACATGCAGGATCAAATAGGATCTATAAGGTTTGATACAGATTTAAATGCGAAAACGGATTCATAATCCATGTTCTACAGTGCTCTTGAGACCTATCCATATGTTCAAAGAGTGAATTTCCCAACATCCATCAAGAAAGCGTAGATGACAACAGCTCATTCTACTAGATTTGAAAATCTTATCGGTGGCCATATATTTCCTTGAAGTGGGCTCCATGAATCATCAACTTAAATGTAGCCCCATTGATCATATCTCGTGTTTGAGACATGGGGCTAGATTTACTAAGCTGCGGGTTTGAAAAAGTGGGGATGTTGCCTATAGCAACCAATCAGATTCTAGCTTTCATTTATTTAGTACCTTCTACAAAATGATAGCTAGAATCTGATTGGTTGCTAAAGGCAACATCCCCACTTTTTCAAACCGGCAGCTTAGTAAATCTAGCCCATGGAGTTGACAGGGGTAAGAAGCTGCTACAGTTGCCACCAAGTAGATTCACTGACTGAACTTGATGGCTCTTAATTGCCTGAGAGAGCACTTTAAAATGGGCTCTATATAATGTGTGACATCCTCACATATGTGATGCCTTCTGCTTGCTCCACACTGGCTACCCTTCGCAGGGCTTGCTTTGAAGGGATCTAGTTGTTCTCTATCTTCCACCCCCCATGATAGATACGATGTGAGCCCGAAGGTTTATTCCCCTATATGGAGCTGATTCACAATTTGCTTCCAGCAATAATAGATTTTGCTGTAATTTTTTTTATTGTGATTTATCCAAATAGTGTTATCAAATGTCCTTTACTTCATATCACTTTCCTATACATTTTTTGTCTTCCCATTACTGTTTCACAGGCTACAGTGGCAGGTCAGGACTCTGTACAAATTACAATTAATAGTATTTACATTTCATAAATATACCTATTTCCTACAGCCATCACTGCCATTAAATAATTCATATTCACATTTAATAAATAAACTCACCTCCACATTCAATAGCCCCCAAACCACCCCATCTTAAATTAATAGTCCCCACTATTAAATTGCTCCACCATCGCCTCACAAACTAGCACCTATTAATTAGCCACCACCTATCTCTCACACAAACTAAATTTCCACAAGGCCCGTGTTCCATCACACACATATTACTGTGCCCCTTCATCATCACTATGCAGTGCCTCCTTATAATCACACTGCACCCTCCATGCTGCTTTTCCCCCCTTCACTTAGCCCCCCTTCATCACACTATGCCATGCTGATTGATTAAAGATTTGAGGGTTCTGTTGTTAACAGTCAGCTGCAAGCTGGCATAAGGCCACCGTTAAGATATGTCAGATGAGTTTATTTTGGCTGCAAGGATCCCTAACGGAAGAAGAAAGAGTTTAGGATCCATGGGGACACTGATTTCTTGGACAAATGAAGCCAGAAACAAGCCAGCTTTAGATAGTTCCTCCAAATATAAATGAATGTCCCTTCCAAGGAACAGCCCTTCCAGCATAGGTCTGAAGCATTGGATAGCATGTTTTTGGAGGTGAGTTAGCACGTAGTACCAGCGATATAAAACTTTGTAGATATTTTATTTAATTTTACAGCATATGGAAACTCACACCAATTATCAGCATCAAGAGCCACCCTAATGTCTCTCTACCAGGCCAGTTCATGGGGGTCAGTCTGGCCCTGCATGGTAGGGCAGAGCTCCAATTAGAGTGTAAACCTCCCATTGAGGACTGATGCAGACAGAGGGATTCGAAAGAGGTGAAAGGATGAGCAGTGAGCCGTAGCTTGATTGCGTTGTGAAAATTACAAATTTGTAGATATTGGTAGCAAAATTTGGCAGGGGCATTAATTTTATCCTAGATATCTCTTCCCACAATAAAACTGGGGGAAGAGATAAGTGTGAGTGATGTCGCTTAAAAATCTAACCCCTTGCTTGGGGTGAACATAGTGGGTGTGAGGCATGGTGGAATGTCCAGGGAATTAAAAAGTGTAATGACCTGGGAGGGTTGGGGAGACAGGTCATATTTCTGAGAGAATGAGTACCAAATTGTCAGGGAGTGAGAGACAGTGTGGTGGAGCAAAGCCTGTTTCGGGAGGCTGGCCCGTGGGAGCCATAGGATAAACACGGGAGAGAGCAAACCCTGACCCTCAGCTTCAATGCTGAACCAATTCCAACGGGAGTTAGAGCAACACCAGAGGACACACTGAGCAAGGTGGGCAGAATGGTAGTACTGTCTAAAGTCTGGGATGTCTAGGCCACCACTCTGTGAGGACCTCTGTAGAACCTTAAGGCGATCTCGAAGGCAACTACCCAACCAGATAAGCTGTGAAGTTGAGAATTGGAGGAATTTGAATATGTTCGAAAAGACGTGGACAGAAAGGGTCTGTAACAGGTGGAGGAGCCTGGGGAGTATGTTCATTTTGATTGCGTTGATGTGGCCTATCGAGAAGATGAGACAGTGAGACAACGTGTTAAATCAGATTTAACTTGGGTTGGTGTTACTCAGTTGGTAATATAGATTCCGAGGTTGCTTATCTTTTGGTGTCGCCAATTAAAGTGGAAGATCTGTTCCAAGGAATATTTATCTGGGCTGGATATGTAACAGTCCAGAACCTCTGTTTTATCTGGATTGATTTTAGAACCAGAAAAGTAGCCATATAAATCAAGTTCGCCAGAAAGGAGAGGGTGGAGGTAACCGAGTTAACAACATAGAGTACAACAGCATCGGAATATAGCACCAGCTTATGCGCTGTGGTATGTACTTTAATACCAGAGATCTGTTGGTTAGCACGAAACCTGGCAGCCAAAGGTTCTATCATAAGGGCGAAAGTGAGCGTCAAGAGGGGGCACCCCTGCCGCCAGCCATTTGAAATCCCAAATGTTGTCGAGGTAATGCCATTAGCAGAAATGATAGCCAATAGGGATCTATATCAAAAATCTACCAAAGATGCCCATCAATTTGAGGACTCCACCCATAAATGACCAAGAGATGCCGTCAAACACCTTTTCGGCGTCCAGTGCATTTATCAGGGAGGAGATTTTACAACTGTGGATGGAATGTATCAAGTCACTGGTCCTCCTGGTATTATTCGGGCCCTGCCTACCTGGTATGAAACCCACCTGGTCGAGATGAATGGGGGATGGCAGGAGCGGATTTATCCTAGTGGCCAGTATTTTAGTGTAGAGCTTCAGGTCGACGTTGAAAAGTGATATCAGTCTATAGCAAGTGCACACAGTGTGGTCCTTACCAGGTTTTGGGATCACCACAATCTTAGCCCAGGTGGTAACAGGATCAAAAGAGGCCCCCGCTAGTATTTAGTTGAAAAAAGAGGTAGTAGTTATTTTATTTCATTATCAATTTTCATTATGCATTTTGATGTGACCTCTCATTATACATAGGTTTGTAAACTGCATTCTGTTATGTGTGTCTACGTACAGCAAGTACTGTGTAGGCAGAGTGTATTTACACCCAGATTCAAACTGAAACATATCTTGAGATATGCTTGGATTTGAATATGGTCACAACTTTGCTACATGTTACATCAATGGGTATCTTAACAATGAAAATGTGTTTTAAATGCATCACAATAAACCATGTCATACAATTAAATGTGATTAAAACACATGTTAAGAAACCAAGGGGTAAATGTATTATCGTCCGGTTTTGTCAACTCGCGGGAGTTCGGCGACTTGACAGCTTAAATTTAAAGCGGCGCTGCCTTGTAAAAGGAAACTTCCCTTTACAAGGCAGCGCCGCTTTAAATTTAAGCTGTCCACATACAATGTGGAACGCACGCCTCTCACTCGACTGGAACCATACGGGACCGCATCTGTTGTGCAACTTTCTTGTTGGAAATAGACTGTTTATCCACTGGCCGCTTCGTTTCTCAATACCAGGACTAATCGCAAGTATCGATTCTCCTATGTTAATCAGCTTTAAACCGATCTATGCAATACTGGTTTACGCTATTGACTCAATAATACGGACAGCATCCAACCACCACTCCTGGACATTATTATTATCCTCATCCAGATACTGTTTTACTTCATGCACAAGCGATTCTGTATGGTGTTATTTTTATCATGGTTTTATAATTTTAGCAATATGGTCTGTGAGAATAAAGACAATCTTTTTTATTTAGACCCTCAGCCTCCATATCACATACATGTAATTCTTATTTCATACCTATATTGTTTATCTGTCATATTGCTACATCCAAGCTATATCATTTTCTTCTTTTTACTCTAACGCCTGTTAATCTCTTTTTTGTTTTTATTTTTAGTCTTGAAAACTACTAGAGCCCTGTTCATTCCTCCAGTTCAATAAGTTAGAGCTGTAATGGAAATGTATATGTGTAAATGTGCATTACTTAAGTCAAGGGAA
Source organism: Mixophyes fleayi (assembly GCF_038048845.1). Lineage (NCBI taxonomy): Eukaryota > Metazoa > Chordata > Amphibia > Anura > Limnodynastidae > Mixophyes > Mixophyes fleayi. Next base: position 106,694,040 of record NC_134408.1, on the reverse strand, counting down.
GGGTTTTCATATAGTAATTTTATTGTGAAGCAGTTCTTTCCTCATTATTTCCGTGCTTTGGTTTCCTCTTTTCTACCTTCCGCTTTCAGGACTTAGTTGAATAAAGATCATACTGCCTAAAGCAAGAATAGGACAGCTGCTGAGGTCCTAAACATCATCTCAGAAGGTAATGGCTGGTAACTTGTTTCCATTGCAGTAGCTAAGATACAGTTATATTGTATATATGCCAGTGGCAGGTCGTAACACATGTAGATTAGTGGGATGTAGCATCATTTTTCATGCACAAAATTTTTGGGGATTGTTGTAAATTCATTTTCTATTGCTGGCAGACTGAAAGAAAACATAATCAACCATATCCACTAATTGGACTAAAGTGGATATTAAGCGCATAAGAAAATTGAACATTTTCTGTGATTGACCAGCATATTTTCAATGTTATTTGTTACTGTAGTGATTAATAAGACATTTTATTTAAAATAAGTTCAGATTTAATTCGGTAATACTGGAACTAGCTTGTCAAGTTGGGTCATTGTGTAAGAGAAAGGCATTTTTATACCCTTTATTAGTTTAACCTTCAATTCATTTTACAGATTAGTGAAAGATTAGTGTTTCTCCTTATAGTTTTAGAAATTATAGTGATATACAGGGATCCATCTAAAATGAGAGAGGTATATGGGCTAAAACATGACAAGGCATGTGGGATGCACTCTCATGACAAGCTGGATGTCATGCAAAGATGACATATGAGTAGAGATTAGTGAGTCCATTCATCCAAACTTAAATTCAGACAAGCTGGGTGTGATTCTAACACTATATATTCACTTCCCATTATTTTCTCTTTCACTCATATTGTGAACGTTTACTGTCCTCGATTCTTCACTTCCCTACACAGCTCTGCCATTTAATTAGGGTCACAGCGACAATTTGTCTTTTTAAAGTTACCCTTGTTTTTCCAACAAATACCCTAATGGGGGATTTAAACTGTTATATACTGTATTGTACCTGTGACAGAAAATAGTTTTTTGATGTAAAATGCCTTTTATTTGATGGAATAACACAGCAGTCAAGTTGTAATATACCATTTTTATTTATTTATCAAACATATTCCACAATGGGGACGGGATGAAAGTAATGTAACGTAATGTATTGTGCACACAATAATTGTGTGTTTGAAAATCAGTTGGTGAGTTGCAAAATATGGAAACCTTAAACCTTACTGAAAGCCAAGTAACATTTTAGAGATGTCCAGTTCCCAATCACAGTATTTTTTCACGGTTTATACTTTGTATATTAATAAAAAAAATCATAATAGTTTGGGGGAATGTCTATATGTACGCCGCTGATAAAACATTCTAGCTCAGTTCAAATTAATTGTGTATAGTTTGTATGAATTAAACGTAAGAAATGAATAACCGATGTACCCACGTATTCCTCCTGCTCATCAATCCCATGCATATTAGATGCTGATTGTGTAAAGTTTATTTATAGTTTTCCAGGACTTTGATGATTCAAATACATATTGCAATATGTGGGCCTGATTCATCAAAGAACACAATTTGCATTTTTGTTTTTGCATTGGATGGAAATTGCACACAAGTACGCAGTATTCAAATACAAGCGGATCTGAGGAAATGTTTCTAGCTAAACACGTGTATAGGTACACTCTACCTATCATCACATCCTCCCATTCTCGGTTACAGGATTTTTTCCGGGCTGCACCCACATTGTGGAATTCACTCCCACACACAATAAGACTTTCCTCTAGTCTTCAAACCTTCAAGCGTTCAATGAAAACCCACCTCTTCAGACAAGCTTATTATATTCCTCAACCCCCATCTTAATTTCCCTAGATTACCCTATTACCATCCTCTACACAGCTAACGCAAGACAACAACCCTCTGACCAACATTGCAACACACACAGCCCACTCAATACTTTTACCTTTGCGTTCTAGCTGGTCCATTGTGCAATATGATGTAGCACGTGCCCTTGTGTTTCTAACTCCCATTGTCCTATAGATTGTAAGCTTGCGAGCAGGGTTCTCTTACCTCTCTGTCTGTATGTATTACCCAGAATTGTCTTATTAATGTTTGTTCCCAATTGTAAAGCGCTACGGAATTTGCTGGCGCTATATAAATAAATGTTGATGATGATGATGATGATGATGATGATAGGGCACTTGCAGTCAGACACAACACACTGCAGGATACGCACAATGAATATGTATCTATAAAGTCCCATCAGAACGCACAGGATTTTTATTTTATTAAAAACATTACCACCTGCTAATAATATAAGTAAAAAAAAGTTTTTTTCTCATTCCCCCCCTTCATGAAATACATATTTCAGTATGTTATTCTTCTCTATTGTACATGAAAAAAAATATTAAATACATTTACACCTGTTAATAATATAATCATTCCTAAAAATGAATTGGGGGAAAAAAAGTTGGTTTTTTTTACATTTATTAGGTCATTATTAATGCCTACTGTACATAAAATGCATTCTTACAGTTGCATTTTTACAGTTATGAGCTTGGCATGCCCTTACTGTACATTGACTATGTGTATACGCCCCTTCCCCTCCCCGTTCCGCCCATGAAGTGTAGGCTGTCGGAAATGTCCTTTGCGCTTGAAGATAAATTGCGTGCACTTGCATTCAGTCACTCAGTCCATTTCTGAAGAAGTGCAGAGAAATTTTATACAAAATACGGCATGTGTCTGAGTTTTGATTCCTTAATGAATCAGGCCCTGTGTGTTTAAGTCAGAATAGAGTTTATACCAACTTTTCCTAGAAAATGAAAAACTGGGTGTTTTCGCCATAGATTGGGCTTCCCCCTATCCTATCAAATGCTCCCTGCCAGTCATAGCTTTTGGCTGGTATTTCCACCGATTGCTTTAACCAGGTCTGTCAGGCGAAAGCTTCCTCAATGCATGGGAAATTCACTTTAACTTGTATCGCCACTGTCCTCCTATCGTTAATGCCATGTCAGGATGGCGATAGGGGATTTTTTGTACAAAGTGGAGCTGGAAGTCCCAGTCCAGTTTCACTGCTGATACGTGATTCGGCAAGCCACGTCATGCACGTCATGCACGCCTCTGCAAGGTTTTATTGATAAATTAAAGAGATAAGACGTTTTCTAAGCGTTAAGCGGCAATAGAAAACTAGTGCTATTGCTGAATATTAAGAAATAAGCCTGATAATCATTTAATTAAATGTGAAGTCTTTCAATGCAATTTTACATTTACTAAGATTGGAATTGAAATCAGCTACAGGCACCAAAATACTTGCTTGCATTATTTTCAAAATCAATAACTGGTTAGCCTTCTGACACTCAGATATTTGAAATCTGACATCTGACAATGGCTCAAACGTTGTTGCTGAATTGTGTCACACATGCCCTGGTCATATACTTAACATAATAGTATAAGGATTCTTGCACACTTACTAACAGGTCTACTGGGGAGAGGGTTGATTTTATATAGCCATTTATCACCATGATTTATTATTAAAAACTTGCCGAGGCAACTAATTACGTAAGTAATTTGACCTCGCTTCAAAAGAGCTTTAAGGTGCATTTATTAATCTGATTTAGAAAAACATAATCAGGACACAATAAGCCCTGATCCATTCTGCCAAATCCTGGCTGGTCCACCCAGGGCATCCACATTCGGGCAAACCCATTCCCACTTATTTTAGAGCAGTTTGTTAATTCTCTACAAAATTCAAGAAAAATCTGAAAAGATTTCCTTATTAGGAGCCTAAAACCAGCAGAGTGTGTGTATGGAAAAAAAATAAAACAGTTTTTCTCCACAGCCACTTATACAGTATATGCACCTAATTGTATGACTGTAAAATGCTAACAGTTAAAGTGGAAGTGAATCCACTATTTGACATGACTATGTAGTACTGATAATATACATGTAATAACTGGAGTGTTATTACTTAACTAAATATGTCCACCAGTCTCTCTCTCACTTCTCCACAGCAGGCTGCCAATAAAGAAACAAGCAGACAGTCAGGTGTAGCTAGGTAGAATTGCTTTGCAGGTTGAATAGGCTGATTCCAACATGGGAGCAGGATTAGTGATATCAAAGCAACTCAGTCTAACTTTTTTGACATGTGTCATGTCTCATCAGGATACTGTCCTACAAATGTGGGAGGAGCTTCAGCTGTCTGTAGTAGAGTGTGGCGGTAATGCTGCAGTTGAATAGCAGCTGAACACTTAACACTGCATTTTACCTTCACGGTTCTTATCTGAAAAAATTTTTTGGGGTATTTAGTGGCACTTTAAAGTCATGCAGTTAATTTCACATGTCGGGTCTGATTCATTATGAAACGCAAAGTGAACGGAATTTGCCCTTTTTAAAAAAATGGACGGATATTGCACGTGGATACGCTTGTATTTAACAAGAAGAGAATCTCAAGAAACGTTTGAGTTGAATACAGATATAAGCACGCTCTGCCTCCACGGCACATGCCGTATGCAGCCAGACACAACACCCTGCAGGATACGCACAATGCGTATGTGCAATGTAAAGTCACATTGTTAAAAACATTAACACCTGTTAATAATATAATCAATACTGAAAATAAAAAAAAAGCTTTTATTTTTTTTAATTGCTTTCCCCCGTGAAATACATATATCAGGATGTTATTAATCCTTATTTTACATAAAATGCATTTATACAGTTGATCATAATTGCAAACACATGTTTTGGCATGCATAGGTGACCGTTATTACTATCAGACGGCACTTGCACCTGTCCTGTAGCTGGTTCAAGTGATACTGCTAAAAATCACGTACCTCAGAGATGCCCAGAGCATGATATGGATGGATGTGCGTGCACTTGACCTTGGCTTGCCCTACTGTACATTGCCTACGCGCATGTGCCCCTACCCTCCGCCGTTCCGCCATTGAAACCGTAGGCTGCCGGAAGTGTTATTTGCGTTAGAACATGTATTGCATGCACTTGTGTCCACTTGTGTATAGTACATGCGATAGGTCTCTGCTTGCGCAGAAAAATTTTATGAAAAATATGGTACGTATCGTCATTTACTTTCCTTAATGAATTAGGCCTGACATGTTTAACACTAGCTTACCTTGCAATCCTAAGTATAAACAAATGGTTATATTTAGAAAAGTATCTTTTGTGTAAAAATGTTCTATTTTCTTTTCTTTTTTATTGTCTTTTACACCATAATTACCCACAGTCTTGCAACATTTCCTACTTTTCGATTGACTCCCTGTGACAAATGTTGAAATGTTGATGTCATGGATGAGCAACATAGTTACAACATTTACACTTTATCTTAGAATGTCTCACTTTGTGACAATTTAGAACAACATTAATTTAGAACTGTTTAATAAATGTGTAAAAAAAATCTGCAGCTCCCAATTTAAAGAAAGAGCATAAATAATAAATAAAAGTAACAAATAGTAGAAAATGGCAGAATTATATAATGGTCATTATGAAATTCTCAAAACCTCTACTCTTGGTAAGCTATGCTTTTCTGGGTGTCGAAAAACAGGAATGCCACACAAAAATCAGGACTGTTGGAAACTGTTCACTCTGTGTTCCAGCTTTTCATTAGTTCACTTCCATATATTTTTCCAAGTTCATATAGTGAATTTCTGGTTTGTATTACAAAATTGTCCCTTTTGTATCACATTTGTTTGACAAAAAAGACAATGTGCTACAAAATTGTTGCAAAATTAATTTTGGGGCCCAACTCTAAATTTTATACACTCTATTAACAAAATTATGTGTCAGGGCACAAAATTAATTGTGCTGCATATGAGCATTTTCTGGTTTTCATGTAGATGGCACAATATGTTTTGTTTATATAACTGATTTTTGTAGACACAATACACAGATGACAAATGGAAAATTATACACACACCTCACAACATTTGCAACCAACAAAGAACACTTATGATTTGCATACATATTATGTGCTGCTTTTGACTATGCTTTTATGCATATTTCTGTAACTCAGCAGTCTTTCATGTGCAAATGAATATTACATACCAAATGCTGCTACATGTTCTGCAAAATACCAAAAATCATTAAGACACACAGGTGCTACTATATACTTAGGAACCAATCCAGCTGGTTTATGCTAAAAAAATATGGAAATAGAATATAGGCGCTTTCTATACAGGCCCGGCACTTCCATTAGGCAACCATAGGCAGTTGCCTAGGGCGCCGCTACCTGCAGGGCGCCACTGACTACATTTTCTAATCTAGTCAGCGGTGTTTTGGTGAGGAAGAGAACTTTACAGTTACATCACCTACAGCAGAACGCGAGCGCAAGTTTGTGTCCCAGCCGAACAAACCGGAAATTTGGCATTTGGAACGCACGTTGCGTTCCAAATCACAGGAAATCACAGAAGACCCATTCAACGGGCCGGAGTCAGCGGTGCACCGCATTCATTTGAAAGAAAAAACTTATCATATGGGGCTTCTTTATGTTTGTAAAGATCCTGGACTGTCACCACTTTCATGAGGGACCTTTTTATCTTTTTTCATTTGTAAGTACTTCATTTATTTTTCACTATTACGGACCTTTTATCACTTGTGCATGCACATTTTGAATTACCTATTTGGTATACATTTTATCCCGACGGGAGTTTTTCTTGTTTTGGACATTCATTTGATTGGTATCTCTTTGGATTGGACTTTGCCTATTTAGTATTCCATCTATTACATTCCTTTTCTCTTTTTACAGCGGTGTTTGGGACAGAGTACAGCGGCAGAATGGCGCCTCCAGTTTTGGATTTTTTTTAATGGATGCGCCCGGGCCGCGCCCGCACTCACACATGATCACTGGCAGGGGGTGGTACCTTGAAATTTTGCCTAGGCGCCGAGAACCCTAGCACCGGCCCTGTTTCTATAGAGAAAAAAGGAACTCTAATAAAAATATGTGAAACAAAATCATCCAAAGGATATAGAAATAAGAAGATATAAAATAAAAGTCCATAAAACAAAATTTAAATGTTTTTCAATATGTCCATCTTGTTGGTTACCTTCCCCTAACGATATTCACAGGAAGGTGAGAGTATAGATGGTGTCTAAATATCCAAACAAAGTAATTAATTGTACCAGATGTTCATCTCCGCTGGGCTTTAAAATGACAACAGCCGAAACTTCTTTTCAACAGCGTGATGATCAACAACAGATCTTGACGGCCAGAGCTTAAAGTTCGATGGGACCCAGAAACATGAATAACCACATTACAGCAAATATTGGTCGGTTAGCGCTCTCCAGGGAATTTGGGGAAGGGAATGCAGGATGCTGCCACTGCCTCACATGGAGATAAGCCTGTTCACTCCAAAACAATGAATCCAAAAAATGCTAAGAAGAGGCTGGGTGCAAGTAGGGGGAAAATATACACACACAAGGATAACAACAATATTTGAAATTAAAACTCTCAGTAATAAGGTGCATCAATTCCTATGCCACTTCTATATGCATAAAACCATTTGATGACAAAGTTTTTACAACCATAATAATAATGTCAAATCCGTTATATTCACCACCACTCTTTCTTTGTATAAGTTCCTTATGTTCTCCTCACCGATGATATTACATATAGGATAAGGAAAAGAAAGAGGGAAAAACACTCACAGTGTAATATCATATTAAACATTCCATTGTTTAATCTTCAATAAAAGATTAAAAACACTCACATTTTAACTGTGAATGGGCTCATCTAAAGGTATCTTTATTTAGTTCCACGTTCACTCCTTGTAAGTCACGGTAGTAGCACACACTCGCGTCCCAGATGTAATCACCCGTCCCGGGCTTTAAAGCACAAAAGGAGACTCCGTGACGTCAAAGGGGCGTGGTCCGCTATGTGGGTTGTTTCAATTGGTCCCTGGTCCCAACGTGTTTCGTCACATCCTGTGACTTCATTAGGGGATATGTGTGCCTAATAAACCATCGACTGACCAATAGAATGCCAGCGATTCCGTGAATTCGGACTATCAAATTTCTCAATGAGCCTCATTACACTGATATTTTTCTCATAGGGGAGTGCATTCCTTCCAACATTTGCCAAAAAATAAAAACAATAATCAGCTCAACATACAGTGTCTTTACCATAAAGATTCCTATACATCGGTTTCCACTCACATTCCATACAATTGTTTATATGTTTTTACCTATATTTAATTTATTTATTTCCATTTTTGGACATAATTCCCAATATGGTCTTAAACATAAACATGTGCAGATCTATTTATAAATCCCAAAAAATTTTCAGTGTGTCATTAACGCCCTAATTAATGAGAATATATTGTAAAATATACATTTGTTATTTAATCCTGATGGTGTCTGTGAGGACACCGGGGTTATTACCAAAGCTCTCTAGATACCCGGTCCTCTAGGTTCACAGGTCACACAGGTAAGGAGACAGGAAAGAAATAATAATCCCTTTTATTAAACAAAGTGCACACACTTAGTAAAATACAACAGTGCTCCCCAAGGAGAAACTTGTTCCCCCCGCCAAATATATCAAGTGTCAGAAAATCACCAGTGCAAGTAAAACTCCCCAACAAAATCCCCAGCAGGTTACCTCCAAGCACAGAGTCCTAGCAGGCCCAAACTCCTGGTAATAAAATCCACAGCTGACAATCCAAGTGGGCCAGGGTTTCTGATCCTTAAGGTGGGTCTGTGTATCTTGCTGCTCCCAGCCGCTCGGCCAACTCTCCACCAGCTTGGTGGGACCCTGGATATCAGTCTCCCTACGGATGTAGGCTCACCAATTCCCCAGAATCTGCGAGTGTCTCCCGATGGAGTGGTAACAGAATCAGTCCTAGAGGTACACTGTCCGATCTCTGTCAAGAAGCTCCTGCCTCAAGCATTCCTTTAAGGCCCTGCGAGAATACGGTTACTCTCTAACAGGTCCTTGCTGTCTCCAGATTCTCCAACAACAACCCCCATCCCCCAGACAGCTCCTTTTTGGTCCCTTCTCACCACCCCCCCCCCACTCACTGTCCTCTTGTGATTGGTGGTGTGAAGAGTTTGGGTGGTAACCGGGGTGGAAATAGTGCATGACATCAGTGGTCACCCCTTGCTGTGATGGTGCCATTCAGACTGTGTTGCAGACTTGCTAGAACAATAGTTAGCAAACAGGGAGAGACCCCCTACTGATTTTAGATAAGGTCCTGACCCTCCTTTTTTTAACCCGTTCCACTACTTTTTGATGTCACAGGGTCCACAGCTGATTCACACTTCCTGTGAGCTGCCTCTCCCCTCCCTCTCTGGACACCACAGTAATAACAGATCTGGCCACCGGGCGGCATTTAATAACAGAGTGGGCCATGGTTGTTCAATTGGCCCACTGAGGACAGACCGGGTTGGCACGATATTCTCAATATAAGGCCCGGGTCTGTCACATACCTCCCCCTTATTAAATCAAGGGGACAGTTGGAGTCTGGTGGTCGGGCTCCAGATGTTCTCCTTGGCACGGTGGGTTCCTTAATGAAGGGTTCTCCTCCTCTCTTCTGGAGAGTCCGTCCGCATTTGAGTGGTCTTTTCCCTTTTTGTGCGAGATAGTAAAGTTATAACCTTGTAATGCTAAACTCCACCGTAATAACCTCCCATTTTCCCCAGCAGATCTTTGTAACCAGTAAAGGGGGTTGTGGTCTGTAATTACTGTGAACTCTTGCCCATAAATGTAGGGTTGTAATTTCTTTAGGGCCCACACTATGGCCAGGCATTCTTTTTCAATGGTGGCATAGGCTACCTCTCTATCCACCAGCTTTCGGGATAAATAAACTACTGGGTGCTCATGCCCATCCTCCCCCACTTGGCTGAGCACAGCACCGAGTCCACACCCTGAAGCATCTGTCTGTACCAGAAATCGTTTCTTGAAGTCTGGGGCTGCTAACACTGGGGACTGGGTCAATGCTGCCTTCAGAGCGTCAAAGGCTCCCTCGCACTCTGGGGTCCATTCTATACGTCTAGAGTATTTTTTCTTTGTCAAGTCAGTCAGGGGCCTGGCAACAGTGCTATACTGCGGCACAAATTTTCTGTAGTACCCTGCGATCCCGAGGAACGCTCGTACTTGCTTTTGGTTGGTGGGTCGGGGCCACTGAACAATGGCTTCTACTTTTGCCGGTTCAGGTCGTATGATTCCCCCACCAACACGGTGCCCCAAGTATTGCACTTCTGCCATGCCCATGAAGCATTTGTCTGGGCGAATGGTCAACCCTGCCTGCCTGATTCTCCTCAGGACCTCTGACACCTGCACTAAGTGATCCTCCCACGTCTGGCTGAAGATGGCAATGTCATCTAAGTAAGCCTGGGCAAATTCCTGACACCCCCCCAACAGGTCATCAACCATCCGTTGGAATGTGGCTGGAGCATTTTTCATCCCAAACGGCATTGTCGTACATTCAAACAATCCCAGTGGGGTTATAAAGGCTGACCGCTCCTGAGCCTCGGGGGTGAGGGGAATTTGCCAATAGCCCTTACTCAGATCCAAAGTTGACACAAACTTGGCTGCCCCTAGCCTGTCTAGTAGCTCATCTATTCGGGCCATGGGATAAGCATCAGTGGTGGTGACCTCATTTAGTTTACGGTAGTCCACGCAGAAGCGGGTGGTCCCATCCTTCTTCGGGACCAATACCACCCCTGCAGCCCATGGACTATTTGACTTCTTAATTACTCCTAAGGCCAGCATTTCCTCTATCTCCTTCCGTACTTGGGCCAGTACAGCGGGGGTCATGCGGTATGCTACCTGCCTTATGGGCTTCTCCTCCCCCGTGTCTACATGGTGGGTGGCTAGGTGGGTACGACCGGGCTTACAGGTAAATTGGGCCTGCTCCTTCTCCAGTACCTCCCTCATTTCCTGCCTCTGTCCCTCTCCTAGCTGCGTCCCCACTGTCACTGTCTCCACCCCCTTTTCCTCTCTCACCTCCCCTATCATCTCCAGTAGGGGGTCTACCTCTGTGGGACCCATGGGGGGACAACACACCACCATTGCTGCCACTTGCCGTTCCACATAACCTTTTAGTCGATTGATGTGGAAGGTTTTCAGCCAGGTTTCCTCATCATCCAGCGCTACTACATAGTTAACCGGCCCTACCTGCCTCACCACTTTGTATGGGCCATCCCAGGTGGCTTGAAGTTTATTCCGTCTCATTGGGATTAGCACCATCACCTTCTGTCCTGCGTTCAGCTTCCTATCCTGAGCGTGGGCATCGTACCACTCTTTTTGTCTTGCCTGGGCTCCTTTTAAATGGCCTTGCGCCAGCTGCGCTACTCTCTTCATCCTCTCCCTCATCTTCTCTACATATTTAAGGATAGGCTGCTCATTGGCCTGGAATGTTCCTTCCCAGCTCTCTCTAACCAGGTCTAGGGGGCCTCGTACCCTCCGGCCATACAGAAGTTCGAAAGGAGAGTATCCGGTGGACTCCTGGGGTACTTCCCTGTATGCAAACAGGAGCTGCTGCAGGGCCCTGTCCCAGTCTCTCCCTTCAGACTGTACATATGCCTTCAGGAGGTGTTTCAGCGTTCCATTGAAACGCTCACATAACCCATTGGTCTGGGGATGGTACGGGGTGGTTCGTAGGGGCTTAATGCCCCACTTTTCCCATAGGGTCTGGACTAGGTCCCCTTGGAATTGGGTCCCCTGGTCAGTAACCACTTCCCTGGGATATCCTACCCGGCTGAAAATGTCCACCAGAGCCTGGGCCACATGCTCTGCGTCTATGGACGACAGGGCTACTGCCTCTGGGTATCTGGTGGCAAAGTCCACCAGGGTGAGGATGAATCTTTTTCCGGTGTAACTGGGGATGGCTAATGGACCTACGATATCTATAGCCACCCGGGCAAAGGGCTCCTCAATTATAGGCAGGGATTGTAGTGGAACTTTCTTAGGGGCTCTCCCTATTCTCTGACAGGTGTCACAGGAGGCTTTGTAACGTTTCACATCCTGGGTGACTTGAGGCCAGAAAAAAGTCCGCAACAACCGGGCCAACGTTTTTCTGGTCCCAAAGTGCCCCGCTGCTGGAATGTCATGGGCCAGCGCTAATAAATGGGTCCGGTAAGCCCATGGTACTACCAACTGCTTCACTTCTGTCCCTGGGTCTTGATCTAGGGTGGGGGTGACTACCCTATATAACAGTCCTTTGTCCCACACTACTTTACTGCCTGCCACTTCCCCTCCCCCAGCGTCTGCTGCACTCCTCAGTTTGGCTAGGGATGGGTCAGTCTGTTGGGCCTTCCTAAATTCCCTTCTGTCCTCCTCCCCCAAATCAATTTCTGGTACAACATCAGATATTTCTGGGTTACTCACCAACGGTGCTGCCTCTGGCTCCTTGGTTCTGGTTGCCGGGGTTAATCTTGGTGGTCTCCTTGGCGTTGCGGCTTCTTGTGCTGCTGTGGCTTGTGCTCGGCTCTGGCTGCGGGTCACAGCTTGCACAAAGTGAGTGACCAATCCCTGGCCCAAATCATTCCCCAAAATCACTTTTGCTGGTAGTCCATCCAGAATGCCCACCTCCACCATTCCAAATCCCGCCCCCCAATCCAAATGTACCCGGGCCACCTGAATATCTGCAAGATGGCCCCCCACCGTGGAAATCCGGACCTGCTGTCCCTCCATAACTTGGGATCTTTTAATTATATCAGGCTCCACCAGGGTCAGGGATGCTCCTGAGTCTCTCAACCCCTGGACCTTGCAGTCCCCCACCCACACGTCCTGTAGATGACCCTGCATATTCCTAGGGCTCTGCCTCCCCTTCCCCAAAATCAGGTTCACCACATACACCCCGTCCCTTGCCTCTGGCACATCAGGACAGGGTGGCTCGGCCTCAATGCCGATTTCAAAATCTCCTGGGGCATACTGTACAGCGGCCACTGGTGCAGCTCTGGCTCCTGGGATCGGACTTCTGGTACGGGGGCAATCTCTCTGGAAGTGCCCCACCTGGTTGCACCGAAAGCACCTCTTTGGATTCAGGTCCCAGGGTCTGGATCGGGCTGGTTCATCTCTTGGATTCCGGGCAGAGTTCTCTCTAATAAAGGGGGCTCCCGGTGTCACTAGACCTGCTGGAATTGTTCGGCTCCCCCTCCCTGCAGCTGCTTGACTAGGCATACTAGGGGCTCTCCATCTTGGTCGACTCACCACATACTCATCAGCTAGCCCTGCTGCCTCCTCCAGGGTCTCAGGTTTTCTGTCCGCCAGCCATTCCCGGATCTCTGGGGCCATTTTTAGAGTCAGCTGCTCCAGCATAATGAGCTCTTTAATTTGCTTAGCGGAGCGGGCCCCTTTCCCTTCCATCCATTTCTCGCAGGCCCTCTGTAGCTGGCTGGCAAATTCCTGGTGCGACTGTGACCCTCCTTTATTCAAAGTCCTTAACTTGTATCTGTAGATCTCTGCATTTAACTGGAATTTTACCATCAGTGCCTTTTTCACTGTACCATAATCCCCACATTCGTGAGGGCTTAGAGCCTGGTAAGCTTCCAGCGCTCTCCCAGTCAGGCTGGGTCCCAGATATTTGGACCACTCTTCCTCCTCAATCCCATGGACTCCCATCAAGTTTTCAAAAACCTGGAGATGGGTATCCATGTCTGTGTCTGCCTCTTTAAAAATTGGGACTCCACTATATCCCAGCTGAGGTCTCAACCGGGCCTCTCCCCGACCTTCTACTCTCTGAATCTGGGGTACCTCATATGCTACCCCCAACATTGCTTGGAGTACGGCTGCCCTTTCATGCAGGGTTGCCCTTTCCCCCAGTGCTGTCAGCCAATCTTGCAGCACTGCTGGAGTGCCGGACGGTGGTCTGGGTTGTGTCCCACTAGGGGGTCTCTGTGGCTGGTCTTTGGCCTCCTCCTCTTCCACCTCTGACTCTTCCATCTCCTCAGGGTGGGCCTTTTCCCATTCCATTAGTTTGGCCACCAGAACTTCACGCACGTCTGTGTCATCAAAGTCCACCCCTTTGGTTCTGCAGAACCCCTGCAAGTGTTGTTTCCTTGCTTTCATATAGAATCTCTCTGTGGCTTTTAAGCTGATCTGCTCTGCTTCTGTGGCCATTCCTGCTGACTTCCTAGCTAGGGTTTTTTTTTTTTTTTTTTTTTTTTACTAACACTGGTGCTGACAGACTGTTGCCTTGTGTCCTTACAGAGCCTGACCGTATCTGGATACGAGTCCCTGCGCTCTACCCAAACGTTGGGACTGTGTGACCCCACTGCTTGCCACCAAAATTGTGAGGACACCGGGGTTATTACCAAAGCTCTCTAGATACCCGGTCCTCTAGGTTCACAGGTCACACAGGTAAGGAGACAGGAAAGAAATAATAATCCCTTTTATTAAACAAAGTGCACACACTTAGTAAAATACAACAGTGCTCCCCAAGGAGAAACTTGTTCCCCCCGCCAAATATATCAAGTGTCGGAAAATCACCAGTGCAAGTAAAACTCCCCAACAAAATCCCCAGCAGGTTACCTCCAAGCACAGAGTCCTAGCAGGCCCAAACTCCTGGTAATAAAATCCACAGCTGACAATCCAAGTGGGCCAGGGTTTCTGATCCTTAAGGTGGGTCTGTGTATCTTGCTGCTCCCAGCCGCTCGGCCAACTCTCCACCAGCTTGGTGGGACCCTGGATATCAGTCTCCCTACGGATGTAGGCTCACCAATTCCCCAGAATCTGCGAGTGTCTCCCGATGGAGTGGTAACAGAATCAGTCCTAGAGGTACACTGTCCGATCTCTGTCAAGAAGCTCCTGCCTCAAGCATTCCTTTAAGGCCCTGCGAGAATACGGTTACTCTCTAACAGGTCCTTGCTGTCTCCAGATTCTCCAACAACAACCCCCATCCCCCAGACAGCTCCTTTTTGGTCCCTTCTCACCACCCCCCCCCACTCACTGTCCTCTTGTGATTGGTGGTGTGAAGAGTTTGGGTGGTAACCGGGGTGGAAATAGTGCATGACATCAGTGGTCACCCCTTGCTGTGATGGTGCCATTCAGACTGTGTTGCAGACTTGCTAGAACAATAGTTAGCAAACAGGGAGAGACCCCCTACTGATTTTAGATAAGGTCCTGACCCTCCTTTTTTTAACCCGTTCCACTACTTTTTGATGTCACAGGGTCCACAGCTGATTCACACTTCCTGTGAGCTGCCTCTCCCCTCCCTCTCTGGATACCACAGTAATAACAGATCTGGCCACCGGGCGGCATTTAATAACAGAGTGGGCCATGGTTGTTCAATTGGCCCACTGAGGACAGACCGGGTTGGCACGATATTCTCAATATAAGGCCCGGGTCTGTCACAGTGTCAATGTTCTCATTTTATATATCCACTTGGACTCTTCACAATTTAGTCTTTTTATATAGTACCCCCCTCCCTCCAATCTTTCTTAACCTGCCTGACAGCAACGAATCTCATTCCAGATGGATCTTGATCGTCAACCTCTTTTTAATGTTTAGATAGACTATATGTTTCAATGCCTAACCTGATGTTGTGAATATGCCCGGTCATCTTGATTTTGAGCTTCCTCACTGTTCCCCTACATATTGTAGCCCACATGGGCATGTAATCAAATATATTATTCCCTTAGTATTACACGTTAGTCTTTCTTTTATACAGAAGGTCTCATTTTTTACATTCAATTTAAATTCCTGTATTGCCCTAGTGCTACTAATTTTAGACGTTTTACATGGAAGGCAGCTGTTGCAATAGTATAACATTGGTTTCTTAGTTTGCTCCATAAGCCAGTTATCATTTCTAGATGGAATCTGAGGCAGATGACTATGTACCAATTTATGTTTCAAGTTGGGAGCCTTCCTAAACACAATCTGTGGATATTTTGGTAATACCTTTGCCAAAAAAGGTGAAATTTTGGCAAAAGTATTACCAAAATATCCACTAGAGTGAGTGTTTTTAATCTTTTATTGAATAAACAGCACAAACGATATTACACTACGAGTGTTTTTCCCTCTTTCTTTTCCTTCTCCTATATGTAATATCATCGGTGAGGAGAACATAAGGAACTTATACAAAGAAAGCGTGGCTACCCACCCTGGTGGTGAATATAACGGATTGGACATTATTATTATGGTTGTAAAAACTTTGTCATCAAAAGGTTTTATGCATATAGAAGTGGCATAGGAATTGATGCACCTTATTACTAAGAGTTTAAATTCCACACATTGTTGTTATCTTTGTGTGTGTACATTTCCCTCCTACTTGCACCCAGCCTCTTCTTAGCATTTTATGGATAACCACATGCAATAAAAAGAAAGTGTAACTCCGTTTAAAAACTGGAATAAACAATTCATTGGTTGACAGCACTGACGTGAAGTGTAAATGAATAACAAATTGACACAATATCCTTCGTACCAGAAAGTAAGATTAAAATCGCATCTGAAAAACTGCTGAGTGATGATCTCTGCTGAACTTCAGAATAACAGCAGCCAATATTCCTTATCAACAGCGTGATGATATACACCGGATCCCAGTCATCATAGCACAGATCTCAAGGAGAACCTGGAACGTGGATAATCACATACAATAATGAAAAAATGATATAGTGTAATACAGTTACGTTAAAATAACAGAACTCCTTTATTGAAGCACTCACTTGGAGTGCAAATAAATATATATAAATATCACAGTGTCCTTTGTACCACATGACAAAGATAAATGGAGCCAAACAAACATGCGACCGCAGCCCGGGATACAGATATGGATAATGGCTTCCACACAATGGGATAACCATGATAGAGAGAGCCCCCTGCTGCACACCAACGCGTTTCGACTATGCTGTGAGCAGCTGTGTTTATTTGTGTTCATGTGACTGCTAGATTTTACATCTTATTGTTCAAGGAAGTCAACTCCTATTGGACCCAGTCTGTTATAAATGCCTCCCAGTATATTCCTCTGCATCACCTTGAAAAAGACTATGTTAGTCTAAACGCATTACTGTGCAACTGGGGACTCTCTATCATGGTTATTTTTATAAGAGTTTATTTTTTCTCTATAGGAAGCACCTATATTCTATGCCCTTATTTTTAGTATAAACCAGCTGGATTGGTTCCTAAGTTCCTAAAGCCCAGCAGAGATGAACATCTGGTACAATTAATTACTTTGTTTGGATATTTAGACACCATCTATACTCTCACCATCCTGTGACTATCGTTATAAGGGGACGGTAACCAACAAGAAGGACATATTGAAAAACATTTAATTTTTGTTTTATGGACTTTGATTTTATATCTTTTTATTTGTATATCTTTTGGATGATTTTGTTTCACATATTTTAATTAGAGATTCTTTTTCTCTATAGGAAGCACCTATATTCTATTCCCATATTTTTTAGAATAAACCAGCTGGATTGGTTCCTACGTATATAGTAGCACCTGTGTATTTTAGTGATTTTTGAACTTTGATCTTATATCTTTTTATTTGTATATCTTTTAGATGATTTTGTTTCACATATTTTTATTAGAGTTTCTTTTTTCTCTATAGGAAGCGCCTATATTCTATTCCCATATTTTTTAGCATATACATTTCTTTGAGGTTAGGGTGTACCTCTTGGGCGAGGATAGGGCAGCATCCTTTTGAAGCACCTACTTTTTCTGTTCTTTTTATATTTACTCAATCCAGCTGGTTTGTTCATCGTTGCACCTAAACAAACAATGTTGCAATGCAAGGGGTCCAAATGCAATTTTTTGTTGTGCATATAGAGAAATACTGCCTTCTTTTGCATGAAGAACACAAATACTTTATAGCTTTATTTTTACAGTGCTACTAAGAGTTGAGCTAGGATGCACATCCTGCTTCCAACTCTAAATATGTCTGCACATTTTAAATTTGCTGCGGCACAAAATGATTTTGCCAATGTGGAAAAATACACAGTCTATCTGGATTTGCTCCTATCGCACAATGTGTATGCTATGACAATGAAGCACCCCGCAGAGTGCCTCTGCAGGATAAGAGGGTCAGTGGGACTGAAAAAAAGAACAAAGGGATGGAGGTATTTCCTTAGCAAGCTAATTGAATGGTATATATATATATATATATATATAATGTGGAAAATCAGTGATAGTACACTGTTATTAGAATTCATGCAACACAATCTAATATTCTGAAAAACAAATGGTACCCCTGTAATGTCCAAGAGTTTGCAACCATGCATATCATTATCAACATTTATTTATATATCACTGGCATATTCCATAGCGCTTTACAGTTGGGTGCAAACACGGTAATAAAACAATACAGACAGACATAACGGTAAGAAGGCCCTGCTCACAAGCTTACAATCTATGGGATGTTTGCAATGTAAGCTGCTTATTTTCCCAGTCTCCTCACCCAGAGATTAACACCACTGATGGTGTAAAATAACATCCACAGTGCTTTAAACACCATGCGGCAGGACCTGCGATCTAGATGAGATAATAAATAAATAGATAAAAATTTTGGTTAACACCTCAAAAAGGCACAAGTGCATCTGTGGGGATTACCAAGCAGCTTATATACTGGTAGGTTTCAACGTCCCTTCAATGTACTATTATGAATGCAGCTCACCCAAAAGAAACGTTGCCTTCTGGAAGGGTAGCATGAATCTGTAGGGCTCCTCTTTTCCCCAACAATCTTTCTACCAGAATGATCGGAAGCACACAGCTTATTGCACTGTCCCACGTGCAATTCCAAGCTTATGAAACACATTAATGTTGTCAGGATGAGGGCCCCAAATAAAATATTACATTGATACATAGAAGTGAACATGATTTTCCCTCAGATAAAAGTTTTGCTTCCTTTTTAAAACATTTGGTCAATTAGCCCAGTGGGAGGTAATTAGGTTGAGCAGATCCTCTGTGAGAAAACCAACTTAAGATATGCAGAACATAGACATCCATTGTCTTTGATCATGTATTCCATTTCCTCATCAGAGTAGGTATTGTAAAAACAAAATAACCATTAGGTGTAAATTCGGGAAAGCCATGTGCCTGGGTGAGATCCTTGCAGACAAAGACAACACATGATTGCTCTCTATGCAGGTAAATAGAAATATGAACTTCAAAGAAAGAGCCTTCATATTTCATATTTTGGGAAATCCGTATGCCACTCCATACTGAGTGGCAGAAGTCACACCACGGTTGTGAATTATAGGTAACAGGGAACAGCTGTAGTCACATGCCTTTGAGAGATGTATGTCATATTGTTATAATTCCATCATGTTTTGTATTTAAATGTGCAGGAGGTTATGACCAGTTCATTGACAGGGGAGTTATTTCTCTGGGATATATTTGAGAAGTTAAGACAGGTCACAACTTAGGAATAGTTTTAAACAAACCCTAGGTGACACCCTGGGAACATTTCCACCCCCATATTAGCATCCACACTACCCCTGTGAATGCCGTCCCATTTGATTTTGCTTAAAAACCTGTGTTGTGAAGGGACAAAGGGTCAGTCTTTTTGGAAACCAATCGTCATTGAGTTGGCTATTCTTGACAGATGTCTTTACAGCAGATATATACTTTGTCACGTTAACTGCTTCTTGGGCATATCATGAATAAGAGTTTGCTGCTGCCTACCTTAGAGATGGCACACCAGGATACTTACTAGCTTATATGTAAATAGTCAATACCATCACTTAATTTTGTAGTACTGACACCTAGCTTTAGGGGCCTGTTGGCCCCTACTTCCAGTGAGATCTATGAGTCCAAATGTTATGAGAAGGTAGAATAAGTGGATAAGTAACAGTTGTGTAAAAATTAGACTTAAAATTGCAGGTCTCTTGTATCTTCTTAGTAGGGCAAGCCACTTGGGTTGGGGGAATCTGCTTTGAAAGGCTACTTCCTATAACTCAGAATAAAAAAAGATCTTGTAGCCAAAAATTGATTTCTTACTCAATCTGGCATATAGTGAGCTATTTTCATTACATTACCCACCACTAGGCTGAGCTGCATACATAGATGCATAACCAGGAATACAAGAATGTGATGTGTATGTTAGTAATTGCTTTTCCCAGGTGATCTTACAATTCTGACCAACACTTTCTTCTCCACAGATTGAGATTGAGAACTAGGCACTGCAAAGCAGAAAAAAAACAAAAACAATACAAAAATGAGGGCTAGATTTACTAAGCTGCGGGTTTGAAAAAGTGTGGATGTTGCCTATAGCAACCAATCAGATTCTAGCTGTCATTTTGTAGAAAGTACTAAATAAATGACAGCTAGAATCTGATTGGTTGCTATAGGCAACATCCCCACTTTTTCAAACCCGCAGCTTAGTAAATCTAGCCCTAAGCCTTTTCTGCAGACCTTCTAAATAGTGTTGCCCTACTCCTTAAGTCAGTAGGATAGATTGAGATTTGTTCCTGTTGATGGTGCCATTATTTCAAGTCTAACCCTGGGTGAACTAAAGTTAAGCTCCAAGGGTCAAAGTTGAAAAGTAGGTAACACTGAATTCCAATACTTGAGGTTAATCTTTTTAGGTGTGTTTCATAGAGGGGCCTATTGGATTTCCCTCAGCAATAATCATGGGTAAGCAGTTTAAAAACCAAATCAACATATAGCTAAACAGACCATTAACATTTTCTCAACACAAAATTAACAGATATGCCATCTGTAATATGAACATCAACAAAATATTTGTGTGAAAGAACTGCATCTAACATGACCTTCATACATTAAACTAGGGATGTGCACCGGCCACTTTTGGTGTCTCGTGTTTTGTGTTTTGGATTCGGATTTGCTTGAGGTTTTGGGTTCGGATTTGTTTCGCAAAACACCTGACGAAAGGTTTTGGTTCAGATTTAAGGTTTTGGATTCGGATTTATTTAGAAAAAAACATAAAAAGTGCTAAAAACCAGTTTTGTGGGTTTTTTTTTCACTCCTACGCTATTATTAACCTCAATAACATTCAATAACAATCATTTCCACTAATTTCCAGTCTATTCTGAACACCTCACAATATTGTTTTTAGGCCAAAAGGTTGCACCGAGGTAGCTTGAGCACATGATGCCAAAAAAAGAGGTACAAGATGGAATTGTGCTGGGCCCTCCCTCCCACCCCTCGCGAGATTCGACGCGAGACTTGGACGACAGAGCCTCGTTTTCATTTTTTTGCCCGCCGGAAAAATCCGAACAGTGCTCGGATCCCGTTCGGATCCTCACTGTTCGGGTGGGCTCGGATTAGCGGAATCCGAGCCCGCTCATCTCTACATAAACCTGTATAGTTTGGTACTTACAGGATAGGATTTCAAGAACAATCTTTAGCAAACATGCATATAAGTGAGGAAATGTGAGGCTTTTTATTTTTCAGTGGTGCAAAGATATTTAATTTACAGCATTGAGATTCATACCACATTGATATACAAAAGCACTCTTACCTTTGAGTCACATTCTACATATCTTCCTATGAAGTTGAACAGTGTTCTGTGTGGCTTTCTGATAAGTATTTATGTGGGTGGGTGGTAATGTGTCATATCTTACACAAATTCCAGAAGCACATAAGTGGTTTGACTATATGACGAAGACACACCTCTAATGCCGCTCTAACCAAAGGAAATGAAAAAGAGGAAGGTATAAGTACTAGACTAGAGTGAAAATATTTTTAAATACAAACGGCAAACACACTGTATGTGGTCTAGAGAGGTTTCAAAGGATATTTGTTCGAAATGAATTAAGTTTATTTATAAGGGCAGGTATCAGATGGGAAGACAAAACAACCAAGGTAAGTGTGTTTCTAAATACATGTACAAAACAGTAAAGGTATACCAAACAGTTAAATAATTAAAAATCTGTTATTGCAGGTGCAAATGGCAACAAATACAATACCTGTACGCAAAAAAGCCTGCCATATTATATTAATATATAGTATGCCTACCAGCCTGCTCTAGTCTGTAACTGCTGCGTTGATACTATAATAAAACAGGCTGGGGCAATTGGCTTACCATAGTGGGGTATATGGGATGGGCGGTGGGGGTCAAAATGTAAGGAATTTAAAAACTTGATATTTTATTTGCTCCAAATTCTAAATGGACAGTTTTTCATGTGTTAATAGCTTAAAAGACTAATAACATTTAGATAATTTTCAGCTCTGTTTCACCCTTTTTCTTATAGGAATATGTTATTTATATACATTCTATGTTTATTTCCTTTCTATATTAAATAGATTTATAACACATGTTAATGCATTTAAAATGCTGCATTCCAAATAACACAATAGTATTCCAACACAATTATATTAACTATTACGTAGAACAGTGATTTTTTTATTTTTTAAGAGGGTGGCCAAATTATATCTTTGAATCAGCTTTGGCACCCATATTTCAGTCTTTAATTAATAATGTATTTCAATTACTTTTCTTTAATCTACAAGTATAGACTATTGTTATAGACTATCATTAATATTATTATGTTATTATATAGTACATTATTGTAAAGTAGTATATTTGGCTTAAGACTTGTACACATTAATAATATTAAAATATTGAGAGTAAGTTTATTACTTGGTAAGTTTGCTTAGAGAGGATTATAGGCACACACTAAATTAATTGCACAACCATGTTTTCCTAACTCATAGGGGAAAATTCAATTGTCTATGATGTGGCGCACAGACATCGCGCCACGCACATCGCCAGCAATTACGGTAAAGCTATCTGCTTATTTTTCCTGGCACCTCTTTGGGGTGTGAGGGAAAATGCGCTGAGGTTTTACAGAAATCTCCGCCGTGAAGTATTTCCAGAACGTCCGTGAGACACTTTGCAGCTTATTGAATTTCCCTCAATAGGTTCAGAACCTCTGACATAGAACCTGAGGGCCATTTACAAAGCCCAAACTGACATTTCTTCAGAGCAGGGCAGCTTTGGACTAATTGTGCTCCACAATTTTCCCCTGTGCATGTATAATTTTGGAGCAAGATGGCATTATTTGTGGTGGAGCAGCAGTTTGCACAGGCAAAGTGGACCAGTTGGGTGGAATGAGCGCGATCCTAGTGGATTATGGATTAGGTACATTGGTGCCCTTTGTTTTGTAGAGCAGTACAGAAACGTACAAAACAGATAGATAACTGGTAGAGCGGTTATTATGGAGTCACATGGCAATTCTCAGTACGTAGTAGGACAATTTTTTTTTACCAGGATAGAGCTGGTGGTGATCAAATGTTGTCTTAATAGGATACGTGGTGCACCTTCATGTCACTGTTAGGTGGACGAGACCATTATCAGACACACTTCCAGCAAAGTAAAAAAATGCTTCACACACAATATTGACACCTGTAATAAACATATTACCCATAACTTATTCAAAACGAGCAGTATTTTAAGCAAGCAGTTGATTTGACTGAAAGTGATGCTACTAAAGGGGTAGGAGATTGGGCTGCATCCTAAATTGAGTGTAGTTTCATTGTGGTAATATTTGCACGTTAGTTCATGTAAAATGTTTGTATGTGAAGGATCCTTTATAGCTTGAACGTCACTCATGTAAATGTTTATGTTATTTTGTGTAAGTAGTGATTTCACGTTTTCCAGTGTGATTATAGAAAACATTCATTATTTTTATGTGCTTTTGTGTGTGATTTAACATTCATCTCCTATGAATAACTTGGACAGTTGTGGGAAAGGATAGGGCCATGTGGGGCGGTGGAGAGCACCTGCTGTACCTGTGTTGTGTGAGATGAGGGACACAGGAGACCTATAATGACTCAGGGGACATATTAACAGAAAGAGGATGTGGTGGACAAAGGAAAAAGCAGTAGCCACATCTCCTCCAGTGGAATGGGGGTGGGGTGGGGGGGGGGGGTGCAATGGGTATCGCACAGGGCCCGGCGTTTACAAAGGCCGCCCATGTACTGCAGTGTTTGAAAGAAACATTATTAGGAAGTGGTGCCATCTGGAGGAAAAAAGGAAAGAAAGTGGAATGAGGGTAAAAGACGAAAGTAAATAAGGGGCATATGTGTGTGGATGTGATATTACATTAGCATGTACTATTTATTTGACTGTAACAAGCAGCATTCAGCCTGTCTGGTAATACGAGGGAAAACAACCTAACTTCATGCTGGTAGCGTGAAGTTAGTGGTTGCCAGTTAGGTGCCAGTTGCTTCTGACTCAAAGTGAGAAATACTTACATAGTGTTAGTGTAAATAGCACAGAATGGGTTTAACGTTTTTAGTGTGGAATGAGTCACATCTGCTTTAGAATTGACTACAGTGCTATAGAAAATAGCCCAGCAAGTGGCAGATAGAGAGGGTGCTTAAAGGTGCCTAAAATGAACAGGTTATTTCGTGTAGGGGGTACAACAACTAGGTACATGTGGTCTTGGTTATACACAGGCCATAAATTCCCACAATGAAGCAGATTCGACAGTCTTGAAAGCATCATTTCTAAAACTATCATTTTTGTTAAGTGTGCATTTAGGGAGACTGCTCTAGGATGTATCCAGCTGTATCTTCCCCTCTATGTGATACTTCCAGCAGCTACCTCATGAAACCCTCATCAACATCAGTAGGGATAACAACGCTATATGTACAGTTAACATGTTCTATTGTATTTATGGAACAGTCATCTTGTTTCTAACAAAGGATATATTTCAATGTTTGTTTTTACTAGCTCTTTGTGCACATTCTATGTACATTGCCATGTTTCCATGTCATTCTGGAAACATTTTCAAACCTGCAATTTTCAGCTTGCTATGACATCTGGGGGTAAATGTCTTAACCTGCGATTCTAGCTAATCGACGATATTCAGCAACTTTGGCAGCCAAATTTAAAACGTCAATGTGTTTAAAGGCAAGTTTCGAATGTCGGCGATTTGCTAGAATCGCAGGTCAATACATTTACTCCCTGGCCCTTAACATAATATATGTTTATTATTTCTTGAATTAGGAACTCTCTTGGCACTTGTTTATAAGGGTGTATGTGATGGAAACCAACAAGAGGACGTGGGGGGTGGAGTAGACGTCGATTTGTGCTTCACAAATGTGGTTGGAGAGGCAGACAATTTTTGTACACTTTTTATGTGCCTGCATGGCATTTGCATCTAGTAGTTTACACTTTCTCACATCTTCAAAGAACTTCAGATGCAGCTTCTGAAATTGTCAAATGTAATTTCGTTTTGGAGGCTATATCACTATAATCTGTAGACACAGATTGCTTCACATTCTTCATAACTAGCAGATATATGCCACCCATTATATTTGTTTGGATGAGTTGGCTGAGGATGCATCAGTACTACTTTTATTTACTTCATTACCATCTGTGTATGCGACAGTCCACGATATTCTCAGGATGTAAAATAAGAAGGAAATATGAGGGGTTCACTAATTTGTGGGTACATGTGTTCAGTATTTCCATCTGTAAGAAAATATTTTAAATGGGAGACACAGGTAGGGCACTCAGTGACGCACAGTTCCTGGTAGGATGCACACTATCACCTGCATTTTTCCCAAACAGATACAAATTGAGATAAAATGTCTCAGGTTACTAACATATCTGGATATGCTTCCTACAGCTTAGCAGTAAAAGCAAACTGTAGCTTCTTACAGAGACCTTTTGGAAGGTGATTATTTTGATGTGTCTACAATGCATACTTGCCGACCTTCTTCAGCTCCCTTCCGGGAGCCAGCCAGTGGGGGGGAAGGCGTGAGGGGGGCGGGACGGCCAAAATGATGAAATTTTGGCCCCGCCCCCTGTGACGGCATGACGCATGATGCGTCATTTGACAGCAGTGGGCGGGGCCAAACGCTGCGATTCACCGGGAATCGCGGCGTTTGGGATCTAATTATGCCGACTTCACTAGGAAGTGGGGCACTTCCCAGTGAAGTGGGCAGAATTTGGGAGATTGCCACACTCGCCCGGGAGTTCGGGAGACTCTTGCAAAATGCGTGAGTCCCCCAGACATTCTGGGAGAGTTGGCAAGTATGCTACAATGTCTAAAGTCAGGCACAAAGTCACAAAAAAGCAGAAACAGTTATATCTTGATATGATTATTAACTGCCTATGCTGCCAGTGAGTCTGGAATTAGAGGCTGACCTCTCCTAGCTCCTGAGAGAGCAGGCAGTTCCTGCTGACAGTGCCTACTTATGGCAAGGTGGGCAGGGACAAAACGTTTCAAGCCCTGTCCACCTCAGCAGACACAGAGGCAAGGGTGTGATGACATTAATTGTGTCATGTCTCTGAGGTGGGTGGAGCTTGATGGCATTGTCCACCCACTTTTTATATCTTGTTCCCACATCACCCAGAAGCAAGTTAGGAAAGTAAAGTGTTATTGCTAATATTATTATTATTGTTTGTGAAGAAATGCCTCCGGCCCTACAACACGTCTCCCCAATTACATCATTGTGAAGATGCATGCACAGACTTCGTTGTGTGTACCAGACAGTTGTGATGCTGTCACACCTGGCTTACTAATAGTGCATACACACGTGTGCATGTGGACACTGAGGGCACAGAGAATCATTGGAGCACTGCACTGTGTTCTCTCTCCTATTGTGGACACACAAGTATCATTTCCCGCTTCCCCACTAAGCCTCTCTTCCCCCACCCCCCTCTCCAGCACCAAGAGTTAATGTCTACCTGGGGTTTGGTTAATAGCAATATTTTTTCATTTTTCAATTTTTTATCATAATTAATAAGGGATTATTATACTTTGGGAAAATCAAGTGTATGCATAATTTGTTGGAGAAATCACGATAACCTGTAATATTCTTGAAGAAACTGTTATGCTGGACACTAGTATTAGGAGCACCGTCTCTGTTTTCACTGAATTTCATGGCTCAGGCCACTTCAGTGTCATTATTATGAACATGCTTGCTGTTTTTGAGAGGGGCTTCTCACAATACAAGCAGTACTGCTTTTTGTTATATGCCCTGGAACCATTGCTGTTTTTAGATAGCGTTTGGATGGACACTGCGCTGTGTATCTGACCCTCTGTGTTTAAAACACAGCTGCCATCAGGTCGAGAATGGTCGTGCATAGAACACATCTCTTGGTACCCGCGCTTTGTTCCACCGGTGGGCAATGGGGCATCACCTCTGGTGTCTGAACCGCTCTTCTCTGACATGTCAGGGATATACTCATCTTGACTGCTCTCCGGGTTATAGTCAGAGCCATCAGTGGGCTGTGTCATGCTCCACTATCCCAACTTTACTGTTGACTTATACTCGTTTGGTGTTAAAGGGCAGGAAAGCTGCAATCTCCTCCTTTTTCTGCTCATAGTAGGACGTGCATATAGTGGTGTGCACATACTTTCCCTTCCGTGTCAGACACATGTACATTTGTGGACAACAAAAGTGACTTGCAGGAACATGCCAGATATTTATGCTGAGCTTTGTGGGGACCTCATTTTTTGTCACCGCTACAAACAAGGTTCCCACAGTGTTGGTGTGTAAACAGGTCAATATCCCCACAAGTATAGGAATGCAAGTACAAACACACATGATTAAGGTAAATTTATTTATGCACATATAAAAAACAGGTAAACTAGCCAGAGAAATGGAAAATTGATTATGTATTATACCATCTGTAATACTGTTTTGTATTATGTGTAAGATTGTTATTTAAGATTATGTTAATATGAATATATATATATATATATATATATATATATATATATATACATATATTTTTTTTTTTTCAAATTAAGTTGTGTGGAATCTTTCTTGATATAAGCATCCTTGTCCTTGTTTTGTGTCAGTGTATCTAAGTGTATATTGTCATTTATTCATACTGTATGTATGTATAGCAAGATCTGTGTATAAGTGGCTGTAAGGAAACTATGTGTATTGGGGCTGATAAAGAATTGTTGGCAAAATGGGCATAACTTACTCTACAAAAAAAACACAGAGAAATAGCGTAATCTACCTGCAGAGCCAAACACATCTCAGGATATGATTACCACGTATCATTGTCAGCGTGTATACGCCTCCTAACAATCAGATTTGTGTGTTTCTGCAGCTCTACATGAGCTGCATTTATGCAAACACACCTTCACTGTACTCAGCCTATGTTAGAATGCCCCTTCTCTCTCCTGTCTTGCCTCTCCATGCGCAGGTGAGCAAAAGTGCCAGAACCACACAATCTGCATAGCTGCATATGCGTCCACACTGCATACACACTAGCCTTGTTTAGGCCTATAAAGGGAAGAGCGGACGTTCCTTTAGCGATTTTTTACAGCCATGTTGTCGTGAGCAATGACTGTAATTTCGTACTCACTGTTGTGGATCGGTCGGAAGTTTATACACAGTAAACAGCGGAAACGAGATTGGAAGGAAAATATTAAACGGTACGACCAACCAAATGAGGCGACAATCGTCCATTTGGGCAGATTTTCGACCATTGTGTAACTGTACACACTGACCCGACTTTTGAACGAGCGGTCGTATGTCGGCTGTTTCAGCCGATTATTGGACGAAAACAGTGTAGTGTGTACCCAGCTTAACACAGAGTTAATTTAGAACAGAGAAGAAATAGTATTGCTTGGGTTAAACTGGAAACTACCTTTGTGAGTGGATAATTAATGATATTAGGTATAAATAGTTATTAAATGGTAATTAGCATATTTACCTCACTTGTAGCTCCTCAGTGGGTATTAGCACATACTTTAACATTATACAACTCATCTTGTTACATGGCAATGTACAATAAGTAGAGGATATGTGTTATATAAATCAAAATGAGGTACAGACAACTCCAACTTAAAAGGAGAAAGACACAATGTTTGGGACAGCAGTCAGTGAATAAGTTACTATGAGAGCTATATTCATATATATATTAGACAAACAAGGGACTACATGCAGGAGAAGGGCTTTCTTCTGATCCTCAAACCCCAATATAATCAGCATCAAAGCCTAAGAAGCTCTTTTCTTTTAGCCGGCTCACTTTGAACTAGAGATGAGCGGGCTCGGATTGCGCTAATTTCCCAAGGACAATTCCATCTTGCACCTCTAGCAAACTCTTGCAAACTGCCATCCTGTCTGCCACTGCAGTGCCACTCCTAGATGGGCCACGTGTTTATGCCGCCCACTTGTGTCGCTTAGCTTAGACATCCAGCTACCTCGGTGCAACCTTTTGGACTAAAAACAATATTGTGAGGTGTGAGGTGTTCAGAATAGACTGGAAATTAGTGGAAATGAATGTTATTGAGGTTAATAATAGTGTAGGAGTGAAAAATAAATAAATATGGATTTTAGCACTTTTTTATGCTTTTTTAAAAAAAAATCAGAACCCAAAACCCAAAATCGGAACCAAAACCTTTCGTGGGGTGTTTTGGCAAAACAAATCAGAACCCAAAACCTCAAGCTAATCAGAACACAAAACCCAAAACACCAAAAGTGGCCGGTACACACCCCTACTTTGAACCTAACCGTTACTTCCATTGCTGGAAGAAGGGAGCCCCCAATATCTTTCTTTTTGACATGTTATTTATAAACAATGGTTCAGTATCCACTGAAGTTTGTTTATGGCCAGTGGATGGAACCTAGTAAAAATAGCTACACAACCACAGGGCCAATATCAGCAAATTGGTTATATATCAGAGCTTATTTGAACCAAAATGGTCAGCATGCTGAGAATTATCTGTTACAGTTAATCAGTTTTTGTGGTTTGTTCAGAAATATGGTCTGCAGATAACTGCTATGTGACCTGTGAGTGGATATTATCTGCCAATGGTACGAACAGGCCACAGAGTGATCCAGTCACTCTATCTGTGTGTCTGTCCAAATAAAAGTTATCCTAAAGCACAACAGTCCAGATAAGCAGCATCTGCCTGTGGCATTGCTAAGCCCTTTAACAGTTTTCTAATATGTGTCCCTGGACTAGTCAGATCTGGGTTTATTTAGATGCTTCTTTTGAAGTCATGCTCTACAGACTATAACCCACAGTTTTTAAGAGGGAGTAGAGGTTTCTAGAATCAATATCTGAATTAGACCATTTTAGTTTTGTGTATACTATTTCGGGGCAAGATAAATATAGACCATTTATTATATGTATTCGGTACTAATATTATATTTTGGTTCATCTATTACAAGATTTCTATGCAATTCTGAAGTGTGTACATGGCACCATCACAAAGAGTAAGGCAGAGCATACATAATTATTAGCAATAGTTATTTTCAAAAATAGACTCACTGATCACAGTAGTGATAGACAATGTTCTAATCAATTATATTTATATTTTAGGAAATGTCCTGGTATGTTATTTTCCTGTGGATACAAACTGTAATTCTCACTTCCAGTTTTGGTAAGTTAATGTGTGTGTGTTATTTTATGGCATGTTAGTCTGAATAGTGATTACACATTCCAATGAAATGAAACATTGCATAGACGGCCAACTCTTAACTGATCAGCATACTTACTTACATGGCAAAACTATACTCCTTAATGCTTAAGAGTTTGCTACCAGCAAAAGAGTTGTCTAAGAAAAATATACTGTATGTGTAGGGAATGATTCATCTTCAGACATAAGTACCGTTGTGTGCCCTATCTTGAGTGACGGACATTACGCCAGTGAATGAAAGTGCACGCAATTCATGTCCAAACGCAATTGACTCCTCTGATTGCCTATGACATCAAGGATGGAATGGGGGAATGAAGGGGACGGGTGCACATAGGCAATGTACAGTAAGCAAGGTCGATCGCATGCACAGTCGTCCAATTCAATATCTGGGCATCTCTGAGGTGCGTGTTTTTTAGCATTATCATTTGCACCAGCTGCAGAGCAGGTGTTAGTGCCAACTAATAGTGATAAAAAAAATAATTAGGCGCTCATTGACTGATAGGATGAACCAGGTGTTCTCAGGTAGTCCCCTATCCTGTTACTTACCTGGCTCACCCTGCTTGGCTTCCAAGATCGAATGGGTTTGGGCAGAGCCAGGGGGATAAGACCGTAGATCGTATGTCCCACATGTGCCTCCCTGTGGAATTAGTGACCAGATGGGCGGAAAGTGAGTACACGTGCCCAAGAAATGACAGCGGAATCTCAGAGAGATATGTAACACCCCCCTAGTGGTGTTCTAGTAAAACCCTGCACTTCAGTGAATACAGGAGGGGTCACCTAGAGGGTAAGCTAGAAGTTTATAAAAAGTTACATAAACTGGTTACCATGGTGATAACCCAGCCCAGCCTGTGAGACTAGGGGAGAGGAAGGAGGGGCTGTCATTAAGGGGGGATAGGAATAGAGAGGGAGAGAGATGGTACCTGGGGACCTGGGAGAGAGTGGGGTGGAAGCTTCCAGGCTCCCCCAGCATTGCCTGGCTGTCTGAGCGTGGTGACTGAGCCAGGGCAAGGAATGTGTGCCCTGGATGAGGGAGAGAACTCCATGCCACTATAGAGAACCCAAGAGAGAGGGGGACACTTCGCATGGAAGAGGCCCTGGAGTGAGGGCTGCTACAAGAGGCATGGTAGCTGTAGTGTCAGATCCTGAGGCTGAGAGTACACAGAGTGACGTGTCAGAGCACAGGAGTCCTCATCCCCGCAGAGGAGGGATGAGCTGCAGTTGAGAGGTACACAGAGTGTGTCAGAGCTGCATGGAGGAGAAGCTGCCTGCCTATTAGCATCCATGTGAGTGCCCCTGCAGAGGAGGGTGATCTGCAGTGAGTATGGAGTGTAAGAGAGACCTATGATTTATGTTATATAACATCTGGATAACATTAAGAACTGTGCAGGAGGAGTGATAAGATATTTGCAACCATATTCGTATTGCTCATTAAGAACTGTGCTGGAGAGAGTATTGCTGCAACCATTATGATTATCGTGCTGGAGGAAGAGGAGTGTAAATAAAGAGTTGAGTTTATCATAGAGATGGTCTGGCGCCCAAATGATTGTGACTTTTATTACACTGCATCACAAAGTGACATTACCTGTGTCCCACTAACTACAGAGAAACACCTGCATGTGCAGGGACCCCCTGATCATCTACACCCATGCCCATCAGCTAGCCAGGGTTTGAGAAGGAGGTGCACTGTGTACCCTTTGCATCCCATAATACACACAGTGACAGGGGGTTACAGATATGTTCCATAATTCCACCATATTCAGTAGATAGGGAGGTCAAATTCGACATTAAGTCCTTTAGGTATCAATATTTTAAGGTTATATATCACTTTAGTCTCTTCCCTATTCAGTTTTTGTACCAGGTTCCCTCCTCTCCAGTTATTGGTGATCTTTTTAATTCCAATAAAAGAAAAAACCGTATAGTTGCATGTTGATGTTTTTACAACTGGACAGCCAAGTGGAAAAACAGGACTATACAACAATTTCCAGCCAATCGGATATGTATGAGCAATTGGGAACACTATATATACCCACACATGATCTACATGTTCACTTCACCCTTGAGAAAGTCCATCTCAGATGAAATGCATTGGAACACGCCCCTGCCATTCTATTTGCGGACATATCAACCGGAAGTGACGTCTGCTCTCCACGGTGGAACGCAAGAGTCTTCAGACCCCCGCACGCTGACACCTGCCTCGCCGCCAAGCATCTCTAGCCGAAGAAGTTACCGGGTACCCGGTCAACGTCCATGCACAGCAAGTATTACATTACCCAAAAGATTTTTGTGGATATGTTCGTCTAACACCGCTGACAATGTGAGGAAAGAACTCTATGCCACACTAATGAGAGTTAAAAACCACATCCTCATAATCCTTCCTCCTCTAAGAGGATTACACCATCTGAGACACCAATTACTGTATGGGATCATTTTCATTGGACTGCTTTTTACTAGAGGATTCTCAGTGGACATTTTATTCATTTGCTGATTGGCTGGGTTTTTTATATAGATTTCTTATATATTTTTTACCTCTATTATATTCCACTTTGTATTATTATATATTTTTTCATTTTTATATGTATTTATATCATGTATCTTCTGTAATCAATATGGTATGACCTACATTAATTGTTCCACTGGACAATGGTAGAACACCATTAGATATACTAGTTAGTGACCATTGGTCATTGTTAGGAATCAACTAGTTCTGTTTAGTGTTATATAGTATGTGCAATAAAACATTTTAATTAATAGATGAATCAGTATTATTGGTGAACCACATCTGCACTGGGGCCCTTAACTACATTTTGGCATACCTATTTAGCGTTCATCCTATCAGTCAATGAGCACCTAACTAGTTTTTCTATTGTTCACTCTGAGGGACGGATACCCTTTGTTAGTGCAGCTTTTGCAACATTAGAAGTAGAGCGCAACCCTTTCTTCCCTCTGGTTTCAACTGATATTGTTGACTACATGTATGGGTGCCAGAATATGATTATAGTATTAACAGGTGTTAATGTATTAATTTTTATTCTACTCATTCTAATGGGACTTTACATTGCACATATGGATTGTGCATATCCTGCAGCATGTTATGTCTGTCTGTATACAGCAAGTACCCTATAGACAGAGCGTACTTATAGCTGTACTGCATTCCTTTATGCATCAGGCCCCTTGTATCTATCTCATTCTACTCCTCTCCATCTCATACCCTCCATTTTGACTATGACTTATCTCCACTCATCTACATACAGTACTACCTCATATCTCATACCTCGTATCTCATACTTGCCTGCTCTCCCAGGATTTCCAGGAGGCTCCCGAATTTCGTGGAGTCCTTCCAGACTCCTGGAAGAGAATGCACCCTCCCAGGTTGTGGTGGATGCGGGGCTCAATGACACGTGTTCGTGTAATCAAGCCCTGCCTCCCGCTATACAAGGCTGTGAATTTCAGCATTTCATAGCAGTGGGCGGATCCACCACACTCCCGCATACACTTGTCACATGACCTCTCTTCCTGGATCTCCCAGAGGGGAGGCTTTAAAAGTGGGCAAGTATGACCTATCTATCTATTCTCTCTCAATGGGTAAGTTCCCACATTACTCTCCCACGTCCATTCCTTCCACCCTCCCTCTTTGCCTGTCTATTTTTCTTTTTTCACTTGCCTTATTTATCTCCTTTCTTTTTAGCTCTTCACCTACACCTACTTTTTTTCCTTTGTTTTTCTTTCTCATTTTCTTTTGCTTACCAACTGTGACAAGCACTGCAAACATAGAATGCTCACACAGGTTTGCTGAACCACTTTTTGCAACAAAAACTCAGCTATTTATGCTTCCTCCCCAGCACTAACTACCTAAACCAGAAACCAATCACACCGCCTGTGAACCTGTGTTCTGTGTGTGGAGTGTGGAGAATTAACCCTGTCTGCAGTATGAGTCTTCAGAATGACACAGGAATTATTAACCTCTCCCTTAAAATCTGTGGCAAACTGCCCTTTTTGCCACACAACATATCTTTATTAGGCACTTAAATATATATTCAGTAAATTACTCTAGAAGCTTGCACCATCCACTTCTGCAACCCTACTCCTCTTCCTCACCTAGCACCCTACAGACCCATTCGTGCTGGTCTGTGGCTCTGCTACCATTTGCAATGTCCAAGCTCAGCAGGGAACTTTGTGAAAAGGTTCTAGTTACGCCCAGGGCCACCATTACAAATATAGACCCAAAGACCGCCAGCTCTAAGTTTGTGCAACAAATCATTTAAAAATGTCCATGTACCCCTATGCCATACTTGCCAACTCTCCCGGAATGTCCGGGAGACTCCCACATTTTGCGTGAGTCTCCCGGACTCCCGGGAGAGTGTGGCAATCTCCCTGATCTGCCCACTTCCTAGTAAAGTGGGCAGAATTCGGTTCAAACGCCACGATTCACCGGGAATCGCTGCATTTTGCGTCATTTCATCACGGGGTGGGGCCAAAATGACACGATTTTCGGAGCCCCGCCCCCTGCACGCCCACCTCCCCCTGGCAGCTGCCGGAAGCCAATACTAAAATGCCCTATGCACAGCATGGAAATAATAAATACCCCTTCTCCTTCTCTTAATTTCATTTCAATAACATTGCTCCATAAAGCAAAATCTTTCTGCGCTGCTCTATAAAACTTGGCCATCGGCCCGCCTGCTTAGTACTTTGTAAGGAAACCCCACTTCCTCAAACTCCTCTTCTCAGCCTGTGCA
Organism: Mixophyes fleayi; assembly: GCF_038048845.1. Taxonomy (NCBI): domain Eukaryota; kingdom Metazoa; phylum Chordata; class Amphibia; order Anura; family Limnodynastidae; genus Mixophyes; species Mixophyes fleayi. Next base: position 106,659,080 of record NC_134408.1, on the reverse strand, counting down.
AACCTTTGCTCTTCCACAAGCACCAGCATCTCGCTCAGTAAAACCATGCACCTCAGTGGAATTCTGGGTGCACCTGAGCGAAGGGAGACATATGATGGGTCCAACGCTGGGTTCGCACTACACAGCAGATGTTTTGCACTTTGTAAATGACTTCTATAATGTTTTAATATTCATTCTAGACAACTTGTGCCGTTAGTATTTCATGAAAACACACTTTAGGAGAGAAAGCCTCTATCCTAAAGTGTTATAATATATACAGCAAATATATTCAAGGTATTTTGCAATAAAGTGCAATAATCTCTTGTCAACTAAGTTCATGTGGATCAACAGCAAGTCCTTCACCCCAGGTTTGGTCTATCTCTTGTAGAATTGTGTCACTAGGAGAAATTTAGGGAACCTTATAGGTCTGAGCCAGGGGAGCAACACTACAGAGCTGGCTCCCTTAGCAAAAATTTGGACAGACAATGTGGTCCGGTCCCCACTGCTCTTTTTCCTGTTTAAGCTTCAGTACTCTTGCTCTGAGATAATAGTGGGTTCAGGCAGAGCCAAATTTACACCTCATGGGGCCCTAGGCAAGATATCGGTTTGGGCCGCCCCCCCCCTTCACACACACAGTGGCCCCTCGCACACACATAATACACGCACGCAGTGGCCCCTCTCACACACATAATACACGCATCCAGTGGCCCCTCACACACACATAATACACATAATAATACATGCACGCAGGGGCCCCTCACACACACACACACATTATACACGCACGCAGTGGCCCCTCACACACGCACACATAATACACACACACATAATACACGCACGCAGTGGCCCCTCACACACACATAATACACGCACACAGTGGCCCCTCACACACACACATAATACACACAGACAGTGGCCACACACACACAGACAATACACACAGACAGTGGCCACACACACGGGGCCTGATTAAGGGTTCTGGCAGCCCTAGGGTAATATGGCCGCAGCGCCCCCCCCCCCCCCCGAATATATATGTGTATAGGAACACTCCTGAATATGAATGTTCAGGTGTATTCTCCAGCATTCAAATTTAGACAGATTGTGCCATTGTCTCTTACCTGTTCTTGCTCTTCTCTCTTGCAACTTTGTTATCCTCTCGCTGGCTTCTGGAAAGTTGGCGTCCTGTTTTGAAAAAGCAAAAATTTATTATAATGCAAAATGTTAACAAACCCTGAATGATTAGGCCCTTTAGTTAAAACAAAACACCCCATTATGGCCAGCTAAAAGTACCCCATTGTACAGGCATATATAAGCAATATGTAAATATTTGTGGTCAATCAAATACAAACCTCTACCAGCCCCATCTCACTAATATTTAGTATTCTAGTGATTGCTGAGACCACAGAGAGCATCCATGTGACCACCACACAATCATGAGATTATGCCCTCCAAAGCTGCTCTATTTTTTAAATAACCCCTGCAGCCATTTTCCTTAACCACCCCCCCCCCCCGCAGCCATTTTCCTTAACCCCTGCTGCAGTCATTTTCTTTAACCCCCCTACAGCCATTTTTCTTACCTCCCACCCTGCATCCATCCCCCCTGCAGCTATTTTCCTTACCTCCACTCGGTAGCTATCCCTCCGTCACATCAAAACTCCTCCAGTCACATATATCAGCCCCCCTCCTCTGCCCTCCTTCACACATATCAACCTCTCTCCCTCCCTATAGATTTTCATGGCAGCCCCCCCTCCCACTCTATAGATATGCAGGGCAGTTCCCCCCCCTCCCTATAGATATGCAGGGCAGTTCCCCCCTCCCTATAGATATGCAGGGCAGGTTCCCCCCTCCCTATAGATATGCAGGGCAGGTTCCCCCCCCCCCCCCTCCCTATAGCTATGCAGGGCAGGTTTCCCCCCCCACTCCCTGTAGATATGCAAGGCATGTTTCCCCCCCCCCCCTATAGATATGCAGGGCAGGTTCCCCCCCCTCCCTATAGATATGCAGGGCAGGTTTCCCCCCCCACTCCCTGTAGATATGCAAGGCAGGTTTCCCCCCCTCCCTATATATATGCAGGGCAGGTTTCCCCCCCCCTCCCTATAGATATGCAGGGCAGGTTCCCCCCCCCCTCCCTATAGATATGCAGGGCAGGTTCCCCCCCCTCCCTATAGATATGCAGGGAAGGTTCCCCCTCTCCCTATAGATATGCAGGGCAGGTCCCCCCCCCCTCCCTATAGATATGCAGGGCAGGTTCCCCCCCCCCCCCTCCCTATAGATATGCAGGGCAGGTTCCCCCCCCTCCCTATAGATATGCAGGGCAGGTTCCCCCCTCCCTATAGATATGCAGGGCAGTCCCCCCTCACTTACCTGTAGTTGAGTAGTGCTGGCCAGCGTCGCTCCTCTGATTAGCAGACAGGAAGTGAAGACGTCCTGCTTCCTGTCTGCTGCACAGCAACAGGCAGCCTAGCGATTGGCTGCCTGTTGCTAACCACTGTCCACCAATGCATTTGATCGTGGAGCACCAGACCCCCCTCCCCCGACTCACGGCACCCCCCCGTCGCGGAGGGGTGGGGGGAATGCCGCGAGTCGGGGGAGGGGCCGGATTTTTTTTACTTTTCTTTTAATTGCTCCTGTGTCCCGTGCTGGGCCCCCCGAGACCCGCTAAGCCCTAGGCAGGTGCCTAGGTTGCCTAGCGGTAAATCCGGCCCTGGGTTCAGGCAGTGGTGGAACTACTGTTGGTGCAGCGACTACAGAGCCCCCCCTACCCCTGACCTCCAAGCCCCATAGCCACTGCACCCCCACAATGGTGGTAGTTCCACCATTGGTCTGAGCCCCTGAGCTGCTGCCCTAAATGTTCCACTGTCCCCATGACTCCACAACCCGCTTGTATAGTACATTTCTTTTTTAATAACCGCTATAAATATTTTACAAACATAAAAAAAGATTGTAAATACGGTAATAATACTGAAACATTCTTTCTTGTTACAGTTTATAGTGAAGTATGCACTAAGACTAAAGCAAACAACTGCCAGGAATGTATCCAATCTGGTCCACACTGTGCTTGGTGTAAGAAGGAGGTGAGTTAGTAGACATTTAAAAGTTGTGTTAAAGCACTTTAGAATTGAAGTGGTGCGATGGTCTATGTCAGTGGCACATCATGTTGATCAGGTACATACAAAAGTATATTGATGTATACAAGTGCTATTAGATACACAGATACAATGTCGCTATTTCTAAATTGGTGTAACGTCTCAGTGAGGAAAAACAATGTTAATGGGACACTATCAGGAAATTTTCATCTTCTGTCTTTGTAAATATAGGGGAGTATTGTGTAGTCAGTACAGCAAAATAAAATGTCGGGTTAATATTTAAGAAAATCTTAACCTAACATGTTAATATTATAGGTTAATAAAATAAAAGAACATGTCATACCTGGATGAGAGCTGGTCCACTGTGTCTATACAAAAGCCTGGTAAACTCTTACTTGATGATATCTGTTGTTCTAGGCCTAGACTGCATACTCTGAGCAATAAAGAACACAATTAGAAGAATAGTGATGATAAAGCTACACATTATTTAACGGCACAGTGACAAGTTACACGGTATTGAGTTTGATGGAGAAAAACTACAGATCTGTATCATATAGGAATATTTACTCTAAGAATGAAACAGTAGAAATGTGGATTTTCAGAACTATTTTTATTTACATAACAATACATGTTAGGTACATTTTCCACATGAGTAATCCTAAGTCAGAGACAGCAGCAGGTTGATATGGATGACCCAGGTGATTTTACATTGAGTAGTCACTGACCTTCTACAACTTAGTTTATAATTATGTATGTTTACCATTTTACCAGGGTCCGAGGCTTTAATGCCCTGTGCATCTATTATTGTCACAGTTTTAGGGTTGCTACTATTATATTTAACCAGCCTGACAAGCATTTTCCCAGGTTTGCTTTGCCTAAAACCGGTGATGCTTTCACGAGTCATATAATAGTAACAAGGCTCCCTTTTGTTGGCCTGATATTTACCCTTGTGCTCCTGGGTGGACATGGCTCTGTCTGGAAAACTGCACTGTACTTTCCAGTATGCTGTGATGTCTGGAATAATGGCCCACTTAATTACTGCTTTAATAGCGTGGCAGAAAATAGCAGGGTGATCCATATTTGCTTTTTTACCTGATTGTTATTTGGATGTCATTGATCTTGTAAAGGGATTCCAAAAGTAGCATTTGGGCCAAGGTATTAGCCTCAATTTCAGAGTGCAATTCTTCCAGTTTAGAGAGCCTCTGGTTATGTTGTCTTTAAATTCTCAGCTAACCAGTTTGACATTATGGTTAACACTGGCAGACGACACCTGCACAATTGACCAATGGGAAGTTTTCCATTTTCATGTCCATCTCTGGCAGTTTCTGCTCCGGCCTATTTAGTGCTGGTGGCTTTGGGAGACATGACAGCGGCGGTTGGCTGTAAGAACCTGTATAGATATAAAGACGACAGGTGTGGCGTCTGCTAATTCTCTAGTCTGGGTGCCTCTAGGAGGTGTACAGTACGGCTCACAGTCTCAAATAGGCTATTTGCCTTGTAAATGCATCAAAAAAAAACTGCATGACAGGAGTCAATCCTGAAGCTTGTAACAAGAGTTGTGCGGAAACTGGTTAGGTTGGTGCAGAGAAGGGGATACAATAAGGGGAGAAAACAACTGGCTATGTGTACATACAGTACAGTAGTTTTTTATAGTACATGCCCCTATATGGTATCAGTGTGTACTCACAGCCACAAACCATTTCACCTACATCTCTCCCCAGCTGTTGGTAGGCTGGTCAGTAGGATGGTCCAGGTATGTAAAGAGCTATAATGGCAGGTTACACATGTCCCAGCAGTATAAAAGCTGTCCCCTCCGTCAGGATTCCCTGCTGCTCTCCAAGCAATGTTTGTAACCGCACCTGAGCTTGCAGGACGGGAAGATAGTGGTTGTAGGAAATAATCCTCAGCCCAGGTGTGAGCAGTCTGTTGTTGCTATAGTTTCCAATTAATCCACTAATTACCAGGAACCAATTTATAAAGATTTGTCACTGGAAAATGTCCCTATTTGACTGACAACTTTACACTGTAGTGAGGAAGAAAGGTGCAACTCTCCTCAAAATGTGCTTTGTTTTCCAAAGGGTAGAACAGTGAAAAGATTTAGTTAATCATAAATATATGTTATTAGAAAATAAAGAGTGTTTCTTCTTGTTCTTTAAACATCGTAAACAGCAAAACATTGTGACGCGAGAGATATATATATATATATAGATATATATATATATAGAGATAGAAGTAGATAGATATATTATTTGAAAGTATTAAGCCAGCTTAACAAAAATGTATGTTATAGAACTACATAAATGTATTACGTCACAAAAGAACTTCATTACTATATCCAGTACAGTTTATTACACCTTACAACATGCATGAAATTTATAGGAGAGAGGATTGTTTAAGTTGAAAACCTCATAAAATTTGTGCTGTTATGCTGCAAAATATCATAAATAAACAATGTAGATGCCACAAAGAATAAAACAAGAGGGAGTTTTCAAAAATTAGATTAATAAATATTATTAAATGAACATTATATTTATATAGGGTTTATTTCAAAATAATAGAAGGACATTTAGGGCAGCTGGTGCACAGGTAACTTTGGAAAATGAAAGCAAAGATCTGATTGGTTGTTCTGGGTAACAGTGACATTCTAGATAATGGTATTACAATTAGTATCTAGAATATTTTCTTGTCTGAGAAATACTTTGTCAAGCTTTGTCTAGCTAATAAACATTTCACCAGTCTTTTGTATATTTTGGTTCACTGTTCCATTAAGATTTCTCCTTCGGATTCCATGGCAGCCATAACTATGGGTAGCTTCATTTTCCCAATTAGATGGTATATAAGGCGGCCCCTCCTCTTCATTTGTTTTTTTTCCTGCCTCTAGAATTTGTTTTTTTTGTAGGTAGGTGCTGACCTTGTTCCAAGAATCTCGACCAGACAATGCGGTAAGCCATGGATGCAGCTGTCTGCCCGGATGCATGAGACAGTGGTTCTAGTTTAGTACATTTGAATTTGGTGCCAGTTTCTGGTTGTTGGTGGTCTGTGCATGGGCACGCAACGTGTCAGAGTTCATAGGGTTCAAACATGGAGAACCAGGCTGTGTATTTCCATTTGCAGGATCCCTGCTTTTTGGTGATATGTTTGGCACTGTTATACAAAGGTCCTCTGGAGCTAGGTCTAACCCATGCCGCCAGATAGAAGGTCTAGGTACCCTCCTTCTGCTCATCAGCACTTCAGGCATGTCGGGTGTATAAGCCGGGCAGGCTAAATATGGCTACTACTTCTAAGCAATCCTTTTGGGCTTTTCAAGAAGGGAGAGTAAATCAGAGAATACAGCGTTGAAAGATAGATCAGAAAAGAGAAGGTAGAAATAATAGCAATTATTCCATGCTAACCTCGTCGTCCATGATTTCCAGAAACATGGGAAATGCTTAGAGAACAGCCTTGGCCTCTGCCTCTTTGGCCAGATATACTATTCCAATGCCCAATTCTATATCTAAATCCAGAGAGGCTGCCTTCGTTGTCATGGACTGTGAGTGGTATCTGCTCAGTATGAAAGTGGTACCCAAACAGGTATTCAACACTTTATTACAGGCAAGGATGAAGAATTGTAATATGTTTATCACATTTGGAAGAAGTTTATTGCCTGGTGTGGCTCTAGATTGAAACCAGTAACAGTTGGCGTTCCACAGGTCCTTGACTTCCTCAAGGATAGTGTCAGTAAAGGCCATGCGGCATGTGCTCTTAAGGTACAAGTGTCAGCATTGACCGAATTCTTATGTACCAAGTTAGCCTGACAAAATGTGGTTATTCAGTTCTTCCATGCATCCATCCATCAGGCCTTTTGTGGTCGCATGGGATCTTAATTTAGTTCTAGTCTAGATGCACTTATGTCTGAGCCTTTTGAGCCTCTGCAGAAAGTCTACTTGAGGTGGATGACACCGAACGTCGTTGTTTTAATAGCAATTACATCTGCTCTAAGAGTGGGGGAGTTGTGAGCACTATGATGCAAAAAGCCCTTTCTCAATATCTACTTGTAAAAAGTAGTACTCAGAGCTCATCCAGATTTCTACCTAAGGTGGTGTCTAGATTCTACACTAATCATAAAGTAATGCTGCCATCCTTTCCTCCACAGCCTAAAGATGAAAGTGACAGAAAACGTCATTCACTGGATCTTGTTAGATCAATCTCCATATATCTTTTTAGAACAAAAGGGCTCAGGAGGACAGAACAGCTCCTCGTGGGCCCAGCCATAAGCTCCCTCTAATCAAATCATTTCCAGTTTGATCAGAGAAGTTATTAAACCAGCCTACAAGAGTAAGGGTAGAAAGGTGCCAGAGATCCTCAAGACCCACTCAACGCAATCAGTTGCAACCTCTTGGACAAGCAAGGTTGCAACAGTGCAGCTTTGCAGAGCAGCTGGACGGTCATTTATTCATACTCTCACTAGTCATTAATATCCTATGAGCCTCAGATGTTCAGTGTGGAAGAAATAAATAATCTTTAATTTGCAGCAGGTCTGGCTGACTCTGTTCATTGCGTGGCCCTCCCTATTGTATAGCTTTGGTACATCCCATAGTGACTGCCATGGAGTCCTAAGGAGAAAAGAATGGATTATTTACCTTTAATTCCTTTTCTTCAAGAGACTTCATGGCAGTCCAATTCTTGTCTTGTTGTGTTTATATTTTTGAACAGTAAGCTTGGGAAGTCACTCACAGACACAGGGCAAGCGGAGGGGCGTCATTATATAACATCCAGGGCATGTATTTTGTTACCTGTCTCAACCCAACCGGGAAAAGTAAGCTACCCATAGTTACGGATGCCATAGAGTCTCTCGAATAAAAGGAATTAGTTGTGTATAATCAGTTCTTTTTTATTTATTCATATAAATAAATATATATTTGTAACCAAATTGTATTTTCTGATGGAAATAGCCTATGCTTATAGGCTTTACTGAACGTACATGGGAATATGGACTGAGAACATATTGTAACTGTAAATCTAAATAATTTCTTTTAATTTTACATGTACAGAATTTCACCAATGCGGGTGAGCCAGACTCAGTGCGATGTGACACCGTGAGAGTGCTGGCTGAGCGAGGCTGTGGTGAGACAGATATCATTAACCCTAAAAGTCACCCGCTGTCTAACTATTCACAACCTCTAGATGGCACGGTACAGCTGACGCCCAAACGAATTGTACTGCAATTGCGACCAGGTAAAATACATCATAAATGGAGGTAAAACAACACCTTACAAAAGTGAGAATGTTAAAAGCAGGGATCCAACACTTATAAGCTGGGATCCATAGCATAATTTGGGGGGGCGGCCAGTGACACAGTTCATCCTCCAGCCGCCCACACTCTGCTGTTTTGAGTATGCAAGAAGGGCTGCATATGTACAGTGATCGCCCCGATCGCCCCCCCTGGATCCGCCACTGCTAGTGTAGAGAAGCACATGCAACGTTCAAGGGACTTCATAGCTTTAATAGTTTGTTTTTTTACTTGTTTTTCTTTTACATTGGTTTGTGCCTCCTAATTGTCTATTCATCCATTGGAAACCATGGGAAGATTGTATATAAGCCTCAAGGGTATATTTACTAAACTGCAAGTTTGAAAAAGTGGAGATGTTGCCTATAGCAACCAAACAGATTATAGTTATCATTCATTGAGTACATTCTATAAAATGACAGCAAGAATCTGGTTGCTATAGGCAATATCTCCACTTTTTCAAACCAGCAGTTTAGTAAATATAACCCCTAAAATGAAAGAATTCAAGATGTAAAACGGAAAGATTAGTGTGTAACAAGGATTTGTCACTGCTTTTAAATACCACTGTATGATAGTAATAAAATAATTCCAGGAAAGGGAACACAAGCAGAGAACTGATGTGAGTGAACTCTTTGTGCATTAGAACTAACACTGTGCTTGTAATATTATCAGGTATGAGTGGGGAGTTTGAAGTGAAGTTTAAACGGGCAGAAGGGTATCCTGTAGACCTCTACTACCTCATGGACCTTTCTTTCTCCATGAATGATGATCTTGAGAATGTGAAAAAGCTGGGAAACCAATTACTTCTTGCCTTAAATAGTATAACCAAGTCAGCTCAGATAGGTAAGTACTCTTCACATATTGACTTTACCACTAAAACATCACATGTATGGGACCTACATTAACCCCTCCACAAAGACTGGTAATATACAGTAGATTCAGAGAAAGCCAGCGCAAATCAGCGTAGAGAGGGACGTACTATTTTAGCTTTAATATATTAGTGTTAATGGACTCATTTGCAGGTGGCTACCCTGTGTTGTTCCTTCGCCTGGTCTGTGTTCCATTTAAAGCCAGCAGACAGTATGCCTATTGGAGCTTGAAAAAGGAATCTTTGATGAATATTACGAGTGTCATTCACGTAGACATTTGGGGCAAAGCAGAGAGAGAGAGAACAAGACAGATCAAACGTAAAAATAGTACAAGATGCTCCATTCTACATTCTAACTGCTTTGCCCTGAAAGTCCATGTTAACTGCTCTTGCAATCATCATTTCAAGCTGTCTGACAGACTTTCAGATACATTGAATAGTATTTGAATGCAATATAGCTCAGACAGGGGTACACAAGGTGACCTCTGTAATTAGGGAAATCAGGATACAGTTATAAAGTTATGTGTAAAAATAAATACTTTACATTCTTTGAAAAAATAAAAATGATATTATATGTATTATTGATTTGCAATGATGTTGCTCTGGGACAACTTTTATAGAATAAAGTATACCAGGTCATTTTCACAACTACTTAAAATATGAAAACCTATGCCTTTAGGGTGTTGGGTTTTTTTGTTGCTACAGCTGTTCATGAAGATGTTTAGCCCACAAGTAAGAGCTGCTCACATTTCAATTCTATTTAAACTATCATTTCTTACTTCAGTAAATTGCAGTGTTAATGTACATATAATTGTATACAATAAAAACGTCAGAATGCATTTTGATTATATACTTTTTATGAAAAAAAATCCTGCTACTGTATTTTGTTTACTGTTTTTACAGATACTTAAAATAGTATGAAACAAGAAAAAATAGGTCAGAAGCATATTTGATATTGGATTTTGTTTATGGTAAAGTTATAGAAGAGAGGATAAGCTAACTTTGCACCCTGTCGGGGGGTTGGTATTACAGACTTGTCTTGGGGCTTCAATTATTGTCAAAAATCTGACATCACTGACCACTCCTCCTGGAGTTATTTGGCAACCAGACACTCACCGCGAGTGTAAGTGCCCACAGTTGTAGAAGAATAGTAGCTGCCACCACCTGGCCCCTTCACCAACACCTAGGTCCGTTTGGTACTGGGTGCAGTGTGTAGCTGCTGCAGCACCTCTTTGCTGGTGACTGTGGCCAGAGCTGCCTTAACGCATGGGCATGTTGGGCAGTAATAGCTCTGCCCTATGTCTATCTTGGACTGCACACCTCCACACCTTGAATATTGGAGTCAGCTCTAACACACACAGCTAAAGGTATAATTCTTTTAACATTTTCAATATTACAATTAACATTTCTTAAAAATTCAGAGGAGTGGCCATATCCAGCATAAAGCCGGTCTGATTAAAGTGGATTATTGAAGTAATAACAGGGTTTAGCCTATTGTCCATCATTTTACCATAATTCTAAAGTCCTTAATAAGTAAAGAAAGGGATCTGTGTGAACCATATAAAGTGTAATATTTGCAAGCCTTGAGAAGAACTATTATAGGTCCTCTAACACAGACGGTATGTAGGGGCTGGGCTAGGATGTCTACCCTCTGTGCCTCTGGCTGGCACTGGCTCCTTTGGAGCACCAAGTCTATTGGCCTACTTGATCTACATTCCAAGATCCTTGCAAGGAGAATTGGAATCTGCAGCCAGGGGATCACATGTTGTGACCCTCAAAGACAGGGGAGGGCTGGCAAACTTTAGCACAGAGGGTGAGACTTGGCTGAGCGGTTTGCCTATGTACATATGCAACAGTTGTGCCCCCATCACCTGTCGATACTTCTTATAGAATGCAATGGGAGGCCACCCCAACCTGGTGTATTCTTTTTGGAAAAGTCGAAAATAGTGTAAATTTCATGCAGAGTCAAAAGATCATCTAACATAATTTCTTGGCCATAGAAATATGTTGTAGGTATAGGACCGATATGTAAATCTCAGAATCAAGTGAAGGTATATAGTGACTGATAGCATTGCAAAAGTGCCATCTTTTAAGGAATACAGATAAACCTTTCCAGAGATATTTGATAGCAGGAGGCATGGTACACTCCCGAGACGGAAGGGTCAGTAAAAGTACTCATGTGATCCTTTTTTTCCAAAATGATTACTACAGAAAAATGGCCTTCTTTTCAGCAGAATAATATCATTCCTCTAAGCCACCCACCAAGCCTGTAGATTGGGAGTATACAATATTCCTGTCAATAACTCCATAGCAACCATACCCTATTCAGTCTCCCTTTTAATAATATAACTATCTTAATATCATATATAACAGCCCCCTAGCCAATGATTTAAAAGCCCCTCACACTATCAGGGATAGACTTATCCAGAGTTGGTGCCAAAGTATTCAGACCACTCCTCCTCTATGTCAGACTTTGGGGGAAACAACATCTACCAAAGAGGATTGAGTGTTCAAAAGGCATTTGGGGGATCTGTGCCCCTTCTAAGAATAGCACAAGAGGGGAGTGGTTCGAGAGAAGACCTCAAGGAAGAATGGCATGATACTCTCAGGAATGGGGTGTGCTGGTTATGCCAGACATCAGAACATCCTAGACCAGTGATTCAGTTAGAGAAAAATGTAAGAGAAGTGGGGTCAGCAGACAGCGCTGAGTTTTGTCAAGATCAGATTAGTTATTTTAGTCCTTTTTCCAAGTAGAAGCTATATCTGGTTGTTGAGCTATAAAAGCTGCTCCATCACAGAGTGATAAGAAATTCAACAAAAGTGGGATAGTGAATACTTAAAGAAATAAAGGTACACTAATGCAAAGTTCAAGGTGCATCGAATAAGTATTACAACACTTCTAGGGTATTGAGAGAACAGAACATGGAACACCCAGTCACACACCTTCAACAAAGAGCCAACACTTTACTGCCACTTATATATGTTGGCACACAATAACCAGGGAATGGCCTCTAATTCTATTGTTCAACACCTGACACTTCAGCTTATAATTTCTAATGGGTTATTACTCATAGGATAATGAATAAAAGAAAATGAGGAGTGCTGGTTCAAATCATTCCAGGAAGAATACAAACCCACCCACCATTCTTAGACCTAATTACACAGTATTGTTCTTACATCAATGTCATACAACACTTCATTAACAAATAAATTATACCAAACTCCTACTCAGCCTGTCAAGTGAAAAATGACACATAACCTTATAACTAAAAATCCCTTAAGCAACTTATTCAACCAAGGAAAGAGTACTTTGCTTCATACATTTCTGGACTTCAAAATCTTGCAATACCGTAAATCAATTACAGTATGCAGCAACCATAAACTGGTAAGGCACGCTAAGAAAAGATTGACCTTACACATGCCTGTCTTTTCTGGGTAACGAACATGAACTAAGTTGTATAAGTAACGGCAAACAGAAATAGATGGCAGATATGCTTCTGGTCAGTTGGGCATGACAAATCTCCAGTCAGAGGGAAGTAAGTGGTTAGTGGAGGTTTGCAGGTTCTGAGAGCAAGTGCCAATAACATGGGCAACTTAAAACAATGACGCCTTCCATGTTTGCAATGAAAAACAGTATTTCCCATAAGGAACTCTGTCATAGCCTACACAGCAACAGGTGTGGACAGAGAGGTAAATATATTTGGTAAGTGGACTTTCCGCTTCTCTGTCTGACAATTCATATCCCTCAGTGCAGATACACACAGGTCTTTGTGGTGGCAGCTTGATCTGTCTGTGCCACAGGAACAAAACTAGTACCCATTTGTATCTACACTAAGTGGGAAAAAAGTTATTTGCCTCTGAAAATATATTATTGATGTCACTCAGGTTTTGGCTCCTTCGTGGACAAGACTGTGCTGCCATTTGTGAGCACCCACCCAGAGCAATTGAAGAACCCTTGCCCAGACAAACCTGATTCATGCCAGCCTCCTTTCTCCTTCAAACACATCCTCAATCTCACGGGAAATGGAGACACGTTTAAAGATCAGGTTGGGAAGCAGAACATTTCTGGAAACCTGGATTCCCCAGAGGGAGGTCTGGATGCCATGATGCAAGTGGCTGTTTGTGGGGTGAGCTACATCTGTTATCTTCTAAATATTAATGACCTGCTTTAGAACTGGATGTAAGACAATTTGCATTTAAGCATTGGTATTTTGGTTTGAGCTACAAACTTATGGAATTACCTACCAGACTCTCCCACAGCCTTTAAATCTTTAAATGCTCTCTGAAAATCCATCTCTGTATAAGAAATTACCTCACCTATACCAGCCACAGTCATGGACAACTGTACAAATTTCCATACTCACTCCTCTTGTTTCATCTGTGTCCTCTTCCTATTAGAATGTAAGCCCTCTCATGACCAGGTCCCTCCATAGCCTTTATTTTCATAACTGCATTTATTTTGTATACATGCATGTCTCTGTTTTATGTTTTCTCCACTGTTCAGTGCAGCTGAGCACTGTGGCACCTTACAAATCTATAATAATAATAATAATAATAATAATAATAAATAATACTAATTTGAGCGCAGCTCATATTTGTGCTTGGGGAGGCGAGTCAGAGACGCTCATGTGCAAGTTTAGTAAAGTAGAGGCGTCAAGACACAAGTCAACCACGCCACTTAGAGATGTGTCTAAATTTGATTTACACCTATTTTAAAGATATGATTTTAGAAGGTGCATATTTGCCCATTCCATAGGCCTGATAATTTTCTTTCCAACAGATGTATAAGATACAAGCAACTCAAAATAGAGTCATAGGGGGGGAGATACAATTATAAAAAAAGTGCGCGCAATGTGTCTCCGGGATGGCCGCAGAGACACCTTGCACATATTATTTTAGTGAAATCCCCGTAGAAGTGCGAGCAAAAATCAGCATATATTTTTACCGTACTCATGGTTCAAGAGAGGCCTATAATGTTTTGCACAGAAAGATCATAACCAACATATACTTTGTGTGTGGCCATCTCCGTCTCTGTAATAAACTTCTTATAGTACAAACTCCTGCTTCTCCGTAAAAGTTACCTTTACTTTGCGATTTGGTGGAAATATAGGTGCACTTGTGGCAGCCAAACTGTGCCGCACTCTATAAACGACTTCTAGGGGTAAATGTATCAATCTGCGATGTTCCCGAGAGCATTTTCCTGAGAGCACAGACTTGTGGCACTACAAGTGTCAGCATACACATGAGCACTTGTAGTGTCACAAGTCTGTACTTTTAATGGTTTCCCCATCATGAAATTTGAAGTGTTGACATCATAATAATATACATATTGGCCCACTGCTGATGAAACAGTCAGCCAGTTCTAAGAAAACAAAAAAAACTTACATTTAATCTATAATTACATTTGAACCACTAAAATTGTCCCCCGTAATAAAATTCATAATCGTTTTTTCTGCAACAAAAAAGATGGTTTATTGAAAATTCCGTTATGCCTCCTGTTATATTAATATTGCCCTGCAGTGTAACAGTGATGTGTTTGGCAGTGTGTTGTATCTGGCAATTGTGAATTCAAACTCGAGTGAGTTTGCAAAATCGCAGCTTCATACAATTGGCGATTTGTATAGCAAGAGTGGGGGAATATCGGGACCACGATTTGCAGCGATTTTTAAAACGGCGGTTTTGAAAGAAACTCCTCTCCGGCGATTTTACACCAAATCGCCAGTTAATAAATCAACTATTTTAAACTCGCCCGAGAAAATCGCTGGATTTTCAAAATCACAACTTGATACATTTATCGCTAGTCATTTATGAAGTGCAGCACAGTTTGGTTGCCACAAGTGCACCTATATTTCCACCAAATCGCAAAGTAATGGTAACGTTTACGGAGAAGCAGGAGTTTGAACTATAAGAAGTTTATTACAGAGAGGGAGATGGCCACACACAAAGTATGTGTTGGTTATGATCTTTCTGTGCAAAACATTGTAGGCCTCTTGTGAACCACGAGCCCTAGAGAAAGGATTGAGACAAATCTGACTGTTCTGAATAATTGAGAGCCGTAGATTCCATGGTATTTGCATTGTAACAGTTCTATCATACATATATCCATACCTCCCAAAGTAAACAGGTGGAGGTGTTTGGAGGAAATCACAGTACTCGGCAGCCTAGCGCTTCAAAAGCACTAGACATGCCCCCATTGTGATGTGGCCACACCTCTTGCCCAGATACCAGATTCCCACATTTTGGGAGGTATGTACAGTATATCTTACATTCTTATTATTTATATTTGAATCATTTGCAGAATTGCAGAACTACCGTGCAAGTAATGGTTTGTGATGTGATATTCCTTTTTTGTGAAAATGCTCCCATTTGTACAGGGAAGCACATGGATTTGTGGGCCAAGATAGCTGCATCTGTAGGGGTGAAAACTTATCATGTTCTGATGTCAGGAGCTGGGCTGATACTTTCAATAAGATACCATATGCCCCTTCTAAGACCACTTTTATGGGAAATCATTTTTAGTGGCATTTCTACCAATATGTCTACAAACAAACAAAATTGACACGTGTAATAGAGACAGCCCCAATATCCCCTGACTCTCGTGGTTAGTTTAAGAGACAATCAGGCAGGAATTTGGGGGGGAAAAATGGAAAAGCTTAAATTAATGACGGGGGTGGTCATAATGTGGTAGCAGGTGGGATTTTAATGTGACATTGTTACCATCATGTGCATTTTCAGAATTATCCTTCAATCCAAAAATGTAAGAACAGAGTGATTCATTAACATACCTCCCAACTGTCCTGATTTTGGCTGGACATCCCAAAAGGGGGAGTGGCTTAACAGAAAAGTGGTATTAGTTTTACCCAAATTTGCCTATTTGTGGGGGAGATTGGGCAGAACAGGAATGAGGCTTTGGGGATTCTAAATTTTGGGAGGTATGAAATAATTTGTACGGTCATTCTTTGGTCATTCATTAAGTTCTTGTACAAACAAATCTAGCCACGGTTCCAGTACAATATATCTCAGTTTTATCATATTAACAGTTATAATCTGATTATGTTCCAGTTATTTGACATATCACTTATCAAACCCCCTCTACTCTCTCCACCAAGTTCCTATCTCTAGGTAATAACCTATCTGTATTCATCTGTACTCAGAATTCTAGATGGTGTAGGTTAATAGTTTTCCTTATTTACACAGGAGAAGATTGGGTGGAGGAATGTCACAAGGCTTCTGGTGTATGCCACAGATGATGGCTTCCATATTGCTGGAGATGGGAAACTTGCAGCTATTCTGACCCCAAATAATGGAGAATGTCATCTGGAAGACAATACGTACAAGAGGAGTAATGAGTTTGTAAGTGTTATAGTTTGTGACCTGGCACAATGAATTTATTTTCTCTTCGTTGGTAGAACCTTGACATTAGACACTGATGACCTTCATCACTCTAGCGGGTATATTTACTAAACTGCGAGTTTGAAAATGTGGATATGTTGCCACTAGCAACCAATCAGATTCTAGCTATCATTTATTTAGTACATACTACAAAATGAAAGCTAGAATCTGATTGGTTGCTATAGGCAACATCTCCACTTTTTCAAACCCGCACTTTAGTAAATATACCCCTAAATGGCTTTTTACGATATGACAAGTTATTGTGAAATAACAATGCTAATAGGTTGAACATACACGAACAATCATACACAACACTCAAAAAAGAATCAGGATGATGATAATAATAATAATAATAATAATAATACAGACAGACAATGCAGTACAAAGTACTGATACATACCCAATCAGAACAGAATTTAGATTTTTGGTAATCAGTCCAAAGTTTCCATTTCATTACTCTTGATCACCAGGAACCCCAGTTTTTCTGTGAGATAAATGTCATAAAAAGGATGAATAAAGAATATTGAATAAGACAATACAATATGGGATATAAAGAAGAGGGATAGAAAGAAATGCAATAAGGGGAAATTATAGGAGGACATATTTTTGAACAACTATTAAAGGACAAATCTACCAAACATGGAAATCAATATTTAATCACAGTACAGAAAGTACAAAGGATAAAATTGAAGATTAAATGAATGAACCATATTCTGGGTATAGTATCATTTTAATATTATTTTTCTCATAAGCAGTTTCCTGCTTGGGAATAGCAATAAATACTTTTTTGAAGACTTATTATGTAGAGGCCGAACAGCACTCGGCTCATATCAATATGCAACCATATATTGTATAGGGAGCAGACTGGATAGGAAGATAAATTGTACAATAAATACAATTCTTGGATACCACCAAAAGAACTAAAAATAATGCAGAACAAACATCCCTGTACCAGGTGCATTTTAAAATTTGACCTAGCCTATCTGCAAGAGAGATCAGGGCAGAAAAAGCTGTGCCGATGTTGCAAACGTGATTTTTTGATTCCTATAACCCAAAATCCATTGGTATTATGCCTGCCTGGCTGTGTGACTCTGGGTGCAGACCAAGCACAAGTAAGGGGACATCAGTTATCACATTCCTCCCTCACTCCCCCCATCAAAGTCCTACAGCCATGGTAGATATGCTAGTGCCCTGTACCAAAAACCATAAAAATATCTACTATTCATAGCCTAGCTCTAAAGGTACCGATGTACTTGTCCTGACACACTGGAAAGGGGCCAACACCTTAATTACCTGAAAAGTTCATTCTTTGATAAGTGCTACAATCCTATAGCAAGTGAGATAACCAGAAATAAACTGTCCCACTGGAGATACGGAACAGAAAGTGAATGCTCATTACCACACACAAAGCAAAAGGATACAGGAAGACTAGTAATATTTTATTTTTTATTTGGTTAGTAAAAGCTATCACTTTCATGGCACTTTGTTTTTTTATTTGAGGACAAAACGTCAGTCTTTTGCTACATTAATTATGGAAATTACACCATCTTGTGTTCAATATATGGAGATATAGGGATTATATGTGCCACCGTGGGGGCATGGCCAGATCATGGAGAGGGCGTGTCTTCAACCCCACTCCTCCTCCAAACTCCACAGCAATGCAGTCAGTGTCTGTGTCTGTGTGTGATTGTGTGTCTATATTAGGGAATTTAGACTGTAAGCTCCAATGGGGCAGGGACTGATGTGAATGAGTTCTCTGTACAGCGCTGCGGAATTAGTGGCGCTATATAAATAGATGATGATGATGATGATGCAGGCACCAGCAGGGCAGTATTCTGCTCAAAGGGACTGTATGCACAGTGTTAGCGCAATCATGCTGCCTGCGGCACAGTGTGTGGGGTCATGGTACCCAGCTCCCCTCTCACTGCACCAATTCATTGCAGCAGGCCAATAAATAAAATATCACATTAGTCAAAACAAGGAATAACACATATATAGCAATGCAATAGAGATACCATGTTATTGCAAAATCCCAGGAGTGCGGAACAAGCTCTTCCCTTGTTTCCCCCATGGATACACATTTTTTTGGCTGACCCAATATGCATGAGAATTTGTTAACAGTGAAAAAACTGTCTTCCTCTACTTGGTATAGGCAGAAGGTGTGCTTATAAATACTCTTTGCAAAGCCACACAAAATACCAGAAAGAACGTGAACATTTTTCTTTATCTTTATTGTAATGCACTTGTTTTTAGCCTGGAAGATTTATGGTTTTATGGTTTTAAA
Organism: Mixophyes fleayi; assembly: GCF_038048845.1. Classification (NCBI taxonomy): domain Eukaryota; kingdom Metazoa; phylum Chordata; class Amphibia; order Anura; family Limnodynastidae; genus Mixophyes; species Mixophyes fleayi. The sequence continues at coordinate 106,640,205 of NC_134408.1, read as the reverse complement.
CAGGATTACCCATCAGTCGGACAGTTGGCCCAGAAACTCTCAAACAATAACATCCAGGTTGTGTTTGCAGTCACATCAAATATGGTGAAAACATACCAGGTAAGCGAATGATAATATAATATGTCTTTTGGGGGAGGGGGCAGAAGAGCTGCAGATAATTGCATTGTTTATCTCTTTTAACTGAAAATAATATAATAAAGTTGTTGTTGTTGTTGTTTTATTTCCAGAAAATTTAGTGGGTGGCATGCTTACATTTTTCTGATTACCTTAACCATACCTCCCATCTGTGCCGATATTGGCAGTACAGCCCCAAATTCGGCACCTCAAAAAGGGCAGAGCTTGCACAAAAAATTGCAATGCTTTGAACCAAAGTGGGCATTTTTAGGTGGACCGGTGTGGGGCTATAGTGGATAGGGGTCGAGGCTAATTGTGTTCTGATTTTCCATGTATATATGTTGTGAGTTCCTGTCACATGAGCGTATGTATGTATCTGTGTCTGCAGTTGGGTGAATTAATATGTAGATGTAGAAGGCCATAGTGAGAATTCATGTAAAGATGAACCTTGTTTATCAAGTAATACTGCACAGAAATTTTATTTTCCACAAGCTCATGAGGTTTAGCAGTGGCAGGATGTCAGGACGGAGTTAAGCAATGACAAAAAGGAAACAAACTCTTATCTTTAAACTGTACCTATTTCCTTGCATCAATATTTTCTAATTCAGTAGTCCATCACAAACTGTCTCAGACCTCACACCAACATTCATTTGAACTGGCCAAAGAGGACACATTTTTAAAACACTTCTCTTTACATTTTGTCTTGGATTCACAGACATGCACATGTGCCTCTATGAACTGTAACTCAGGGGCATATTTAACAAATTGTGATAGTGCACTTACCGTAAATTACATGTCCCTCTTTGTGTCCTGCATATTTAAAAAGGCTGCATTGCAGCAGATATCGTGGATATCTGCTGCTTTGCATTCCTTTTCGTTTTTGGGAGCAGTCACCATTCTACAGTATGGTGACTGCTCCCATCCGCAATCTAACAAGTTCCGAAAAAAAATAAATTCCGGTAACTTGTCTTGATAATGTACTTGATAATGTACATTATCATAAATGAACTGCACATGCGCAATTGCTGTAAGAAGACAAGTGAAGAGGATCTGGAGGAGATCCGTGGACATCGCGTTCCGAATAGGCGGGGTAAGTATGATTTTTTTTATCACAGAAACAGCAGTTTATCGAAACTGCTGTTTCTGTGCTGGGTTGTACATAAATTTGAGAAATAGTTCAATCCTTATCATTGCGATAAGGATTGAAAACTATTTTTCACTTAATGTGAATATTGATAAATGTGCCCCTCAGTATGAAATGCAGTATGATTTCCACACCAGCAACAAGGGAATTTATTTAGCAAAAATGAGTTTGCTCACGCAAGTCTAAATTAGTAGTATTTTGCTTGCTGGTAGCTCTAATAATGTGCATATCATGCTACTTTTACATTTCTTCACACTATAAATATTACATTGTTTTTACAGGATCTCAGTAAGTTAATTCCTAAATCTGTGGTCGGAGGTTTATCTAATGATTCCAGCAATGTTGTCCAGTTGATCACAGAGGCTTATCAGGTAAGAAACACACTGCTAATTAAACTGACCATACATGTATTGATTTGGCTGACCAGTTCTTTTAGACCAATTGGCTGCACATAACTGCTTAGATAAGGGCCCGCAATTATTGGCAGTCACAATTAACAATAGATTGATATCAATCAGATGATAAAATGGACTGACGGGAAAATGAGTATGACTGCAATCACTAGTGTGTAGCTACGGCCAATCACATTCATTCATTTTGTGTCTTGTGATTCTACCATTTGGTCCAAGTGCTGAATGGGACCACTCTGTACAATTTAGCTGCAATTGGGGCTAAATTGTACATAGATCCAGCTGTTCAGTGCTTGAGCAGTTCTGCCTATGTCTAGCAAACATTTACAAAACATTAATCAGCAGCTACATGCATGTCATGTTCTATATTGGACAAGTTCTTCAGATTTATAATGTGTACAGTTGATATATATTTTATCAGTGGGCAATGCCAATTTTTGATTTTGCTCTGATACTCCTTAGATTTTAACATGTTGTGTATATAGAATTTTTAATGGTTGATTTTAACCTCTCAGTGTCAGCAATAGTTATTTGTAGGTTGCAAAAAAAAAACTAGCCTATAAAAATCAAATGTAGATGGCCCTAATCAATTAACTTTTTATGCCATCAGCAAACTACATTACAAGAGATTGTCAGCTAGATTGTCTGTAAAAGTTGTCCGTTCCCAACAATATTGTCACTTAATTATATAATAAAATGTGCATTACAATAAAGCAACTTTGAAGAGATGTAGTGATGGAGACTATGGGGTAAATGTATCAAGTTGAAAGTTTTCCGGCTGATTTAAAAAGCCAATCAGATTATAGCTATAATTTATTTCTTACATTCTACAAAATGATGGGTAGAATCTGGTTGCTATAGGCAACATCTCCACTTTTCAAACCCGCCGGAAATCTCTCAGCTTGATACATATACCCCCATACATTATAAAGATATGGTTATCCAGTGTTTTTACGAATGTGCTTGGTCTATTCACAGAACCTGTCCTCTGAGGTCATTCTGGATCATGGAATTACGCCAGACTTCCTGGACATTCAGTATGATTCTTACTGCTCCAATGGCATCTCTAATCTAAACAAAGCAAAGGGGACTTGCAGCAATGTCAAGATCAATGAGGAGGTGAGCCAGGGACAAAAAACGCTCCCTTTTACAAGCTTATGAGAGCTTAACAAGAAATGGGTCTGTTGGAGCAACATGAAGTTTTACAATGCATTGTGCAAATATAAATATCTGTTATGCCATATTTTGTGTTTTGTTGTACCACTGCCTACTGTTCTGAATTACAATGAGGAGTTAACTGGGTACCATTATATTTTTATTGTGTCCCCATAAACACAAAGATATAATATGAATACAGACAAAATATTACAGTATAATCCACAGTTGCTACAATAGGTGTACATTATACAAGACATCTTGTTTTTTTTACTGCTTTATTTATTATTTTTTCTAGCTGTTTTTCTCTTGTGACTTCATTAGATTTTGTTAGACAATAACATCAGGAATACCTAAGAAATATATAATGACTTTTGTGTTGTGTTCCTCTGCATGTAACACGTACAGCCGCATGTAATGTAATGACTTTCCCATAAGAAGAACTGGATTACCACCAATTTGAGAAATAATCTTTTATCAAAATCTCACACAAGTGACTTATTTGACGTTCAAGAGAAATGTGGTTTTACACATGGCTGTGTAATCCCATCTGACGCTCTTTATCTTCATTGAAGTCTTGATTTTTTTCTCAGATATTTTTAATGTTTTAGGTCATATAATAAGGAAGGGGCAGATGGATTTGGACACATGAAAACTCTGTGCACTCATTTACACGAGATCTATCCAGCACACTTCAAGATGCACTCATACTTTTGTGCCTTTACAGCAAACTGCCCTCCGGGAGGGGAGATTTCACAGTTGTGTCCTGGGGTCGTGGCATTATGTCAATAGACCTCGCCCCTCTGTAAAATGACACAATTTTTAGCCTATCGCAGAAGGGGGCGGGCCTCGGAAGACACAATTCACCGTTAGTCGCGTCTCTAAGGCCCGCCTTTGCCTACTTTGCTAAGAAAGGGACAGGAGTCGGGAGGTTGCTGGGAGTTCTCCCGGGAGTCCCTGAATTTCAGGAGTCTCCCAGACATTCCAGGAGAGTAGGCAACTATGTTTTAAAGATGCCTCTGCAAACTATATGTGTGCCCAGGTGGGCAGAGAGGCAGAAAATTCTGAAAATGTTGCAGTTCAAACGTGTAAACATCACACTGGGACTGTTTTTATTACTTGCAGTGTCAGTGCGAGAGTGAGCATGTGAGACATTTGACTTGGATGCACCATGATGGGTGCACAGTATTACAGCAATGTAATAAAATGTGTTTGTGTAAATTGAAGAGAGGAGGATAGAGGAGGCATTTTTTTTTCAATATTTTGCACTACAAGTGCTTTGGGGTGTCCCATATTCCACAGTGTGAAACAATAATTTTTCTGGCTGCAAAAAGTCATATTTTGCAGCACTATCTATTGAATATTTTGCACTACAGGTGCTTTGGGTTGTCCCATATTCCCCAGTGTGAAACAATCATTTTTCTGGTTGCATGAAGTGATGTCTAGCAGCAGTATCTATAGAATATTTTGCATTACAAGTGCTTTGGGGTGTCCCATATTCCCCAGTGTGAAACAATATTTTTTCTGGCTGTAAAAAGTCATATCTAACAGCAGTATATATTGAATATTTTGCACTACAAGTGCTTTGGCCTCATTAAAATGGATTAAAAGCAGTCCACATATGAGCAGGATCAGCAAGCAGGTGCTGGCACCAGTCCTCATGGTAGTGTTCCCAGTATGTCATCTGGTAAAGCCTATGTAAAAGTACACAGTCTTTTTAAATAAAAAAAAAAAATTAACCGTGTTGAAGCGAAAAAGAAGTGTAACTGAGGAAAAGTGCCGAGAAAAAAAAATTGCCAACATGCCATTCTACACACGCAGTGGCAAAGAAAGAATGAGGCCTTTGCCTTTCTCTATTAGTGGCATATCAAGAAATGTTACTGAGCCTTCATCTTGTACGGTCACTCGTGACCAAGCAAGACCAAGTAATTTGGAGTCTAAAAGTGGTGCACAACTACTGTTACGCGTGAAAGCTGAGCTGCAAGAAAACAGTAAGGCATTAGAGGATAATGTATGCTCAGAATCAGAAATGACACCAATCCCTGTGGAGAGTCGATCCACCAGTGGTATGTGTAACCGTGAGCATTCTGTTAGTGTACCCATAAAGAAGGGCCCTTTCTGCAGTTCTGCTGATGTGTGCCTGAACAGCCCGAGTGTAGCCGGTGATACACCAATTGAGGATGCCACTTTGGAATTAGAATTGGATGAGGGGGAGATTTGTGTAGGCGACGAGGGCACTAATGATGATGTTGATGAGGATAATGCAGACAGATACCAAATTGCCTTTCTCAATTTCTATTTATATTCTACAGTCTATAACGGCTGAATAGTTTTCTATTTTACTCCTAGTGGAGAGGGGGTCTGAGGCAGACAGATACCAAGCTGCCTTTGTCCATTTCTTTTTATATTCTACAGTCTATGCAGGCTGCTTTTTTTCTATTTAACCACAAGTGGAGGGGGGGAGTCATAGACAGCCACCAAACTACCTTTGTCCATTTCATTTTATATTGTACAGTCTATGCAGGCCGTCTTCTTTTCTATTTAACTAAAAGTGGAGGGGGGGGGGTCATAGACAGCCACCAAACTACCTTTGTCCATTTCCTTTTATGTTGTACAGTCTATGCAGGCTGCTTTTTTTCTATTTAACTACAAGTGGAGGGGGGGTCATAGACAGCCACCAGACTACCTTTGTCCATTTCCTTTTATGTTGTTAGGTCTATGCGGGCTGCTTTTTTTCTATTTAACTACAAGTGGAGGGGGGGTCATAGACAGCCACCAGACTACCTTTGTCCATTTCCTTTTATGTTGTTCAGTCTATGCAGGCTGCTTTTTTTCTATTTAACTACAAGTGGAGGGGGGGGGGTCATAGACAGCCACCAAACTACTTTTGTCCATTTCCTTTTATGTTGTACAGTCTATGCAGGCTGCTTTTTTTCTATTTAACTACAAGTGGAGGGAGGGGGGTCATAGACAGCCACCAGACTACCTTTGTCCATTTCCTTTTATGTTGTTCACTCTATGCAGGCTGCTTTTTTTCTATTTAACTACAAGTGGAGGGGGGGTATAGACAGCCACGAAACTACCTTTGTCCATTTCGTTTTATATTGTACAGTCTATGCAGGCCGTCTTCTTTTCTATTTAACTACAAGTGGAGGTGGGGGGGCTCATAGACAGCCACCAAACTACCTTTGTCCATTTTGTTTTATATTGGACAGTCTATGCAGGCTGCTTCTTTTCTATTTAACTACAAGTGGAGGAGGGGGCCTATACAGACACCAAACTGCCTTTGTCCATTTCTATTTTTATTGTACAGTCTATACCGGATGTTTTTTTTTCTATTTTACTACAAGTGGAGGGGGGCTGATGCAGACAGAAACCAAAGTGCCTTTGTCCATTTCGTTTTAGATTTAACTATAAGTGTAGGGTGTAATATACATCCAAAGAATATGGCTGCATTGCCAATAGGCTAAGATGGAGAGGAAGACAATCAGGTTTGTGTGCAGAATTAAGGATGGCCTACCAGGGATTAAACTACTTTTTTCCTAATTTATTAGCTTTAGAATTACCTTACTTATCCAAGAAACAGGAGGAGCACTAAATTAGGTTAATTTAGGCCCAAAAAAATTGATTTTTAAACAAAATTGCAAAACAAAACCAAACAAAACCAAAACACGCAAGGGCGATTTTGCCACAAATAAGGCCATGGTTGGGAATTGAACTCATGACCCCAGTACTGTGAGGCAGAAGTGCTAACCACTTTGCCACCATGCTACCCCACCTTTCCAGAGGTATCCAAACCTGCAGACTACTCATCCCTCCACCTTTCCAGAAGTATCCAACCCTGCAATCCGCAGGCTACTTGTTCCACCACCTTTCTAGAGGTATCCAACCCTGCAACCCACAGACTACTCACCACCTTTCTAGAGGTATCCAACCCTGCAACCCACAGACTACTCTACTCCCCACCTTTCCAGAGGTATCCAACCCTGCAACCCGCAGGCTACTCGTCTCATCACCTTTCTAGAGGTATCCAACCCTGCAAGCCGCAGGCTACTTATCTCTTCTCCTCTTCCAGAGGTATCCACACTGCTACCCGCTGACTACTGCTTCTCACCATCGCTTTACAGTATTGTCTATTCTGCTGCTAATATCTGTGGTAATATTACTGCCTTACCAGTTATTGCATCCTGAACCTGTATTACCTGTGTCTCTAATAAAACCACTTCATTCACCTACTTTCTCTCCGTGGTCTTACCTTGGGAACCCTGACAGCTAGCCGGGTGTATGAAGTTGGATTTTAAATTAAAGACAAGTTTATTTTTACCTACTGTATATTAACATATTATGGAAGATGAGGGGGTGTTAGGGGGCTTAGCCTAGGGCAGCCTGAACCGTTAATCAGGCCCTGATCATGGGAGAAGGAAAGAAATCACAAGCAGACTAATAAGTCCAGTTGGACAACCTCTAATGGTAACGGTTTTGGGCTCCAGTCGAGCACCCGAGATATGGCCGGACTTTTGCTGCAGTTCTTTGTCCGGATTGAAAGAAGGAACCAAGGAAGCAGCACAATAACCATTCTGTTTAGGGTTTATATAGGGAACTGCACATGTTGAGTTTGTGGTAGGGAAAGTTCTACAGTGGCTAAAGTGCGTAAAGAAGAGAGATACAATACAGAAAGGAAATGGATTGTAAGCTAACATTTGGCAGATTAAGAAAAAGCAGCTATAGGAACTAGGCAACAGCACAGGAAAAGGAGAATGACAGTGTAAAAATATATGTATTCAGACAAAAGAGATTAGGGAGAGGAAGAGCGTGGTAGATATAGAGAGAGAGTGAGGCAAAGAGTAGAAAAACAGGGAACAGCAGAAATGACTCATAAAGTATACTTCAGTAAAGTCTCTGTCACCAAACCTCTTACACTCTGCATATCTGTTGATAAGTGTATGCTTTGAAGAATTGGGAGCTTACACAGCATATAAAATACTGTGGGACTTGTGTTTGTCACCAAAAGTGTGTACTACATAATGCAAATTGTCAGCATACAGTGTGTTTGTCAAACATTTGATTTTGCATAATGACAAGAGAGACCCGAAAGCCGAACGCTCTTAAATGTAAAATGTTTGTATGTATGTACAATGCACTTATCCTCTTAAGAGTTAAAGTTTTAGTAGCTTCCTAGCATAAGCCAATAGAATCCGCAGGGGAGGTCCTTGGATTCTCTATATAGGTTTCCACACTTGGAAATCCTTGCTGTACAAAATCCCTCACTCCCTTCCTTGCAGTGTCGATGTGTGATTTGTTCTCTGCTCGTTTTTCTCTCCCTCCTTACAGAGGGGGCACAGTTGGCAGGAAAGCATTGTGGTCAGCGGCTAATACATACGGCACTTCCCCCAATTTACCGCATGTCACTGCTCCCTTCGAAGTAAATGTGGCTCTTGGTCCTTTTGTAGGGGGACTCCTTGACCTGTGTTATGTGAGCACATTATTGTGAGCCTAGAGGGGGTGTAGTTTCTCTGATGCCAGATTAAGCGCCTGCCATTCAGTAAAGGATTATGTCCTTGGTTTAGTGGATTCCGGGCCAGTTGGCCATCCACTCGTTTGGTTTCTGTTTTGCTGAACTTGCATTTTGCTTTCTTTGCCATCATTTCAATTTTAATTAACACTGTGACCTTATTTGCCAAATTTAAATCGGTGTCCGTGACTTAGTTTCATGAATACAGTAATAAGTTTAACATGTTAAAGAAGAGGTTTATTGTGCCGTAGAAAGAAGCATCAGCATTATGTAGTTTACCATACTTACCAACTTTACAATGTTGGTATCCGGGAACCTGCGGGGGAGGTGGGTGTGATGGGGGGCGGGCCTCCAAAACGCGCATCATTTTTGACCTGCTCCCCGTGATCTCATGATGCAAACGCGTCATTTGACAGCAGGGGGCGGGGCCAAACACTGCGATTCACCGGGAATCGCGGCGTTTCGGACCTAATTCTGCCCACTTCATCCGAGAGATTCCCACACTCTCCCGGGAGTCCGTGAGACTCTCGCAAAATGTGGGAGTCTCCCGGACATTCCGGGAGAGTTGACAAGTATGTAGTTTACAGAGGTTTGATTTGGAAGCTGTGTTTACAAATATAGTTTACTAATGATGACCCAAGGCAGCTAGTGCTGAAAATGTCTCTTATTTGTTGGGGGAGGGGAAGTGTAATTCTGAATGTCTGCTTTAGGTACAGAAATGCCTCATCCCAATTCCTGTTACCTAGGAGGTCAAAAGCCAATGATGTAAGCTCTGATCTTTGAAGTAATGCAACCTACGGAAGTAACATTCTTCTAATTGGCTGTTTACAATGTTTGCTTTTGTTCAAGGACATATTAGACAGCATGCTGGACAAAATTAGTTACACATAAACACATCAAGTATTCAGGTATATTGTTTATATCAGTAACACAAAGCTTTTAACATTCAAGCATCCCAAAGTGGCTTTTTTGCTCTGTAATATACATCCAATGTGTCTTTCAGATTAAATTTACAGTTAAAGTGACAGCAACAAAGTGCCTTCCAAATCAAAGTTTCCAAATCCGTGCTCTGGGATTTACAGACACAGTTAGAGTGAGTGTCACAACCGCTTGTGACTGTGTATGTAACGACGCACCTGATCCTCGGGCATGTAACTCTAATGGGGCGACTGTTTGCGGCATCTGCAGGTAAAACTATGTCCACTTTATGATTGATAGTGGCTGGCAAGGCATGCTGGGAGTTATTGTTGGGATGTGATCAATCTGTCGACAATAAGCCTGTGCCAACACCATAATGTCAACAAATTCGTTATGTCTCCATGGTTAAAATGGCAACATTGTGGCTGTTGACTGGTTGTAAAGTTGACAGTCACAATGTCACATTAAAAAGAGAATGCCACCTCTTCCTACCGGACCCATCGACACAATACACCTGCCTGCACAATACAGTAAATAATACAGTAAAAAAAAAAAATACACAAAGGAACGCAATGTAAAAAAATAAAATAAAATGTGTGCTCTCCTGACCAGCCTGGGGTTGGTTATCATTTTGGCATAGGACGCCACGCTGCAGGTTCCCCTGCTATAGTGCCACCAGACCTGGCTGGAAAGCCTAGTATTGGTACCAGTAAAACAGAGGGACCCCACACTTTTTGTCCCCTGATTTTGCTAGTACCAGCCTTCACTGGCAGCGCTAGGGTTGGTTAAGCTGTTTAGGATGGGGGGGCACATTTTTGTTTTTACTGTATTGTGCCGGTGGTCCGGCGGGTGGCAGTGCATTGCTTTTTTAAAGTCGACATTATGACTGTCAACTTTACAACCTGTCGAAAGTCACAATGTTGCCGTTTTAATCACGTAGACATAATGAACCTGTTGACATTCTGAATACCCGATCCTTATTGGTCCTCATTCTCTAACTTAAGAGTTTAACGTTACTATTCTTTTCCTACTATTACTCATTACATAATGAATATATAATACAATCCAATAGATTCTGTTGCTAGTAAATTTAAAACAAAAATCAGACTTTCTTATTAAGTAACAAAGACAATCAAACTATAGTATTTGTACATTCTTGAAGAATAAAATAAACTTTTGTTGTACAATATATTTGTTATGTGATATTTAGTCCCCTCCAACATAATTGTGCCTGCAATCACTTACATGTATTTATTTAATTTTCAGGTATACACTTTTAAATGGATTAGAATTAACAATGAATAACGTTTTATAGAGATTTGTTGACTATTAAAATGAATTACGTAGTTCAGACTTAGTGGTCCTGCAAGTAACACCAAGGCCAGGACAGAGTATAAATAAAATAGGCAGCTGCTTTGTTCACACTAAAGGGCCTATTTAATAATTACCAACTTTTTGCCCCATGAAGTAGTATCTGTCATTGCATTGGGGCAATTTACTAATAAAGTCATGTCTGGACAGCTCATCTGATAGGACGCTGTCCCTGCGATGACTATTTTCTAATAAAGACTTTGGGTTCTGACCCAGAGTTTTTAATGTGCATTTCCACAACACAGTCCCCATTGAGTATTATGGGGGTTGTGGAATAATGCAGTAATTTGCCTAATGCAGGAGATAGCTCTGGTATCTCCTGCGTTAGGCTTTTATTAAATTAACATTTTACCTAAAAATGCCTAAGCCATGCTGAAAAAACAGTTGCCGCATGGTTTAGGGCTTCATAAATAGACCCCTAGGGCTTGAGGACAGGTACTGCAATGAATATAATTATATATTACATTGTTTTTGTTTTGGATTATAAACATGAGTATTGTGTCTGCGTCAATCATTCAACAAGGTAGTTTAGATGCTATTCTGTGACTATTTAGAATAAATACCATCAGAACACAGAGAATGATAAAATATAAGTCCCATTACATTGTTATGCAGCAAACAGTATTTCGCCACTTGATGGAGACCTAGAGGAATGACTGTGGTTTTGGACCTGTGCAATGGGTGGCCAAATATTTTGTCCTTACCCCAGATATAACCAATATTCCCTATTTCTCTCATTCACAGCTGCAACACAGGCCATGTTGGGAAGAATTGTGAGTGTGTAACTGGAGGGAAAACAAGCCAGGAACTGGAACAAAGTTGCAGAAAGGACAATAGTTCGGCTGTGTGCTCTGGAGCTGGGGAGTGCATATGTGGACAGTGTACCTGCCACATAAATGAAGACCCTGAAAAAAAAACCTTCGGCAGATATTGTCAGTGTGACAACTGGAACTGTGAAATGTTTGATAATAAGCTGTGTGGAGGGCAAGGTGAGTTATTAAAATTAGTTGATTTCTATTGACTAGTCACTTTGGCATGACCAAACCAAGTATGCTGCTGCCACCTAGTGGGATGAGAAGGAATCACTTTCAGTTTACTACCAGTGGTGAAGAGATGGTCTTAAAAGCTGTATGTATGTTAAATATAATCTTTACTTTTTGCACATTTAAAAAGATATATAAGGACAAAACAGCTGCTCCACAGCACAAGTACAAATATGGACAAGTTGTGTACTTCACATCTAGGCACATATGCGTATCTGCGCATATGTGCCTAGACGTCTGCCAGATCACACAAGTTTGCAGTAGAAAATAATACAAACACAGACACCAAAACAGCGCTGGAAAGTGGAACACTATTATCTTGAATGATGAGTTTGTGGAATTAAAAACAAATAACGACCTTTATTACATGCAAAGCAAGATGCGCAAAAATCTTTTCACATTATAAATTAAAAGATAATAAAATAAACAAACAACATGTTTTATATATATGTGTGTGTATATATATATATATATATATATATATATATATATATATGTGTGTGTGTATATATATATATATATATATATGTGTGTGTATATATATATATATATATATATATATATTATATATTGTAACAAAGGGAGGCATTTATCTGACAAGATGCAGAGAATGCACACAAGCAGAATAAAACATTGGCGCAAATATGCACCTAGATTGAGGTTAAACCAGGTAAAGACTTACGTATAGTTTAAAGTTTGGTTAACTTACATGATTTGAAAGTTCCTTCCTCTCAGCAAACAGATAGGATGGTGTCTGTTAGTGCAAACAGAGCCAGTGATGGGCGTTTCCTCTTAAAGAGAAGGTGGGTGTGTCACCTGCCCATCAAGCTAAGGCTGGGGGAGGAGTATCATGTATAAAAGCTTGATTGTGTCATTTGTTTACTGAGACCAACGCTGGGGAAGCTGGCTGGTCTTGAGAGAGCTGGTCTATGTATAGCTAGCGTTTAGGGTCTCCATAATTGCTGTGAAAGTTATACGGTGTCAAATACATTTTAACCATCCTGACAATAAAGCTACATAAAAAGAAGAAGTGGTTCACGTGTGCTTCTGCAGTAGCGGGCTCTTGCCACAATATATATATATATATATATATATATATATATATAAATATAAATATATATATATGTATATATATGTTGTATTCAATAAGATACACAACCTATATATGCACATATATTGAAAAATACATAAAAATATATATAAAAAATATATATAAGGCTCTGAACAGTGCACTGATCTACTTAAAGTAAGACAATTAACTGTATCCAAATAGCGCATATATCAGTATAACTGGTGGTCAATCGTTCTAGAAAAGATGTTGTTGGGGTCTTCTCTTTAATAGGACACAGTTCATCTGTTGTGAATAAACCAAGAGTTTTGTTTACTCTACTGTTGTCTCCTCTATTTGTATTACTGTCTTAAACTTGTATGTTATTTGGCACAATAATAAAAGGTCAGGTAATAACCACAGCTGATCATATCAGAACCAACGGACCTACAAAGCCAGTCTGTCAAATTCAGTGAGTCACTTTTTACCAAATATAGAGATGCAAATAGCTACGTGTTGGCGAATCTCTGTGGTACACTGTACCTTAGTGTCTCAATTCTTATTTCCGACAGCAGGCTTGGATCTCTCTGCTCTGCTCACGTGATCCAGTGTTAGACCTCTGCAAATGTGTCTGTCACAGTAATCTGTATTGGTGGCAAAAATATTTCAATGGATTAGCAATAATGGAAATGAATTGTGTGTCCATGGGACCCATAAGTATTAATAGAAAACAATTATCTTTGCCTGACGTGTTTCATCGTACACTTGCGATTTCCTCAGAGGACTATTCCAAACGTAAGTGCAGTAGAAAATGGCTGGATTTGCAGATGTTGGCACAGGCAGATTGAAGGTGATCCCACTGAAGTACGGAAGTGGCGCAGTGTTGTGTCCTGTTTTGCGCAGTAGCAAAACCAACATTTCCTTTTGTGGAACAAGATTATTATAATGAGATAAAGGGGTGGAAAGGGCTCCTTTTTGAGAAGCATTCTTTGGACTTGAATTCTTCACCAGCTCAGAGCTGGTAGCAATTGTGACTCTTCCATATACAGTGCACTATACAATAAAATAAATCAATACACAATTAAAACACGGGCATCATCCATCCCCTCCCTATTCCCAAGCAGCCCCAGTGCAAGATAGACTGGGCTGATTTCAGGGGCAGCCTTAACCCCAGTACCTTCGGCTAGGTATTTGTGTAGGCTGCATGGCCTATGGCCGCAGAAGGCATTTGATGCATGTATTTGCATGAAAATGATGCATTTATTTATATTTTATATATTTATTTACATACCCCTGTCCATTTTACAAGGCTCATGGGGGTTGTATTTCTAAAACAAAACTGCAGCAGAAACACCACTTTTATGAATCTTTAGTTGGTAGGACTAGATTGAGGAAGTTGACTGCGTTAGGGCAGATACATATGGGCATGGGTATAACTACCGGGATTGCAGTTGCTATGTGATCCAGCCCCATTGCAGCTGCCGGGCCTCATATTACCTGTCACGACAACACTGAGCATTTGATGTTGGCTTAGTTGGCCCAACTGAGTAAAGAGGCATAGAGTCTAACACCCCCCCCAGTGTTCGCCAGGGACCCCCTCAAGGTGTTTTGGGCTTTGTTGAGAGGGACATGCAAGTCGCTGCCCTCAATGTCAGGTACTGGTGAGGCAGCAGGTGGAACAGAGTAGTCAATCAAGAGGTTAAGACCAAGATGATCAAACTGGAACCAAATCAGAAACCAAAGAGTAGTCAGGAACAGCAGTAGTCAAACAGCACAGGTCAATGCCGGGAAGCAGATGGATAAATGCAGGGTTGGAAGTATGCTGGAGCTAGACATTAGTGAACCAATACTCTGGCAGCTAGAGATTGCCAGAGGCTGCCTTAAATAGACAGTTCAATTTGGAATGTGGTAGTCAGTGATGTCACTGACCACCAACAGGTGAGATCAGAAGCGCTTCCTGGTGCCAGACAAGGGGCTCGCATATGCCATAGCAGGGACAGGCTGGCAGATAGAGAGGCAGGGATCTCATCCTGTTGCCAGGCAATGGGCATGCCCTCCTACAGGAAAAGAAGATGTCTGCCCCTGCGATGGGAAAGGTAAGCAGGGACGGCGCATGGCAGAGCCCCCACCTTGATTTCCCTCCTCGTCAGGACATTATAGGAGGCGACATCTTCTTTGAATTTGGCCAGGAGACGTGGCGCATGTGGGCCGCAAGAAAAAGAAAAAGTCTCAAATGCAATTTTGTAAGGTTTATTATTATTATTATTATTATTATTATTAGTAAAAAACAAAAATAAAGTTTAATGTTTTGTTCCCAATGCTTGCCACTGTGCCCTCCGTGTTGCTTTTGCTCCCTTACACTTACCTTTCTATTGCCTTCTTTCTTCTGTTTTATTCTCTTCTTCTTGTGGCTCCTCTCTGTGTGCTCCTCGCTCCAAATGTTGGCCGTGATGATGTCACAACCAACAATCAGTGTGAATGGAGGAGGGGGCGGCACCGTCAAATAAGTATTATTATTTTTTTATGTCTATTTTTTTATTTTTTTGTGAAGCTGTGCGTTCGGGCCGTTTAGCACGTCCGCTCTGGACCATAACCTTGCCAATCAACAAGGTACTGCTGATGATCATTGAGAGTTCAGAAATCCAGAAGCTGTTTGATCTCAAATTCTTCTCCAGCAATCAATCTTAATTGGAGGAAGAACAGATGTTTCTTTAAAAAATGTGTTTAGGATCAAGGGTTTAAATAGAGAAATATGGAAGACATTATGAATCCTGAGTGAGGGGTGTAGAAGTAGTTTGAAGGTCACAGGGTTGATTACTTGTGTGATGTGAAACACAATATGTTTGTGGTCAGAACTTTTCTTAGAGCATAGGGAAGACAATTTAGCCTTGGTCTAAGACGAAATATGAGAAAAATCACATGCTATGGACTCTACAGCTGCAAGAGAAAAATTAGATATCGGGGAGAATTCAGGCAATATGGAATGAGATTCTGTCACAGACGTGACCTTAGTACCTGCAAGTATTGGCACTACTACACCAGGAGGCACGGAGTCTAACACGCCGCTGGTGTTCACCAGGGACCCCCGCAAGGAAGTTTGGACTTAGCGGCAACGACGTGCAGGTCGCGGCCCTCCTAGGTAGCTACTTGCGAGATATAGAGAAACACATAGTCAAACAGGCAGAGTCAGGAACCAACAGGGCAGATGAGGTACCGAATCAGGAGACAGAGAATGGTCAGCAGGCCGAGGTCAAACCAGAATATCAGGATGGAACAAAGGGAGAATCCGAAAGCGAGGTCAGGAAGCCGGGTCAAAACACAGGAAACAAGATAGTACTATACAGGAACGCTGGAGACTAGATAAACCAGTTGCTCTGGCACCCTAATGGTGTCAGAGCAGACTTTAAATAGGAAGTGATGCTTCCTCATTGGTGGGCAGAGGATCGGCGGTCAGCTGTTCTGACCGCTGACAGGAACTTGAAAAACGTGTCCCGTTGCTATGGCGACGGGCGCGCCTGCGCACCACGTCGCCGGAAGACGCGTCCCCGTAGCTTGGCAACGGGGCGCTCTAGAGACAGACGTCCGTCCCTGCTCGAGGAGGAGGCGCAGGGACGGCGTCTGACAGTACCCCTCTCCTTACAATTGGGGGAATCACTGGGTACAGAACGATGTTTCAGGAAGTCTGCCAGTAGTCTAGGGGCATGCAAATCTTCTTTAAAGACCCAAGATCTCTCCTCTAGGCCGAAGCCTTTCCAGTGTACTAGGTATTGGAACCGACCTCGAACTTTGCGTTCAGCAAGAACTTGGCTAATCTCCTATTCATTGCCCATAGTAGTGGAAATGGCCTGAGGAACAGTAGAGGTATGAACAAATTTGTTTAGGACCAGCGGTTTGAGGGAAATATGGAAGGTGTTATGAATCTTCATCTGTGGAGGGAGTTGGAGTCGAACCGTAACTGGATTAATTACTTGAGTTACTGGGAAAGGACCAATGAAACGAGGTGCAAGTTTCATGGAAGGAACCCGTAATTTTAGATTCCTGGTGGACAGCCACACTTTGTCCCCCACTTGGAGAGCCGGCACAACTCTTCTATGATGATCGGCAGAAGATTTATAATGCCGTCCGGATTTCAGAAGGTTCTCTTTGGTGGTAGCCCATAACTTAGCCATATCTTGAGTCATGGCATGGGCGGCAGGAACCGTGGAGGAGGTGGAAGAGAACGTGGGGAGGGTAGGATGAGTCCCATACACAGTGAAGAAAGGAGAAAACCCAGAAGAACAATGGACATGATTGTTGTGTGTGAACTCGGCCCAAGGTAGCAGAAGACTCCAATTAGATTGGTTAAGAGATGAGAAACAGCGAAGGAACGCCTCTAGATCTTGGTTTACTCGCTCCGTCTGGCCGTTCGTCTGGAGATGATATCCAGAGGAGAACTTGAGAGTAATACCTATATCTTTGCAGAAGGCTCTCCAGAAGCGAGACACAAACTGGACACCTCGGTCAGAGATTATTTCCAGAGGACACCCGTGGAGACGAAAGATTTCTTTGATGAAGACTTGTGCCAATTTGGATGCAGATGGAAGGCCTTTTAGAGGAACGAAATGAGCCATTTTAGAGAACCGGTCTACTGTGACCCAAATGGTGTCAAAGCCGCTGCTGGGTGGCAAATCAGTAATAAAATCCATCGAGATGCTGGACCATGGGCGATCAGGAATCGGGAGAGGTTGTAACAATCCAGCGGGAGATTGTCTAGGCACTTTGTTCTGGGCACAAATAGAGCAAGAGGCTACAAACTCTTGGACATCCGTACGGGCAGTTGGCCACCAGTAATGTCGTGATAACAGCGAGAGAGTCTTCTCAGTACCAGCATGACCGGCAAACCTAGAGGCATGAGCCCAACGTAACGCCTTTAAGCGTAGATGTGGTACTAGGAAAGAACAACCCACAGGAGGAGTACGGGTGATGGCTACAATACAGGAGGGTTCAAACACTGGTGGAGGTACAGTAGTGGGTGAAGAATCGGAGACATCAAAAGAGCGAGAGAGGGCATCAGCTTTGGAATTGAGATAACCAGCACGATAAGTAAGAATGAGATTAAAGCGGGCAAAGAATGAGGACCATCTGGCTTGCCGGGGGTTGAGACACCGAGCATCCCGGAGATAGATGAGGTTCTTGTGGTCGGTGAATACAGTAACAGGATGACGTGCCCCCTCTAGAAGATGACGCCATTCTTCAAGCGCAGACTTCACCGCCAATAACTCTTTATCCCCTATACCGTAGTTAGATTCAGAGGAAGTGAATCTCCTCGAAAAGAACCCACATGGCAGTAGTCCCCCTGAAATGGATTCTTGTGAAAGAACTGCCCCGACTCCTACTGCAGATGCATCCACTTCTACCAGGAATGGTTTATCTTGATCCGGTTGAACAAGCACAGAGGCGGAAGAAAAGACTTTCTTGAGTGCTTCGAAAGCGTCGATGGCCTCCGTGGGCCAAACATGAGGATTAGCAGTTTTCTTAGTCAGAGCGGTAATTGGTGCGATGATAGAAGAAAACCGTGGAATGAACTGTCGGTAATAGTTGGCGAAGCCAATGAATCTCTGGGTAGCTTTCAGACCCATAGGTCTAGGCCATTTGAGGATGGCAGATAGCTTGACTGGATCCATCTGTAGACCGGACCCTGACACGATGTAGCCCAGGAAGGGAATCTGTGACTTCTCAAATACACATTTCTCAAGCTTACAATACAACTTATTGGCTCGTAGACGAGACAGGACCTCTCTTACATGATCACGATGGCTGGTCAAGTCTGAAGAAAAGATTAAGATGTCATCCAGATAAGCTACTACGGAGATGTAGAAAAGGTCTTGGAAAATCTCATTAATAAAAGATTGAAAAACAGCGGGGGCATTGCACAACCCGAAGGGCATGACTAGGTATTCGAAGTGGCCTTCTTTAGTGCAGAATGCAGTCTTCCACTCGTCTCCTGAGCGTATACGGATGAGGTTATACGCCCCCCGCAGGTCTAGCTTAGTAAAGACCTTGGATCCAGCCATTCTATCAAAGAGCTCAGAGATGAGAGGTAACGGGTATCTGTTCTTTATGGTGATGGCATTCAATCGCCGGTAGTCAATACACGGCCGTAGGGAACCGTCTTTCTTCTTGACGAAGAAAAATCCCGCGCCCGCGGGAGAGGAAGATTTCCTGATAAAGCCACGTTGAAGATTCTCAGAGATATAGGTGGTCATAGCAGTGTTCTCAGGGAGAGATAGGGGATAGATTCTGCCCTTTGGAAGAGGTTTATCAGGTAGTAATTCAATGGAGCAGTCCCAGGGCCGATGGGGGGGCAGGATCTCGGCTGCAGCTTTGCAAAACACATCTTGATAAGCAATATATGAAAGTGGCAGTTCAACGTGTGGAGATATCAGATGACAAGGAAGAGAGGTCTGGCCGGGTTTTAGACCAGACAAACAGGACTTAAAACATTGTGGGCCCCAAGAAGTAACCATCGCACGATTCCAATCAAATTGGGGTGAATGAAGCTTGAGCCAAGGTAATCCTAGAATGACGGTGTTGACAGAATGAGGAAGAACCAGGAACTCGATGACTTCAGAATGTAGCACCCCTACCGTCAGCCGAACAGGAGCGCAGGCGTGAGAAACAGACCCGTTGGAGATCCGATTCCCATCTACCGCGGTGAGGAATAACGGCTGAGGCAATTTGATAGTAGTTAATTGGAGTTGCGATGCCAGAGTGGCAGAGATGAAATTTCCGGCAGAGCCGGAATCCACAAAGGCTGAGGTCTCAAAGGGGCCGACAGAGGTATGCAAGGAGATGGGCATGAGGCAGTCATTGCTAGAAATGGTGTAGGGAGTAATAACTCCAACTCCTAAATCGGCCTCCCTTCCACCGATTAGGAGGGGGCGTTTCCCGGTCTCTTGGTACAAGATGAGATGGTATGACCAGGATCTCCACAATACAGACATAGGTTTTGCTTGAAGCGACGTTGATGTTCCTCGGCGGACAGCCGGGAACGGCCGATTTGCATCGGTTCTTCATGAAGGACCGGGTTTTGAAACATGGGAGCAAGGCGAGTAGAGGACCGTCTGGAAGTGGCACGTTCCTGAGTCCGCTCACGGAAACGTAGATCAATGCGATTGCATAAAGAAATCAGGGAATCCAAATCAGCGGGAAGCTCACGGGAAGTTAACTCATCCTTAACTCGGTCTGAGAGTCCTTGCTAAAAGGTTGCTACCAAAGCTTCGTTATTCCAACTGAGCTCAGAGGACAGAGTGCGGAATTGTATAGCATACTGCCCGACGGTCAGGGATCCCTGGCGGAGGTTAAGGAGACTGGAGGCAGCCGAGGAGATGCGTCCGGGCTCATCAAAAACCTTGCGGAAGGTTTCAATGAAGGTGGTGACGTTGGACAGCATAGGGTCATCTCGCTCCCACAGGGGGGAGGCCCAAGCAAGGGCCTGTCCGGATAATAAGGACATAATAAATGCCACCTTAATGCGTTCAGAGGGAAAAGATGCAGGACTACACTCGAAGTGGATAAGACACTGATTAAGGAATCCTCTGCATCTTTTAGGCTCGCCATCAAACTTGTCCGGTGGAGAGAGTCTCAGGGCTGTAGAGGAAACCACTGCAGGAGAGGAGGAGGTGGCGGCGACTACCGCGGTAGTCATGGGAACATTTTGAGCAGAAGCCATGGAGACCTGGAGGGTCTCAAGACGAGTTGCGACTCCTTGGATACAGTGAAGTAACTGTGCCTGCTCCGCTTCTTGCTTCTCCACCCTATGAGCCAAGTGGAGTAGAAGGTCACGTGCAGAGGGTTCATTAGCTGAGTCGGTTCACATGGCCAGAGCAAACTGTCACAGACGTGACCTTAGTACCTGCAAGTATTGGCACTACTACACCAGGAGGCGCGGAGTCTAACACGCCGCTGGTGTTCACCAGGGACCCCCGCAAGGAAGTTTGGACTTAGCGGCAACGATGTGCAGGTCGCGGCCCTCCCAGGTAGCTATATTGCGAGATATAGAGAAACACGTAGTCAAACAGGCAGAGTCAGGAACCAACCGGGCAGATGAGGTACCGAATCAGGAGACAGAGAATGGTCAGCAGGCCGAGGTCAAACCAGAATATCAGGATGGAACAAAGGGAGAATCCGAAAGCGAGGTCAGGAAGCCGGGTCAAAACACAGGAAACAAGATAGTACTATACAGGAACGCTGGAGACTAGATAAACCAGTTGCTCTGGCACCCTAATGGTGTCAGAGCAGACTTTAAATAGGAAGTGATGCTTCCTCATTGGTGGGCAGAGGATCGGCGGTCAGCTGTTCTGACCGCCGACAGGAACTTAAAAAAAACGCGTCCCGTTGCTATGGCGACGGGCGCGCCTGCGCACCACGTCGCCGGAAGACGCGTCCCCGTAGCTTGGCAACGGGGCGCTCTAGAGACAGACGTCCGTCCCTGCTCGAGGAGGAGGCGCAGGGACGGCGTCTGACAGATTCACAGACGATAACAAATGGAGAAGAACCAGTATACTCGTGAGAGGGATTATTGTAAGCGAATTGTCCCCAAGCAGGAAGGTTCCTCCAGTTGGTCTGATTCTGAGAGGAGAAAATTCTTAAGAAGAGTCCTAGAGGACTTACATCCTGGTTTACTCTCTCTGTTTGGCCATTGGTTTGAGGATGGTATCCTGAAGAGAAATGAAGGCTAATTCTCAATTCCATACAAAACGCTTTCCAGAACTTAGATATAAATTGGACACCTCGATCATAGATGATTTCAAGAGGGCATTCATGAAGGAGAAATATATCCTTGATAAAAAAAGGTTTGCCAGGGTAGGTGCAGAGGGAAGAATGAAGAATGAAGTGTGCCTTATTGGAAAATGGGTCTACTACTACCCAGATGGTATTAAAGCCATGACTAACAGGTAATTCGGAGATAAAGTCCATAGAGATGCTAGACCATGATTTATCAGGAATGGGTAGGGGGAGCAGAGGATCAGAAGGAAGCTGCTGGGGAACTATATGCTGAGCACAAACATCGCAGGTCTGGATATACTGTTGCACATCCGAATGGATAGCAGGCCACCAATAATATCTTGAAAGAAGGGAAAAGGTCTTCTTCATTCCAGCATGGCCAGTAAACTGGAAGTGGTGGGCCCATTTAACTGCCTTAGTATGCAGGTTAGGGCTCAAATAGAAACGACCAACAGATGGAAGTCTTGGTGGAAGTGCCCATTAAGGCTACGATACTAGTAGGATCCAGGATGGGTTTAGGTTCTCGAGTAGTTTGGAGATCAGAATTGTTAAACGAATGGGAGAGGGTGTCAGCTCTCGAGTTCTTGGATCCTGCCCTGAAGCCCAAAACAAAGAAAAAATAGATCCGCACAGGGACAGGGCTCATCTCATACCTATAATAGTAGCCATATTGTGGATTAAGGTGAGAGGGTGCTCTTCCAACTAATAAACATTAGAGAAAACAAGAAGCAAGAGTTGTCAATATAAGAAGGCACTCCAGTCTCAAAACATAAGTATATTTGTGTTAAATTATTGTCTTTATTAATTCTTACATCAAAATAAAGTTATATCAAACTATCCTAAACGAATACACATAGCCATAATCCATAGTGTTGAGATATTGTTAACATAGATTGAAATTAAGTGTTACAGAAAGAAATTGTGTCAAATTAAAATATATTGTCAACCCCTATGTGGGACCAGCATAACGAGGTTTAAACAAAAATATTATTCTTGTGTAACAGTAATTTTGGATCAATAAAGGGTCAGATTTGCCCCGTTTCTGTGTGTCATTCTTTTATCCACCACACATCTCATTAGCAACAAAGATCATATCCACAAATTATTGGATCGATTTTAAATTAATATGCGATTTTTATATTCACCACATATCTCCTGTGTTTCCACACAATATTTTAATAATTTCACCAGGACAATTATATTACTGCTTTGAGGTATATAATATCTTCACATTTTTCATTATTGCCTACTCTTTAAAATCTCCCATAATAGGTTTAAACATAAAAGAACTAATAAATAATAATACATATACTAAATAAATAAGTAATGTGTGACTTTAACTTGTGAAATACACAGTTTTTTTGTGGACATAGGGAAAGATCTTGTTATAGAGAGGCAGCAAATCCATAATTTATGATTTGTCCGAACACTGAATCCTTTTTCAAAATGGATGAATACTTAACTGGACCAAAACCTTACTTGCATATTAAGATTAAGGAGGAGGGCATAAATGATATATGTTATCTGTAATTTTATCTTGCGATGCCATAACACCTGTTCAATAAAATCCAGGGAAATCAGTATTCATTGTCAATTAGCTAAATTCTAAGGGGTATATTTACTTTTGAAAAAGTGGATATGTTGCCTATAGCAGAATTTTAGCTGTCATTTTGTAGAATGTTCTAAATAAATGATAACTAGAATCTGATTGGTTGCTAAAGGCAACATCTCCACTTTTTCAAACCTGCAGTTTAGTAAATAAATATACCCCTAGGACTTCATTCAAAATTTTGTTTAAAACATTGCCACCCACAGCACTAACCCAGCTATGTAAGCTTCCTGTCAAAGCATTGCACTAGCTGATTCCTTAATTGATTAGGCCCAAATGTTCCTCCTGTATTCCTGTGCTGTGTGTTTGAGAAAGTGTACAGAGTTAAACCTGCCTGCATCCTCAGCTTGTAGATTCCCAGGGAAACCACCAGCCTTTCCTCTATTAGTATGTGCCAAACTGCCACTATTGCCATAGTACATACATCTATATATATATATATATATATATATATATATATGTGTGTTTGTATGAATGTACGTATGTATATATATGACAGAGAAATTGGGGAAGATGTTAATGGGAGATACATATGCCCTGGGTTTCTGTCGCATGTGCTTTAAAACTCCATGGAGAGTATGTATATTTGGAAATAAGATTTCCAAACACACACACTCCCTGGTCTGGCTTCAGTAAGTCAGTGTAAGAGTCCCTGGGGTTATGAATGGAGAGAGATGGGCGGGCTCCATTCATAGGCCCATTTCAGGTCTTCCAACCTGCCAGCCAGTTGCTGGATAGTTAGGAGTTGCATCTGTGAGGTGCAGTTAAAAGGCTGTTCCTTCAGTCTCTCACTGCCTGGGGAACAGGTCAGAGGCCTGTTGAGAGATACTGCCATAGTTATGTTATTTTGGGTGTGTGGGACATTAGGTCCTTCCCCGTTTAAGAGGGAATTCTCAACCATGTTAGTTAGAACCGAGCAGGTTAGGATTTATGTTATGTTTTGTTGAACAGCACCCTTAACCGGATTTTTCAACAATATAGATGGGATGTGTGTGTGTGTGTGTGTGTGTGTGTGTGTGTGTGTGTGTGTGTGGCAGACAAATAGGCTCTTTGGTGCAAAATATATTCATGGTCCTCCACCTTTTACTGGTTTGTTAATAACCCCGTTAGTTAACACATGATTTTCTGCTTCACAGGTAAATGTAACTGTGGCACCTGCACATGTGATTCTGGATATGAAGGCAGCGCATGTCAATGCAAAAGATCTACAGAAAGGTGTAAGAACGTTAGGGGGAGTATATGCAGTGGCCGTGGAAAGTGTGAATGTAATAAATGTACTTGTAAAGGAGGATACATACCACCGCTCTGTGAGGAATGTCCTGGCTGCTCTTCCCTCTGCCCCCATTTTGGGTAAGTGTACAAATTGAGCTCCCTACATAATATAGCGATTTGCAAGTCTTTATGTGCAATTTTCTTGATTCATTGGTCTAAACTAGTTATGATCATGTGAATACCTTCTTTCAAGGAACAAGATATCTAAAGTTGTCTTATATAAAAGAGCTACCAGTTACCTTAACAAATATATATGTAAATGTTGAAGGAGATTAATGGAAATGAAGGTGTTTGAGAAAAAGATGTGATGTAAGTGTAAGCGTTTTATAAGCACATTAGACTTCCTGTCAATAAGCCTGTTACCAGCTCTGCAGCCAGCCTCTTGGTGTCTGAAATGGCTGATAACAACTTGCTCTCAGCTTTATAACAACCTTAAATAATTTGAGAAACGGTTCATTCTTGGTATAATATATAACCGTAAATTTTAAAAGAAGCCTTTTCATACTGGTTGAACTTTAATTTTAGCTTCACTGGACTTCGACTGCAGTTCTACGACTGTATCCAGCCTATGCAGAACAAATGGTAATTTATATAGAGCTGAGGGGGCAGAGAGCTCCACTACAATCTCAGCTAATTTCCATATGATAAGAATTTTTATTCAGAGCAATGTACTTAACCCTAAGGGGTAAATTTATCAAGCTTCGGGTTTGAAAAAGTGGAGATGTTGCCTACAGCAACCAATCAGATTCTAGTTATCATTTCTTTAGTAAATTCTACAAGTTATTCAGATGATTTACCCCTAGAACTCTTTCATTTTGTGACATTAACCAATGTCTACATACTTCTAACCGTGGTAGTTCACTTCATCCTCCCTCTCGTTGGTAGTCGTGTAATCGGCACTTACAAACCCGGCACACACCAGACTGACAAAAAGATAACGATGAGTATAACAGCGATAATATAATAATATCAACTAACCATCTAACTGACAACTACTATTTCCGGCAGCTAAAATCCCCTGCAAATGTAAAATGCGACTTTGCAAAACCCATAAAGTAAAAAATCACGTCACTTTTAATGGACATCATGAAAATTGCGGTTTTAAAGTGGCAATGGGTGGACCCACAGGCTGTATAATGTAATCCGCAAATAGTGTATTATCCTTATTACGTAGTTCAGATTACATGTGCACCACCACATAAGCAACCGTCTAAGGATGTCTGGACTACATTCAAATAAGCATCAAGTTTATTTTTCTGGTACGCACATATACCTGTGGTTGGGAGGGTATGCATGTTTAATCTGAACTGATAATACACTATTGTTTTTTCTTTCTGGTCTTGCATCACCCATATAAAAAATGCGTTCAGCTCTGCACCTGTAGCATATGCGTAAGGTTTACGTCAGGCCTACATACACCCACTTACACATACACACAACCAGGTCATATGCACAAGAAACGTTTGTTAATATTTGCTTTGATAGGGAAAAACACATTCGCTATTAGGCTTGATAAAATATATCTGATATAATATTATTAGGTGAATCAGCTAATCAGAAGCCGTTAGTAAGTGCTGGTGACCGTCAGCAGCAGCAGCAGCATGTATGTGCACCTGCCCTCTACAGTTGTATTTGCACCTGTCCTACTGCAATTGTGAAAAAAAAAAAGGCATCTCTGTGATTTAAAAGACAATGCAGATGGGACACAAATGGGAGCTTTCCAAGGGATGTAGAGCAATCTAGATTTTAATGGAAATGTAACAAATTTGTAAGTCTTGTATAAAAACACTTAAAAGCAATGTAATAATTAAGATAAAAAAAATGATAAATTTGGATGAAGGTACTGCATGAATACAATTTAAATATAATCAGGAAGTATAACACTTAGGGCAAGATTTACTAAGCTGCGGGTATAAAAAAGTTGGGATGTTGCCTATAGCAACCAATCAGATTCTAGCTGTCATTTTGTAGAAGGTACTAAATAAATGAAAGCTAGAATCTGATTGGTTGCTATAGGCAACATCCCCACTTTTTCAAACCCGCAGCTTAGTAAATCTAGCCCTTAAGGGTATGATGACTGCTTGCATATATGCTAAAAATATTTTTTTTGTACCATAACATAAAAAGCCTTATGATTCATATAATACAACAATAGGGTAAAAATCTAACAATTCCATGCTAAGCATTTTTAAATGGAATTCAGAAAATGTATAGAACAGTGAAAGAAAATGATCTAAGCTAATACAATTGTTCTGAAGACACCAGGCTGTTTCTAGATCAGTGTAATAATACATTGGCCTGTAGTACTCTTGGAAAATTGTGGGTGTTTTGCACTGGGGACTTTAATGACTACAACCAGCTTGTGTCTAGATCAGGCCTGGCCAACCTGTGGCTCTCCAGGTGTTTTGAAACTACAAATCCCAGCATGCTCTGCCAGCTATCGACTGGCTATCTACTGACAAAGCATATTGGGGCTTATAATTTCACAACAGCTGGAGAGCCACAGGTTGGCCAGGCCTGGTCTGGATTACAGATGCTCACTGACCCCCCGTGAACTGGTTTTGGTTTTGGTTTTGGATCTGGATAAGCTTCGTGTTTTGGTTTTGGATTTTTTAGAAAAAAAATCCTAAAATATGCTAAAATCACATAATTTTGCTCTTTCTTTTGTTCCTACATTATTATTAACCTCACACTAATTTCAATTAAGACCCCCTCACAGGTCAAAATATTATTTTCATACACTTTCGGACAAATACTGCAGCGATCTGGCTGGATGCTAAGCGACAGAGCAATAACACAAACACACGGCAGTTCATAGCACATCTAGGACACAGTGGCAGAAAAGAAAAATGGGGGTCCTTCCACCCACCCCTTGCTATGTTGGGTCTTAAAAAGGAATTTAAAACTCGCGAGATCCGAGATCCGACGATGTCACAATGACGTTTTGTCCTTGTTTTCAATTCCAAGGGCACGTGACAGTAGCGAGCCGGCTCGGTACTTGGATTCCCTAAGTTCAGGTGTGTTCGGTTCTCGAAGGAACCGAGCCTGAGCATCTCTAGTCTAGATAATCCTCTGTATTAGGTGTGATACACACGCATTTTCAGAATGGGGATCTTGTGCCTTAGAAATTAATAATGTTTGCTGTGCTTTCAAATGATTAAAGTATGCTGTAATTGCAATATGAGTGCTGTCAGAACAGAAAATATAACTGTAAAGAAATGGGGAATAAAGCAATGGTAGGTGCTCTGGCTGTGGTAAAGGAGTGTAAAATATGTACATGTTGGTAAAATGAATAAGCTAACTATCTGCGGTACTAAATGCTGTAAAAACATGACCTTGTTTTTACCAGACCCTGTATTGAATGTTATATAAAAGAAGGACAGCTGAACCCTAGGAACTGCTCAGATGTTTGTCCTGGTGTCACAGCCATAAGAACGGACCAGCTAACAAAGACACCGTTCTGCAGGGAAAAAGATTCTGATAACTGTTGGATGCAGTATTCTATATATGAGGAGGATGGGGAGGAGCTATACACCATAACATACACCCTAAAGAGAGGTAAGCAATGACAAGAGGATATGGGTGCTTTTTAGTGCCCCATCCTGATTATTGTATGCTGTGAGAAGCCTAGTACAGCTTTTTATGAAAAGATTGTGATGATAGGTATATGAGAATCTCTACATTGGAAGTCCCACTAAAGCTGCAATATTAAAGTGATACGAGAAACTTTCCATTACCTAAAACTGACAGTCTAACTCATTCGTTTCTATAATCCATCTTTTCTCAGTTGACAAAACATATATCTGCACTACCTTATCTTCAACCAAGTACCCCAGTAACAGTAATGTAAATATAACTATCCAAATAAAGCTTTTTTTGCTAATGCATTATTTTAGGAGTTCAGAAGACATGTAATTTCATGTAACATTACAGAGAATAGGTATTCACTTCACTAGAGATAAGGTAAATGTCCAAACTGTTCTATAAAATATTTGTCTATTTCCGCATTTGGCCACAGCATATTGGAGATTTTGCAGGCAGAATTTCGCCTCATTGTTCCTACTCCTATTCCAACCACGCTACAGCATTATGACGTGACCATGATCGTCCCATCTGCAGACAACTGTTTATATTTGTTTTTCATGTTTTGTTGCAGGTCGTCATGTCCTATAAGGGGTAGGTATTGGTTGTTGCAGGGATAATTCCACCCAACGCATAACTGTTTGCGTATCTAAAAGTTGCATACACCACGGGACCAAATCATCCATGTGTAACTTCAAGCTTTACACTATAACATAGCAACCAACAGAAGGCCCAGTTTGCAGCTTGTTCATGCCACAGGAATTCAATAGTACAAGGAAGTCAATTGTTTTGATTGTGCCATTTGCTAGTTCGCACACCATGAGACCATAACTACATTCTTACATAGTCATTCAAGCAGTTTTATTATACCTTGACAAGCAATGGTATAAAAAAGGCACATGGAGTTTGGAAAGGCTGCGTCCCCTTCTTCGTTATCTTGCACCTTAAGTGGGAGAACCCCTACGAAACATTGATCATCTTTGTTATATTCCTGCTTGTTATTGGATAATAATACAGCTAGAATGAGCATGTGAGAATTTATGTATGGTCTAAGTGTGACTTAACATACAGTAGACCAGCAGTGACCATATATATATTAGCCTAGAAACCTACCCTGTATGTACAGACAATTGTTATCTACTGAACTGGGAGCATGTGCGTGGTAAAATGTGGACATGATTTGGGTCGATCAATGGTGTGGTCAATTTTGTCTCAAACTTTTAGTTAGGAATGTTGACCAAATCCGGTAACTCAACAGCCACCACATACACAATGTTTGCAAACAGGCCAAAATAGGACATATGCTGGGTTGTAATACTTAGCCCATTTGTGTGAAAGTCTCTAATTCCAAAGTAAATAATTCAGTAAAATTATTATTGAAAATTGAACTACGGGTCATGAAAATGGACAGCAAGTTTGCCTTTAGAAGCCATCGCCTCTTTAAATTTCCCCTGCAAAGTCACAGATTTCCGGCGACTTGCAGAAATCAGAGCTTCATACATTTACCACCAGGAGATACATGGGACAGAGTACAGTTGTCAGTTGTCAGGTGCAATTTCAGGCTCCAGTTATAAGCTCCCTGTCTCCCCTATAGCTTCCAATGTCAACACACGCTCCTCAATACAGGAGATGGTGCAGAGTAAACCTGCCATACATCTAAACCATGCTCCTCCTGATTTCAATCAGAGGTGAAGCAGCTTTGAGCAAAAGATATAGAGGGGAGAAGTACATTTTTTGTTTCTTTTTTTAAAATATAATTATGAAAATAATATGGGGTGGATGGTGAGGCAAAACTGGCTACCGTAAGTGTCATTATGGCCAAGAAGGTCAACGGTCATGAATGTGACTCTTCCCCATGCTAAATCTGGCTGCAATTTATAAAATTTAAGACTGTTACAATTCTAATATTATAGACATTATATTTAAATTCTGTTGGTTATTTCATAAAGAAAAAATACACAACAATCCATCCAGCAATATGTTGTATTTTTACTTTCTTCTACAGAATGCCCAGAAGCACCCAACATATTTGCCATTGTGGGTGGCACCATTGCAGGTGTGATTATTCTTGGTGTGATCTGTCTGTTCATCTGGAAGCTTGTAACAGAATTTAAAGACCGAAAGGAGTACCAGCGATTTGAGACGGAAAGACAGCAAGCCAAGTGGAAAACTGTAAGATTTTTAATTATTTACAGTATACTCCCCATCGTCTTAATTCATGTAAATATTGCTATGGACAAAAAAAAAAAATTTTGGGTGCGGCTGTGGAAAATATAAGAAAAAGATAGACATGCAGTATGTATGTATGTATGTAAGTAAGTATGCAGTATGTATGTGTGAAGGAGCGATCGCTCCTGAACACGTTACCTGCAATGATGTCATTGTGGCGTGGTGTGAATTTGCGCGTCTTTAAACGCAGCCTGCACATGCACCGATTGGCATGTGCACAGTAGTTAATTACATGATGCCTGCTGCGTTTTCAGACATGGACTGCACCTGTGCAGTATTACCGGAGCGGCAATAGCGTGCGCCTGTGTACAAGGTATCACAGATCTACATAGGGCCAGCTAAGCTGTGCACATCTCCCCCTTTTACAAAACTTGTTTTTCTGGTGTAAGAAATAGGAGCTGCTTAGGTCAATGCTTAATTAACATCGCTTAAGACATCCTGTACTGGAACTCCGCCTACCTTTGGGGGTCAACTGTGTAAACAAAGAGACACACAAAGGAATCTCTCTCTTTTCTCTGATATGGAAGTCACAAAGGAATCTCTCTCCTGCTATATCACATGGAGTTACAGACATGGGGGTATAGTTACTAAACTGTGGGTTTGAAAAAGTGGAAATGTTGCGTATAGCGACCAATCAGATTCTAGTTATCATTTTGTAGAATGTACTAAATAAATGGCAGCTGGAATCTGATTGGTTGCCATAGGCAACATCTCCATTTCCAAACCAGCAGTTTAGTAAATATAGTCCATAGACTTTCAAAATAGATAAAGCTGTAATTGTTGTAACATGTAACATAGGTATTTGTGTTGTATTAGTTGTTTGTATGGTTAGTGTATGGTTAGTGTAGGGTTGTATGGGTAGTGTGCTTAGAAAGTGATAAGAATGATTGTAATGGAAGTTAGTTTGTAACAGGGTACTTTGGTCTATTGTCAGTAAGGGATTGGATATCGAGAAAATGATTGATACTTAGATGGGACTGAATTAGAAAGTGATTGAGATGTGGAGTTTGAATGGAATAAGTGATTTGATTGTAAGTGATTAGTAAGTGATTAGTTTAACACTGTAAGCATAGAAAAAGACCATTCAATGCAGTTTAGTGGGCAGCAAGGTGGCGTAGTGGTTAGCACTTCTGCTTTACAGCACTGGGGTCATGAGTTCAATTCCCGACCATGGCCTTATCTGTAAGGAGTTTGTATGTTCTCCCCGTGTTTGCATTGGTTTCCTCTGGGTGCTCCGGTTCTTCCCAAACCCCAAAAACACTGGTAGGTTAAATGGCTGCTAACAAATTGACCCTAGTCTGTGTGTGTCTGTGTGTGTGTTAGGGAATTTAGACTGTAAGCCCCAATGAGGCAGGGACTGATGTGAGTGAGTTTTCTGTACAGCGCTAAAGAATTAGTGGCGCTATATAAATGTAACACCCCCCTAGTGGTGTTTTAGTTAAACCTGTACTTCTGTGAATTCAGGAGGGGTCACCTAGAGGGTAAGCTAAAAGTTTCTGAAAAGTTACATAAACTGGTTACCATGGTGATAACCCAGCCCAGCCTGTGAGACTAAGTGAGAGGAAGGAGGGGCTGTCATTAAGGGGGGATAGGAACTGAGAAGGGAGACACAAGAGGAGAGTTGTAGCTGGGGACCTGGGGTGGAAGCTCCCAGGCTCCCCCAGCATTGCCTGGAAGTCTGAGCATGGTGACTGAGCCAGGGCAAGGAATGTGTGCCCTGGATGAGGGGGAGAACTCCACGCCACTATAGAGAACCCAAGAGAGAGGGGGACACTTCGCATGGAAGAGGCCCTGGAGTGAGGGCTGCTACAAGAGGCCTGGTAGCTGTAGTGTCAGATCCTGAGGCTGAGAGTACACAGAGTGACGTGTCAGAGCACAGGAGACATCATCCCCGCAGAGGAGGGGTGAGCTGCAGTTGAGAGGTACACAGAGTGTGTCAGAGCTGCATGGAGGAGAGGCTGCCTGCCTATTAGCATCCATGCATGTGCCCCTGCAGAAAGGGTATCTGCAGTGAGTATGGAGTGTAAGAGAGACCAATGATTTATGTTACATAACATCTGGATAACATTAAGAACTGTGCAGGAGGAGTAATGAGATATATTTGCAACCATATTCGTATTGCTCATTAAGAACTGTGCTGGAGAGAGTAAGGAGCTGTACATATATTTCTTTATTGCTGCAACCATTATGATTATCGTGCTGGAGGAAGAGTGTAAATAAAGAGTTGAGTTTGTTATAGAGATGGTCTGGCGCCCAAATTATTGTGACTTCTATTACACTGCACCAAAGTGACATTACCTGTGTCCCACTAACTACAAAGAAACACCTGCATGTGCAGGGACCCCCTGATCATTTACACCCATGCCCATCAGCTAGCCAGGGCTTGAGAAGGAGGTGCACTGTGTACCCTTTGCACCCCACACTACACACAGTGACAGGGGGTTACATAATGGCACCCCACGTTGGGCGCCATTATGTAACCCCCTGTCACTGTGTGTAGTGTGGGGTGCAAAGGGTACACAGTGCACCTCCTTCTCAAGCCCTGGCTAGCTGATGGGCATGGGTGTAAATGATCAGGGGGTCCCTGCACATGCAGGTGTTTCTTTGTAGTTAGTGGGACACAGGTAATGTCACTTTGGTGCAGTGTAATAGAAGTCACAATAATTTGGGCGCCAGACCATCTCTATAACAAACTCAACTCTTTATTTACACTCTTCCTCCAGCACGATAATCATAATGGTTGCAGCAATAAAGAAATATATGTACAGCTCCTTACTCTCTCCAGCACAGTTCTTAATGAGCAATACGAATATGGTTGCAAATATATCTCATTACTCCTCCTGCACAGTTCTTAATGTTATCCAGATGTTATGTAACATAAATCATTGGTCTCTCTTACACTCCATACTCACTGCAGATACCCTTTCTGCAGGGGCACATGCATGGATGCTAATAGGCAGGCAGCCTCTCCTCCATGCAGCTCTGACACACTCTGTGTACCTCTCAACTGCAGCTCACCCCTCCTCTGCGGGGATGATGTCTCCTGTGCTCTGACACGTCACTCTGTGTACTCTCAGCCTCAGGATCTGACACTACAGCTACCAGGCCTCTTGTAGCAGCCCTCACTCCAGGGCCTCTTCCATGCGAAGTGTCCCCCTCTCTCTTGGGTTCTCTATAGTGGCATGGAGTTCTCCCCCTCATCCAGGGCACACATTCCTTGCCCTGGCTCAGTCACCATGCTCAGACTTCCAGGCAATGCTGGGGGAGCCTGGGAGCTTCCACCCCAGGTCCCCAGCTACAACTCTCCTCTTGTGTCTCCCTTCTCAGTTCCTATCCCCCCTTAATGACAGCCCCTCCTTCCTCTCACTTAGTCTCACAGGCTGGGCTGGGTTATCACCATGGTAACCAGTTTATGTAACTTTTCAGAAACTTTTAGCTTACCCTCTAGGTGACCCCTCCTGAATTCACAGAAGTACAGGTTTAACTAAAACACCACTAGGGGGGTGTTACATAAATAAATGATGATGATAGTGTAAATGGTAGAAATGTGTATGGGAAAATTTTGAAGATTGCACAGACATTGTAAGACTAAATGGAAGCTAGTAAAATAGAAAAGCATTGTGTGGTTTTGGAATTTGAATGGAATAAGTGAGTTGATTGTAAATGATTAGTTTAATGAAGTTTAGTGTAAATGTAAGTAATGTGTATGGGAAAGTTTTGCAGATTGCATAGAAATTGTAAGAAAATGGGATCAGTATAAGTGCATTGAATGTTTGTCAAAGAATATAGCGATTTTGACTTAGATTGGAAAGATAGTTTTAAAAATAGAAAATAAGAAAGTGACATAGTTAAGATGAGGGAGTTTTGTACCAAAACAGTTCTGTACATGAATAGATTGTGGATTGTGCAATGCAGTTTAGTGCTGGATGAATTGAGTGGACAAAATGGCTCCTGTGTGAGCCATGTGAGAGACCTGTGTGTTGTGCACTTGTAGTACTTTAAAAGATATGAGTCTTTGTTTCAGAGTCAGGGCCATGCGGTCTGATCTCCATTTTGCAATGTCTTTGTCTGTCCACCATGTTGTTAGGACATGTGGTCTATCCTCCTTTGTGCACACTCTTATGTGCATGCTCTTCTCTTGTGCACACTCTATATCACTACTAACATATACATATACACACACACACACACACACACACACACACACACACACACACACATAATCTGAAATTGAAGATACATACATTCATACACAGATAGGAAAGGCACATTTACAAGTAGGCAATGCATTGTATTTCATGTAAAATCTATTGTTTTCTACACTGTGTTAAGAGACTGTTACTGAATATACCTCATACTTGCCAACTCTCCCGGAATGTCCGGGAGACTCCCGCATTTTGCGAGAGTCTCCCGGACTCCCGGGCGAGTGTGGCAATCTCCCGAATTCTGCCCACTTCACTAGGAAGTGCCCACTTCCTAGTGAAGTGGGCAGAATTAGATCCCAAACGCCGCGATTCCCGATGAATCGCGGCGTTTAGCCCCGCCCCCCGCTGTCAAATGACGCAATTTGCGTCATGACGTCACAGGGGGCGGGGCCGAAATGACGCGATTTTGGCCGCCCCGCCCCCTCACGCCCCCCTCCACTGGCTGGCTCCCGGAAGAGAGCTGAAGAAAGTAGGTAAGTATGATATACCTATTGTTAGAATACATATTATCTTAAATGAGACTTTGTGGAAAACCTTTCTTGATATGATATGCATTATTCCCTGTATTATTCTGTGGGAGTCAGAGTAAATAGAGCAGACAGTAAAATAAGAACTGGGCGTAAACTAGAAGCTACCCTTTCTGAGTGGTTAATGAAGGTAGGTATTCAATGGTCATTACAATATTAATGAGATTTACATTATTAGTATATTTGTCTCACCATTGGACCCTCGTACTTTCAGATAGTAATAGCAGCTTCTCAAGGAATTATGCACTGGTATAAGCATCCTTTTACAATGCGACTGCATTGCATCCGGGATAAGCACCCTTTAACAATATGACTGCATAGCATCCCGGTAAAGCTCCCTTTTACAGTATGTTCATAGAGGAGAGGCTGCTACATGACAGGAGATCTCTGGTGGCTCATTAGTAGGGTTGACTTGTAGAATAATTATCCATGCATTGCTTGGAGAAAACAACAGTACTTGGTGTTAATGTTATTGTACTTTTAACTATTCAGTGCACAGATACATTCAGGGCCTGATTAAGGGTTCTGGCCGCCCTAGGCTAATACGGCCGCAGCGCCCCCCCCCCCCCCTCCTCCGAATATATAGGTGTATAGGAACACTCCTGAATATGAATGTTCAGGTGTATTCTCCAGCATTCAAATTTAGACAGATTGTGCCATTGTCTCTTACCTGTCCTTGCTCTTCTCTCTTGCAACTTTGTTATCCTCTTGCTGGCTTCTGGAAAGTTGGCGTCCTTTTTTGAAAATGCAAAAATGTATTATAATGCAAACCCTGAATGATTAGGCCCTTTAGTTAAAACAAAACACTCCATTAAGGCCAGCTAAAAGTACCGCATTGGACAGGCATATATAAGCAATATCTGAATATTTGTTGTCAATCAAATACAAACCTCTACCAGCCCCATCTCACTAATATTTAGTATTCTAGTGATTGCTGAGACCACCCATGTGACCACCACACAATCATGAGATTCTGCCCCCCAAAGCTGCTCTATTTTTTAAAATACCCCCTGCAGCCATTTTCCTTAACCACAACCCCCCCCCCCCCCCGCACAGCCATTTTCCTTAACCGCTGCTGCAGCTATTTTCTTTACCACCCACCCTGCATCCATCCCCCTTGCAGCTATTTTCCTTACCTCCACTCTGCTAGCTAGCTATCCCCCCCCCGTCACATCAAAACTCCCCCAGTCACATATATCAGCCCCCCTCCTCTGCCCTCCTTCATACATATCAACCTCTCTACCTCCCTATAGATTTTCATGGCAGCCCCCCCCCCTCCCACCCTATAGATTTGTATGACAGTCCCCCTCTCCCTCCCTATACATATGCATGACAGTCCCCCCTCTCCCTCCCTATAGATATGCAGGGTAGTCCCCCCCCCCTCCCTATAGATATGCAGGGTAGTTCCCCCCTCCCTATAGATATGCAGGGTAGTTCCCCCCCCTTCCTATAGATATGCAGGGCAGTTCCCCCTCCCTATAGATATGCAGGGCAGTTCTCCCCCTCCCTATAGATATGCAGGGCAGTTCCCCCCCTCCTTATAGATATGCAGGGCAGTTCCCCCCCTCCCTATAGATATGCAGGGCAGTTCCCCCCCCTCCCTATAGATATGCAGGGCAGTTCCCCCCCTCCCTATAGATATGCAGGGCAGTTCCCCCCCTCCCTATAGATATGCAGGGCAGTTCCCCCCCCTCCCTATAGATATGCAGGGCAGTTCCCCCCCCTCCCTATAGATATGCAGGGCAGTTCCCCCCCCTCCCTATAGATATGCAGGGCAGTTCCCCCCCCCTCCCTATAGATATGCAGGGCAGTTCCCCCCCCTCCCTATAGATATGCAGGGCAGTTCCCCCCCCCCCTCCCTATAGATATGCAGGGCAGTTCCCCCCTCCCTATAGATATGCAGGGTAGTTCCCCCCCCCTTCCTATAGATATGCAGGGCAGTTCCCCCCCCCCCCTCCCTATAGATATGCAGGGCAGTTCCCCCCCCCCCCCTCCCTATAGATATGCAGGGCAGTTCCCCCCCCTCCCTATAGATATGCAGGGCAGTTCCCCCCCTCCCTATAGATATGCAGGGCAGTTCCCCCCCCCCTCCCTATAGATATGCAGGGCAGTTCCCCCTCCCTATAGATATGCAGGGCAGTTCCCCCCCCCTCCCTATAGATATGCAGGGCAGTTTCCCCCCCCCCCCTCCCTATAGATATGCAGGGCAGTTTCCCCCCCCCCCTCCCTATAGATATGCAGGGCAGTTCCCTTCCCCCTCCCTATATATATGCAGGGCAGTTCCCCCCCCCCTCCCTATAGATATGCAGGGCAGTTCCCCTCCTCCCTATAGATATTGCAGGGCAGTCCCCCCCCTCCCTATAGTTATGCAGGGCAGTTCCCCCCTTCACTTACCTGTAGTTGTGCCAGCGTCGCTCCTCTCCTCAGATCAGCAGATAGGAAGTGAAGACGTCCTGCTTCCTGTCTGCTGCACAGCAACAGGCAGCCTGGCGATTGGCTGTGTGTTGCTAACCACTGACCACCAATGCTTTTGATCGTCGAGCCCTCCACCCCCCCGCGGCGATCCCCAGCGGCGACCCCCCCCACCCCGAAAAAAAAAATGAATGAAGAAAAAAAATAAATAAATAAAAAAAAAATAAAAAAAAAAAAATACCCACAGTGCAGCGCCCCCCCGGGACCCAGCGCCCCAGGCTGCAGCCTGGTCAGCCTAGTGGTTGATCACTAAACATTAAAACAAAAGTTAAGAGTGGCCACTTAACTTTCAATCATTGTTGCATTTTAAGTTTTAGTTTCAAGGATCACTAGACCCCAAGCTGAAATTTTTAGATATGTGCCATTGTTCAGTGTTGATCTGACATTCCACTGCACTGTATAGGTATAACTTACCACAAAACTTGCTGAAACCTAGGTAATGCTTCTTATTCTACTCCTTTGGTGGCCTCAGATTTCTTAAAACTTTCTTACTCCTGAGTATTCACAGTCTAGTGATGACTTTTGTAAACCTAAGACAGAAAACTAAACCATCCTTTGATTGTGCCATTGTTTTTATCAATGGTATCACTCCTCCTAGGGTTCGTGTGTATTCTCTTTTTGCACTATGGCTGCATCCGAACGACTTCCATCTTTTCAAACTTAGACCTTATAATGTTTATAATGTTATCAGAATTAAGGTGATTAGTGGAAGACTGGTTTCAACACCATTATGAATATGTGGTCATTGCATTCAGCCTCTTCAATGCCCTAGCAGTCTTACAACTTTTTATTAATATGATCTTCTGGGGCAAACTTTATCAATTTGCTATCATCCACATGGTTTGACAATCTGAAATGGCAGCATCAATGGCAGAAACCCCACAAGGCATAGAAATGATAGGAAGTCTAGACTGAGCATCAGATATGATGAAGAATGGAGATTCATAAACATGATTGTGTGCAAATTCAATAGGAGAAAATTGATGTGCAGAAAAATAAGTTTAAGAATCCGATTGACACCTTCCATCTGTCCACTAGACTGTGTAAGGATTACTGTTGGAAAAAAAAAAACATCAGTTCTTCTGGTAATTGACATAGACACCTTTAGGTTTTTCACCAGAAGACCCAAAAAGGAAACTTGGACTGCACTGAAGAAAGATCATAGGTTGTAGGCCACAAATCAGTCTTACCAGGAGGCTGCTGGCAAAATACAAGGTACCAGACAATAATAAAAGCCATACTCCAGAAACAAGCTCTTAGGTTTTCACCTGCTTTGCACTCTATTTGTTACTCAGATCTGCTGAGTGCTGACTGGAACGCTGCACTGTATAAGCTCTCACCTGTCTGAGTGCATTACATTTATTAATAAATAGTAAAACAAATACAAAACTAATCAGAAGGGTATTTTTCAAACATTTAAATTCATAAGGAGTGACTATATCTAGGGGTATATGTATCAAACTGTGATTCTGGCAAATCTATAAATGATGCAAAAATTGCCCTTTTCGGTGTGCATGCACTGCATGGATATGCGTACTTTACGCAAAAAAATTGACATACAGTATATACAACTCTAAATGAAAAAGCAAAGAGAACAGAAAAGCGCAAAATGGATCCTATTTAAGGTAAAAATACCACCATAGAATTATATTGATATATAATAACATTTATTTTAATCACAAAAAACAATAAATTAAATATCAATATCACATATATAAATAAATATATATATATATATATATAAAAAAACATAATTTATAAAAGTAATGATCCGGACCAGTTGTAATAATATATTATATATAAAAATCTCTCCT
Organism: Mixophyes fleayi; assembly: GCF_038048845.1. NCBI lineage: Eukaryota > Metazoa > Chordata > Amphibia > Anura > Limnodynastidae > Mixophyes > Mixophyes fleayi. The sequence continues at coordinate 106,601,014 of NC_134408.1, read as the reverse complement.
ATAGTGCACATACAGGGAAAAAAAATTCAATACTTTGTTATAATCCTGGATAGATTATTATATAAGATCAAGGGACCATTCCACACTTTCCAAAACACGATCAGATTAGATATAATCCATACACCAATATCACAGTCTTATATGGATCACAAGGACTTTTACAGTCATGATCATTCATGTATTACAACAGTCCATATATCATTCGGGAAGTATAGATCATAACTGGAACGTCTGACTCCTGAAGTCCTGTCAGCGGCTTGGAACTCCGCCTACTAGAGCTGCATATCAAGTCTATCTTCCGCAGTTAAATGCTTTTTTTCTCACCACAATAATCTTACCCCACTCAGAACGTTGTGAAGAGGATTAGGAAATAATGATAGCGGATCCAAAATATAATTAGGTCTCTCATTCAGTCACTCCATCCAGTAAGCACAATCAGGTTCAGGTCCTTTGATCACAGTTAAAAGAGTTAAAACCTGACGCGTTTCTCCACTGATATTATGTGGTTTCCTCAGAGATTAAATGAACCCGTGTGAGGAAGACTGCTTGTCAGGTCTCAGCACGATGTTAAAGAGAACCTCTCTCTCCCTGACAGACTTACAGATGGGTATCAAAGACTTGACATACTTTACACTGTATAATGTATATTGTATTTTTTTTGTCTGTGGCTGGGCAAGCTGATGGTAGTAGTATGTTCTCCTGTCTGAGTCCATGGCATCGAAGTTCTGCTACAAGAAGGGAAAAGTAACTTTGAGTAAAAATGACAATTTGGCTGGAGTTATCCTTTAATGGAAAGCAGTTTGGGTTACTACAAATCTGTGGTGAGGTGTTCTTGTAGCAGGATCGCCTATAAAACTTTTGTCTTATCAGGTTTTAATTTTATATATGTTTAATTGTATGTGCCAAAATTCAAGTAAAAGTAAACCTGTTTGATGATTCTCTTATTGTGATGTACAACATATACATAAACATGATTCGGACAGTTTTACCAATGTCTTATCTGTCACTCCTTTTTAATTTTTAAACGGTGGCACTTGGCTTTTTAAACACTGTTTGTAATGTAAGTGCTATGGGGAGATTAGTGATGTGTTTTCGGAACATAGGAAAAATGACTGGATATTCTATACTGTAATAGCTGGCAATGTGCTCAACCAGACAACACAATGATGTCCTGCAGAACATTACGGCCCATTGAATCTCCCCCTATATTTGTTTACTTTTATGATATTTTCTTCAAGAATAGCGTCACAATGATTCCAGTGTTTAAATGTTTCTCCTTACCTTCTGTTTATTTAGAATGTCAGTCCGTTATTCACCAACGCCACCACCACTGTGATGAATCCAAACTTTGACGGAGATGGAGAATGATTTCAGTTCCAACAGCAAACACGAGAGAAGGATCTAATGGTTTATTTGCTTAATTAATGTCTATGCTGAACGCTGTGTAAATGTTTTGAACATTCCAGAATGTATAGGTTTCCAAATTAGTCTTAAAGGACAACTCATCCCCCAAAATATTTTCTTATATAAAAATAATCCAGTCTTACTCTGAATTTCATTGCAGCTTTGTTAGAAAGCAAAACCTAGGACAGTATTTGCACCCCTGTCCATCAAAAGCAGCTTAAGCACTCCTGTTAACTGGAAGACTGCAAGGTAATGTGGCTTCTGCTCTACACCTTAGGATGGTGAAGAAAAAAAAATCATCATCCCAAGAGTTTCTTTATAATGCCGAATTAAATGCTGGATGTAGTTATGTATAAACACTGAAATTATGTCAAGCATATTATTCAAAGCCTTATTGTACACATTATAAGATGTATTATTGTCTAGTACTGAAGTTACTTGTTTAAGGTAATTGAACATAATGGGTTTCATTTTTTATTTACTAAGTGAGAATTTTATACTAAAAGTAAATTAAATATTATAAATAAGCTTTTTTTTAAAACGTACAGGAGTCTAGCAGAAGGCATACATATTCATAGTAATTATTGTTTGTGAGATTACTCTGAGTTTGAGGAGCAGTGCTGATATGCCCCTGCAGTACATGGGTGCCTCTGCCACTATAGCCCTTCATCACTATCTCATCCTAGTTAGCGTGACTGCACCCATTTTGTTCATATCTCTGTTCATTTTCATCTCTGATGGTGTTAGATTGAGAGTACCTGGGTGATACCGCTAGCGTACGTCCTCTGGCAGGGTGTGCAGTGCATTGTAGTTTCAGAATACTGAAGAGCCTGTGGCACTGATAAAAGTAAAGTGACTAAAGGCCCGGCTACCTTGCAGCTTCATTTTGGCCTGTCTACTTCTCCTCTGTAGTTTCTCCGGAGCGGAGTGTGTCAATGTGGGAAGATTACATTGCTATGCACTGCATATGTATTTCTCTGCAAAATAAAACTGCTATGTAACCGTGTAAGTGTGATATATGAAGGGTTGTCATTATATTATATTATAAAATAACCCTGTCACATGACTTATCTTCTCAGTTGGTAAAAGTGCATCTGTCACCTAAACAAAACGGAAGCAGCTATTTTGTGAGTTGAATCAATGTTTATGCAAAGGAAAGAAAATCAGATGACTAGGAACCAGTGACACCACCGATGTTCTTAGTGAGGTAGCCATGTTTTAGGCTGAGCCAACATTCATGAGAATGTAGATTATGAATCCCTAGTGAGTTGATAGGTTGCATTATGATGAATATTGGGTCAGTCCACACAATGGCTGTGTCCATTGTCTGGGGATAACAGGTGCTCTTTAACCTCTCCATGCCCTCCTACTGTACATAAACAAGGTGGCCAAGATGCGTGCCCCCCACTATCAATGACATATTGAGAATGATGGGGCCAGGAACCATTTGGTTTGGTTTCTGCCCTGTCCTCTCCATCACTTCAAACAGCATTAAAACATAAGCACTGTTTGTTGAATGGAAAAGTACATTGGTACTTTCTCTTTTTAAAGAGCGTTCCCTATGACAACATTATATTATGTTAATAGGGACGACCTGTTGAAAGGCATCTGTGCATTTGCATGTGAAGCTTCAATCAGTCCTCACATGCATTACTAGTAAGAAGAATTAAGCATAAAATTGTAAGAAAAGGTCAAAGTAAATAAAGGTCTCCTCCACCAAAAATGTGTATTTTAATATTAAGTATATGGGATGCAGCTATGTTGAAAACAAATCTACTTCCATGCTGCTGTCTTCAGCAGTTTCTTGGTTCCTTTTCATCACGGTCAGTGTGCCATGACAGACTTTAAAGAACACCTGCATAGTAACCCATAAAGAAACAATCCAACCTTGTCCTGGTGTTCTAATCACCATGGCTTCGGACCACTAATGCTGTGAATAAAATGCTTGAACATGCTGCAGGTGAAGCACCTGGAAAGTTATCATGACGGTCAGTCAAATAGTCAAAGTTAACTCCTGGGGGGAAAGCAACAGATTGGCACAAAGGAGCCACAACACTCCAGGTCATTCCTACATTTAGAATATTTAAATGTAAAAAAATTAATAAAATAAAATTGTTCTCTAAAGCATCAGTTAATAAACCATATAAAGTCACTATTTAACCTGTCTCAGTCCGCTAAAACACCATGTAGACTAGAATTTCTGTCAGGAAACCACTGCAAATTCATCCAACTGAGTAATTTCCTGCACACTAGTGACAAGACCAATGATAGTATCTAAAGAAAATCCTTTCATTTTGTAGTAAATTGGACATCATGCAATATGTATGTAGTTAGAATACGTGTTTATATTATGTTTTTTACCTGTCTTACAATTTACAAATATTATATCTGTGATGGTACTGGAAAAATAAACAGCACACATTGTAACAAAATGATCTCTCTTATTTTTCGCTTTGGAATATATATATATATATATATCTATCTACTATATAAATGCCTAGTGGCGTGTGTGTAAAAAAAAAAAAACAAGCTGCAGCGCCACCTGCTGGGCAGAGTTATACACTGACCTATATATTTCTTGAAGGAGAAGTGACAGTTGGGAGTGGTTGGTGGTTGCCGGGGGTGACAGTGGGGAGTTTTTAACACCTTAAGTAGCTTGATGAAGGATGTGGCGATGAAGATGGAGGATGAGGTGATGGAGAAAAATGATGAGGTGGTGACATGTGGACAAAACCACGTTAAAAAAGGGCGCTTGCGTCGGGAAGTAACGCTCTTCCCCTGAGGAGGCCTGGGCTAGGCCCAAATGCATGACAAGAACCTTTTTAACACGTTAAGTAGCTTGATTTGACTAGAATGCATGAGTATCATGCACGGGTTAACTTGTGTATATATATATATATATATATATATATATATATATATATATATATATATATATATTGCTCACATTCCTTCCTGATAAGAAACAATTACACAGTGATAAGTGTAACCTCGCAAATACTTGAGATACTACCTGAAGCCCCCTGAATCCCTCACTCGGATGATCATTGTCTGTAATGGTTCCAAGAGAAGGCTTTCTTCTAAGCAGACTGATGTCCTCCCACATACTCTCCTCATTATCTAGATTGCTGAACCTGGAAGGGATTGTGCTTCTCATGTGCAGCCACAGACTTTATGGCTACATTTACTAAACTGCGGCTTTGGAAAAATGGAGATTTTGCCTATAGCAACCAATCAGATTCAAGCTTTCATTTATTTACTGCATTCTACAAAATCTCAGCTTGAATCTGATTGGTTGCTATAGGCAAGCTCTCCACTTTTTCAAACCCACAGTTTAGTAAATATACCCATTAATGTCTGCAACTAAGGGCAGGCTACAGGAGGCTCTAGGGAGGTCTAAAGGATATAGGGTTACTTGAGGTGAAGGAAGGGGTTTCCCCATTCAAAACAGTTATATTTAATACAAGTATGATATACACTGCTGGCAGAAGGGACTGGGGACCACGAGTAAACAGTTGAGTCCACATAAAAAAATATTCTATTTTCTATCTATCTCTTCTCTCTCACTCACTCTAGCTTTCTACATTGATTTAATATTTTAGCCATAGGCCACACACAGTTCCTTACAGCATAACTGTTTATTACCCTGAACTCTGACCAAAAATCACACTGAACAGTTATGTTGCAGAAAAAACAGGCATAAAAACATAACCTGCTACCTAATGGATTCCATGCCACTATTAATAAACAGGTTATAATACATGAATCTATTTCACAACGGTGGCGATCCAGACACTTTTAAAACAAACATGCCACACTGACAATTATATGGTTACTAATCAATTATCAATGGGCAATCAATTTCATCCTATTTATATGGGACTCTTATTTCCATCGGTAATGTTTGTAGAGTAGACTGGTTTTATAGAGGGAAGATTAGCAGTGCTGTGATAGCCATTAATAAATACAGAAGAGAAAAGTTCAAGTTGCACCATTCTAGACATTATACATCTTTCACAACAGAAATGGGAACCCTAAGCAATAGCATAAAGACATTTAAAAAAAAAAAGGGTGTTAGCAATAAAACTATTGAAGAAAAAATGGTCCCCACATGTTGCTGTATATTTATATACAGTGCTCAAAGTGTGGATTAGAAAATTTTAAGCGAATGGTCGTGATCCTGACCCCCAAAGCTCAAAAGATTTGTTAAAAAGAAATTAATATTAGGTGCTTTTTAACACTATTTAATATAATATAAAACAGGAGTCGGCAACCTTTTTCTATCAGTGTGCCAGCCAAAATCTAGTCAGGCCCAGGTGTGGCAGTTGGATTTGTATATATATATATATATATATATATGTGTGTAGTGAGAACCCATGTTTGGAACATGGTGTATAGGGACACCCCTTTCCTAATGCCCTGTCGACAGAACAATCATAGGGCTATGTGTAGGAGTGGTTTGTCACCAGAGTTACCACATGAGATTTACACTTTGACTTTGCATAAAGTACTGTGAACATGCTCCATGTGCTGGCCAACTTTTAAGAGGGCTCCTCACAGTACAGGCAGTACTGCTTTTTGTTATATGCCCTGGAGCCATCACTGTTTCTGGATAGCGTTTGGATAGACACCGCGTTGTCTCTCCGAGCCTCTGTGTTTAAAGCACGGCTAGCAGAAGGTCGAGAATGGTCGTACATAGAACTCATCTCTGGGTACCTGCAGTCTGCTGCGCTGGTGAGCAACGGGGCATCACTGTTGGTGTCTGAACCACACTCCTCCGAAGTGTCGGGGGCATACTCATCTCCACTGCTCTCTGTACTATAGTCAGAGCTACCACAGTGTTGGTGTGTAAACAGGTCAATGTTCCCACAAGCATATGAATGCAAACACACACACACACACACACACACACACACACACACACACACACACACACACACACACGTGAAGCACCTGGTCTAAGTCAATTAAACAATCAGCCAGAGCACTGCCTGACAGTAAGCTTAAAAAGCTGGGTTTGAGCTGTGTGTGGGAGACTGAAGCCAACAACTGGCCAGTGATCAGTTAGGGACCAGTGTTTAGGGCTATGGGACTATGTTTAATTTGATTGCTGAAGCCACTGCCAAGACTGTTTATCCATCCTGACAAGTAAATAAACGTCAAAGTGGTTCAGCAGAAACCTGTGTGAAGTGCCATCTGTTTGCACGCTTTGCACAAGATATATATATTTATTTAATTATGTCTTATTTTATGATGCTAATATCATATTAATAGTAATGGGAACAGCAAATAAACATTCATGTTATGGAACACAGTATGGCCCCAGTTCAAATTATGCCACACAGTGGTGCCCCCACTTTGTATTATGCCACATGGTTGAGCCCCAAGTGCATATTATGCCTCATAATTGTGCCCCCAATGCATATTCTGACTCATAGTTGTGCCCACAATTCATATTATTGCACATAGTTGTGCCCCCAAATCATATTATGCCACATAGTTGTGCCCCCAAATCACATCATGCCACATAGTTGTGCCCCCAAATCATATCATGCCACATAGTTTTGCTCACAAATCATATCATGACACATAGTTTTGCCCCCAAATCATATCATGACATATAGATGTGCCCCAATTCATAGTATGCCCCACAGTTGTCCCCCCAGTTCATAGTATGACTCATAGGTGCCCCCCTATTCATAGGGGGGTATTCAATGGTCAGCAAGTTTTTTTTTGTGCCTATGTTAAGTCATTTTAACACTGTTTTTTCGAGCATGTTAACTTTACCCGCAATTCAATTCCATTTTTAACGCTACTTTTTTTTTCATCAAGCGGTCCTCTCGCGCTCCAGTAAAAGGTCTATTGAAAGTATACGGTGTGCGAGAGGCAGCTGCGTTAAAAGCTATTCAATTGTTTTTTAAAGTGCCAGGTAAAACAGGAAAATATGCTGATTTATCTCACACCTCCTTAGGGTGTGTTAAAAATAAAAAACCTCTGAAAAGTTTTTGAAATCATGTAAAAAGGTGGAACAAATGTTAAAATTATGTATATGACTAATGCCTAACTTGTGTAAGTTGATTTTCTTGTGAAAAAATAATGAAATTAAAAAAATAAATAAATAAATCACTAATTAATTATATTTATGTATGTTTTTGGTACAAATATGAACGTAGTAATGTGTTTTGACATGGTATAGTTGATTGTATTGTAAAAAATAGTTCAATTAAAAAATATGCTAAAGAAAGTACTGTAATTTAGATATTATCAATGTGAAATGCAATCTAATGTATGGAAATGTATGCAAAACCTTTGTTTTGTGTTATACATGACCGCGTTAAATCTCCCCTTCATTCCCCTAAAATCTCGTAAACACAATTTTTAATGTGCAGGGGCAGCGTTCCCTCTTTTTTAATTGAATTGCACGAGTTTTCCCGCTGCGCTAATTCAAAACGGTCGCTATTGTCGTCAAAAACCTGCGGGTGATTTTTTTTTTTTACACGGCGGAGAAATAAAAAAAATCGCTAACAATTGAATACCCCCATAGTATGCCACATAGTTGACGCCTATTCATAGTATGCCCCAGTTGTCCCCCCAGTTCAAAGCATGCCACATAGTTGTCCCCCCTATTCATAGTATGCTACATAGTTGCCCCCTATTCATAATATGCCACATAGTTGCCCCCCCTATTTATAGTATGCCACATAGTTGTCCCCCTTATTCATAGTATGCCACAAAGTTGTCCCCCCTATTCATTGTATGCTACATAGTTGCCCCCCCTATTCATAATATGCCACATAGTTGTCCCCCCTATTCATAGTATGCCAATTAGATGTGCCCCTCAATTTTTAGTGCTGCTCTTACTTACATTTGGAGACACGTCTTCCATGCCAGAGACTTGGGAACTGCTTCAGTAAAGCAGCCAATGACAGCCGAAACGACTGCTTTACTGAAGCAGCTGCAGTGCCGGCATGCCAGACAGCAGTGGTCCACGTGCCATGTCTGGCACATGTGCCGGGTGGTTGCTGACCCCTGATATAAAACATAATACATAATGCAAGGCTAATCACCCTCTGTCTATCTCATAGTTGCCTACTCTCCCGCAATTTACTGTAGGCTCCCAAATTTCAGGGAGTCCTCCTGCACTCCCAGGAAGAGTAGGCAACCTCACGGACGTGATGGAGGCGGAGCAATTTCACATCATCATGCCCCATCCCTGCTATGAAATGCCATGAATATTGGCATTTCCTAACATGGGGCGGATCTATGGTGATGCAATGGTGTCACCATGCCCCCTCCTATCCCCTGTCACATGACTTCCCTTCCATGACCCCCCGGGGGAGAAGTTTGAAAAGTAGGCAAGTAAGCTCTATCTATATCTCCCCATGTGTCCCTCCACCTCACCCTCACCTCTCCTGTGCTACTTCACCACTCCTTAATGCCTCCCGTGTTCCTACCTCTCTTTGGGTACTTACATTTTCCCTCATAACTCCTGTGCCCCTTCACCTCACTGTAATGTTTCCATGTTTCTACTTCTCTCCCTTGTCTTCTTTGTGCTGCTTTTGAGACAAAATGCAAATTGGTTCACCAAATTACGTAACTGCAATTACGTAACTCTGCAGTCGGTTAATAGGAATAAATAATATTTTTTCAATAATTAAGTGGTGCTCCTATGTTGTGTTATGCAATTCTGTACCTTTGTATTGGTTAATGTCTTTATCAAGTACAGATTCCATATATATACCTGGAGTAGATGAATATAATAGTATGCATTATTTATTTATATGGTTTTATAGAGAACTGAAGTGCCAATGTCTTGCCAGGACACTGTGGAGATAGTAGAGACTGGTGTTCGTGCTGGGCAACAGTTCAAATCAGGTTATAAAACGGTCTTCTGTTTTGCATTACTTTGCCAGTCTTTTAAACAGGTGTAAAATACTTGTAGATGTCTGCAAAGCCATATCACAAGGGATGTTAATAAAGTTCATGCAGTACATCATCAGGCGGAACTATCGAGCTGTGGGCCCCGGTGCAGGGAAGCGGGGAGGAGGGAACCAGGGCCCACAGCTCGCTAGTTCCAACCCTCTGCATCTGCCGTGCAGCGGGCCCCATTATCTTCATGGGTCCCGATGCACAGCACCTGCCACACCAATGGTAGTTCCGCCACCGCATCATAATGTATTTATTATAATTAGTAGCACTGTACGCAAAATGTGCAGGTGGGTCAGATATTTTTATATGAACATACCTAGCACTGTCTGTCCACTTCAACAGCCCAGTAGATACATGTACTGTTGAGAGTGACAGAATTATGGGAGTTACACTGTAGGTGCAGACAGTGTGTCTGATCTAGACACTAGGGGGTAAATGTATCAAGGTGCGATTCTTCAAATCCAACAATTTTCTCGAGAGAGAGTTGAAACTCGCAGATGTATAACCTGAGATTTCATGTAAAATCGCCAGAGATGTGTTTCGGTCAAAATCGCTATTTCCCAATTCTATACAGATCAAAGTAATGACTGTTTGCCACTCCAGCTATACAAGTCTCAAATGTATGAAGCTGCGGTTAAGCAAACTCTCCTGAGTTTGCTTGGAAAATCGCTAGATACAACGCGCTGCATCCTAGCAGCGTGTTTAGTAAACACATCACTGTTATACTGTCTGTCTATAGAGCCGGAGGTCCCCGCGGCTGTTAATAGTTTAAAAACAGAAAAAGGTTTTTTAAAAAAAATTGTGGGGTCCCCCCGCCTGACCACTATTAACCCTAGTGCTGCCGGCCTACTGCTGGTTACGCGAAAATCGGGGGGGGGAAATTTGCATGGGGTCCCCCCAATTTCCACATAACCAGCTCTAGGCAAACCAGCCAGGGTGGGTGGCACTATAGCAGGGGGACACGCTGTCATGGGAAAACCTCTTATACTATAAATAGACCTCGCGGCTGAGCTAAGTTCATTGCGTATCGGAGCTTGTACAGTGTACAAACCGATTTGTTTACTTCCGGGTTTGGCACTTCCGGTTATGGATTGCAGGGTAGAATGCATATTGTTTGGAGTGCCTCATAGAAGATACAAGGGAGCCATTGTCTCATATATTTTGCAATGATATGCAGACTATCACCTTTTGATTAATCTTTGATATGAGTTGCAGCTGAAGACAATCTGGGATTGCATAACAAGTCAGGTAACTACATGTTTTTGTAATATCTGTCTTTTCTGTTGTTCTATGTGGTTGTCTTGACAAAAGTCCAAATGTAGGACCAAAACGTTGACTTTTAATGTGAGATATAGAATTGAATAAAAAAAAAATGAAAGCAAAAAGGGTGGTGGCATGAATTTTTGCCTCTACACTGTCACTAATTTTAGCCAACCAGCTCCCTGCAGACTTTAATGAAAATTTGAATAGTTGTGAGTAGATCATTATAAAATAGACTGTAAATTACTGTAAATTAATGTTAATACTATAAATAGTAATATAGGAACAAAAACAGCTCAAAACACATATTTTTTCCTATTTTTTCACAATTTTTATTTCAATCCAAAACCAGAACCAAAACTAAAACCAAAAGCTTTCAGTTTTTTGGGGGCAAAATCTGTAAAACTAAAATACGAAGACGTTTTAGAACTAAACCACATCCAAAACCAAAACACAGAGGTCAGCGCAAATCTCTAATAAAAATGCATGCATCATGCAGAATAAGGGCATATGCTAAAAATTGTACAGGAAAGTAGTAACTGAAGATAAAAGCACATAGGGCCTGATTCATTAAGGATCTTAAATGAAGAGTTATCTTATTTCATTCTCCTGGACAAAACCATGTTACAATGCAAGGGGTGCAAACTAGTTTTCTGTTTTGCACATACGTTAAATACTGACTGTTTTTTCATGTAGCACACAAATACTTGATAGCTTATTTGTACACTGAAATTTAAAGTTGATATTTGTGTGCTACATGAAAAAACAGTCAGTATTTAACTTATGTGCAAAACAGAATACTAATTTGCACCCCTTGCATTGTAACATGGTTTTGTTCAGGAGAATGAAATAAGATAACTCTTTATTTAAGATCCTTAATGAATCAGGCCCATAGTCGCTAATTTCCTGGAAATTAGGGACTTTTGCCAGTGCAAGATATAGTGACATCTCAGATATTATAATCACTTTGACTGCAATTAAGCATACTTGCCAACTTTGGCAGCATGATGTCCGGGAGGGTACTCCGTATTGGGGGTGTGGTCACGTGAATTGTGTCGTTAGGCTCTGCCCCCTCTCAAACAGTACCAATATCGGAGTATTACCACATGCGTTGTGGCCAGGATGATGCATTTAGTCCCACCCGCACCCACTTCACCAACGAAGAGGGCAGGCTGCTGGAGGTTGCCCTGCTCTCCCGGGAGTCAAGGAGAGCTCCCAAAAAATCGGGAGTTTCCCACACATCTCGTGAAAGTAGGCAACTATATAATTATGAAAAGATTGCAAATTAACTCAATAAAAATATCTGGGGTTAAATGTATTAAGCTGCGAGTTTCCAGTGGGTTTGAAAAGTGGAGATTTTGCCTCTAGCAACCAATCAGATTCTAGCTATTATTATTATTATTATTAATATTTATTTATAAGGCGCTACAAGGCATCCGCAGCGCCGTACAGAGACAAACAAAATCACAATACAATGGGAGACAGCACAGTACAGTAAACACAGCAACTCAGTACGCTCAATGCACAGCTAGAGAGGGCGGGGAAGGGGGAGGGAAGATCCGAAAATGACGGGGCCCAAGAAGGGGGTGTGGAAGACAGGGAGACCCCCAGGGGGGAGGAGGGAGCGAAAGTGGACGTGGGGTGGAGGACCTTTGAGGAGGAGGGCTAAGTAGCTGGAGAGCAGAGTTAGAAGTGGTGGAAGTAGCTATCATTTATTTAGTACATTCTACAAAATGATAACTAGAAACGGATTGGTTGCCATAGGCAACATCTCCACTTTTCATACCCACCGGAAACTCGCAGCTTAATACATTTACCCCCTAGAGAGAAAAAGTTTCTGAGGCTATCCAATGCTTACTTTTTTAGTGTACTTTCTCTTTAATACAAAGTATATTACAATACTTTCACTTCGTATAGATACAGTCACACTGCTGCACCCCACACCCACTGATGAGAAACTCTGACCCTCACAACCACATATGATGCAAACTCTGCATACACTTCCTGCAGCTTTCTCCACTATTCACCCCACCCCCCATTCCCAGGACCTGATCTTGTATCTGAGGCAACAGAGCATGAACCCAGCAGCAGAGTGGAGAGCAGAAGTGCCTGTACAAAATCCAAGTACAAATAATGACAAGTCACTGGGTTACATACTCACAGGCAGAGACGCCTGCTTCTAGGGCAACCCTGGCTACACAGGCTCTTGGGGTGTGTGACCACGTGGACCCCCCCTTAGGCTGCCTACGCACCTTCAGCACAAACCAGAAACCTATTGGTCCGTGAAGTCACTTTGCCAGACTTTTTTATTTTTTTATAAATTCTTTATTTTGAAAAGAGGAAATATTCAGATGTAAAACAGGAACAGAATATTTGTAAATTGAGTTACATCAATCATATCGAAAACATGTCAAGAAAGATGCGAGAACTATATACCAATAGTCTAGGTATAGGTAATTATACTATAGTAAAGACAAAACACTTCCTCCTTTTTCTTTTTTATTATAAATGAGAAAAAAAAATAATCACAGCAAGTAGAGAGGTAGCAGGAAAAGGGAAGGGAAATAAAAGAAAATGGAAAAAGCATAAGCAGAGAAGAGGAAAATAAGGGGGTAAAGGGAACGCTTTCTAAGGTTCTTTAAACACTTCAGAGGGGAATGTAGGGATCTGCAGTAACGAACAAGCAAATGAGCAACCAGTAGGACTATCTCTGACGGAGCCCAATGCTAAATAAAAGAGAAAAGTTATTATTTTTTTCTATGCATACCTATCGACAGTTTGGGGGAGGTGGGAGGAAGGAAGCTTAAATTCTTCATCATCATCATCATCAGTTATTTATATAGTGCCACTAATTCCGCAGCGCTGTATAGAGAACTCATTCACATCAGTCCCTGCCCCATTGGAGCTTACAGTCTTAATTCCCTAACATACACACACACACACAGAGAGAGAGAGACTAGGGTCAATTTAATAGCAGCCAATTAAACTACCAGTGTGTTTTTGGAGTGTGGGAGGAAACCAGAGAACCTGAAGGAAACCCACGCAAACACAGGGAGAACATACAATTTCCACACAGAAAATGCCATGGTCGGGAATCAAACTCATGACCCCAGTGCTGTCAGACAGAAGTGCTAACCACTAGGCCACTGTGCTGCCCAAATCTTCTTGAACTCCATCCAGCTGAACCTGGTGGCTGTGAAATCTGAATATTTGTCATTTGCAGAAAAAATATTATCGTCCATGGACATATTAAACTCCACTCTATTAAGCCAGTTCTTAATCGTAGGAGGGAATCAGGACCTCCAACATGTTGTTATGACTGCTCTGGCCGCATTGTTTGAATGCTTTAAAAGTGACTTCTTGTATTTAGATGTAGGAATATAAGAGAGACAGCAACCAAAAGGCAGGATCCCTAAGGACCTCGTGTTTAACTATGGCCTCCGAGAGTCTAATCACTTCACTCCAAAAGGACGAGATTCGCGGACATTCCCACCATATATGAATCAGTGAGCCAGGGGCTCCATTACATCTCCAACAAACTGAGGACATCTGTGGATGACATTTATGTAATGTGGAGGGGCACCTATACCATCTGCTCAACAATTTATAATGTGCTTCCACAAATGAAACACAAGAGCAGCTATGGATGTTTTGATAGATTTTGGGCCACGAAGATTGTGAGATATAAGGTGCTAAATCACGCTCCCCGAGACCCGTGTATGAGGGTGATGACTGGAACAGATCATCTATTAAGACTTTATAGATCCCTGATATAGTATGAGTGGAGGTGATTTTAGATAAACACATGGCCACAAAAGAAGATGTTATTCTACCTAGTGATCCAATACCCCCAATTGAACTGATGTAATGCATCACCTGGATGTATTTCCAATACTCATTCAGTTTGCCAGACTTTTAAAAGGTTCAGCTGGGATCACAGATTGGGACTGACATAATCTGTTGCTGCCCGGCCTTCAAGGGAGGCTCAGGCCCGGGCACTTTGTACCCACCCAACCCCTCTCTTGGTGCCCCTGCTCACTGGCAGTTGTAGTCACAGACACTGTGGTTACAACTGTGAACGCAACATTAGCAGACCTCAAAATAACTATCTATCGATAACTATGAGGACATCACTATCAATAGTCACAGTACTTACTTTAGACCACCATGGTGTCATTGCATAGAGTTGCATCCAGGGACTATCAGCATTTGAAGTCAGTACAGAGAGTCCTGACAGAGCATTCCTCACCAGATCACTATGTACAGGTCTGCTAATGCTGCGTTTGATGGGAGAGGAATAGACATGGATAGGTCACCTTAGAAGGTTGCAGGAAGCAGGGCCATCTTAACAACATTATGGGCCCCCGGGCAAAGCAGTGCACCGGGGCCCCTAGATATAGATATATAGATGTATACAGATATAGATATAGATATATAGAGATAGATGTACTTGCTCAGTGACCCTTGTAGGCTTTTTTTGCAGGCTTTTTTCTTTTGCAAGATTATTTATTCTCATTAAGAGCCGTGCCTATGGGGCCCCCTTGCCCGTGGGGCCCCCGGGCAGCTGCCCATCGTGCCCAATGGAAAAGATGGCCCTGGCAGGAAGGTGTTTTAGTAATAGTTTAGTAGTGAGAGCAACAGAGCTATAAACCCTATGTGATATTGTTAAAAAGTTAGGTTGCCCAAAGTTGCAACTTAATTGTTTAAACTTGATTCTGAAAAACTGCACCTTTATTAATATCTCTTAACATGTTCAAATACTTAAACAGATTACAACATCAATGTGAGTAATAGAGACATTTGTGTTCAGAAGTATTTAGGAGTATTTAGACCAGGGGGTAAATGTATTAATGTCCGGATTCTTCAACTCCGGCGTGTTCAATGCAGTGCCGCTTTAAATTTAATCGCCGAAGACGCTGAACACACCGGAGTTGAAGAATCCGGACATTAATACATTTACCCCCAAGTGACCAAAACTTGGGGTCTATTTGCAGTAAGACTAATCAAATCAGTGAATACTGAATTGTTACAGTATTGAATTGTTTACACATTTTATATTGAGGTCCTTGGCAGACGAATTACGCATAGACAAGTAATATGTACAATACGGGCTAAGGATAATCATTAGCATATCTTAAAGGCACATTATACTATAATCTCACTATAAATCATACTATAAATATGTAAATATGTACAGAAAATGTGCAATATAACTTATGTTCACGTAAACTTTTTATTAAAATGTAAGTTAAAGAGTATATGTGTTTATACAGTCAAGAATGACAAGTTCTACTTGTCTGCACGCTTGACGAGCATTGTATGTGTACTTATAAAACAACAGCAGTTATTGATTGGGCTTGGCAGCACCCACAAGTAAGTCCAGCTACAAGGGTCCACTTTATAGTTATAGATAATATACAATCAAATTCCCCAGAGTACACTTAGGGATGTTTGATGATAAATATCTGTACAGTAAAACAAAATGTGGACTTGAGGCATTCCAGGCCTACAGACTAGTCCTGTATAAATTGTGCACAGAGATTTGTAACTTTTGAATGATTAAAATATGAATGACTTTAGTGTACTCTAAACTTGCAATAATACACAACAAAAACAAATACTGCACAGCAATATGACAGCATTATATACTGTACCTGGGTAATTTTTGTGGTGTATATTAGGAAAATGCCCATAGAAATGAATGAAGGGAATGTAAAAAAAAGTGTTAATACAGGGAAAGTGTTTATCAGGGAATGTAAAATGGGAGTTTGACTGTATTTCACTCAGAGATGAGCACAAGTATTTTATACCATAAACAATTCTCAACAATATGAACTTGGGTAATAAATATGTAACATCAGAGGAAATGCCTTTCTCAGTGACTCCTTGTAGTAGATGTATTATAAGTTATAATATTTATGGTCAGTCCACACCAGCGGGTGACAATCACCAAAGTAGTTCTGTAAAAGACCCTTGGCATCAGTTGCAGAACTTCCATCATTACAGGGGGTGTGCTGGCTATAGGGTGTTTGAAGTGAAGGGGGTCCAGCAATGCTGGTCTATCAGCGCCAGTGCCTCTGCTTGGCACTTCTGAGCATGCACTGGGGACAGCATATGTGCAGCTAAGGATTGTTTGGGCTTACCATGCACCTACAGGCCCCCTTGCATGTTCAGAAGAGTAGAGTGGAGGCTCTCTGTGCAGGTAGATTGGCATCACAGAGCCTCCCTACCCTAAATTTTGCTCTGGGTCCCTACAATGGGATATTATGCCCCTGCTTGGAATAGTGTTCTGAACATAGAAGATGTGGAAGACAAGAATGATACTTGGCCATGACTTTCCGGTAGAGCTAAGTTATGCACAGTGACTTTGTGGTGACTCCTTACATCTAAAAAAAACTATTAACTTTGTTTAATATCTCAATATGTTTATTAATTTGTTCTGTTGGGGAACCCTGCTCCTCCCACTATCTCTGAATCTTTTTAATTATTTATTTTAGACTACTTCAAAAACTACAAATATACAAACCGTCACATTGGGGCAAACATAACCCTGCAGGGACAGAGTCTCACTTGGCATAGTGTCACAGAGAATATGTTAATACAAAACAGGGTGGACAAACAAACCATGACTGTGAGATCCTAATAAAACAGAACCTACAGGACTTCTAGACATAAACCATACAGTACCGTGGAGATGCAGTCGAAGATGTTACACATTTATCTGGGTAAGAATAAAGTGTAGGGGAAAGGGAAGGGAAGGGAAAGGAAAGGACTCCATTCTCACATCATGACAATGCCTGTTAGTTACACAATCACACAACAGGATAGATTCCTGCCTCCTACAAGATCAGCACACTCATCTCCTGAAATATGTACTGCTGTGAGAATTTCAATGTTTGGCTACAGGCTGTTCTCTCCTCACCAATGTCGAAACTGGGGAAACACAGACATGTTGGAGATGGAGACTGAAAATGATGTTCAAGTACAACTCAGAAATATACATATTTGTCACACATTGCACCAGCGAATCCTGCATTATGGTCACTGTTCTCACCTGTTTCCCTCTTTCTGCATTCACTTGCTGGGCTGATCTGAGCAGGCACACACCTGGGGGTAAATGTATGAAAGTCCGGAAATCGGCGAGTTTACAGCTAAAATTTAAAGCGGCGCTGGCTTGTAAAGGCAAACTCTTCTGTTCTGATGTCCTGTTCCCTGGCTCCTGTTTGTTGCATGTTCTCTGAAGTCTCCAGAAAATCTCTCTGTAGATCATCACAGCCTTTGTGACTACTCCACTAGCCTGTGGTAACGCTCTGCAGATTATTGCTACCTGTTCTCTGAAGTCTTCAGTATAACTATCCGCAGATCATCACAGCCTCCGTGTCTACCCCACGATCTTGTCGTAACGCTCTGCAGATTATCGCTACCTGTTCTCTGAGTCTGCAGCACATCTATCCGCAGATCATCACAGACTGTGTGTAAAGTCCACTATCCTTATGGTAAACGCTCTGCCGGTTATTGCTATCATCGCTACCAACATCCTGTGTTAATCAGCACACTGCTCTACTGTCTCCTAATCTCTCAGCCATCCTGGTACTCCTCAGTCGAAGCATCTTCAGTTATAGTCCTGGTTCTCTTCACAGTTTTGCTCATCACCTCCTAGGAGAACCGCATCCTGTGGTCAGGGAGCTGCAAAGACCAAGTGCCCTTGCTGGAGCCCCTGGCGAAAACCTCTCACTCCCTTAGACTCCGCACCTTCTAGGAGGTAGTGCCAACATGAGCAGACTGTACGGGTGCTCCTCTGACCCTACTGGTTGTGACAATATTGTATCAGGACAAACGCAGGATTTCTAGAGAGGGGTTTATGCAAGATTTCTAGAGAGAGGTTTCCATGCCATGCCACCAATGGGCATGACTAGTATGCATGGGGGCGTGTCTATAATTTTAGACAGTGCTGGGCTGCTTTCCTACTCTTCCTATCCCCATCATATACACAGGCAATTCCTATCCCCATCATATACAAGGGGCAAGCCACCTCAAGCATACAGTGCTTCAGGCTGGGAGGTGGGTTTCCAGGCACCAGGAAACCCTCCCCTGAGTGCGCCTCTGTATATCATGCATTTATATTCCTACTCTTTATTCATGGTAAGGAAAAGAGAAGTGTTTAAACCAACAGTCATAGGTAATAATTTCATTTTGTAATCACCTTAAATGCTCATGTAGTACCCCAGAGGTTGATATGTGTATAGTCCATTTAAAAAAGTCTGTGTAAGTTCAGGAAGCTAGTACCCAGGATTTTCCCTACTCATGCTGCTCATTGGTTCGTGCAGCTGTCCGTCAAGGAAGGACAGACTGTATGAGATCCTATGAGATTTTGCATGTGTGGGCAAGGAACTTTTGCTGAGAGGAAATGAGGAGAAGTGTGGTGTGAGGTGCTGTGGAAGAAAACCTTAACAGCAGCTATACTGACAAGTTTTCCCTGACAGACAATGCAGCAACAGAGACATCAGCAGCCCAGTGTGCTGTGGTAAGTCCATAAACTATACCCTATAAGAGTGAGACTTTGTACTGTTTGAGACATAACAGTAGTGCTAAACAAGAGTACAGCTCTAAGTATAAATCCTCAGACTATATTTGGAACAGTTGTATTATTAATTAGAGGAACTGAGAGTATGATAGAGTTTGTGCAACAGTGTCACAGCCAGCTTCAGGATAGAAAAGAACCTAACAAAGGTTTTGCAGTATATCACAAGGGAAACAACCCTACTAGCAGTGTGATATCATTGTTTCAGAACTGTAATTAAGACTGCTCATCAGTTAAAGGGATTGTGTTTGTTAATCACCACCATTTTGAGACAGTGAATGCAGACTCAGCCATTTTGTTTGGTGCAGAGACTGAATAATCTGTCAACTTTATTTGGATTTGTGTGATTACGAGACTCAGCCTGCATTGGAGTACCATTTAAACAGCAAAACAGTAGTAATGTGCCTGCACGGTATATGTCCTGCACCCCACAACTAAAAGGGAGCTCAGCATTTATATTCTTCCTTACCCAGCAGTAGCTTTGTTACAGGAACCTTGTGACTATTGGATATAGTTCAGTTCTGTGGAACCACAGATCCCAGCCAGCCCAGTAATGTTATTTGTCCCTTCACCAGACTGTTATGCTACATCACTATTGCCAACAGATAGAGTACTAATCTGTGCAACTATTGTGCCGATAAAGGAGCAATCAGTTATTTACAGAAACTCCTTAATTTCATCCTTTTGTTAATAACTGTTTCTGCTTCACCTTAATTTTAAGTAAAGGACTGAGATAGTGTAGGGAACCTTATCACCACTGTGTGGAGAGTATGGCACACTGGTGATGCAGGACTATTAAACGCACCAGAAACCAGATTTACACGTTGCTATTATACTCAGGAATTTATCTAGTTTGATCATTAGGCTATCTGTTTGTTGAAGTGATTGTTTACCTGTTATTTCAATTGTCTAATTACCCAGCAAACTGCTTAGGGAATTGTCTATGCTAAATTCATTGTCTAACCAATGTGTATCGAATATATATTACTGCCAAAATGCCTTTTTCCTCCCTAACCTCTTTGATCCAGAAATAAAAGATTAAAGGTTCTGCTGTCGGTTATTGAGTTGAGAGTTATTGAGTCATAGTAATATAGTAACATAGTTGATGAGGTTGAAAAAAGACACCAGTCCATCAAGTTGAACCTATTTTGGATCTCCAGCAATCCTGCACTTATATTTGAAATTGATCCAGAGTAAGCAACCACCAATGTGTTTCAATTGTGAAAATCCCCCCAGACTCAATATTGCAGTCCTATTTTTACCCTATATCCAGTACTAGCTTTCATTTTTATCCCTGGATACAGTTTTCTGCTAAAAATTTGTCTAACCCCTTCTTAAACATATCTATTGAATTTGTCATCACAACCTTACCTGGCAATGAATTCCATATCTTGACTGCCCTTACTGTAAAGAACCCCTTCCTTTGCTGGTTGTGAAATTCCCTCTCCTCTAACCTTAGGGGGTGACCGCGTGTCCTGTGCATAGTCCTTGGGGTAAAAAGTTCCCATGAAAGTTCTCTGTATTGACCCTTACTGGATTTGTACATAGTAATCATATCTCCGCTTGGATGCCTCTTTTCTAAAGTAAACATGCCTAAACTGACTAACCTTTCCCCATAACTTAATGACTCCATACCCTTTATCAATTTTGTCACCCTTTTCTGAACCCTTTCTAGTTCCAAATTATCTTTTTTATAGAGTGGTGCCCAGAACTGTACTGCATATTCAAGATGAGGTGTTACCAATGATTTATACAGTAGCAAAATTACTCTGTATAAATTGTTGGTAAGACCACATTAGTCCTACCAGTACCATTGCTCCTTTGTCACCAATATTCCTTCTCAGACCAACTGAATAGGAATTGCGAGGAAGGAGGAAGAACAACATTGAAGAAAAATAAGTAAGTCCTTACATTGTAGTCACTCCATTCCTACAGGGTGTTACACTCAGTAAAGAGAGGAAGCCTGCACCTTGATTGCAGGGCCAGATCACTCAATGGGCAACCTAGGTGTCTATGTTTTGTTTTTTTAAATTACAGACCAGGTTTATTGGGGCTGGGCCTGGCCTAAAGGGGACGTGTCCTGCCATTGCTTTGCTTATTATGTGCTGCTCCACAGTTCAGCAATCTGTTCCTCCCCTTACTTCCATCCCCCTTTTTCCTGTCTTCAAAGCATTCAAGGATTGGAAAGTGTCTTGGGGGGATTAATATAAAGTGGGGATTGATGGTGGCAGCATTATTGTTATGTGTGGTGCAACAGCTACGACAGACCCGCTCAAGCCCAGAAAATCAGAGCTAAGGCCACTTCGAGCATGTATGGGTTAGTGCATGTGAAGTGAGGCCCCACTTTTACCAAAATGTTGTCAATAACACTTCTAGTGAACACAAATTTAGGATAATTCTTATTGGAAGGGTCTTGTATGTGTAAGCTTTCAATAAACTGCAATTTAGTATTGAGACTTGCCAAGTGTTTTTGGTTCTTATTATAGTGGGATTCGTAACTAATAATCGTACCTCTGATAACAGCATTGTGAGCATCCCAAATTAATGAGAATCAGTTTAGCGTGTATGGTGACACAATGGTCAAATGTCGTACCAAAGTGCTGATTGTCTGCTTATTTGGCTGGTCGTACTGTTTCATATTTTCTGACCAATCTACCTAACGATCATGTAGTGTGTATAGCTTTCCGATCGATCCATGACCAAGTGCCGATAGTTCCTCGAGCTGCAACTCCTTTGGGGGCGTGTATATGTTAATTTCTGATGCCTCTACCAGTCCCACATGGTGCGGTGTCCATACGTCACTCATTTTGCAATTAGGGGCTCCTAGCAGTAAAGCAATAGCAGGTGGGTCATTCCATATCAGATCACCCCAAAAAAATGAAATGTCCACCACCCATCTCAGATTTGTTCGAAATTTTTTTTAGTTAAGAGAGGATGTCAAAACAACTATTTCTGCAAAATATCTCCACTGTCTGACAATTAGTTGATTAAATATTGATTTTTCAATTTCTTAAATAATTTACTAATCGCAGCTTCGTTGTCTAGTTTATTTGAAGTATCACAAGTGTATATTATGGAATCACCACAACATTTGGACCCCTAAGGTAACTCTTCCTCCCGAATCCAAAAATTCAAACCAAATTACTTTATCTGCCTCGTGTTTTTGCGTAACGGCAAAAACCCACGGTTTTCGAATAGACTTATAAACGCTAGGTATACATTACTACCACAAAAAAAAAATCACTCGGGTACTCTGTTTCATAGTGAAGAAAAAAAATAATGAAGTTGATGCTCGATTACTGTAATTTACATAATTTACACATTGTTAAAAGCCATACCAAAAAAGTGAACTAAACTGAGGCAATGGAATAAAACTCCCATACAGGAAATGAAACAAAATGATGGGAAGGGGATTTCCATTAGAGAAACCAAAACTGAAACTTTCCAGAGAAAGAGAGAGGGAGAAACAGAAAGATAGTGAGTCATGGCAGCTGCTCATGAAAAGTACACATTTGGTAGTCTTTTAAATACGTACAGCCATATTACTGTCTACTCAAAAACCATTGGAGTACATAGCCGGGACCAAGTTACAGGTGAAGAAAAATAACTTTTGATTCTGAGAACTGAAGTTTTAAATGCAGTAACCAATGATCCTGGAACCTCAGTCTGTTACCATCATGAAAAGCTTGTGCTGCTAAGATAAGAAGAATTTCAGAAAATATGCTGTAATTCTTTGTTGTCTCACAAAAAAAGAGCCAGAAAAAGTTTAAAAGTTGTGTCAATGAAGTGGGCCAAAGACATGGTGACTGTCAGCTTCATGCTGTTATGAAGCTGACAGTCACCAGACAGTTTCAGGACAGAAACGTTGCCCAAAATGCAGAATTCAACTGCTACACTGTAAAGAACAAACAGACATAGATATGCCAACAGAAATGGAATCACAGGCGCAGCAATGGCGCCACCCAGGGAAAGGTGGGGGCAGGTCAAGAGGTGGGACGGAGCGAGGGTATTAAGAGGGGAAGGGGGGAGGAAGTGGGTACAATCGTTTTCAGTCTCCCACCCAACCCATACAGTTGTATGTGGTCAAAAAAGAAAATAAATAATAAATAAAAAAAAGGAAAAAAAAAAAAAATAATAATAAAAAAAAAGAGAAAATGAAAATAGGAAGTTTATCTATGTTGTGGTCTATAAGCACAGTAGAAAGAACTATCTTTCAAGCCATTTTGTCACAGTTGGAGGGGCAGAAAAGCGGTGAGCAAGGCTTAAAAAAGGGGGAGCTAGCAGCCTGGGTAAAGCGCCGCACGCCTGGCTCCAGCTTCAACGGTTGGGCCAATACGGGCGGCGTTCCAGGTTTTCCGATATTGGAGAGGGCTGGTCTCTGGAGGACGTTGTTGCGGTGCCTACAGGGTAGGCAGAACACGTCCTATTTATTCTAGATGGAATTTTACCAAATAGAATATTTGGTAAAATTTTAATAGCCTTGGACGCCGCTTGTCTGCCGGATACAGGAATGTTTAATAAAGCTGTGACTGGAATAATTTTTGCCAAAACAATTGTCTCCGAGTTTTCTTTGAGTGCTATGAGTGGGACGCCGGTGGGTCAGCCTATATCCCTTATAAGTTGAATCCCCGATAGAGGGTGTAACTGAACCAGCAGAAACAGATGAGCTGAATGAAAGTATTATAAAGCTTGGTTGTTCACCAGTAAAATTGCATGGGGTAAAGAGAAGACACCGGGAGACATATGCTAAGAGAAAGAAAGAGCAGCCAAGTACAGTCATTCAAGAGAACCTTACTGAAATGTTGTCTCTTCCTAGCACATCACTAGAATCACCCCAGTAAGCAAATGTTCAGGTTGTGATGATTTACAGAGTGTGATATATGAATTAAAGCAAAAGTGTGAAGAGACGCCACGACAAGAAGTAATAAAAATATTACCTCTGGCACCAAACAGCTGGACAGTTAAGCAGACTGCAGAAGAATTTAATGTCTAGAAACAGCAAAGACTGTGGCAGGAACACGTTCTCATCACAGATTTCGGCCTATTAGTAATGATGAGCTACACATATATCGATTGTCATCAGACGACATAAAGACAGGAGGAACCAGAGTTAGTGTCACTATGACCAGTTACAAAAAATGTAGACAAAAGTGATCTGCAACTTGGAACATACATAGCAGCAGTGTATAACACCTGGTACATTGGGCATATCATTCAATGCAATGAGGAGGAACAAGATGTACTGATACACTTCATGAAACTAAACCAATCAACAAATGTGCTGTCCTGGCCTTCGAGAGATAAGTGTTTTGTTCCTTTTATTCACGTCCTCTGTGTAATGGAAGTGCCCACTATCCAAGGAGGTACTGGAAGGCAGTATAAACTTTCTGCTGACACTTTAAGGAAAATTACAGACCGTTACAACAAGTTCCAAACAAGGGAAAAATAATGAGATTGTTGACTCAAATTCAGTTATGGACTAAAGTTATGTCAAAGGTTAAAAATTTCATGGTTTCTTGTGTAAATTATGTATGCGGTACAACAGTAATCGAACATCAACTTCATTATTTTTTTTCTCCACTATGAAACAGAGTACCCTGCTGTTTTTTTTGTAGTAGTAATGTATACCTTTTTTAAACACTCCCCAAAAAAATGGTATCCCTAATGTTGATTGAACCTAGCATTTATAATTGTATTCGAAAAACGTGTGTTTCTGCCGTAACGCAAAACACGATGCAGATAAAGTAATTTGTTTTGAATTTTTGGATTCGGGAGGAAGAGTTACCTTAGGGGTCCAAATATTGTGGTGATTCCTTAATAAACACCCATGATACTTCAAATAAACTGGATAAAGAAACAGCAATTAGTAAATTAATAAATTGAAAAATTAATATTTAATCAACTAATTGTCAGATAGTCAAGATATTTGGCAGAAATAGTTGTTTTGACAACCTCTCTTAACTAAAAAAAAAATCAAACAAATCTGAGATGGGTGGTGGACACCCCTGGTTGAACTGACATGGAATGACCCAGGTGTCTATTGCATTAATGCATATAACATATGTCTGCCAGTATAACTATAAACTTTGTCAGTCTAGTCTTATAAAAATCATTTCATTTATATGTGTATTGCTTATGTCTGCCTCCTTGATTATAGCTAATGCTATATGTCACTTTATTGTACACTAAATACACATAAATACGTAGAAGTAGTAGAAAAAAAGTTAAATATGTGTATTACATTTGTCTGCCTGCATAATTAAATATATATTTGTATATAACACACGTTTTTGTGTTTCCAATAGATGTGTATTTTACATATGTCTGGTTGCATATTAGTACACCTGTGTAAACAGGGCCATCTTTTCCATTGGGCACGATGGGCAGCTGCCCGGGGGCCCCACGGGCTAGGGGGCTCCATAGGCACGGCTCTTAATGAGAATAAATAATCCTGCAAAAGGAAAAAAACCTGCAAAAAAAACCTTCAAGGGTCACTGAGCAAGTACATCTATCTATCTCTATCTCTATATATCTATATCTATATCTGTATTCATCTATATATCTATATCTAGGGGCCCTGGTGCACTGCTTTGCCCGGGGGCCCATAATGTTGTTAAGATGGCCCTGTGTGTAAATTGTTCTGCATCTTGCACTTGTGTTCTGTAAAACCCTTAACATGTACATTTAAAATGTTTTATAATTGAACCTTTATTTATTAATGCATGTATTTGTAAAATACACAGAATAAACCACACATTGTATATCTAACAGATTTATTGTTGAATTATGCTTCAAAAAATAACATGTGAAAAATAATAGCAAAATAAAACATTTAAATTTTTTTTTTATCATTACTATAACATTTTACTTTTTAATGCTGAAAGTGCCTAGTGCTTTGTGGCATAAGCTTCTGAAAAAACTAAACCTTTTCTATTTTATTTTTTTTACATCATTGATGTTTATCAAGCTTTTCCATCTTCTCTACCACACCCTGCAAAAGACTACTAACATTCTTTTCTCCCTCAGAACTTTTGTCCGATATGACAATGGTATCTACGAGAAAAGGAAAAAGAAAAGTTTAGCATTTAACTTCTATATCTGTAATAAAGTTTAGTTCGTTTCCAACACCAAGTAGAGTCCCACTATGCTCCACTTCTACACTGCTTGCAATAACTTTATTTTGCAGTCCCTCTTATTGTATTTCTGCAAAGGTACACTTTACCTCTATAGGTTCTGTAAAACAGGCGCCATTTTGGTTATTATAACGGTATAAGTTTCTTGCCAAAACATTTTACAGCCTCCACATGTGACTTTAAATACCTTCTTTTAATACTTTTAAATCATTTATTTTTTCTTCTACTTCGGTATCTATTTTTCAGCTTTAATAAGTACATGTTCAGCTTTAAGATTTTCAGTACCTACGCAGCACATGTCATTGTGCATTCTTCTTTCTGGAAACAATACAAAATCTTTAATATACTATTGTCAGTCATTTATCAACAAATTCACTTACAAGTCCTTCAAACAGTCAATCTCACTTTTTTTTAATGTTTCTACGAATTTGCATCAGTCTCCGTTGTTCTTTATCTTTTAGGTCTGACCAACGCTTCTGTACTTCAAATTTATTTATTTTCTTTCCAAATTTCTCCTTAATTTGTTTTAGTAATTTCTGCATTATTAGTTCTGGTATTAACTCTTCTGTATTTTCTCTTTTGGCAGTCGTAGTACTGGTAGTCGTAGTACTGGTCCAGTACTTTTACCATCATCTCCACCTTTCTCAGGCTCATTGCCTTTGATTTTTAACGCCCGTATATTGTATTTCTTCTTCTCCACCCCCCTCCACTACTTCTACAATTTTTTCTCTACTTCTCGCACCCCCACCATCTGCCCGTCATCTGCCATCTTGTGATACCCCTCGGTGCTAGACAGGCTCCTAATTAATTTTATACACTCAGACATGGGCGTTCGTTTCAGTTGTGGACCAATGGTGGTACCTGTACAGAATGGAGCATTGTGGGTGAAAGCCATTTGTGTTTAATTACCTTGTGTTTGGCGAATATATCAATATATTTAACCCCTAGTGGTCTGAGAAATACGAATGGATAATACGTTTGATTTACACCTTGCATCCATTGCCATACAAGGTAAGTTGTGATTATGAATTTTTTTCTTGTACAATTTGTGCTTATCGTAACTCTGCATAAATATATAATTTGTGAATGGTAATATGTATATATGCAAAATACTTTGGTTATACTTATTAGTATTATTTATGATATACTAGTACATAACATAGTACTGAAAATATTTTATAAATATAGTACCATATATTGTATTTTTCTTTAAATTATCAATGAACAAAAGATGAACATGACTCTTTCTTTTTATTTTTAAACAGAACTTGAAATTGTCATATGACCGAAATGTTGAGTTCATGAGGGATTTCACTGACACTTATAGGGCGCACCCCTGTTTGTGGAAAATAAAATCAAAGGAATATTGTAACAGAATCTTACGTAATCTGGCTATGCAAGAACTTGTGAAAGTGTGTCTGCCACATTACCCTGGAGCAAATTTGGAATGGGCAAATAGCAAAATGCAGAACCTTCAGACTGTATACAAAAAAAAACTAAATAAGGTTGAGGCCCCCCCAAAAAAATCAGGGGCAGGTGCAGATGATGTTTATGTGCCAATGCTGTGGTACTTTGACCTTCTGCACTTCATTCATAAAAATGAAATTACACGCCAGTCCACCTGCAGCTTGGATACGGACAGTAGTTCTCCTACTGATGTGGTCCAAGCAGATGATATACTCCTAATGTAACTGTAAGTAAAGTATACTTTGCTGTTGCTGTGTAACAGGTTTATTACAGTAGAAGTACATAACAGAAAAGTTTGCACACATAACATGCTTATGCACAATTGTTACATACACTCATTCTACCATGGCACAGAACCTTCCCCATTAAAATATTTAAGGTATGCATCCCTGTTTAATTTTGCACTGGCACTTGCATTTCTAAGGTGGCCTGACTCTAGAGGTGTCAAGCCAAATGCAGATTAATAGCAGAATGGGAAAACTTTGAATCTGCTACTGAGAATTCCAAATGCATTATCAACAACACGCCTAGCTCGTGACATTCTATAATTAAATGTCCGCCTAAAGTTTCAATACATTGTTGTGCAATGCAAAATGCTTCATCCACCACAAACACAAAATTTAGTTCATATGTTTGTATTACTTCTGGTTGGAATATTAAGTTCATAGCTTTTTAATTTTGCATGAAAAGGAGTCTGCTCCAATGCACCGCATCATCAGACACTTTCCCATTTTTACCAATGTCCACAGACTAGAATTCATAATTCACATCCACTATAGCCATCAGAATGATGCTGAAAAATCCTTTAATTATAATAAAAAGATCCACTGTTGGATGGAGGCATAGTTCGGACAAGTTTCCCATCAATGGTACCACCACAGTTTGAAGAATTCCAGTGCTTCTTAAATTCGTCACTTGCCATTGTTCTACCGTTGCAGGAAACTGAAACATAAAGATGAGTGAAAGAGTTGAATTACATGCATTTAATATTGTACTCTTTTTTTTTTTTTTTTCTCATCTTTTCAATGCTGAGCCAGCTGACCTGTCACAAGATCTCATGATTGAATTTGCTGACCAAGAAGAGACAACTACAGCTATTGTGCAGGGAACCCAGGTGACAGTCAACAGCCATGATGTACTGTAATTCCACTACAAACGCAACAGAAGAGGAAAAATAAAAGGTTCCATAAGGTTGATGAAAGGGATGTGCTAACTACAAAGATGGTGGAATGCGCAAACACTTCGATGGCCAAAAAACCTGAACCACACACTTTTGACCTACTTGGATAAACGCTAGCAAGCAAAATGAAAAGTGCTAGTAGACCGATAAAAGTGGAAGTGGGCCATTTGGTGTGCGACCTCTTGTGTAGGGCTATCAAGGAACATTTACTTTCATAGCTCCCGCTGCTGGAACTTAGGTTTGCCATGTCAGCATGGGAGCAAGCGAGAGGAGAGGAGAGAAACCTAACAGCTGGGACGCCGGCACCTCTCTGCGCATGTGCACACCACCGAAGAAGACGCAGCGGTTTTCATCGCAAGTTCCATTCAACACTGCCCCCTGATCCAGAGAGGGGAGGTAAGAAACCTGATCGTGGCTCACTCAGCAAAATGTAAGTCCACCCTCTACCCAAAATTCTTTGCTGCCTGGACTTTACAGACTGCCCGCTGCCGTGTGCATATACAAACTTTATGTCAGAAGTAGACAACCTACAGATTTGTATCAGGCTTTTTTCAGACTACAAGCCATTATTGCTTATGTCCAACAAGCATTACTGCTCGTTGGACATTTCTGGGAACCTATGGAACATTTACCATGTCATTGGGACTGTGACAGCTCCTGTCCAACCTGCGTTATTTCCACAAAGGACTTTGCCTATATATCATTTTCCGTTGCTACAGGCTTTGGAATGTGTAACATATAACACACCAATATATACTTTTTTGCCTGATTTGTCTCTGTATCTATGTTCTGGCCAGAATTACTAATTTATATTGTATATATTATTGAATTAAATTATTTTAACACTACACTACTATAGCGCCGAGGACTCCTTCACCTTTCATATTTGTCTCTAGGGACAGGGGTTTCCCTATTTTTCTCTGACAGCTTCATCTACATACTAGGAGCACTGCACTCTATCCCATATTTTTTTGCACCTAACCCAAGACTCTCTGTTATCTTTACTTGAATTTGGGGAATCTTTAAAGGTATTTCGCCAAGTCTCCACGGAAACTTGACTACAGGGCCCTCCAGGCGGCTATGGAGTGGTCAGACCATCGGCTAGTGTGTATTGTGGACGGCAAGAGGTGGCGCGAGAGAAGATTGCACCCCAGCAACATATCAGTCCTCAAGTAGGGTTTTGTCTGAGCATGAGTAAAAAGTATAATCACGCATAGTTGGATTGAGAGTTCAATAGGCATCAAAAAGTCCAGACTCTTTCAAACTTAATGAGGTCTCTGCTAATGGGATGAAGAGCTGCGAGTGTTATGGGATCTGTCTAGAACTTGGTCTAGAACGGTATTCAAGTCTCAACCCAGCCAGACATAGACCCTTGGCCACTTCCTGGGTACTGAAGAAAAGGCAATGGCCAACATTGGATGCATATCAGTCAGCTCGAGTAATCAGAGCCTAGACTCCTATGAGAACGATATATCTATGGTCAGAATCCAAGGAGCAGTAATATAGTTCAAATGGAGGTGAATTGCGGAGCAATATTGCAACACCGTTGTGTTTGGTTTGACTGGAGTAATAGATGGCTGCATGAAAGCGCTTAGATGCTAGTGAAGGATGAGCAGTAACGGTGTTTGAAATGTGTCCCCTTGACAGAGCCGGATTACCTCAATGGGCTTTCGGGCTACAGGCAGCTGGGGAGCCCTAAGGAAGATTTTTATGCTGTATGTGGCCATTCCCGTCAGGCAGCTGACAGCAAATCTGATGCTGTTAGCTGCCTACTGTCCCTGTTCCTAACATCTCTATGTCATAGTCTCACGTGACCTCCTCACTAAGAATCGCACTGCGCACCGCGTCCTCACTGACAGTGCAATAAGAAGAGGTGCCGCCCAGAGCCTGCTGCAGCGAAGAGGAGACAACCAAAGAACACAGCAAGTAGGTAAGTGCTAAGTTAAGGTAAGTATTAGGAGGGGGGACATGTTTAATATTATGAGAAAGGGGACAAGTAATATTGGATGGTGTCTTCAAAGTACCCGTAGCCCAGGGGCCTATAATTTCTTAATCCGGCCCTGCTCCTGGATGAGGACTATATTGGCTCGTAGTGTATGTAGCAATGGATAAAAGAGTGAACTTTATTTAGGCGAGTTCAGGCCTTTAAAATTAAGGGTGACACTTTTGACCAGCGTGAGGATCAGCTTTAAGTTCTATTTAAGTCTAATTCTCCTTTGATTCTCACTGATTCGGGTGATGACAAGAGAACCTGACTGTAAAGTGGGTCTGTTGTGCTGGAAGGATGAGTAAATGCTACGGATATTGAGTGTGTCGGAGTTCAGAGAGGAAGGCTTCGGAAAGCAGAGAGAAAGACTGGCAATGCTGAGGAAGGCTGGGTGGGTTAGGATTGTGTGTTCAGTCTAATACCTCTTTGACCAGAGAGAAGATACTGCTAACCTTTTCTTCATGTGTCTCGAAGACTGAAAGTGGGTTCTCACTCGGAGAGGCACCCTGAGAGGTTTGAGATTCCAGAGTCCCAAGTGTAGCAGAGTGAGGTAACGCTGGTACCGTAAAGCGTGCGATTATGCTGGTGTGACTACAGCAGTATAGAGGCAGAGAAGTGAGGGAGAATGACAATCCCACTGCACAAGAATATCAGGTCTTATGCCAAGTGAAACTACTGCCTATGCAACTAAGTGAACTGTGCTAGAGAGTAATGTTGGAAGATGTAGTTAAAGATCTACCTCATCATTTGTTTTCATCAAATGAGATGGGCTGGTGCCCATTTATTTTGACTCTGATAACAGTACACTGCTACTCCAGCTGCACTACAGATACCTTGCTGCATGTGCAGGGACACCTGTTTGCCTTAGATGAGAGAGACTAAGCTACACCCAGGTGGTTGGTGTAAACGTACTACAGAGGTAGGTGTAGTAGAGAGATACACCACCATCTTATGATATGTGGCTGCGTCAAGTACCTTGATGCGGCCGGAGTAAAAATTAGAGATGTTCACTGACCCCTGTATTCTGGTTTTGGTTTTGGATCTGTATTAAGTTCATGCTTTGGTTTTGATTTTGGCAAAACCGCCCTTGCATGTTTTGGATCCCTATTTTTTTTGTAAAATCCCTATTTTTCTTTCCTAAAATCACATATTTTGCTTTTTTTCCCCCCTACATTATTATTAACCTAAATAACACAAATTTCAAGTCATTTGCAGTTAATTTTGACCATCTCACTGGTCACAATATTATTTTCATACACTTTCAAACAAAGACTGCGGCGACCTGGCTGGATGCTAAGCGATAGAGCAATGACTGAAACACACGGCAGAAAACATTGGCACACAGCAGTGGCAAAAAAGAAAAGTGGTGCAAGATGGAATTGTCCTTGGATCAAGAAACCAGTTATGGTTCATTTGATCGCTCCACGTGTTTCTTGGATAACTGAGGAATTTCTACAGCTAATACATGGCAACGAGTGCTGACAGCATCTCCTGCACGTCCCTGTCATTTTTTAAAAAGCTCTGGACCACCAAGTTTATTGTGTGAGCAACACAGGAAATGTGATGGAATTCACCCAGCTGTAATGCTCTCACAATATTAATGGTGTTATCAGAAATTACATATCCTGAGAAGAGTCCAAGCGGGATAAGTCATGTTGCAATGACATCCCTTAGTTTCTGTAACAGATTGTCAGCTGTATGCCTCTTAGTGAAGCCGGTGATACACAGAGTAGCCTGCCTCTGACAAATGTGACGTACTTCGGTACATGATGCTGCTGTTCCTGCTGGTGAAGTCGAATCACCAACCCAGTGGGCTGTCACAGTCATATAATCTTTAGTTTGCCCAGTTCCACTTGTTCACATATCTGTGGTTAGGTGTACAGTGGGTAGAATGGTATTTTGTAGCCCAATAATTAAATTTTTACGAACCTTCTGGTAGACGTGAGGAATAGCTTTTCTAGTAAAATGATGTTGTGATGGAATTTGGTAACGGGGACACAAGACCTCAAGTAACTGTCTAAAACCAGCTGCATTAATAGTGGATATTGAATGTATATCTAATACTAGCATAGTAGCCATGGCGTTTGTGATCCGCTTTGCGACCGGGCGACAGCTTTCATACTTACTTCCTCTTGCAAAGGATTGTTTAACAGTCAATTGTTGTAAACTACTAGTAGTCTTCTTCTTGGTCTGCTTCTGGGATGAAGATTCACCCCTAGCAGCAGCAGCAGTGGGAGTATGCACACATCTGCAGAAATGCTGAAAGGAGCCTTCTTTATGGGTACACTATCACAATGCTCAGAATTACGCATAACACTCGTGGATAGACTCTCCTCAGGGATTTGTGTCATTTCTGAATCTGAACATACATATTCCTCTAATGCCTTACTATTTTCTTCCAGCTCGGCTTTTACACGTAATTGTAATTGAACACCACTTCTGGAGTCCGAATGACAAGGTCTTGCTTGGTCATGACTAACCTTACAAGAAGATGCCTCAGTGACAGTTGCAGAACTAGCACTCATAGAGAAAGGCAAATGCATCATTCTTTCCTTGCCACTGCGGGTGTAGAATGGCATGTTGACAATTTTATTTTTTTCGGCAGATAACTTTGCCTGGATTACAGGTCTTTTTTCGTGACCAAGGTGAAAGGTGTTTTTTTACATTTTTGTTTTCCTGACTTACAAGCACTAAGCACTTTGACATAGGCTTTACCAGATGACGTAGAGGGATTCTATCATCATGACTGGTGCCAGCAGCTGCTTGGTGCTCCTGCTCTTCTGTGTACTGCTGTGAATTCATATTGATAACACCGTACACTTTGACTGCAAATTCAGAAGACCAAGCCTGCAAGCCTTAATATTTCTATTTCAGCAATGACAATTAGCAATGGTGCAATGAAGCTCTCCTCTTTGTGTGTTACCTATATAACACAGTATAATGTGACTGCAGATATACACCAAGACTGGCAGCCCTATTATTTGTATTTCAGCAATGACAATTAGTAATGGAGCAATGGAGCTCTCCTCTTTGTGTGTTACCTATATAACACAGTACAATGTGGCTGCAGATTTACACCAAGACTGCCAGCCAGCCCTATTATTTGTATTTCAGCAATGACAATTAGTAATGGAGCAATGGAGCTCTCCTCTTTGTGTGTTACCTATATAACACAGCACAATGTGACTGCAGATTTACACCAAGCCTGCCAGACCTATTAATTCTATTTCAGCAATGACAATTAGCAATGGACCTCTTCTGAATGTCACTGAAGACTTTGAAGAACACTGCTACCCCTCCTCTCTTTCTTTTTTACCTATGATGCTGCCCAACTGCTCTAGAGACTGCCAAGAACTGTGCTACCCCTTCTGTGTCCCTCTGTGAAATGACGCTGGATTGCCATGGAGGGCGGTACTTCTAGAATCCAAAACTCGCGAGATCCGACGACGTAACAATGACGTTTTGCCTCATTTTCAATTCCGATGGCGCGAAAACACCGAGCCGCCATCTCGGCTCGGTAATCGGATCTGGTAAATTCGGGTGTGTTCGGTTCTCGGGGACCCGAGCCTGAGCATCTCTAGTAAAAATATGTAACCAGCTACAATAGCCTGGGCTGGTTACCAGGGTTAAATATGGGCATGGGCTCCGCCTGAAAAGCTGCAACCAGCACCAAGCTCTGCTGGTCACACTATAACAGGGAGTGGTGAATGCCAGTATAACTGTAGAATGTCACAATAGATTAAGTTCTGTTGTGGAACTACAAGTCCCATAAAGCTATGGCAATCATTGACTGCTATGGCATGGTGGTGCTTGTAGAACTACAGGCACCAGCATGCCTATGGCTGCCACGGCATGCCTGGACTTGTGGAACTAAAAGTGCCAGCAAACCCATCTAGTGACAGTTGATAAAACTAATCTAAATTTTTATATAGCTTCTGTATTAGAAGCAAAGGTTAATCCACAAGTTAGTCAAGAAGCCCCTGTCTTTTTCCAAAAGTTATTTAGATTTCTTGATAGCAAATTACTCCGGTGCAGATGAACCTAATTAAAAAAGGACAATAAATAGAGTGTACTGTATTAATCAGTGCACCAGTATTATTTGTGCAATTGTACAAAGTTTATTCTCACCGATAACGGGTGAGAAATGTGTTTTTTAATCAAGTTAAACTTGTTATTCCTTCATGACGTGTTTTTGTGTCTTTTACTCTAGAACCATAAAAGAAAACACAATTGAACCTAAGGTGGTACAAAAATCAAAGACTGCAATTTTTAAATTTATTTTAACAAAAAAAAAAAATCCTGAAAAGCTTTTTCTTCAACCCCTAAATCTTCTGACTTCATTCCTGAAGTAGTCCAAAAGTTTTAAAAATACAAAACAAAGAACACAATAATGTTGCATAGTCCTTGTAGTGCCACAAAGCAAATTAATTGACCTTAAATGGTCAATACCCTTCAGTCAATAAGAACAGGCTTTCCCACAGACCAGCTAATTAGACGCATGCCTCTCTGATTGGAATTTGTATTGCAGCTCCACAACGAGTGTCATTTTATTATGATTTTATTTTTAATCCCATTGAACCTCAGGAAAGGAAAAAGGATTAAAAATATGGTAGAAGTAGGTATGCGCTCAATTGTACCAAATAAATGAGATGAAAAACCTAATGAATATATTCAAATAGGAAATGAGGGAGATGTTGTTATGTAGATATAATGATAAGTAAATTGATGAGGGAAGGGGATAGTGGCTTAAATCACACACAAATTACATAAATTACATTTAAAGGAATTACATAAAACCATAAGAGTATATAAATGCAAAACAGAAGGTATCTTCTAAACCAATGTGAAACATAAAAATATGACAGCTAAAAACAATCACTAAATCACTATATTGGTCTATTGCCACAGCCAACAATGATAATAACAAAAATCAGAAAATATGAGACACAAATCACTAACAATACACAATAAAAAAAATGCAGAAATGGTTATCTAAACAAAGAACACAATTCAATGTCTCTCAGGATGTGAACGGATGATGTATCCGAGTGGCAGGTATAATGTCTTATAAGAGAAGAATTGTGGTCTGTGTTATAAATACGTTCTATGAATGTAGTCATTAAGGGTTTTGATCAACCCTTTAAGGATGATGAAGGAATTTATAAAATCCATGATGAAGAGTATAAAGTATCCAATGTAACGTAGATATGAAGCTGATTGAAACACTCAGGTTATTATGCTTTTTATATTAAAAAGATTGTAGACACTTGCTGTTATGATGAAGTTACATATGAGCCTGAGGCCCCAGCGTGAACGGCTGTCAGCGGTATAAATCTTGGAAGGCTGTCAGTAATAAGGAGAGTAAAAGATCCACAGCATACGCGAAAGTAGGAAGAACAATGGTGTCGTGTGCGTTCCACCGTGGAACACACGCGCTGCTATGTGTCCTGTTTCTGGTCGGAAAGAAAGGGGAGTGACCAACGCGTTTCGTCCAATAAGGACTTTCTCAAGGGCATGTGATGCTCAGTTGGAGTTGGTAATGTTTATATACTCCTCCTATTCGGCTGTGGACATTACCTAGTGGTCCTTTTGTTTGACAGACAGACTGTATAAATTATCCTGCGGACATACTAGGAAGGGATACACTTGGTTTGCTGCTCTTGCACTTCTGAGAGAGCGCATCCCCTTCACACTCATTTTTAAGAAAAAGAATTGCCTATGGCAGTGAAGGGACCCCTGCTGTAACACATACCTGCCGACTTTCTTCAGCTCCCTTCCGGGAGCCAGCCAGTGGAGGTGGGGCGTGAGGGGGGCGGGACGACCAAAATCGCGTCATTTTGGCCCCGCCAAATGCAGCGATTCACCGGGAATCGCGGCGTTTGGGATCTCATTCTGCCCACTTCACTAGGTAGTGGGCAGAATTCAGGAGATTTCCACACTCGCCCGGGAGTCCGGGAGACCCTCGCAAAATGCGGGAGTATCCCGGACATTCCAGGAGAGTTGGCAAGTATGCTGTAACAGGCTTGCAGGTTTCAGGTGCGCTCTCTCAAATGCCTCTTTCTATCCAGCACTACTTTCAGAGCAATCAGCTGTAGTATTGTCACTCACCGGACCGTGAGTGCCTCTTCCCGGACATTTAGGAACCGTGGCCGTCCTCCATCCTGAGGGTCTGCGCATGCGCAGCCCTTTCCTATACTTCAGTGTATGTCCCTTTAACTCAATTGGCAGATCAGGCAACACTCCCTATATTAAGCACCTGTGGTCAACACCACGTTGCCTGATCTTGGAGTCTCATTCCCCATGAGTCTCTGAAGGTGTTCCTATGTTTCCTCGTGTATTCAGCGCTGCTGATTCCTGTGGTTTCCAAACCACTTCTACCTCTGTGGTTTCCAAACCACTTCTACTACTGTGGTTTCCATACCACTTCTACCATCAACTGTATCATCGTGACTGTTGGCTGATTCCTATCCGCTGCCTCCGTGCACTACAGTCTTCTATACCACTTCAACGCTATCATATTCCATTGTGACTGTTTGCTGATTCCTATCCGCTGCCTCCGTGCACTACAGTCTTCTATACCACTTCAACGCTATCATATTCCATTGTGACTGTTTGCTGATTCCTACCCGCTGCCTCCGTGCACTACAGCCTTCTCTCCACATCCACTCACCTGTTCATCATCAAGTCTGTGAGCTGATTCCTATCCGCTGCCTCCGTGCACTACAGTCTCCAGCTTGCAACTCGTCTGTGTTCATCATCGTGACTGTTAGCTGATTCCTATCCGCTGCCTCCGTGCACTACAGTCTCCAGCTTGCAACTCGTCTGTGTTCATCATCGTGACGGTTAGCTGATTCCTA
This sequence comes from Mixophyes fleayi, assembly GCF_038048845.1. NCBI lineage: Eukaryota > Metazoa > Chordata > Amphibia > Anura > Limnodynastidae > Mixophyes > Mixophyes fleayi. The sequence goes on along the minus strand of NC_134408.1, from coordinate 106,563,216 downwards.
TCCGCTGCCTCCGTGCACTACAGTCTCCAGCTTGCAACTCGCCTGTGTTCACCATCGTGACTGTTAGCTGATTCCTATCCGCTGCTCCTGTGCACCTCAGCCTCATCTCATCTCTCCCGTGTTTCCTCGAGACTGCTGCTATTATTACCATCTGCTTCTCTTCATGATCAACAGCTCCTGGTCTACTCTGCTCTCCCGTGTTCCATCGCTATTGGTACCTGTTGGTTGCTACTGGTTACCTCCGTGTGTCCGCAGAGCCCTGCTGCTGCTGTCAGCGCTATCGTCCACCCGCTGCTGATCCGCTCTCCACGCCTTCCTGTGTCCTGCTGGTCTCTACCCTCCTGTCAGCATTGGATTCGTATCTCATCAGCTACTCCTCTGCTAGATCATCTCCATTCTCCTGGGTCCTCCATGAGTCCAGTTCCACGTTCTACTGATTCCTGTGGATTCGTGTCCCTGTTGGTCTACTTACCTGTGCGCTGCACCTACTAGACTCTTCCTCCAGGGACTTCTCATCCTGCCGGCCTCCTGCCGCTCAGGTATCGCTGCACTCCTATCTGACTGCCTACTTCTGAACCACGGTATGCATACTTCTCATTGACTGTGCTGGTGTATTGCATACCTTGCTGGACTGTGTTGGTTCTCCTCTGGAGTCTGCTATCCGCTGAGTCTATTGCCATCATTGACTGTGTTATCTTGTGCTGGATTACTTCAAGAGACTTTCTATATTTGCAGACCTGTTCAGTCATTTATATATATTGTGCATATTATTGTGGATCGTGTTTAAGGTGCCCGTGTACATCCTGTGTTGCAGTCTCGCCCCGTACACCTCCTCACATATATATTCAGTGGTACAACTTGCTGAAGGCAGACCACTGATCCCTGTTTCCTGTATCACCTGTTCCAGTATCCTCTCACATAGCAGTGGTACAACTTGCTATCGCAGACCACTGACTACCCGGATACCTCCACTTGGATTCCATTCCTTCACTCAGACAGCGGTACAACTTGCTCTCCGCAGACCGCTGACTCTCATCACCTCCTCGTTGCTGTTGGACATTCCTCCTCACTATAGCAGTGGTACAACTTGCTATCGCAGACCACTGACTACCTTCACGTGTCCTTGTCCATACAGTTCCTCGTGTATTAATACCTCCATATTACCAGTGCTGCTAGTCATAGACTTTCCTGAGCATCTCATCATCTACCATTGCCTGTTCCGTGATCACCCTGCTACCAGAGTACTCTATTACCATCTACATTGCTCTGGTAAGCCTACCACCTGGTGATCCCTGGGTAAAGACTCCTAGTGCCCGTGACAGTAAGATCAGGCCATGACAGACCCAGATACGGAACCTACAGCCAAGGAGATGCTGCAGCATCTGGTCAGCCGTGTGGAGCAACAGGATGCCCGCCAACAGCTGTTACTTCCGTGTTATCAGTCATTAACCTCCCAAGGAACATCTGGACAGACTGTGACAGCTACTCCTGAGGCTCCTGTGCTTTCCTCCGTTTCCCCAGTGCCATCCCAGGTGTCTACAGCTTCCACGCTTCACCTGCCTACTCCGTCAAAGTACGATGGAGACCCCAAAACTTGTAGGGGTTTCCTGAACCAATGTTCAGTCCATTTTGAGCTCCAACCTCAAAATTTTTCTACCCATCGTTCCAGAGTGGCCTATCTTATCTCTTTGTTTTCAGGACAAGCCCTGGCTTGGGCCTCCCCTCTGTGGGAAAGAAATGATCCAATATTACAAGATAGTGCCAAATTCATTTCTATATTCCGAAGTGTGTTCGATGAACCAGGTCGTGTGACCTCCGCTGCTTCCAGCATCCTCCGCCTACGACAAGGATCTCATACAGTAGGCCAGTACGTCATTCAATTTAGGATCTTAGCCTCTGAACTTCAGTGGAACACTGAAGCCCTAGTTGCCGCCTTCTGGCAGGGGCTCTCCGATAAAATTAAAGATGCACTGACTACTCAAGAGCTTCCTTCATCACTTGAAGATTTGATCTCTCTATGTCATCGTGTTGATATGAGATTTCGTGAAAGAGAGGCTGAGAAAACAACTTCTGCTAAAGCACCTCTTCGTTCTAACCCTCAATTTCGTCCAGTTTCACCCTCTGTGATTCCCATGGAGATAGGACGTTCTAAATTATCTTCCGAGGAGAGGAAACGAAGAGTAAAGAATATACTCTGTATCTATTGTGCTGATTCCACTCATATTCTCAGCTCTTGCCCTAAGAGATCGGGAAATGCCAGGCCCTAACTAGTTCTGGAGAGGTGAAGTTAGGGTCCCTGGAGTCCTCTCCATCTTCCATGAAATCTAAAGTCTGCGCTTTTGATGTTACGATTTCCTGTGCTACCAAAACCTTTGAGTCACAGGCATTGATTGATTCCGGAGCAGCAGGAAATTTTATTTCCAAATCGTTAGTAAATCAATGGTCTCTACCAGTGATCACCTTAAAAACACCCATTACTGTGACGGCTATAGATGGATCACGTCTCATCAATGGTCTCATCACCCAGAGTACGTCTCCAGTAACACTTCAGATTGGTGCCCTGCATCATGAAGAAATATCGTTTTTAATCCTTCCTGTTACGACAAGTCCGATTGTCTTAGGCCTTCCATGGCTTCAGTGTCACTCTCCCCAGATTGACTGGCGCACCCCTCAAGTTACGTCTTGGGGGCCTGAATGTCACCATCGTTGCCTTTCCCAAGTTATTCCTCTCAAAGTACAGCAATCTTCCATCTCATCTACCTCACCGGGACTCCCTCCTCAATATGCTTCATTTACTGATGTGTTTGATAAAGCTCAGTCTGAACGTCTTCCTCCTCATCGTTCTTGGGATTGTCCGATCGACCTTCTACCTGGCAAGACTCCCCCCAGGGGCCGGGTCTATCCACTTTCGTTACCTGAAACTCAAGCCACATCTGAGTACATACAGGAGAACCTCCAGCGTGGGTTTATTCGACCTTCCACCTCTCCCGCTGGAGCTGGGTTCTTCTTCGTCAAAAAGAAGGATGGATCATTACGCCCTTGCATAGATTTTCGTGGACTCAATGCCATTACTATCAAGAATCGGTACCCCATTCCGCTGATTACTGAGCTATTCGATCGCATCAAGGGAGCCCGTATTTTTACTAAGCTGGATCTTCGTGGTGCCTACAATTTAATCAGAATCCGTTCCGGTGACGAATGGAAGACAGCGTTTAACACCAGAGACGGGCATTACGAATATCTGGTAATGCCTTTCGGGCTGTGTAATGCCCCCGCTGTTTTTCAAGGCTTCATCAATGAGATCTTTCGGGACTTATTATATGTATGTGTCGTCGTCTATCTGGACGACATATTGATCTTTTCTCAGGACCTGCCTTCTCACCACCAACATGTGGCAGAAGTCCTCTCCAGGCTACGAAAAAATTCATTGTTCTGTAAATTAGAAAAATGTTCATTCGAATTGCCCCAGATTCCATTCTTGGGGTATATAGTTTCCGGAGTTGGCCTGAAGATGGATCCAGACAAGGTGAATGCTGTACTACATTGGCCCCAGCCAACTACTCTTCGTGCTATCCAGCGTTTTTTAGGTTTTGCCAATTACTATAGACGCTTCATTCAAGACTTTTCCTCCATTGCATCTCCTATTGTGGCCCTGACTCGGAAAGGGGCTAATCCTAAGCAATGGTCGCCTAAGGCTCTTCAAGCCTTTCAAACACTAAAAGAGTCCTTCTCTTCGGCTCCAATCCTTCGACAGCCTGATGTGACACTCCCCTTCTTTCTAGAAGTAGATGCCTCTAATGTGGGCTTAGGAGCCATTCTCTCCCAACGCTCTGAACAGCAAAAATTCCATCCTTGTGCCTTCTATTCTCGGGGTCTTCTGCCCGCAGAGAAGAATTATACTATCGGGGACAAGGAGTTACTGGCTATCAAAGCGGCATTAGAGGAATGGAGATACTTATTGGAAGGAGCTCGCCATCCGGTGACGATCTTCACGGATCATAAGAACTTGTCATATCTTCAGTCTGCCCAATGCTTGAACCCTCGTCAAGCAAGATGGTCTCTTTTCTTTTCCCGTTTTGAATTAATAATAACCTTCAAACCAGCTGCCAAGAACAAAAAAGCTGACGCTTTATCTAGAGCTTTTGTGACGTCCTCTGATATAGAAGAGGTTTCCAACCATACCATTCTAGACCCCAAATGTATCTCACTGGCTGCTTCATCCACCAAAACGCTACCATTTGGGAAGACCCTCGTGCCTCCTACTCTAAGGAGGAAAATCCTTTCGTGGTTCCATGCCTCTCGCTTTTCTGGACACGCCGGTGAACACAAGACCTTTGAGATTCTCTCTCGAAGTTACTGGTGGCCTTCAATGAGGAGAGACGTCAAAGAGTTCATTGCTTCCTGTGAATTATGTTCCCAATTCAAATCCTCCCGCAGAACTCCAGCAGGGTTGCTGCGACCACTACCCATTCCGTCCAAACCGTGGACCCATATTAGTATGGATTTCGTTACTGATTTACCACCTAGTAAGAATCATAACACTATTTGGGTGGTGGTGGACCGATTTTCGAAGATGGCTCATTTCGTCCCTCTGTCTGGTTTGCCTTCTTCGTCTATCCTGGCTGAACATTTCATTAAAGAGATCTTCCGCATCCACGGATGTCCGTCTGAGATTGTGTCAGATAGAGGAGTACAATTCATTTCCAGATTCTGGCGAGCCCTTTGTAAAACCTTGGGCATACGATTAGCACTCTCATCGTCTTACCATCCGCAATCTAACGGACAAACTGAACGTGTCAATCAAGATCTTGAGACTTTTATAAGGATGTTCTCTTCAGCCAATCAAGACAACTGGGTAGAGTTGCTTCCTTGGGCTGAATTCGCCCATAACATGTACCATGAGTCATCATCCAAAACTCCATTTTTTGTGGTTTACGGTCACCATCCGTCTTTTCCGGAATTTCCTGCCCTCCCGCCCACCCAAGTCCCTGCGGTGGAGACTGCTTGTCAGACCTTTAAAAATATCTGGTCTCAGGTCAAAACCTGTTTAAAGAAGACATCTATCAAATATAAATCTTTCGCAGATAAGAAGAGGCGGGCTATTCCACCACTAAAAATTGGAGATCGTGTCTGGTTATCTACTAAAAACATTCGTTTGAAGGTTCCATCTATGAAATTCGCCCCTCGTTTTATTGGTCCATATAGGATCATTCAAGTAATCAATCCAGTATGTGTGAAACTTCTTCTTCCTAAGAATCTTCGGATTTCTAATGCCTTCCATGTGTCTTTACTCAAACCTCTTATTATCAACCGTTTCTCAAATCCTCCCTCAGCTCCGCAGCCAGTTCAAGTTCATCAGGAGGAGGATTTCGAAATTACTGAGGTACTAGACGCAAAAATTTCGCGAGGAGTCCTCCGTTTCCTCGTTCATTGGAAGGGCTTTGGTCCTGAGGAGCGCTCTTGGATCAAAGCTGAAGATCTTAATGCTCCTGCCCTTTTGAAGAGGTTTTATTCCAAAAATCCGGACAAGCCCGGTTCCAGGCGTTCTGTGCCCACCTTTAAAAGGGGGGGTACTGTCACTCACCGGACCGTGAGTGCCTCTTCCCGGACATTTAGGAACCGTGGCCGTCCTCCATCCTGAGGGTCTGCGCATGCGCAGCCCTTTCCTATACTTCAGTGTATGTCCCTTTAACTCAATTGGCAGATCAGGCAACACTCCCTATATTAAGCACCTGTGGTCAACACCACGTTGCCTGATCTTGGAGTCTCATTCCCCATGAGTCTCTGAAGGTGTTCCTATGTTTCCTCGTGTATTCAGCGCTGCTGATTCCTGTGGTTTCCAAACCACTTCTACCTCTGTGGTTTCCAAACCACTTCTACTACTGTGGTTTCCATACCACTTCTACCATCAACTGTATCATCGTGACTGTTGGCTGATTCCTATCCGCTGCCTCCGTGCACTACAGTCTTCTATACCACTTCAACGCTATCATATTCCATTGTGACTCTTTGCTGATTCCTATCCGCTGCCTCCGTGCACTACAGTCTTCTATACCACTTCAACGCTATCATATTCCATTGTGACTGTTTGCTGATTCCTACCCGCTGCCTCCGTGCACTACAGCCTTCTCTCTACATCCACTCACCTGTTCATCATCAAGTCTGTGAGCTGATTCCTATCCGCTGCCTCCGTGCACTACAGTCTCCAGCTTGCAACTCGTCTGTGTTCATCATCGTGACTGTTAGCTGATTCCTATCCGCTGCCTCCGTGCACTACAGTCTCCAGCTTGCAACTCGTCTGTGTTCATCATCGTGACGGTTAGCTGATTCCTATCCGCTGCCTCCGTGCACTACAGTCTCCAGCTTGCAACTCGCCTGTGTTCACCATCGTGACTGTTAGCTGATTCCTATCCGCTGCTCCTGTGCACCTCAGCCTCATCTCATCTCTCCCGTGTTTCCTCGAGACTGCTGCTATTATTACCATCTGCTTCTCTTCGTGATCAACAGCTCCTGGTCTACTCTGCTCTCCCGTGTTCCATCGCTATTGTTACCTGTTGGTTGCTACTGGTTACCTCTGTGTGTCCGCAGAGCCCTGCTGCTGCTGTCAGCGCTATCGTCCACCCGCTGCTGATCCGCTCTCCACGCCTTCCTGTGTCCTGCTGGTCTCTACCCTCCTGTCAGCATTGGATTCGTATCTCATCAGCTACTCCTCTGCTAGATCATCTCCATTCTCCTGGGTCCTCCATGAGTCCAGTTCCACGTTCTACTGATTCCTGTGGATTCGTGTCCCTGTTGGTCTACTTACCTGTGCGCTGCACCTACTAGACTCTTCCTCCAGGGACTTCTCATCCTGCCGGCCTCCTGCCGCTCAGGTATCGCTGCACTCCTATCTGACTGCCTACTTCTGAACCACGGTATGCATACTTCTCATTGACTGTGCTGGTGTATTGCATACCTTGCTGGACTGTGTTGGTTCTCCTCTGGAGTCTGCTATCCGCTGAGTCTATTGCCATCATTGACTGTGTTATCTTGTGCTGGATTACTTCAAGAGACTTTCTATATTTGCAGACCTGTTCAGTCATTTATATATATTGTGCATATTATTGTGGATCGTGTTTAAGGTGCCCGTGTACATCCTGTGTTGCAGTCTCTCCCCGTACATCTCCTCACATATATATTCAGTGGTACAACTTGCTGAAGGCAGACCACTGATCCCTGTTTCCTGTATCACCTGTTCCAGTATCCTCTCACATAGCAGTGGTACAACTTGCTATCGCAGACCACTGACTACCCGGATACCTCCACTTGGATTCCATTCCTTCACTCAGACAGCGGTACAACTTGCTCTCCGCAGACCGCTGACTCTCATCACCTCCTCGTTGCTGTTGGACATTCCTCCTCACTATAGCAGTGGTACAACTTGCTATCGCAGACCACTGACTACCTTCACGTGTCCTTGTCCATACAGTTCCTCGTGTATTAATACCTCCATATTACCAGTGCTGCTAGTCATAGACTTTCCTGAGCATCTCATCATCTACCATTGCCTGTTCCGTGATCACCCTGCTACCAGAGTACTCTATTACCATCTACATTGCTCTGGTAAGCCTACCACCTGGTGATCCCTGGGTAAAGACTCCTAGTGCCCGTGACAAGTATAAGCCTGAATCTTGGAATGTGCAGAAACATCCAATGAATGCTTGCAATACTCCCACAACAATTTATCCACACTTCAACAACTTTCTGATAACCACAATTGCACTACATGGGCCTGATTCATTGATAAACGCAGAACGAACGCATTGTGCGTTTTTTAAAAACGCCCCTACATTGGGTATATGCACATCCATATTCAACAAGAAACGCAACTGCAGATACATCTGTTGATGAATACGGGTCAAAGTTCACTATGCTCTAACAGTCAAGACACTGCAGAATATGCCCAACACATATGTGCAATATCGAGTGACAAAAAAATAAATAAATTGATGTCACCTGTTAATAATATATTCATTATTGACAAAACATTAAAAAAAAATTGTATTTCATTTTTTTCTACATAAAATACATTTATTAGGATGTTCTTAATGTTATCTGTACATAAAATACATCTTTACTGTTGCTTCTGATCACAAACTCATGTTCTAGCATTAATACAAAGCCATCATCAGGGCCGCAACTAGGGCTGTGCGACAGGGGCAACCACCCAGGGCGCAACGCTGAAGGGAGGCGCAACTTCGGTATATTTTAGGTTAATTTGGTTAAAATTGAGGGCTAGGGGGTGCGGCATTTTTCTTTCTCACCCCAGGCGCTAGAATTCTAAGTTACGGCTCTGGCCATCATCACTACTAATCGGCACATACACCAGACCTGTAGCTGGTGCAAGTGATACGACAGAAAAAACACGTACCTTAGAGACGCCTAAAGCATGAATCGGACACTGCTGTATGTGCTCGGGCTTAGCATGCCCTTCTTGTACACTGACTACGCCCATACGACCATTTCCTCCCTGCCTGAAATAGTCGGCTGTAGTAAGTGTCCTTTGAGCACGAAGATGAATTGGACGTTTCCGCGTTCTGTCGTAGACATGCGCAGAGTGATTGTGTGCATGAAAGCAGCGTATCACCATTTACGCTCTTTTATGAATCAGGCTCATGTGTTTTGGATGATATATGTGAAACAGGATGCATGTGCCCTTTTTTTTTTTTTTATTTCTAAGCTCTAAGTACATAATTCTGCAGCACAGCTTTAAGAAACAGTCTGTTTCAGCAAGGTCAATTTGCCACATTTCAACTATGGTTTAGCCTACTTTGCTTTTCAATGTTCATGTGAAGGAGCCGTAAGCTAAAAGAAACTATGTATATATTTTTTAATAAAATCAAAAGGAAATCAATTACTTATCAATACACAAAAATATGGATACTGCTGCTGTACAGATAAAGGTTTATAACACTCTATATATTTCTAGAAGGGAATGTCATGAAAATGACCACCCTCTATTGATTCCCACTATCAAATGTGTGGCCAACAGGTTTTAACCCTTGCAAAACTACAGCTACTCATTCAAAATGATACAATAGAGTGACTGTGTCCACTTTGCTACCTGATTTCATGCCCTAAACCATGTTAGGCCAGACGAAATACAATTGCAATTTGTGTAGGTACTAGAGATGGGCGGGTCCGGTTCTCCGAGAACCGAACCCACCCGAACTTTGGGTATCCGAGTACCGAGCTGAGCAGCTCGGTACTCTCCCGCCCCCGTCCCGAATCCAAATCGAGGCCGAACGTCATTGTGACGTCGTCGGATCTCGGGGCTCGGTTCTCGCGATACTTCAACTTTATAAATACACGCCTCCACAGCAATCCATCGCCATTTGACAGAGGGAGAGAGCAGGGTGTAGTCATAGGCTAATTAGAGCAGGGACAGAGAATACAATATTGTTCTTGCAATTGCTCTAACCAAAATCGCTAGTGCAGAGAGGAGGATAGAGGTTTATTATTTTTTCTTCATATTTGGCACTCCCCAGCGCTTTTGGGGTGTCCCCCATAATTGTGCATAAATATTTCTGGCTGTCAAAAGTCATATCTGTCAGCAGTATCTACTAAATAATTTTTAGCACTCCTCAGTGCTTTTGGGGTGTCCTCCCTAATTGTGCATTAATATTTCTGGCTGTCAAAAGTCATATCTGTCAGCAGTATCTACTAAATAATTTTTAGCACTCCTCAGTGCTTTTGGGGTGTCCTCCCTAATTGTGCATTAATATTTCTGGCTGTCAAAAGTCATATCTGTCAGCAGTATCTACTAAATAATTGTTAGCACTCCTCAGTGCTTTTGGGGTGTCCTCCCTAATTGTGCATTAATATTTCTGGCTGTCAAAAGTCATATCTGTCAGCAGTATCTACTAAATAATTTTTAGCACTCCTCAGTGCTTTTGGGGTGTCCTCCCTAATTGTGCATTAATATTTCTGGCTGTCAAAAGTCATATCTGTCAGCAGTATCTACCAAATAATTTTTAGCACTCCCCAGTGGTTTGCGCTCAGAATGGATTCAAAGCAGTCCACATATGATCTGAATGAGCAACCAGGTTCTGTCACCAGTCCTGATGTTAGTGTTCCCAGTACGTCATCTGGCCAAGGCGATGTCAAACAACAGAGTGTTTCCAAATTAGTGCAAAAAACAAAAACCCAAAAAAAATTTACTGTATTGAAGCGAAAAAGAAGTGTAACTGAGCAAAAGTTAAGTGACGATAAAAAAAAAATTGCAAGCATGCCATTCTACACACGCAGTGGCAAAGAGAGAATGAGGCCTTCACCTTTGGGTATTAGTGGCAGATCCCAAAAAGTTACCCAGCCTACAATTGGTGCACAACTACTGTTACGCGTCAAAGCCGAGCTGCAAGATAACAGTGAGGCATTACAGGAGAATATTTGCTCTGATTCACAAATGATAACAATCCCTGTGGAGAGTCCATCCAACAGTGGGATGTCTAATCATGAGCATTCTGCTGATGTGTGCCTTAATAGCCCGAGTGTAGCCGGTGATACCCAAATTGAGGATGCCACTTTGGAATTAGAAGAGGATGAGGGGGAGATTTATGTAGGCGACGAGGGCGCTAATGATGATGTTGATGATTATGATGCAGACAGATACCAAATTGCCTTTCTCAATTTCTATTTATATTCTAGATTATATAACGGCTGAATAGTTTTCTATTTTACTCCTAGTGGAGAGAGGATCTGATGCAGACAGATACCAAACTGCCTTTGTCCATTTCAATTTATATTGTACAGTATATAACGGCTGAATTTATTAGTATTTTATACAAGTGGAGGGGGGCCTAGAGAGACAGAAACCAAACTGGCTTTCTCCATGTCAATTAATATTGTACAGTCTATAATGGCTGAATTTTTTGTTTTTTTAAAAAAGTGGAGGGGGGCCTTGAGAGACAGAAACCAAACTGTCTTTTTCCATTTCTTTACATATTTAACTATGAGTGTAGGGTGTAATATACATCCAAAGACGATGGCTGCATTGCCAATATGCATAGATGGAGAGAAAGACAATCTGTTTTGTGTGTAAAATAAATGAAGGCCTACCAACGAAGAATTAAACAGTTTTTTTGGATGATTTATTACCTCAACAATTAGATTACTTATCTCTAAAACAGTTGGAGCACTAAATTGGGTTATTTTAGGCACAAAAACATGTATTTTCCAACAAAATAGCAAAACCAAACCAAACAAAACCAAAACCAAAACACGCAATGGCGGTTTTGCAAAACCAAAACCAAAACCAAAACACGACGGTAATCCAGATCCAAAACCGAATCCAAAACCAAAACACGGGGGTCAGTGACCATCTCTAGTAGGTACATCCTTTAGTGTTAATATAATGTGAAATCAGAGACACAACTTGATTTAATCCTTTACAAATAACGTTTTCTGAATAAGAAGCTGGAGCATGATTAAGAAGTGAATAAGAAGCTAACTTCATCCTCGTCATTAAACTATATAATCTACACGATGCTGTATATAGCACAATTATCTATGGAGATATGGTCTTAGGAACTGAGGGTTGTTTGTTCTAATTAGATGGAGTCAGGTATGAAACTCTGGGCGGGGCTGGGGTCATTACGTAAATGTGGGAGGATCCAATGATATCACGGGTGTTACTGTTGTGGGCGGCACCACAGGGCTTGTGATACTTCTGGTGTTTCTTCTAACGTCACGTGAGTAGTTGTGGCTGAAGTGGAGTCACGTGTCTCCAGCGGCTGCTCCGGGACAGTAACCGAGAATGGAGTCGCTCCGCTGCTTGTTCGCTGTGCTGAGTGTGCTGGCTGTGGCCGCCGCAGCTAATACGGGTGAGTATGTGAGCGGATAGCAGGGTGGGGGTCGTTGTTCTAACTTGTGTGTGTCCAGAACTCCAGTGCCCTCTCCTCAGGACTTAAGAGCCGGTGCTGCGAGACCTCCTATTACAACGCGGACGGACATGTACAACAAGTCAGACTAGGGGCACTTTCCTTGTACTTGTCGTTGGCACCCCCGTACCCCTCTCTGACTGCATACGGCAGGCATCCCCCCGCCCCCCAACCTTCCAGCCCCTCTGTCTGCGTACGGCGGGCATCCCCCCTCCACCACCCCTCCTCTGACTGCGTACGACGGGCACCCCTCCTAGACCCCTCTGACTGCGTACGGCGGGCACCCCCCTCCCACAACCTAATGACTGCAATACAGTTATACTAACTGTACAGTAATCCCTAAGTACACATTCCAAGTAACCAAATCCTTCTTACTAAAGTAAAATGATTTCATGTAATCCAGCTCTCCTTAGTCTTTGGGGGTGGGGGATAAAATGTGAAAGTGAGAATCCGGCAACAAACTTTTGTCTGAGTCCTTATCTTGCTTTTTTTTTGTTTGAAGACAATTATGAATGTATATGGCTTCATAAAGTACTTTGGATGAAACGTTGCCACTAATCCGTTTAATGGAATAAATATAGTTTTATTGACCCACACATGCTGTTTCCCTGGATAAAATGTATCTCACTGGTCTTGTGCCATTGAAATGCCCTTATCTAGTCAGCCTTTCATAACTTGGGCCATAAAGTAAACCCAAGTGAAATGGTAAATATCTGTTTAATACATGTTTCCCTAAAAAAAATAATGTATTTAAATACCAACTGGAGAGGGCTCTTGCGCTTTTTCTTTATGAAAAAGCCATGTTATCTGAAAATTTCCCAGGCCATAAAATCCACCCATACTACCTTTTTCTTCTACATATAAGATACATCAGTTATGGGAATAGCTTTCCACTTATCTAAGACTCCCATAGTCCTTAGTTTTACCAGGGTAATTAATCCCCCTCCCATTTTCTACCCAAAAGCTATAACTAGTATGGACTGAATTTTATAGATTTAACAAACTTGGGTCACATGGATGTTCCCCCTCCCTAGATCTTTAGTAATCCTGTTATTTTCCGTTTAGCAAGGTAAAATAAATTTTGTATGTTAAACATAACAGGTAGAAAAATGAGCCTCTCTAGGGGAAAACATCAACACATTGGAGTGCTACAGTAGGGGTAATAGCTAACCACGAAGGCACACCTTTAAAACTTAAGGCTGTGTTTTTGAGGTGTATCCTCCTCCCTGCCCCTCCTTCCTTAGTAGAACTTTGCTCTTATTCTTGATAAATGTTATTTAAAATGATCTTTTTTATTGTTTTTCTTTATGCTGTATGAAAAACCTCAAAACAAATTTTCCTGAATTAAAAACCAAAACAAAACCAAAAACCTTAAAGCTGTAACCCAGGGAGGGTGAAAAATAAATTACCCAGAGCCACAAGCGCTATTCCGTGTAGCTCTGGTTCGTTTCGCAACCATAGCTGAGATGTGACTGTGGGGGTAGATAAGAAGTTGCAATTGCGTAGATTGTGGTGGTACAAAAAATGTTTGTGGGTGCTATAGTATTTGAGACTGGAAAAAAAATGTCTGTGAGCCCCTCTTTCTCATGCAACATTAGGGGAGGAAGCTATGTATGAGCAAGAGTACCAGCCACTAGCCTTCAATTTTTTGTGGCATATGATTGGTCTTCCCTCCACACCTCTGTCCCTCTTTAGGTGGGTGGTAGTGCAGCTTTATGTAACTAGGCATTCTGAAATATCTTTAGTTGCTGGTATTTGGATAATCTCATTAAAAATAAACACGGCCTCACCACATTCCTTTATGAGTACATATTTAAATTCAAATGGCAAATTAACCAATACAGCAGTATTGCTTGATAGTCATTAGTCAGAAGGTATGTGTTGTAAACAAACTCCATGTCTTGCAATGTATAGATGTATAGGAATTTAGTGGACAGGCATAAGTAAGGGCAAAGTTAATAACTTTAAGTTGGGTTAAACATTGCACCGACTCATAAACCTCCAATGACAATACAAATATTCTGGCTATTCCCCTGAGTCATATTATACTTCCCATTAGAATAACTTATTGCAGTCTCTACTGGTGCCAAAGCAAAACAAACATTGGTATGATTGTTATTTTGTGCTCAGATTTACCAGCTGTTTAAATACATAACCTGATTAACAGGACTTTGTTTTTTTTAGATAAATCGCTCAAGTGCAAAATGTAGTTGGTACCTGTCATACTTTCCATGCAAAGGTTTCCTTATCTGATTTAGTTCACTCACTCAGTTGGCTATGTTTACAAATTGTCATGATTTAACAAATTTAGATGTATTACTGTATAGTAGTATTCATATAATTGACTAAAGCAAGACATGGTGTACATAACTTACTATAATTGTCAAAACTAATATTTAACAAAATGGAAAACACCCTAAAATAAATCAATTGGCTAGTTCAATGGTACGTATAGATTCAGATGCACATGTTTCAAATATCCCCTAATTGCTACACAAGCAGCCTCGGCCATTACAGGTACCCATACACTTAATCTTGTCTGATATGGTTGTTTTAGATGTGACTGGACACACATTGCACACGTATGGGCCCAAGAATTGCAGTAGCCTGGTCTACGTTCTGTTCAGATGTTGATCCAGGTGGCTGGCAAATCTGTGATGTCATGTGTGCACTGTCCTTGAGACTGTAGTAAATGTGCCCTCCGGTTCTGCTATTTGGCAATCTTACAAATCTGCTACTAATGGGTCAAACTGATTGGCCGGTGTATGGCCAGGGAAGAGCAGAAGCATGGCAAATATCAATTAATGGGGTTGTCTGGTGCATATAACCTACTTCTACTGAGACTGCCTCTATGAGCAAATGACAGTGGGAGGTGTAAAAGTGGCCCATGCCCTTTAGTGCCTCTCACAAAAAAACAGTATTTGTATGGCAGAGGTTGTTTTTTTTTTTTTGTTTGTTTTTTTTCCACGCAAAAAACCTAGTGAATAGCTGAAATCTATATACCTCTCAGATGCACTAAAATTCAAACCTTGGGATGACTTTTTCAATTTCCTTAATTGATCTGTAAATATTAAAGCTGCAATCCCACATAGATTTTTTTATTTTTTTTTTATAAGCATGGCTCTATTTTCTTAGCTATATTCTTTTAAATCATTATCTGCTTTTCATGATCTCTATGAAGGTTATACAATACGTCTGCCAGGCATTGTCTGCTACAGACTCGCAGCTCTCACACAGCATGTTATGTGAAGGCAGAGGGGGGACTGCCTTAAGTTGGTCCACACACTTTTATTTTTTTGGTTTAACATTTAAACTTGTAAAACATCTTGTCAAATATTTTGTACACATGCTGAAAGTTTTACTTCGTGTATGTTTTTTAGTAAAACTAATGTCACTTGTCCAGTTTGTGTGAAAGGGAAGCTGTATAACGACCGGAATCAGAATTCTCGGTGGCCTAGAAAATAGGCTCAGCAGAGTGATTGCGGCAGAGGTCCTGCTGGGTGGGACGTTTTTTTTTATTTTTTGGGTGCTTATTTGTTTTAAAGGGTGTGTCTTTTAATCTAATATTGTACACAGAGTTCTTTCTCTGAGATCCTGGGGCAGTTATATTTGAGGGTGACAGGGTCCCAAGAAACCCATAGCTCAAAGACCAGATTACCTATATGGTATCTGTTGGTAAAATCTTTACATGTACTGTATACGACTGGGAACATGCTACAGAAAATTTTTCCCACTCCGATATGAATTATTTTGTCTACGAATTAAAGTCCCGATCAGAATGCTGTATAGTGTGTACACACTATACATGTGTTACAAGATTTGCCTTAAGATCTGTGCACTTCATCTGTCATAACAAACTGTTGAAAAGATCGTGACTCTGTAAACTCTATGAAGATCTGCCTACACTGCTGGTAGTAAGTCAGTGGATCACCAGTGGATCCCAAACTTTCTCAGTTTGAGGCACCTGTAGGGTCTCCATCATTTTTTCAAGGCACCACTAAGTCACAATAATTACCAAGTAGTTGCCTGTTTTGCTTACTATGAGCCCTGGCCGCGGCACCCCTGTGAGATTACCGCAGCGCACAGTTTGGGAAACATTGCCCTCCATCGTTTAGAGATTTTTATTCCGTTTATAAAATCAAATGAAACCATATGATGCAATGTACTTTGGTATGATAAAACATGATCTGGGGAGTGTACACACTAATGCAATATAGGACCCAACAGTCTTTGTGTGAATGGCACAATAATCAGGTTAAAAAAAAAAGTGGGCACTGTTCATTGATGTATATGTAAATAATATTTGTATCATTGTAATGTTTGTCGTCACAATGTGCTAGCTATATGTTTTCAGTGTTGAAGCAGGTGTTTGTTCCCTGATGGTCTAGTAGATCCCTGAATGTGGGTCTTGGGTTATTTGCAATATCTTGGCACAGTATACAATATGATCTTGGGATGCATTGGTTGTGACGCCCACTCCTAGCAGGGTAGTGCAACTCTTTTTCTTTCTCGCTATAGAATGATGGCCTTCAGATGGCTTGAAAGTGTCCACAAAAACCTTTCCAGACTGATGAACAATAACAATTGTTTCTCAATGATCATTGCAGATGTCTTCTCCTGGGCATGGTGTTGCCTCAAACCTAAATACTCCAGACTTAAAAACTGCCAACGGCTCTTCTATACATATACTATGGTAGCACTTCCTGATCAAATACTGGAGGGCATTTAGATCAAATGACCTTCTTTTTTGATAGATAAGCAGTGAGGGTGCCATTGCTCCTTTGTTAGATTTTACTGTATTAAACATAAAATAAGTTGTTTGTCACATGAAATTAGATTGATCAAATATTACAACAAGTGATGACTTGGATGACTGCTAACTATGTTCTGACAAGTAAAAGAATATTATTTGAAATGTATACTTTTTTTTTTTTACATAACTAATCAGTATTTGGATTTTGGGATGTTTAGTTATTAGCAGCAGCACAAGTTAAGGCCAGATAATTAGTGAAACAAGTACACATTTGCTCTCCGTGGAGGTTGCAATACTGGGCTGCCTCCACTATGTGACTGTGACAATTGCACTTCAACTAATTTCAGTTTGTTATTGCTTAGACTCTTATATGTTCCTGGGTGGGGGTGTATTCCAGAGACTATCTAACAATTATATTTTAACAGAATATAAAACATGTCTGTGTTCTGCTCTTATAATTGTATGCTGTTTAAATCCCAGCTGCAATAAAATAGCTATGAAAATGTTTTTACAGAATGCTCCATGACCAACAACACAAGTTGTGAGACCTGTTTGAGCAATGTCAAGGTGAGTGATGGCTGTAGCTGTAGTAAAGGGATGTTACCCTAAATAAACATTGTAAAATCTTGTTTTGGTATTATGGAGACTTTCATTAAATACTTATTTCTATCGTTTAGATGCTTTGTTTATGTGATAAATACTTTTGTGTCAAAAAAGACAAAAGTATTATAGGAGTGATGCCATAGATTTTTCTGGATAACTTGGTTCTGCAATAATAAAAAATTTTTTTTTGCTACATATTTAGATGCTTTGTTTGATATTTATTGCTTGCTAAAGTGAACCAATTATGCTACAATTTATCATGCTCATTTGTTCTGTTTGATGCCTCAAAACCACTACCTTTTTATATTGCGTTAAAAAACACAAACCCCCACAAGTACAAATGGCAGTTACACAGTATATCAAATGTGGTTGTTAATTTTGTTTTGTTTTTATTCAGGGGGTCAAATATGTTCACTTTTGGTAAACTCAAGTGAATGGAGTAGGCAGCTTTTGAAAAATATGCAGTGCTATCAAATGCAAGTAACAATGTGAGTGGGTATGGGGGTCATTGTAAACAATGGTTCCATTTTCAAACCCAGTTACATGGATTGTACTAGTGTTAAACATTGGTACACAGCATTGACACCAGTGGTTATGAAGCCTTAGAATGTCTTGTTAATATAGTTGGGCATGCTTCACTGAAAGCCATATCGTCTCCTTTGGGGACATCTTAAGTCTAATTGTTCTAGTGATGATTAGTATATGAAAGCAAGGTTTTGTTTTTTTGCTGATGTTTCAAACCTGTTTAATTGCACCAAAGCCAGTGACACTTTATTATTGTTGCTCTTGGCTATGATGGGAAAATATTTCTATGGTACACATCCAATCTGATATAGTGCGTCAAATATGTAGCTAAAATAAACCATTTTTTCCCCTTAACTTAATGCATACCAACTTGTCCAATAAAACTTATATAAACACAATATATACTGCTGGCCTCTCTAGGCAATAGATGTTTAAAATAAAAACATTACTGCAGATTCTCTTTAAAGCTCTTTATTTTGTATAAATTGCAGGAAAAAAAACAAGACTTGAGTCATGTGCACCAATGACATGCATCCTGGTATTTTGGGAAGGCAGCATCAGGATGGGGACATGGCCACAACACAAATGTGGCGTGCTTGGCTGCCCCCTTCTCTCCACCCCTCTACACCAAACCCCTGTATTGTTCACTTCTCCTCACAGCACTGGGTTCATGAGTTCAATTCCCGACCATGGACTTATCTGTGTGGAGTTTGTATGTTCTCCCCGTGTTTGTGTGGGTTTCCTCCCACACTCCAAAAACATACTGGTAGGTTAATTGGCAGCTAACAAATTGACCCTAGTCTGTGTGTTAGGGAATTTAGACTGTAAGCCCCAATGGGGCAGGTATTGATGTGAGTGAGTTCTCTGTACAGTGCTGCGGAATTAGTGACTCTATATAAACGATGATAATTGCTGTGTGCCCGGCACCCGTTCACAGCTGCTTCTGCCATGCACAGAATGAACAGAATACTGCCCTACTTGCCCATTGCTCAGGACAAAGCTGTCCCAATCAGGATGGCAGGGCAGAGCCGTCAAATCGGCACTGTCCTACATCTGTATGGTTGAGAGGTATGCAATGAAATAGAGTGTTAAGACTGTTTAGATTGGTAAACATAACATTTACATTTTTAATGCAAAGCATTTGAATAACCTGTTTTTCTGAACTGGTTTTGAACACGGTCACCCTGCTGAAAGAGTTTGCAAGTTCACACTGACTACTGTGTGTGCTCTCCAAGAACTGGATACCTTCTATTAGTGTGATTCAATGTTCTTTAAAACCACCTTACAGGTAGCAGGCACTGAAGAATTATATGGCAGCCATGTTGTAGTCTAATTTGGTAACATGCAGAACACTGAAGCTGTCGCTATAGCACTTGGCATACTTAAAAGAAAATTTTGCAGCAAGAAGCCATAGCAATAATGTAACAGACTGCCTGCATACACACCAACAGTCCTGTTTTTCTGTGACTTTGGTGGGTGGTGCACTGGAAAATGTTTGTCCTCACCTGAAATGTAGAGATTTGAGTGGATCAGGGTCTGTCACTGGCTAAACTACATAGTGGGTAAACCTTCTGGATGGTCCCTTCCTACTCCCTCTTGAGTTGAAATGCTTTAGGCAAATGCATAAACACTTATGTTCACAATGAATTGTTGTTTCCACAACATGGCCCATAACTCATTTGCATGCTCTGATGCTATGGAGTAACGTGAGTATGATCATTAAATGGTAATGTGAGTTAATGTTGGATTAGTATACACCTGAAATATTGGGATAATAGTCTATATGGAAGGTGACACCCCTCACCCTTGTTGTATGTATTGATTTCATAATTGAAGCTATGCGTAACTGGCATTGTTCTTGAGATGAGCTGTATTACAGGGCTGTGTATATCTGTTGCTTGGTAATCTTTGCAATATTTTCTGAGCTGAATCTAGTTAAACTGTACTAAATTAGCTTGAGTAATCATATGCCAATATCATCTATTTATATAGCGCCGCAAATTCTGCAGCGTTGTACAGAGAACTCATTCACATCAGTCTCTTCCCCATTGGAGCTTACAATCAAAATTCCCTAACATACACACACACAGAACAAGAGAGACTAGGGTTAATTGGCTGCTGTTAAATTGCCCTATCGGTATGTTTTTTAGAGTGTTTGAGGAAACCCACGCAAACACGGGACATCATAGTATTTTATGGGAATTACAACTTCATAACAAACATCAACCAGTTGACGTGCCTCATGCTTCAACAATTTTTTTTGTGAAGTAAGAGGTTGTATCCACCTTGTGTGGACAAGGAGTATTCTTTATAGGTGTCTTATACTCATTTTATTCAGAACTGTTGCTTTCAGTTAACTACTTTCTAGCTGTTTGGTATTGTTAACGTGTGTCTGTTGTGCTCAAGAAAACTGAACGCCTTTTTTTTTGCAGTGTCTTTGGTGCAACACTAACAAGAAGTGTCTAGATTATCCTGTAAAGAACATCCTGCCTCCCTCATCGCTATGTAAACTGAGTGATGCTCGCTGGGGAATATGCTGGGGTAAGTAAATATTTGTGTCTCAGAATGTTGTGTACGTGTCCATTCTTATTGCACGTTTTGAACTTCTGGTAATGGTTTTACATATTTGTTTAATATTTACAGTTTGTACCTGCTTTTCTTCAACAATTTACATGTAAACCAACAACTGAACATATTTTACACCAGGTGCTGTGTATTACGGAGCTTAAATATAGCTAAAGTAAGTTTTTAAAATAAAATCCATCAATTAAAACTGCATTGCCCCAACTGTTGTCACTGACCAACTTCCTGCCTCCCTGCAGACTATGGGTTGCTCCATACAGCAGTTTCCCAGGGATTCATGATTTGTCTCAAAGCCCCAGTCACAAACTAAGAGGAGAACCAATCAGAAGCCACAATCGTAGAGTTTGCAGCCTATGATAGGTTGCCCTGCTCAGCTTCCACCGCCTCCCTTCAGCAGCTGTTTCAAAGTAACAGAGTTTGCTGGATCTTTATTACAGAAATTGGTAAACCCAGGAAAAATTACTAAATGGAGCACCCACAGGGCTGTGTGAGGAAGGAGCATGTGGTGACATTTAATGATTAGGGGTTAATGCAGCTTTAAGTGTTTATTGTTTCCTTCTTGAGTAGAAAGAGATAACGAACGGAACATGGTATTGAAGCCTAAAGCGTCAGTCTTGTTGTTGGCTCTGTCTCCAAGATAACTGTATTGCTCTGTAAACATTGGTGGTTCAAACAATGACTGCACATTTGAAGAACATGCTCTGCTTTCCTTTTTTTAACTTTAAGAACCACTTTTGTAAATGTGTAAATATTGGCGTCAAGCTATAAGATGTGTTATACGTTTTGTTTTGTAGCATAAATATTCACACTGCTGTTGAGTCACAGGACAGTGCGTTCTTTATGTAGAATGTTTGTAGATTTTTGCTTTTTAAGGATTTAGTTTGTTTTAATGTAAGTACTGCATATAAATTTGTCTTTTGTAGGCTTGTTTCTGGATTTGCCTACAGACATTTTTCAACTAAACCTTAAAATCAACATCTCGGTTGTCTGCAAGGTTAAATGTTTTGTTTCTGGTTTTTATAACCCCCAATTGCACAAAAGTCTTTGTTTCTTAGTCAGGATTGGCTCTTCAGCTGGGAATGTGCATGTGCTCTCATGTGACTTGTTTAGATTACAAGACCTGGCTTTCCAGTTCTATTAAGAGTTCAGAAAATGCATTGTATATCCAGTGTTGTTGTTGGACAACAAAATTGTGCTGCTCTTCACAAGTAAAACATGGTCATTTTTGGAACCCCATCAGCTCTCATAACATATACAGATCTACTTCACATACAGATTTCTGATGTGGATACTGTGGTCTCTTTAATCAACTTCATCTGTTTTGTGTGCAATTTGATCTCTTGCAGTGCAACTGCTGCTGCTAATCGTCATCTAATGATTACTTACAATAAATTCTTTTGTTGCAGTTAATTTTGAAGCTTTGATTATTACTTTGTCTGTGCTTGGAGGAGTCATCATCTTGTCCCTGATTGTCTGCTGTTGCTGCTGTTGTAGGAAAAAGAAGAGCAGGAAGTAAGTATCGTATAATTGCGTTATGACACTCTGAAGTGCAAAATGTTATCTGCAGCAATACTCTTGGTTAGCTGTGGGAGCACTGCTACTTTACTATTCTAAGATTTCTATGTCAACATGAGCAGCTCAAAAACTTTTTTTTTTACATTGTACAAAAATAACCCCTTTACAGAAAACTCATGGGCCCCTTTAGACATCACATTTTCTCTTCCTTTATTCATAGCAGCCAGACAATGAGTATGGAGCTGGGAAGATAAAATAGAGAGCCACAAAGAAATAATTTCCCAGAGCCTGTAAACAAGCTAACACAAGGCCTAAGTCAAGAGAGAAGTGGCCAAAAAGAGGGGGACACTCAAAACAATTATCCTAACTGGAAGAAATGAGGTGGAAAAGTTGACAAAGCTGTATTTATGCTGTGACAAGCATTGGCTGCTTTTTCATAGAACTTGGGGCCCAAATCAGAATGACTCTTCACGGACAGGGTAGTTTTGTAGGAGTCTTTATTTTTTCCCTCTAACCACTGTAATCAAGTGTCACAGAACTCTGTGAATCTGTCACTTGCAGAGATTTAATATCCTCTGTTCATATAGAAGTCCATTCTTGTATACCCTAGTCCTTTTTAAGGAGGGTGAAGGGGGAGATCTCCAACAAACCAGTATCCACTTCCTTTGATATTGAGGTATTTCAATAAATACTTACACTCTTTAATCTTCATCATACATCTCTGCAATCTCCTTCTATTCACACTTCAGATTCCAAAATCCTTTGTCGACTTACTTCCCTTTCCCACCCTCTTGCCTGCAAATCTGTTTCCTTGCCTAGGTAAAGACCATACAGCTGCTATTCTTCAGGGGCAGCATTGGTACATCATGTCTGTCACTCCAGGAAAGAAAAAATTGCATCTGTATCGGTCTTCTGCAGGCTATATTACATGTAACACCAATGGCACTCTAGGTGGATATTATGATCTGGTGGGACCAACGCAAACCTGCCTTGGTGTTGACTATTAGTCTGGGGGCAAATGTCTGTATCGCTACACCTCTGTAATGCATGGTACTGCTGGCTTGTGTATGGAGGACCAATCCCTTACACAACTGCACATTAAACATGTCTTTGAATACAAAACACTTAAACAAATGTGCATTAACAATTACAGGTGTATAGATATATATATTTTTTTTTCACAATTGTACATGTTTACATAAATGTTGATGCGGCTTATGTAAAAAAAAAGGTCGTGTTTTTGGTGGGAGAATATTAAACATTACTATTAGGATTGCTCCCCACATGAGCATTTAAGAAGCACTGAAATATAAATCTTAAGTGTCCTCATTTTAATTTATTAGCACAAGTCTGGAGACTGAGAGGTCCATAAGAGAGAAGGAAGAGAGACGAGTACATCAGGAAGAAAGGTAAAATGAATGTTACTTTTGTACTTCAATCAGGAATATGAAAACTCCTGTCCTTGAGGACCAGCATGATGTCTGCCTATTTGGGGGCAGCTGTCCTTTTCATGAACTTGGCTAAACTTGTACAGCTATGCATATAATTCCTGGTAACGTCCATATCTTGTACCACTAGAATTTGCATCTCCTGAGGGACATAATTATTTTGCCCTGTTTATTAAGCAGTTAGGAAAGAAGTTAGTGGGGTGGGTGTTGGCAAACTCATACACTTTAAAAGAGTATGTGGTGAAGACCTGTTTTTGTAACGTGTGTTTGTTTTTTTCCCCCCCCCTATATTTCAGGAGAACTCAAATGAAGAGCCGCCATGATGAAATAAGGAAGAAATATGGTAACTACTGCTGCATACACATGTCACATGTCTTGTGAAATTCATGCTGCTTAACAGCATGTCATGCATGATGCATGTAACGCTAGTAGAAGGGTGGGAAGCTGACGTGTTTCACTTTGAGAGGAACTTAAAGTTCCTAGTCTCAATGTGGAGAGGTTGTTTCCCCCCTGCCAGGAGAATCCGATCAAGGGTTCAGACACCCCAAAACAGTCTCATGTCTTCCTGAATTAAATACCCTCCTATTGGCTTTAGCCACATTTCTTTGTGCTGTGGCTTTTAACAGCTGCCTGCAATGAACACTATAAAGTGAGGTCTCAGGCTATTTAGTTAAAATACGTAGTGACAAAATAGCAATAATCCTCCCCCTGGCAAGTACTGCACATTATTCCAAACAAGGCCCATGATATCTTGTAGCCTCCTAATCAGATCGAAAAATTTGTCACAAGCCACCAATAGTCTTGCCGTATCGCCAATTAAACACTCATTTCATTAGCTGTACGCTGCAGGAAACACCTTAGTGCTGTGATTGGCTAGTGCACTAAAGTGCAACCTGTTGGTGAACTCAAATCAAAGTGCTTAGAATGACTTTCTATAGTGGATGCACCTGTTCCTGGTCAGCTGACTGATCAGAGATTTGGGTTTTCAATATTTGTGTTGTCCCCCCCCCCCCCCCCCCAATCTACCGGTACAGCAGTTTGGGTATATCTGGTAACCATGCAAATAAGATTTGAAAGCTGCTTCTCTTTTCTGCTGTCTTATGGTTAACAAAGAAAAAAGAACATTCTTCCATTGTCTGTGGAAACACTGGTACTATGCACATTATGTATTTTCTGGGTGGATGGTAGAAATGTTTAATTTCTGACCCTGTTTGTCTTTCCACTTTGGAAAGACTCCCATGTCGATTGCTTTGACATCTATCCATAGAGACCAGTGATATCTGTGAGCTTTCCTTTTTCCCTTTTGTTTGATATTGTGCCAAGTCTTACACCCTCTTCTCTTCCTCCTCCCAAAGAACTGTTTGTGTATATTACACATGCAGAGCTTAAATTCATCTTGTGACTGATAATGAATAAACGACACAAGATGTCTCGCTTTGTATCAACTGTTTAGTGCAGAAGTTTCAAAATTAAATCTTTTGACCTCCTTTATGAGGTGTAGTGCAAATTGCTTTGGTTTCCACTGTTGTCTTTCATGGTCTACACAGTGCACTTCAATATGCAGGCCGGCTTTCTTGTCTTCAGAGGCTTTTATGCAAACTAGGTTTGTGAGGAAAAAGTGGAAAAATCTGAAGACATGCTGCACAAAAGCTTAATGCTCCTCAAAAGTTCACTTTTGTCACTGTGGTACTATCAGAAGTTTCCATATGAAACTTCTCAGTCCAACACATGTCTTGGGCTACTGTGATGTGCTGTTAGAATTGCAGACTGATGATTGAGTTGAAGTAGAGTTGCTAAGTGATGGTGTAGGGGATTACTCTGTACAACAGACTTGTTTTTGAATTCTTTTTTTATACAGCAGGAAGCTTTGTTTAAAGGAGATGATCTACCCTTTTATACTAATCACTGCTGCTGGTACCTCTTGGTTGGTTGAATGGTTACGTCAGCTTATAGATGTATCCGCTGCAGTGAAAATAAAAATTCTACCTGCTGGCAGAAATTGGATGCCACTATTATGCTAAAGCATTTGATCAATGTCTCAGACCGACAAAGCTGGCATTTATCATAGTTGATTTTTAATCAAAGCTTTGCTATAAAATGCTTAGTAAGCACAAATAACATTTTATATACATGGATTTCTGCACAGTGAACCTTATTAGTTTTTTTATGTGCATGCAGGAGAAACATTGTTTTGTGTTTTTCCTGCATTAAGTTTGTTTAGCTTGTCTAAAGGCTTACAACTATTTTGACACTTCACTTCCAGTTCAAGAGTCTATACTGAGCACATTCTGCCACCATGTGGGGACTGTTGAGTACTAATGGTGGTCAAACATTTTAACTTGTAATTTGAGATTTCAAATAAAGCCATGGAAATACAAGTTCCAAGTCGTTGTTGAAGCTTGTTTGTGTGCGAGACTGCTTAACATTGTTTCACTACATAGCTAACATGGATAGTTGAGCATTAAGTGCAGGAATGAAGAGAAAAACAGTTTTGGTAAAACTATCTTGTATAAAGCCACATATGCTTTATTATGTCAGTGTCTACTTTTAGCTCTTGTAAATACACGAAAGCAACATTGTAAATTTGTAATTATTTCAAGACTATTGATGATCTGAAGGAGGGTTTGTCTTATTTCTTGTTCATACTTAAGCTGGCAGCATGTAACGTCACAAATTTAAATGTAAAGTTATACCAAGACTATAAAAATATAAAAGGGTTGAGCACAGTGATGCCAGTAGAAATTAAATAATCCTTTATTTCATCATAGTCCATCTGTTGCTGTTAA
Source organism: Mixophyes fleayi (assembly GCF_038048845.1). NCBI lineage: Eukaryota > Metazoa > Chordata > Amphibia > Anura > Limnodynastidae > Mixophyes > Mixophyes fleayi. Next base: position 106,537,085 of record NC_134408.1, on the reverse strand, counting down.
ATGAAGTGAGACTGGATCGAAAAAAGGTTCTGTTTTTTACGGACTTTATAACTCAAGTTGGATTCCTTAACTTGGACCCATCTCCTACACACAGTAGTCTTCCTCTCTGACCTAATAATCCTGAGGACACTTGTTCATGAGCTTCTAGTTTGTAGTGAATTGATAGGCTACAGTTTCTTGAATAGCAGTTACAAGCACAAAATAGCTGTATCCACTGTGTACAGGTGACAGGTTCACTTTTTGGAACTTTATCTTACTGACAATGGTGTTCAGTAAGCACCGGGGGGCCATATATTTTCCCAGATCAATAAACAGGTCATTGAAATACTATAGTAGAAAAATTCTGAAGCCGCATCATAATCCAGACACTAACTTATATTTTATATTTTTTTTTCTTCCCTTTTTCTCTAGGTTTGTTCAAAGAAGATAATCCTTATTCCAAGTTTGATAATTAAGTTGTGTTTTTTTTTTTGTTTTTTTTTTGGATGATCTTGGTCTTTAATAAAAGGTTTTGAATTCTAGCCAATAAATGAAATCATATCCCATAATCCATAACCAGCAGTACCCGTTGAGGTGTGCAGGAATGACTACAACCTTTTTTGAACGAAATTCAGCCAAGTCACCAGCAAAAGAAAATTTGTGTCAACTATCTACTACTTCTGTACTTCTACAGTGCTTTGCAATTTTGGAGGGAGTGTGGGAATCTTAAGGAAAACCGTTATCCCTCTTTGCAGACAGACCATTTCAAGACATAGGGGTAAATTTATCAAGCTGCGAGTTTGAATGAGATGTTGCCTACAGCAGCCAATCAGATTCCAGCTGTCATTTTGTAGAAGGTAGTAAATAACTAGAATCTGGTTGACAGCATTCCACTTTTTCAAACCCACAGCTTGATAAATTTACCCCATTGTCTTTGTATTTAATGTGTCATATAACTAAAGAACGGCCTACTATCTTCATCTTTAAAGCCAGACATACCCACTTCAATCCATAGGTGTGTTGCGTGTGAGGGAGTTCAGTTATGTCTTGATTCCAGCTGTTCTCCATTCCAGTCCTTTTATTTGTGAAAATACTAGATGAAACGTCAATTGGTGTTGAGGCAAAAATCCTAATTCTAAATGTAAGATTCTTTAGTGCAGATTGGATATGTGGGATTGTTACCCTTGCTTCCTGGGTAGAAACATCCATCTTGTATGCAGGCACTGAACATTTATTGTAGACTGTTATTGACTAAAGAAGCACCTTATGTGAAATTGTTGTCGTTAAAATTTTGTTTAGTTTTTTTGCCAAAAAATGGTCCCAGTAAATGTCCACTGTAAAGCTGTTGTGTATATACCTTACTGATATTTAGTTGATGTTATAATGTGAATGCCCCTTGCTGGAGTTCACTGTTTCGGGGCTGAGATAATTATACATGTCTGCCAGGGGTTTTTTGTGTCCCGTTTCTCGACAACACTCCAGACTTTAACTGATCTTTTTTCTTTAATATTTAACTACAGTGTACTAAATTGTATCCAGAACATTTGTTTCTCGTCTACTCCCAGATATAATCTAACAAATGTACACTAATTTGTTAGATACCTGTAACATTACAATGGCCTTTTCCCCACTCGTGGTGAGGTGGGTCTGTCTTTAAACCAATATTTTCAATCCCCCTTTCTCTATGAAATTCCCATTAACATGAATGAAAACTTCACTGAAGTGAGACTTTAAACACGCTGCTGCTTGTTTGAAATAAGGAAGTGGCACTAAATTGTTATATCAGGTCTGTTATTCTGATCAAATCTATGAGTGGTGGTCAGGATTATTTTGGTTTTTAACACCATGCACCAACACCCTTCTATTAACTGAACCTTTTTATTTCTTGTGACTTAACTGCAACTTGTTTTGGACAAATGGTTAAGCATTGTTAGCAGACGTTGTATAATCTTTTGTGCACAACCCACTATGAATCTCTAGTGCCTTATAGAAGTGTCAAATATATAATCTTATTTATGAAAAAGTTTATATTGCTAGTATTTTGCCATTTATAGCAAGCTTCCTTATAAAATTGCCACATTGCATCCTTCAGTAAATAAGGACAATGGTGCTTATACCTAACTAGTAAACTTTGATTACTTTATTATGCTGTCTGACTGTAAAGTATAACTCCAATGTTATCTGTTCCATAAGCTTGATCAAAGTATATAAAAGGGCTGCTTGGTTGTAACACTAACACTTCTAGTAATGTTGTTTAACTATTCTGCTCATATCATTGTAACTAACAAGTGGGTTGTTTTTGTTTTTTTGTTTTAAATCCAATAAACAGTATTTTGCACACATGTGCTGTAAGTATCCAAAATCATTTTACTGATGCTTCTGATCAATAATTGTGCACTCTCTGCATTATCTACCCTTTTCATAGACATGCTGGGCCTGATTCATTATGGCACATAGTTGCTGATTTTGAGCAAATGATGCGCAAAATCACTACTCGTGCCCCGAACTGGCAGATACTGCCGTGAATGCAGGCCTGTTCTGCGCAGCAGCGTGTGTAAAGGACACTTACAATAGGGTACATGTTCGGGACGGGACCTGGGCGGGAAAGGGGCATTTTGCAGTAGTGAATTTACATTAGGGGCATGCCATACTTAAGCACATGTAGCCACAGCCGTATCCAGCTCTACGGACGTCAGAGTAACCTGTTTATCTGCCATATCTCTTGCACCAGCTCTAGAACTAGTATGTGGGTGTGGGGTAATGGTGTTTAATAAAGGGGAAAAACAATTTAAAACACTTTTACTTTGTAGAAATACAAGTCTTAGCCAGCCTGAGTTGCCATTAACAGTCTGGGTATGCTGTAGAACTACAAGCACCAAGCATACACATGACAGCCAGGGCATGCTGACACTTGGAGACCCAAAAGTATCAGCATGTCCTGACACCCAAGGCCCACTGTAGTAACAAAGTAAAATTTAAATAAAACACATCTCTTTGTAACTACATTATTTTATTAAAAAATAAAATAACTCCCTTTTGCTAAAACTTAAATAATCACCACTTTTTTTTTTTTTTTTTTAAACCACATAATTTTGTTAATGGTAAAACCCAAATATACTTACCATCTGTCTTCATCTGTAATGGATCCATTCTTGTAAGCTTGTAACCATTAACTCTTTAGTCAATAAACATCAAAATCATTCTAAGGTCCTGTAGTTGTCCATTAAAAAAAAAAAAAAAAAGATGGATATTATATAAAAATGTTGCATAGGAACGCTTTTCTTTCTTGGAGAACCCAAAAATAATCGACAGGATACTACTTGCCAAAATAGCAAATTTGTAAACAGAACGATAAGTACTTGGGTTCTTTACGGAAGAACATGCTATGCAGAAAGAAGTTGGGTAAGGTAAGCCCTTAAAGTGGGTGTTTTGTGTACTTTAGAATAGGTTACTTAGTACCTTTTTTATTGTTTACAGTACCTCTGTAGAACTTGTGCAGGGAAAAAGAACATGCAAAGTTAAGAATCGTGTGTGTGCAGCTTGCCGAAAGATTGCGTTGGTCCATTATGTGGGGCATATTCAATTAGCTTTTAGATTCGCGGTAACGCGCCGGAACAGCCGCAAAACGTAATACACGGTACCGCAATAACGTGGATTTTCGTTCGCAGCCCATAGGGTTGCGAACGAAAATCCGCGTTAATGCGGTACCGTAATACCCGCAAGAACGCGCACTTTTCGCGGCAACACGCGTTACCGCGAATCAAAAAGCTAATTGAATATGCCCCTGTGTGTCATCCACCCCTAAAACGGTGGAAGAGCCTGGCCCCCCAGAACAATTCAAAGGGGCATATTCAATTAGCTTTTTGATTCGCGGTAACGCGCGTTGCCGCGAAAAGTGCGCGTTCTTGCGGGTATTACGGTACCGCATTAACGCGGATTTTCGTTCGCAACCCTATGGGCTGCGAACGAAAATCCACGTTATTGCGGTACCGTGTATTACGTTTCGCGGCTGTTCCGGCGCGTTACCGCGAATCCAAAAGCTAATTGAATATGCCCCAAAGAGTTCTTTTTGTGGATGGTGAAGGCGATGCAGGATTTTCAGTCTCCAGAGCAGGGAGCAAAGAGGGGCAGGACTACAATAGGAGAAGATATGGAGGACGTGAGGCCAGAACAATCATCTGAAGCATTCAGTTCCCTTCAGGAGTGGGATTCTGAGTCGGATAGTGAGGCTGAGGTGAAGGAGGATCCCAGAATGTTTCATTTGGATACTGTGAATGTTATACTCAAGCATATTAGCAAATTGTTAGGCACTGAGGAAACGACAGTTCCGGTCAAACCACAGAATGCACTGGTTTCAGAACACCAAGTGAAATCTAGAGTGTTCCATACCCATAAGGTGATAAAGGACCTGATCTCTAAGGAGTGGCAACTTAGACAAAAGTCATCCTAACATGGGGAGACTGAACCACATGTATCCTTTCCAGGATGAGGAAATGCTGAGATGGTGTTTGGTACCTAAAGTGGATTCAGCCATAGCTGGCTTATCCTCAAGGACCACTCTCCCATGGGATGATGGGGGGCCATTGAAAGACGCCATGGATGGGAGAATGGACACTTCCTTCAGGAAATTGCACATTTCCTCAGGCATAACTCTAAAGTCTGGGATAGCTATGGCTTAGGAAGTGGGCCAGCACATTACATACAGATATCGAAGATAGAATAAGTAGGTTGTACCTTCCAAAGTCCTTAGAGCTTATGCAGAAAAGCATTGCTTTCTTGTGTGAAACCTCGTTGACTATGATTGTATTCTCTTCCAAGAGCATTGCCTTGGCAGTTGTAACAAGAAGAGCATTTGGTTACGTCCAAGGGCGGCAGATCACCAATCCAAAAGCCGTCTGACAACGCTTCCATATGAAGGTAATTTCCTGTTTAGGGAGAAACTGGATAATCTGATGCAGAAGCTAGCAACTGGCAGGGCTAATCGTCTACCACAAGAAAGAAAGGAGACCTTTCCTCTCATTCTCCAAGGTAACAGTTTAAAGAAGCCCGTGCCTATAGACCAGGGAGACAGTATTCCAGACATCAAGATAATATGACAGGACAGTACTTTTGGACCTTCAGATCAAAAAGGACGAAGGACAGCAAAAAACACAATGATTATCTGCAGATCCAGTATCCACTACAGTGGGCGCAGGATATCACGCTTTTCAGAATTTTGGCGTCGGACCACACAAGATAATTGGGTCCTGGAAATGGTTACAGGGGATATCGCATAGAATTTCATACCTGGCCAAAAGGAAACATTTTGTCCAGTCAAGGAAGTCCCACGTCCTTCTTAGAACAGCGAGCATTGGTGGAAAGACCTGGTGAAAACAAAAGCGATTGTGGCGGTGCCGACAAATCGGGAAAACATGGGGTTCTATTCCAAACTGTTTCTGGTCCAGAAAGTATCAAATGCCTTCAGAACAGTACTAGATTTACGCGCTCTTAATTGCTATGTGCAAGCAAAACACTTTCGAATGAAGTCTATCAACTCAATCCTCAAGGCGGTAGAAACAGGAGATTTTCTGACGGCGATAGACTTAAAGGATGCATATTTTCATATCCCGATCCATCACTAGCAATTCCTAAGGTTCTGCATTCAAAGACGCCACTTCCAATTTACTTGTCTTCCGTTTTATTAAATGTTCTTGGAGATGTGGAAAGGCCAAAGTCCTTATAGTTCTCATAGCGGCTCTCAGGGAGAGGGAAGTAGCTTTGTGGCCATATCTGGACAATAATCTGATTTCGACAGTCAGAAGAAGCGGCCTTACAGGTCACATCCCAAGTAATCTGGTTTCTGCAACAGCATGGTTGGTTAGTCAATGTATCAAAAAGCTATCTGATACCCTCGCAACAGCTTGTATTCCTAGGTGTGCAAATAAATACAAGAACGGACAAGGTCTGTCTGTCAAGAAAGATTGGACAAAATCCAGTTGCTGGTGCATCAAGTCCAGATTCAACCTCTGATTTCAGCACGAACCTGTCTCTACCTCCTAGGCATGTTTTCCTCAACAATAGGAATCCTTTAATCGCCAAGATGGCATATGAGAAGGCTTCAATTTAACCTCTCTGCAGAATAAGATCGTACAGTGGGGTCTCTAGAATCCAAAATCAACCTCTCAAGGTTGGCAAGACGGTCCCTATGTTAGTGTTAGCTCCAAGGCATGAGAAAGCAAAGTGTGACTCTCAATACCAGACTGGTGTGTTCTTACCACAGACGCCAGTTCAGTAGGTTGGGGTGCTCACATGCAGGCGATGTTCACGCAGGGCACTTGCCCTGGAGAAGTCTCTCTTCACCTTGACAACATCTTGGAGATGAGCGGTCTGGCTTGTAATCCAGTATTTCCAGTCCTATCTATGAGCCAAACATCTGCGAGTATTCTCCGACAACAGAACTGTAGCAGCCTTTATAAACAAGAAGAATGGTACCAAGAGCAGAGCTATAACCACACTAATGGCATGGGCAGAGACGAATCTGAAATCTCTCTCAGCCCTTCATGTGGCAGGAAAAGACAACATTGTGGTGGACTATTTAAGCAGACAAGAATCCATTAAGGACAGTGGGAGTTGCACGAAGAGGTTTTTCAACTCGTACGACACAGGTTTGGAACGTCAGAAATAGACCTGATGGCCACAGGGAGCAATGCCAAAGTACTCCTCTTCTACTCCTGTCAGAGACAACGGGGCCCTAGGGATAGATGTTCTGTCAATGCAGTGGAACTTCAAACTGGGGTATGTGTTTCCTCCCTTTCCAGTCATCTCTCAGGTACTCTGGAAGATAAGGAAGGAAAAAGTGGTGATAGCAGTTCTCCCAGCATGGCTGTGTTGCCCTTAGTTCGTGGTAGCATTGAGGATGCTGCTGGAACATCCATGGCTGTTATCAGTCAGACCAGACCTCATACATTAGGGTCCAGTTCTGCATCCAAATCCGGTCTCCCTTGGTTTGATGGTGTGGAAACTGAGCGGTGACTATTGAAATCCAAAGGTGGTTCAGATGAGGTAATAGAGGAATTATTTTTCCTTGCTTGAATTACTGTCTAATTTTTCCAAATTCTGTAATAAATCATAATTTGTTGGGTGGGGAACATGGTGAAGGATCCCATGTCGCCAGTGTCACAGATGTGTTAGATTTTCTTAAAGATGGTTTTGTTAAAGGACTAGCACCATCTGCATTAAAGGTGCAAATATCTGCTCTTAACATCCTTCCCAATACCAAGCTGTCATCTCAAGATCTCATCTTCCAATTCTTTCAGGTGCTGAAGAGGTTACAACCAAGAGTGAAACCATTCTTGGCCCATTGGAACATTAATATTGTCCTGGACGCCTTAATCGCTGACCCCTTTGAACCATTGCAGGATATTTCTCTCAGATGGCTCGCTCTGAAAGTGCTCTTTCTAGTGGCAATCACTTAGGCTTGTCTGATAGGGGACATACATGCATTATGGTGTGAAGAACCCTTCCTCAACGTTTACGAAGATAAAGTAATTTTGAGGACGAATCCGGAGTATCTACCCAAGTTTGTCTCTTCATTCCACATCAATCAATAATTGGTACTACTGTCTCTCTACCCTTATTCCACTAATAGGAGACACAACTCCATACTCTGGATGTGGCGAGAGCTATATCTAATTACATTATCAAGACGGAAACAATTGGGAAGCCAAAGCAACTATTTGTACTTCCTGAAGGTCCTGGCAAAGGACATGCCCCATTCAAACCCACATTGGCAAAGTGGATTAGATAAGTAATTGCACAGGCCTACAGGGGGAAAGGGCGTGAAGTACCTAAGATACTGAAGGCACACAAGGGCGGTAGCGACCTCCTGGGCGCATAGAACCCAGTCATCTGCAACAGACATCTGTAAGGTAGCTGGATGGTCGTCGATGCACTTTTTCTAAGCATTATCTGCTTGATGTATCAGCCTCTATGGAGACACAGTTTTGGAGAAAGATTCACCAGCAAACGGTGTAAATAAATTTTACGACTGTTATTAATGTGTTGGTTTTTATTGCCCTCCTGATTATTGTACTGCTTTGGTATATCCCACTGTAAGGGCTACCATGGACTAGGGAAAGGATAATTGAGAATACTCCATGGCAGCCCTATGTTTTCCCACCCTTGTTCTAATGGTTATGTTCTAAGGACGGCATTGCAAATTACAAAAGACATGGAGGAGGAGGGGCTGCCATTTATACGGTTCAGGTGGGACAAATTTTTCCTTTCTACACTAAGCTGATCAGGGTAATAACCCATTGTAAGGGCTACCATGGAGTATTCCAAGGAAAGCAAATTAACGGTGAGTATAATTCGCAATTTTCTGCCACCACGAAGGATTTATTATGGTGTCCTTATGTTCACCAAAACCACTTATTAATGTTTCACACTTAAATCACTTACACATGTAGAATGAGCCTCCCTGCACTTCGTAAGTTCACAAAGAATCATGGAGAATGTGCTAGATTAAATGTATTTAATCTGAAAAATGTTTTCAAGGCGTAGTTACAAAAAATTAATAAGACATACAATAAGATGCACAAATAAGTTTCAGGAAATAAAACCAGAGTCACTACTTACTAGTTAAGACTTGGGGCTAGATTTACTAAGCTGCCGGTTTGAAAAAGTGGGGATGTTGCCTATAGCAACCAATCAGATTCTAGCTATCATTTTGTAGAAGGTACTAAATAAATGAAAGCTAGAATCTGATTGGTTGCTATAGGCAACATCCCCACTTTTTCAAACTCGCAGCTTAGTAAATCTAGCCCTTGGTGTGTGTGAGGGAACACAATCGAGAAATATGAGATTTCATTCTTGATAGACCCCCCTCATGAAAATGCATAATATAATGTCTAAAACAGAAGATTTTAAACCCTTCTTACAGGCTCTTCACCCCCACCTTAGGAATTACATTTTCAATTAAGTCAGATTGATTCCCAAAATGAAAGAGCTTTCCAAAGTAAATAATCATTAAGATATATGTTTGGACACCTCAGAGCATCTTGAGATTACAGTGCAAGGTTACATACAATATACATTGTCATATCTGAATATTAAGGGAAAATAACAATAATACATAATTGTCACACAAGGTAGCTAAAGGAACGGAGGGGAACTAGTGATAGGAAACAGCGATAGAGAGGAAAAGAAAGAAGAGCACAGTGTAATAATAATAGTAATGAAGGGGCAGTGTGAGTATGAAGTTGCACAGTATAATGGTGAAGGGGCACAGTGTGGTGATTTTTGCATATATTGTTTTATTTTGTTTCCTCTTAATGATAGCTGTAAATTATTTGACAGAAATATAATTAAAAAAAAATATATAACAATATTCTTTTCTCTTGGATTATGTGTATTTTTGTAAACAACGTAATGAGTATTTCTGGCCTGACCTAAATACTTATGTTATTTTGACCAAATTAAATATAAAACAGGACTGCTCGGTAATTATTTTGGAGGGGTGCATTGAAAAAATTATGGAGACCCAAAGGGTGCTGCAAACGAAAAAAAGGCGCGAACACAGACTGTTTTCAAGGCCCTTTTCTTAAAGGCATCTCTTCCTTATATTTTAATCCAATGGCGTCGGTACTTTCGAATGGCTGTTCTTCCTCCCCATTCCCAATTTGTAAGGGCACAAGGCAGGGCTGTCCATGGTCTTCCATCTTCTTTGCCTTCATGCTGGAGCCACTTACAGCCCGATTTCCATAATCATCATCATCATCATTGATTTATACTCACATCAGTCCCTGCCTCATAGGAGCTTACAATCTAACTTCCCTAACCTACACAGATACAAATAGACTAGGGTCAAATTTATAACAGCCAATTAACCTACTAATATGTTTTTTGATTGAGGGAGGAAACCCACACAAACATGCGAAGAACATACAAACTCTGCACAGATAAGGCCATGGTCAGGACTTTAACTCATTAACCCAGCACTGTGAGGCAGAAGTGCTAACCACTAAGCCACCATGCTGACCAGACTTTGTATTAATTCAAATGTTTCTGGCATATCTCAAGCCTTCAAACTCGCACCTTATGGGGACAACGTCCTCCTCAACCTTGTAATCCAACCACTTTTGAGTATAGCTCCGTTAATATCCTGTGATGCGTTTCAACCTATGTGGTTTCACTTACTAAGCCCTACCTGTCTTTTAAACAATGGATGACCAATCAGAAGGGGGAAGATGTCACACCCCTAGAACATTACAGGAGATTGCAATCACGTGACTGCAGCCTCATTTGTGCATCCCAGCTGGGTATCAATGAAAGATACAGAAGCGTCCCTGCTGCCTAGGCAACATCCGGGACGCGGAGGGGAGGAACCGAAATATGAGTCGCTGCAGCAGCTCAGGTAAGATTGGAGCTATTGCAGACAGCGCGGCGGCTCGTAACAAATCCATTGTTTTACATTCACAAATCCCTGTGCCTAGTATGACGGCACAATCTCTTCCTCAGTAGTGGCCATAACAGGGCTTTTAGAGATAACATAAAATGCATTTATATAAAGAAATTATTAAATATGCTCTAAAAGCACTATATAGTATCTCCTTTGGAAGTATAACAATCTGCATTTAGATTAACAGAGTTGCGTATCTGATATTTAGTGAATATTGTCATTAGCAGCTTTACCACTCTGAGTGCAGATTAAATTAACCACACAGCCGATATTTAATTAGAAATGTCATTCCTATGTTCTACACAGTAATGCAATATTGATATTATTTTGCAAACAGTATCCACACAAGCAATTTCATCTTTTTATACTTCATTTCATAATTTGCAATTGTGTTTTATGATACAACAATGTTGATGAAAATGCATTTTATTGTAATAAATTCCCAATAAAGGTTGAATATATATATATTTTTTGAAATATACTGATACTGTGACCTGTGGCTTGGTTCACCAAAATACTTCTCAAAACCATGAATGGCAAAGCATATCTCCTAACTTTGTATGTGAGTGACTTGCGACACGCTATAATTCAAGATCCACAGGTGTGGCAATCTAATCTTCAAGAGCCACACATTAACCTTAATTTCAATAACAAAAAAAACAGCCTCAAAGCAACTATGGCACCCCTACATCACTCATCCCAAAATACACCCACATGACCAGAGTACTTCAAAACTCCACCACGACTGTTAGACCTCCCTGCATGTTCTTACACATAATTTTCACATGCCAGACACCTTCCCACACTTACCTGCACAGCTGGAGCCTGCAGAGCAAGAAAGCACAGGGTGCAGAATGCACTTCACTTAACACCTCCTCCAATTGGTTGTGCCGTGTGACCTCTCTGCTTTATAACAAACCAAAGTAAGAGGCAGACTGCTTGTAGGGCCTGTTGCTCACCACTGTTGTAAGCCCCTCATCGGGACAGATGGGCCAAGGAGGCGTGAGCACATAGTGATGGGGATAAGTCTATCAGATCTGTAGTGCTAGACTGCCCCATACACCCTCCAAACGTCCATTCATTGCTGCGAGCACAAGTGGCAGCTGCGTGCGGCAAAAATTTAGTAGGCAAGACAGCTTCTCTTAATAGTCACCTATCAACCGATTCAGATTCCTTAATTATAAATACACATAAGTGTCACCTTCTGTCCCTTAATTCCAATAAAGGATCAGCTGTCAAAAGTAAACAAATGAATGTAAGTTGAACACAAAAATGTGACTTTTGAATACATACAAAAAGTCAGTTTCTGAGGCAGTATTTTGGATTTAAATCTAGAGTATAGATTGGCACCTCCTTGTTGGACATATCACCTTGAAAATATGAACCTGGCCCAAATCACATAGCTGTCACCCCTTAAAATTCATATCATGAAGACACATGACAGTCAAAATTCTGTGCATCATTAAGGTGAGTGGTAGACTTGCATCTCCCTTACTATACTGAACTTACATGTGAAAACTTTCAATCTGCCTCTCCAAGTAAAAGATATGCTCAGCTCAAAATACAGCATCAAATGGACTTTGAACTGTAAATAAGACTCAGAATATTTCATTGATTCAGAGTTCAGTGCTGTGTACACGGATGGGGTACGTTTTTCCGGCTAGAATAATGCCGACAAAACTTACACCAACGTACAAATTCTGATTTGTATAAGGGTGACAAGGAGGAAATAGAGACTTACCTTATAACAGACAGACAACATTCACCACATGCTTCATTCCCGACAGATGTAAATTGTGACTATATAAAATATCTCCAGTGCGAATTACGTCACTTACAATGGCCAGAGTGAGATTGCCGGTTTTAAGGCGACAATGGGCCCACCTGAATTACATTATACAGTTGTATAATCCCCATATGGTCTCAATTTATTTTTTATTGAAATATACCGCTATTATGAAAGCCTATAAGAGGTTTAATTGAGACCTTGCCCAACTCGCTAGCTCAATCAGGTGAGCTACAACTGCAATTTAAAAAAACTGTTAAAAGCAAATTTTTCGTTACTAAAGTGCAACTTTAAAAGGCGTATAAATTCAAAAACAGTGTACATATCTGTCTAAGATTTGGGTGTTTTCTTTACACCCATGGCAGCATTTATTATACCAAATTTAATTGGTTTAGACACATAATGACAAACATTAAATTAATTTATATTGCAGTAAACTGGTTTTAATTTTCTCATGTGTTCAAATTGCTATGTTCTGCTACAACATTGCATATTACTGTCTAGTTGATATTTAAATAATTTTTTGTTTTCTCAAAATTTTTCATAGGCAGAATCAGTGCAGTACCTTCCCAATTCACATTCACCACCCTAGATCAGTGTAAGTGCTCCTTCTTAAAAAGGATTCACCACTCCTATCTACTATCTATCAGAATGAAACTCATTAGCATTCATAGAACACACACACACTTCCTGTATACAGCATCATAGTAAACTTATGAGTTATGTCTTTAAGCATCACATTTCTGTTACACTACAATCTGCTGTAATTACAGCTGCAGTGATCAATCATGAGGAACATCTATGGGACACCAGACCAACTATTTCCTTTAGAAACTAATCCTGCTGAAACAGTGGGAAGCCAGAGAAAACATCTATGTCACCCAATGGTCGGGCTACATAGAAAAGCTTAATCTTAACAAAATGAAGTCCATAATAATCTAAACAAAATATGGACTGTACAACTGCCCTTATTTAACAGCTTTGGCATTTGAAGTCTATGCACAGGAGGTACCCCTACTATATTTACTTTATAAGTCTTCTGAGTAATTTTTTTTCACTCTACCCAAGCAAATTATATGCTGTTTGTGGGACAGATAGGGCATTCATGTGAAACCACAATAAAATAAATATAGCTGTACTTGGGTATCAGAGAAAAGTACTTTACTTTGTCTCTTAGCTATTTTCTGGAACAGAAATCAAGAAATATCTCACTAATTATTTTCTGACACTACCAGTTAGATACCACACAAGTATTTTATGTGAGTTTTGGGCAGTTTGTTGACCATAACAAAATGAATATATAAGTGGTTGTGTTTCACTCCCCCCCCCCCCCTTCCTTTCTTTACCTGTTAAAATGGATTTAATATGCAATACAGTAGGCTTAGAACATGTAAATACATGTGCTTCCACTATGGGCACTGGACATTGATCTGGGTCAATCTCTCTCATTCCTATAGTAAACCCTGCTGACCACATCACAAGTATGCCTGCTGACAACAGCTGCTCACTGTGACACCACATGCCCTTTGAGACATTTTCTCAACACTTGAAGACAGGACACCTTATTTCCTACAAGTGGAGTAGCTCACTGAAGTTTTTAGGTGCAGCTAGTAACAGTGCTGATTGGTACCTGCCCCACTGTAGGAATTATGGCGATGGCATCCAAAGTGTGAGACGGCAATCACTAAGTATTAGTACAATGGCATTCAACGGGAGGAGAATGTATTCTTGACAGGGCCGGATTAACCCTAGGGCTAACTGGGCTACAGCCCAGGGGCCTCGGGCAACCGGGGGGCCCTTGAAAGTGCTCAGCAGCATTATTGATCGGTCGGGGGCAGGGGCGCCCCCAGGGCGATCAATGAGCTCAGCACTTTCACTGCGGGCCTTCCCCGGTGCGCTGTAGTCTCCTTACTGAGATCTCATGAGTCTCACTCTCACTAGATTTCCTCAGTAAGGAGCGTACAGCGCACCGGGGAAGGACTGCAATGCCAGGAGGAGGTAAGTGCCTTGGAGGCGGCTTCAGCTCACCGGGGGGAGCCCTCACGGGGGAATGGAGGCCCCCTTGGCCCAGGGGCCTCCATTCCCTTAATCCGGCCCGGATTCTTGATCAAACAGCCACTGTCTTTTTATTGTTATTTTCACACAAAATTACATTACATTTAAAATCCACTCTTTTTAATATATTTCTTGACACCAATGCATTGAAATACAAATGTACTACTGCAACTCAAGAGGCAGGATTCCATTGTCATCCACTAGCGCAGCGATTCCCAAACAGTACGTCGCGGCTCCCTAGGGTGCCACAGCCGGCAGTGAGCGGGATAGGCAAGCGCTCCCCTCATTAATTTAGGTGACCAAAAACTGCTGCAGCCATCAGTGGGGAATATACTTTGTACATATACAGCAATACTATGGCGACACTATTGTGGGGTGTCACCCTGCACTGTTCCTGCTATTTGTGTGGTGTTGCTTCTTAGAAGCGCAGTTTTACTTCTCGTATAGAAGCTACACAGGATTTGACTTGCATTAAATTATTTTTTGTGATTGCTTCAGGACAGAATAATTTTCTTGCACAAAAAATGGAAACATTTTTGAACACTGGAAAGAAGCGTGCTAGTGAAGAAAATGAGTATAAGTATTTCTATCCTGACCTTAACACTTGTTATTTTGACCCAACTACTTAAAAATCGGGACTAGCCTGTAATTATTTGGACTTTGGGGTGCCTTGAAAACATTATGGAGAGTCTAAGGGTGCTTCGAACTGTGAAAGTTCAGGAACCACTGCTCTAGCGTGTGTTTTTCCATTCATACAACTTTAGTCCTACTCAATACATCATAAAGGAATGTTTGCAATTTTTTTTTTTAACGATGCATTTATATAGGAAACTTAAATTGCATTGTGTTACCATAGCCTAACCTTTGCCCTTTTTGTATTACTATAATCCATAAGAGAACTAAACTATTCAAACACAAAGTCTATTAAACCTACTTACCTTTTTGTTTGAAGCAGCCAACCGGTTACTAAGAAAATTGAGGAACCTTATTTCTGTATCTAAACCCTAATAATGTTCAGTCTTGAAGACATGAAAACAAGGAGTTTAGAGTCCTCACTCCTGCAGTCAGTGTTGGGGGTCAAAAAAACTGTCTGTATGGGGAGTACCAAAAAAAAAAAAGTAATCTCAACAGGAGAAAGGAGCATTGTCAAAACAAGGCTGACATCACCAAGACATGGTGGAATATCAGACACCAGTTAAGTAATATTTTGTGATAGGGTACCTTAGGCAAAAGCATTTCACCAAAACTGGAATGGACCTTTAAGTATTCACAGCACTCGGATCACAACTGATGCTTATATCTCACACTTCACATTCTGACAGTTTTGTTTTATTGCCTGGTATGAAGATCAGGAAACAGATTGAGCAATGACACGCTGATATTAGCAAATAATGAGCTCAAGCCAGGTTGAGCAGTGTATGCCTTTGGTGTAGCCCATCTAAAACCCCCCATCCCCAATGGATGCTTATGTCTTTATGCATTAAATACAGTATTTATACAAGATACCCCTACCCTATGCATTGGGTGTGCATTCCTTGATTTCATTAAAAACATACCCATGTGCTCATGGTAAACATAACATTGACCTAAAAAGGGCTTTACTTTATATTGATGCAGAAGCATTGTGATGGTTTAAAAACAGTAACAAGACATACAGCAGGAACAGTATACCGAACCATTTACTGTTTACGGAAATAAAAACAAAACAATAAAACTGAACAGTGAGTTTTAGGACATCCCACAAAATCAGCTGGGTAACTAACTATGCTGAGTCATTCAACTGAACAGGTAAATAGCATTTAAACCATTAAAAGAAACACTAAAAACAAGTGAACAGACTAAGAAGACCTTGTGACAGTAACATACATATGTTACTGTCACCCCCCCCCCCCCCCATTAATACACACCCACAGTAACCACTGGAAAAATGGCTGCATGGAGGGAAGGAATTTGGTGATTAGAAAGCAATGTAGCTTTAAACAGTCATACAATAGCCAATCAGCCCAGGGGACAGCTTTATCCATGCATGTAAATTACATTTAGTAGTAAATCTGAAAGATTTGTCCATTTGGTGCTCAGGTCAAATGGATTGATCTAATAGGGCACCATTAGTGCAACAGACTGTAATCGCTTAACAGTCGATCCTGATCAACATCTGATAGATCAGTCAAAATCCTAGCAATTAGTCATTGGATGTGCCTTTGCCAGGTAGCCAAATGCAAGATATGGCTTCATTTATAAACCTATAAAAGGTTTCCTTCAGTGTCCTTCAAGAGCTGCATTTAAAATGCATTTCTACAACTTTTACAGCTTTATTTTTTTGTTACTTTAAACTATTATAAGAGGCAACCCGGTGCTTCAGTGCAAGTTCAAGAAATTACATTTGAGAGAACTTGCTTTCTGAAAAACTAAAAGAACAGTTTCATTAACATTTAAATTATTCACTCATGTACAATACAATTGTTACAAAGAAAAATAGATTGATGTCTCTTTATTTTGTAGTTGAAATAATATTTATCCAGCAGATATAGAAGGATTAAAAAATAAAAATAAAATGAGGCCACACTGTAGAGACTAATGAGAATGACAAAAAAGAATCCTACCACGAGAAAGTTTTAAATTACTCAACTGGCATGTAATTCTTGGTACTGGAATACAACAGTTCATTTAAACATTAGGATAACTGATTTCCAATTCGTTATTACTAAATGCCACTCAGATAGCCAAATACCATTAATGTCAAAGTTAAACCTGTGAGCACACAAATTGTTGTTCTGTATCAGAAACATGTTTGAACAGGAATTTTAAAAGAAGCGGGCATTTAAATAATAAAAAGGCATGCTACTGTACAAATGGAGTCAGTCTTAACTACAGTTCTCTTAGGATAAAAAAAAACCAACTGTTACTATTAGAGAAGTCTTGCCCTGAAAAGGTCATGTACAGTATGCATTTTTAGCATTTGAATTGGCTTGTATAATTAAGACAAAAGGAACTTAATAGCGTACTGGTTTTGTTTAGCAGCAGGTTCACTTAAAAAGGACCAACTATTGTAAAGGAAAAAACTTGATCGCTGCATTAACGAACAGGAACAATCTAGACAAGATTGGGCCAGTTTAATTACATCATCAATGATGGAAAGACATGGTTTTGAACATCTTTCATATAATGGCAGTATTATATTTGTGCAGCTAAACAATCAAATGAGAGCAGGTTGTATGCGTCCCTCAATATGTCAGATGAAGATCAGTACCCAAAATATCAACTATTCCTAAACCTGCATCAATATGAAGGTCTTTTATAGAGCCCATGAAATCTGACTCAAGTAACCCAAACGTCTACTTCATCATTTTTGTAATAAAAGCACATATTACCTTCCCATACCCTCCTTCCCAAACCAAGATCCTTTTCAGTTGACTTTGTGGGCAGACTAATGATTCCAACAGGGACCTTGCGCAACTATTTACATACGGAACACACAAACAAAAAAAAAAAAGGAAGAAAAGAAATCAAATTCCTCAAAACAGTAAAACTGCTGTAAAAAAAAAATGAAAACAGTGCCACACAATAATAAAATACAAGAAAACAAAACCACTTTATGTAGGAAATAATGATTCTTGATATTGGCCCTCTTTACAACAAAACATCCAACGCTTGCAGGTAGGGCAAGAAGAAAGTAGTTAAATCAGAAAAAAAAAAATTCTGAAGAGTCCACTAACGTTTCCAAAAATGAGTAATCAACATGTCATTGAACGAAGGGCGGAGGTGGGAAGTTAGGTGCACGAAGGCTTATTGGGCTCCTTCCATATTAATGAGAGAGCTTGCTTAGCACATGCCACCCGTCTGTTGTTGAAAGACATCAATAGTATCTTCATCTTCCATCTCCAGCTATGGGACAAAATCCAGACAGACATTAGAACAAAGCATGCTTCCAGTACATATCTAGGTTCTACCTCTTAGACAATATTTTCTATAGAAAATAAGAGAAATGAGTGCATATATTTTCACCCCGGCAAATACTTTGCAATCTTGGGCTCAGATCAAAGTCCTGTAAGTGTCACTGTTTAGCCCCGTGGAACTTTGACCGAACTGTCGGGAGCCAGGTGCTAACAGTGCTGCACTGTGGCAGCACCGCACTTATGTATTCCTAGGTTACGGGGAGGTAGCGGGTGGTGTTGCGCCATGGGCATTTGCACATCCCACATTAAGTTACCCGGGGGTATAATTCAGCAGTTGTTTTCACCATGTAAGTTGCATAGAATCTGTAGTGTTTAAACTACTGATGGATTATGTAATAAAAGTTTGACCTTCTACATTCGTCAATTGCAACTGTATGAGATGCAGCACGGTGGCTTAGTGGTTAGCACTTCTGCCTTACATCACGGGGGTCATGAGTTCAATTCCCCACCATGGCCTTATCTTTGAGGAGTTTGTATGTTCTCCCCGTGTTTGCGTGGGTTTCCTCCGGGTGCTCCGGTTTCCTCCCACACTCCAAAAACATACTGGTAGGTTAATTGGCTGCTATCAAAAATTGACCCTAGTCTGTCTGTGTTTGTCTGTCTTTCTGTGTGTGTGTTAGGGAATTTAGGCTGTAAGCCCCAATGGGACAGGAACTGATGTGAGTGAGTTCTCTGTACAGCGCTGCGGAATTAGTGGCGCTATATAAATAAATGGTGATGATGATGACTAAAGTGTTCTCCAGGTTAAATGAAGGTATTAGAAGTCAAATTTATACAAGGTTGTAGGTTACACTAGGAAATGTTATTTAAATATATCCTAAATAAATTTGAGCACATGGACAAATAGTCAATACCACCAATTCAGTTACAGTTTTGAAGTGACTGCAGACAACTTTAGAGTGCTGAATGTTACATCAGGAAAAGGGCAGATGTTTATAACTCTATATAACACTTATACAAGTTTCCCACTAAATGTTATCTGTTACAACAGAGGCCTCTAATGTATTTGTTTTGCTAGAAAAATGCAGCATGTGGAAGAACCATCCTGAAACTAAGCTTAGCTTGCATACTTACCAGAAAGGGAAAAGTTTAAAATATAAAATTTAAAAACTAGCAAATAAACAGGATACATAAATGCTTTTCAAAATGAATATAATAGGCAAGTTTACGTGTGTGAGCCTACACTGTTCTACAAAACACAGCATTAAAAAAACATAGGACCAAACAGCCAGAAATGCTGCAGTAGAATGTTAAAGCTTACATCCACTGACAAGCTAAATGGTATCATTACCACAAGAGAACCCCTGCCTCATAGGGGCACATTCAATTGTCGGCGGAAACGCCGAAAATCTCGCACTCCACTCACTATTACCAATATTGAGGTCAATAGTCGCTTGGAAAAAACGTTATTACGGTAGTTTTCTCGCTGGATTTCAGCCCGCAGCTCCCTGAGCCGCGAGTTGAAATCCAGTTTACTATTACCATAATAACGGTAGTTTTAACGCTGCAGGGAATTCAAAGAATTGAATATGCCCCATAAGATGCAAACAAAATAAGCAGAGTCAACCACTGTAAACAGACAAACAGAACTCCTAACACTATACGCAGAAAGATTATTCTTTCTTAATGGGCTGCAGTTCCAACCCAGCAGATTTAATAAAGATACAAATAATTTCAACAAAGAAAGAAATGTAAGAGGAAATCAACGATCATACCTGTGCAGGGGTGTCTGTTTCATTAATAGGCTGACCATCAAACCTGAACCGTATCTGTCTCATTGCCAAACCCTTCAATAAAAACACAAAATGCATTAGAGTTCACAAATCGGAAACAAAGATACTTGTCGGATGCATGAACTATGTTTTATATAGAGTTGTGGCCTACTTAGTTTGCAGTGGTACAGTTGCTAACTTTTCTAATTGACACCTTATTTATTATACCTAAAGCACAATTTTCTTTGCTGCAATGGTGACACTTTCGATAGCACATCTATTCAACTTTCATATGATCTTACAGTATAGTGGAGTAAGTCTCACCCAGGTGTAAATAAACATGCAGAGCATTGCTGTAACCAGTGATGCTCCCAGCAGTCCCCAAGCATGTCCATGTTACCAAGCTTGACAACAACTCATGTGACAAAGTGACATTTATAAACAACATTCCACAGATAACAGAAAAGGTGAAGTTGCCCATCGCAATTAGACATTTTATGAACTGTAATGACTTACAGATCTAATTGGTTGCTGTGGGCAACTACAATCAGGAAATCTTATGTTTGAGGAATTTATTGATACAGGTGAAAGTAAATTTGAAGCCATCAATAATTATTTCATCTGTCGCCACACAGAAATCCTCAGAAACATCTTGAGAAACTCTGGTGTAGAAGCAGAAAAAGATCCTGTTTGTTTGAAGGCTAGAACTACACTAATGATTTGTGTCATATGGAAATCACATTAAGTTTTTCTCCCACTAAAGTAAATTAGTTTTGTCAAAATATGAAGGGTAAATAGATGAAAATACAGTAAATAGAACACACACAGAACAAGGTAAAGTAGAGCAGTAAGCAACTGCCACAGTAGCACACAGATTTGCATGAACAGAAGAATATAGAGCTGTTTTACTGTTTTATACCTGTCTGTCACAGTATGCTTTCATTAACTTGCTGAGAGGAGTGTGTCGTTTTATTTTGAATTGGACCACAGATCCATCCTGTCCCGCCACTTTAAGGTTGATGTGGTCATTCTCAGTCTTCACACCTTCCTGAAAGGGGAAAAAAAAAAAAAAAAGAGTTTCATATATTTTAAGTAGGAGTGTGTCGTGTGTCATATATATATATATATATATATATATATATATATATATATATATATATATATCTCTATCTGGCACAACTTTACATCTACTGCGAGCTATATCCCCAAATGTCAAGCTATTTGCATAACTTCAGCACTAATCTAGTTGAGATTTCAGCAAGTGCTGCAGTGTAGTCCTCTAGAGAAGTCAAAATTGTGAGCCGGACTTACATTCACATGACATTACACGCTGCAAACAATTTCTATGCAAAGCCATCTCAGGTTCTTACCCTAGCCATCGATCTTGCTCCTGAAGAAAATTAAATTTTGAAAAGTCACAAGTGCTAAAGGCCTGGTAAAACTACTGAGCAGTTTCAGGACTGTTACACATAAAATACAATTATAAAGGGCTGCCCAGTTGTAAAGCACAGCTGTGGATAAGCCTAGTAGTATATTATATAGGCAAAATAACAGATTATAAAATATTAAAGTTAAGTTTAAGTTTTAGCATAAATACCTATTTTACATTTGTTATATTGCTAAAAGGTGGTTACTGCTTGAACTACCTAGAGACCAGAGGGCTCTTGCACCTTCACAAGCAGTCTAGACTGTGTTTTGGCTATGCACTCCCTTTCTGGGAATAAGGTTTATTTTTAGCCTATCCATGTATGTTTTATAAAGTTTTCTTGGACACACTGAGCTCTTTTGGTAGCACTTTTGTACAAGTGTGGAAAGCTGATCAATTCGTCTTTGCAGTGAAAATAATTATTTGCAATCTAATGGTAGATGGTGTGCCAGCTAGGAATAGGTCATATACCAGTGATCTATAACTGCAGAGTCAGAGAAAAGAGCTGGAAGGGCTCACCAAAGCTCAGAAATAGCCATCCCCAGTCTGAAAGGGCCTACAACTCCCACCAATGGTACTATTAGCTGGTAGCCACCACTCAAGCACAGATGGAATCTTTGCCAACTCCTTATGGATAAATTGGGCTGTTTACAGAGCAGGAACCAGCAAAGGCTTCCATTGTAATATCATGGAAACCTGGCGCTATGTTTACAGCCTGGGTTTTCTGTGCCAAGATCAAAGTGGAAAGTTTCCGTATTGGGGTACACAACACTTATTGTATACCATTTAATCTGGCTCCTGGGCACAGCAATGGAATCAGAAAACTAACTTGCAGCCAATTCCAGTAGCACTGGATATATGCTGCCATCGAATGTAGGGTGACAATTTAAGTACTGTCAACAGATACTGGCTCATGCATGACAAGACGTATTATAGACATACAGCAAATGATTTTTCGTAAATGAGTTCCTTCAACTAGCAACTGGTTTTCCTTTATGGCTACCGTGTCAGAGCTCCCCTGCTCCGGAGAGCAGTAGCTTTCACAGTTACGTGTATGTGCCTGGAACCTGAAAAATACTGCAAACAGTGAGTGGGTGGTCCAAGGAGCCACTCCAACCTGTGTACTGTTCAGAATAAAGGAGACCATGTGCACATAAAGCAACATTCACTAATATCTAAGGAGATGCTAAGCACCTGTGCATTACTCCAACAAGTACAGGTTGGCTGATGGCTAAAGCAAATATAATGGCAATTGTTTAAATATTAAATAATTTAACTGCAGTAAATTGGATGTTCTTCTGCAAATACCATGTTAGGATCAATTTTACCACCATTACTACACTACAACCCCCAGGGTTCCAGCAATGAAGGGAAGGGGGGATTATGCACAACCAGTTTTTCCTAGGCTGTAATATAACGTAATGTTTTCCTGGCGTATTAGAAGCGTGTTCTCAAAGACTTCATGCGCTGCACTATATGCTTTATGAGTGTTTACATATAGCTCCTTGATTTAAGCATTTTAGGCCATAAGCATTGAATTACAAAAATAATATGAAGTAATGTGTATGAGAATAAGCCCTTATACCTAGTTTGTGAAAAATGACAGCAGGTTATTTACTTTGTTTTAAAGTGTTGCTTCCCAACATCTTTCAGTTTACACAATATAATCTCCATGACCAGGCCGATTTGGCCGATTATTCGTCAACAACGATTGAAGCACACTTTATATACAACTTTCACATTAGATAATCCTTACAAGTCACTGAAACCAGTGTAAGGCATTCCTACAGGATTCTGCTGTGCTGGACGGAGGCAGAGAGGGAAGACTGCGGCGGCCTGCAGGGCGGGCACTCGTGTGACCGGGAAGCCGGCTTTGGCGCGCATTATCCCGGGACAGTGATAGATATAACCTACCCCTTCTGTAATCAAACCTCCCCTCACACCAGGTCCTCCCCACCCGAAACCAAGACCCTGGTTATTTCCCACCGCAGACACTATGTCCCTCCGCTCCCGGCCGGCTGCTGCCAAGTTACAGCCGTGCGGCCTACAGCCCGGCGGCGGATTCTCGTTTCGTTCGACTTAAGCTTTACCTCTCGCTCTGGACCTCATTACGTTATTCTAGGCTGTAACCGCAGCGCTACGGGCTTACCTTAGGCTTCTCTTCCGACATGGTTCTGTCTGTCTGTCTGTCTCTCCCGCTCTTTTTTCGCCGCTGGTTTTTTTTTCTTCTCTCCTCACTCCCTCTCGCTTATCACGTGCACGCGCGTTACCCCCCACATTATAACGCGCCGCAATTTGTGCTGCAGAATCACATGGTACCAGAGCGCGTGCACGATGCGCGTGCACGACGATCCCCTCCCCCTTCACTGCGTCACTTCTAGACTATACGCCCGCCCCCTCGCGCTGGTATCGCACGGGAGCGCGCTCAGACCGATGAGGGGGGAGGGGGAGACGATGATGCTGTGATGTAACACGAGGTGGGGGATGGGGATACTGTCCTCGTGGTGAGGGAACCAGTAGGACAAAGGCAGAGGGACCTCCAAATATGTCCAACGTGTGCACCAAGATAAAATAAAACAAATACATCTTCTAATAGTGGTAGAATAACGTGACATGGTGCCTATGGCGCAGTCTGCTGGCCAGTTTTGAACAGAGCCAATAGAAACTCAGGAGACTGTATGTAAAAATGGTGACACTTGCGCCACCTTATGAACAATTATCACTGACACCATTAGGACGATCGCTCTGCGCTTAGAATGCTGAGATATGTATTTATACAACATCGGCACAACTTCCATTGTGCTCTTCCTGACGCACAGGGAAGGGTCACATTGGCGCTTGTATGTGGTGCTTCCGATTGTAGAGGAAATTAATATATGGTTTCCAACAGAGAACACTTCCAGCACGTATTTATTACCATGAAGTCACTGTCCACGTTAATGCAATGTAATAGCTGTTAGCTTGATTGAGATATATATATATATATATATATATATATGTATGTATGTAATCAAACTGCTTGAGTTGGCTTCAAACTCTAAAATGCTTTTTGCTTAAATACAGTTGGTTAAATCGTGGTGTATTTGGCACATTATAGAAGTATACGCCGTAATGGACGATAAGAACGGTGTCTGGTTTGTGCTCATGCGCTCCCAGCCGCGGCTTACTTGCGGCTGCCTGACATTGAGCAGCAGCGCATGCGCGGTGGCCGATCAGTGCTGTGACGTGTTCCGGATTCGGTAATATCCGTAAATAAACAACTGAGGCGACCAGGTCCCGGTGATGGCGGGGACGGCCCTGAAGCGGCTGATGGCCGAATATAAACGTGAGTACTACCTGAAGACAAGGTGGAAATGACGGAGAGTTTCAGTGTGACATGACTTGTCATTTTCACTTTTTCCTCTAACACATAGAAAGTGTTTAGTGAATATACTGTGCTTATTCTCTTATATTAGCCACTCATTTAAATATTGCGAACGTAAAAAATAGTTCTCCAAGTCTTAATTATCTGCGTCATCTTCTCTGTTTAAAATACATTTTTAGTTATAGTGGAGCCAAACTCATTAAAATATTAAATGCTTCATCTATTTATACATGTTGACGTTATAAATGACGTTATACTGATCCAAATTAGCAGCCAAATAGATGTGTATATTATATAATTTCAAAACTGTTCCACATTTTAGTGATTACACTTTGTAAGTTTTGCCAGTGTAATTTGGCCTTAATTGTCCACAGTCCTACCCCTAATCAAATTACACAGCAAAGTGAATTGAGCACCCTTGTCCCAGATCTATTTATTCAGTGAAATGCAAATTTGCAATTGCATACAGAATAATAAAGTAAAAGAAGGACCCAAAGATTCTCTTTCGCTGTCTGCCTGCCTGTCTGTGTGTGTATGTTAGGGAATTTAGACTTTAAGCTCCAATAGGGCAGGGACTGAGTTCTCCGTACAGCACTGCGGAATTAGCAACGCTATATAAATGATGATGATTATTATTATCTTGCTGGAACTTCGCACCTTTGTGAAATGGCCTGGAAATGCATCTATGCAAAATTTGGCTGCGATTTCTCTAATTTCTACAAACATATATATTGTGAAGACAGCACTCACACTCTTGTAGTAGAAGAATGTGACAGCACTCCAACTTTGATGCAAAGTGAAGCTTTGATCTATTTGTGCATTGCACTCCTAATAACAGCGTACAGGCAAACTTTAGATTTGCTGCTTGACAATCATGTCTGCCTACAAAGTACCTATTTTATAGAGAACAGTATAAATAACCCAGAAGTTCGTTGGTGGGGGAAGCTGGATAGTTTTGAAAAAAAAAAAAAAGTTACATACTCACTTGATCGCGGCGCCAGCGTCCCTCCTCTCTGCTCCGTTCACAGTGAATGTCAGGCATGACATCATCAAGTCACGCTTCACATTCAGTGAGGTGCGCCGCAGAGAGGACCAAGCGAGAGAATAGAAGACAGAAGAGAAGAAAGAAGCTAACAAAAGGTAAGTAAAGGAATGGAGAAGCAAGGGGAGGAAAGCGGAAAGGCACAGTGTGATAAAGAAGGGGGGAGAGAGACACAGTGATAAAGAAGGACGGGGGAGAGAGGCACAGAGTGATGAAGAAGGGGAGGGGGAGAGAGGCACAGTCATAGAAGGGGGGAAAGCAGCATGGATGGCGCAGTGTTATCATAAGGGGGCACAGTGTAGTTGTGATGAAGGGGCACAGTAATGTGTGTGTGATGGCACAGGGGGCTTTTTGCAATGTGTAGTGTGTATGAGGTAGGTGATGTCTAATGGGTGCTATTTTGTTTGTAGGGTGATGGTGAGGCAATTTAATAGTGTGGACTATTTAAGATGGGGTGGTTTGGGGGCTATTGAATGTGGGGGTGAGTTTGGGGAGAATGAGGTATATTTATTAAATGTGACTATGAATTATTTAATGGCAGCGATGGTTGCAGGAAATAGATATATTTATGAAATGTAAATACTATTTATTGCTGGGGCTGTTTGGAGGGAGGGAAATAGGTTTATTTATTAAATGGGCATACTATTATTTTAATGTTGGGGCTGGAGGAAGACCTAATTATTACTTGTGGGTGCTATTGATTTATCATCGGGACTGGTTGTAATTTTCTAAATGTACCCATTTTTTATTTTTTTTTGAAATGGGCCCCCTAATATTCCAGGATCCAGAGAAGCCGAAATTAAAGAAAGCAGCAGCCACAGGTGGTGAAAGTGAGAAGAACAGTTAGGAGAGTCTGTGAAATGGTGTGATTCTAGTGGGACAAACCCGAATCTTGGTGTGTGTCTTGCCCAATGTAAGGGGCAGGCCAAGACTGTGAACTGTTTATGTACACACTGCATTCTTTCTATACTACATTATGGTGCTAGATGTCCTGAAAGTCAGGAGTGCTGGGACATATGTCATGCTCCGGCAAGCAGGCACTGCACATTTGTGTCAATGGTGTACACAACAATGCAGGGTTTTTTTGTGTGTTTTTTGTGCACTTTTCACGTGCTAGCCACGCCCCCCATGATGCATGGCCATGCCCCAATAGTATGACCACACCCACAGCAAAGTTTGGGCTGCAATTTTTTTTTAGCATGCTTAACTATAAGGGGGGGCCCATGAAATTGTTGTACCAGGGTCCTGAATTCCTCTTAGCAGCCCTGTCCGGGACATATAATCCTGAAATAGTGGATACATCAATCAAACATATTAATACTATATGGATACAGGAATCATGATCTCCATCTACCTTGCAGGATTACTTTTTTTAGGAGAAAAAAACGCATAAAAGGAGGGTGTTCATAGTACGTAGATTGATGAAGGATTTTCTGAATAAGGAATGGGATCAGTTGAAGACACATCAAGCTAATATCAGAAGATTGAACACTATGGGGGGTATTCAATTGTTCCTCCGGGCGCCGCTGGAACGAGCGCGTTAAAACTATTACCGTTTGTACGGTAATATTGCGCGTAATTACCGTTCATACGGTAATTTACTCGCTCAATTTCAGCTCGCTGCTCAGGGGGCTGCGAGCTGAAATTGAGCGAGTAATTACTGTATAAACGGTAATAGTTTTAACGCGCTGGTTCCGGCGGCGCCCGGAGGAACAATTAAATACCCCCCTATGGGGTAGATTTATTAAATCTTATTAGAACGAAGAGTGGAGGTATTGCCCATAGTAACCAATCTGACTCTATAATTTATCTTGTATGTTATAGAAAACTATAGCTAGAATCTTTTTAGAAGGTTTGAGAAATCTACCCTTATGTATCCTTTCAGAAAGACTAATAATTGAATTTAGTACCTAAAGTGGATTCTGCAGTCTCTTGTCCTCAAAAACTAGCATACCAAGATCGAGGCTCATTTACATATCCAATGGGAAATGGAGAAATGCTATAAAAAGTGGAATGTTTCTGCAGGAACTACAATTAAATTAATAGTAGCCATTGGAGTCACTTTTCATGGCAATCAGAACCTGTATTGGCAATCTATATCTGATACTTAAGAAAAAGTTGGTAGACAATACTTCCTTTTCTCATAATTGCCACATTGTTTAATAATTGACTTCTGTGACAGGATGGACCGTCTATGCCACCCTGTCTGTTGTTGCTGGGAACCGGCTGGGCTTACTTTGCCATCGTTCCCTTTCATTATCCAAAAGCGCCCTCTTGCCGCAGTAGGAGGGGCTTACAAAGGCTGCCACTACTGGACTCCTTACCGGCATCCAGTACTGGATTTCTTCTGGGTAAATGACGCTGCTAGCGTTTCTCGTTGCTGGTGTACCTGGGCTGGTCCTCCTGACCTCTTACTATGGATCAGGGATGCTGTGAATGGATCCCCCCTGGCCTATCACATGGACCAGGGCTGCTGGGTAGCAGACAGAGTGGTGGTACTGAAAACGCTTGGGTCCAAAACCTCAGAGACAGCCGTAGAGCGGATTAGCTTTAGGGTCTAATCTGTAGATCACAGGAATACAACCATATTGAAGATGGTTCCAAGCAGGTCTTTGAAGCAAGATGGTTTATTTGCTCACACACACTGGTGGAAGATACCAGTGTGATCAGGTCAGATGAAAAATCAGAAGAACACTTTTTAGAAACAGGATATACTCTATTGACACAACCATGAATTTACATACATTTCAATGCTAACAAAATTTACACTTATCTATGAAATTCACTCTGGCAAAAGGCGACACAGTAACGACCCCCTGCTGGGCCTTTGGCCAGAGCAGGCATGACACTTCATCACAAAACTTCGTTAGCACTTTCTGCTATCAGACTTCCTTGCACATGCCTAATTGGAGGTTTCCAAATCCTAAACAATGACACTTCATTACTAAATACATCCCAATACTAGAGATGGTCACTGACCCCCGTGTTTTGGTTTAATATTCGGTTTTGGATTTGGATCACCGTCGTGTTTTGGTTTTGCAAAACCGCCATTGCATGTTTTGGTTTTGTTTGTTTTGCTATTTTGTTGGAAAATCAATGTTTTTGGGCCTAAAATAACCAAATTTAGTGCTCCACCTGTTTCTTGGATAAGTAATGTAATTGTAAAGCTAATAAATTATCATAAAAACAGTTTAATTCCTGGTAGGTAGGCCTTCATTAATTCTACACACAAACCAGATTGTCTTCCTCTCCATCTATGCATATTGGCAATGCAGCCATCGTCTTTGGGTGTATATTACACCCTACACTTATAGTTAAATATGTAAAGAAACGGACAAAGGCAGTTTGGTTTCTGTCGCTATAGGCCCCCCTCCAGTTGTAGAAAACACAAAAAAATCAGCCGGTATAGACTGTACAATATTATTTGAAATGGACAAAGGCAGTTTGGGGTCAGTCTGTGTATGACACCCTACCCATAATGAGAAATTGCCAAAACAGCAACCTTTCAAGATGGTACGTGATATGGAAATGCCCCAAGTCCCTTTCCTCTTTGGGGGTAGATTGAACCCTAGACTTAAATAGAAAGTTTTAAAAAGATGTTATCGTCATCATCTGGATCTTCATCCTCACCCTCATCAGTGTGTACGTCATCATCACAGACTATCAATTCATCGCCGCTTGAATCCACTATTAGAGAACAGTCAGTGCTTGGATGTCTTTGATGGTGAAGGCCTTCCTCGTGGAAGATGTAGTTCATTTTTATAAACATCATTTTCTCCACATTTTTTGGAAGTAGCCTTCTACGGCGATCACTGACTAAGTTCCCGGCTGTACTGAATACTCGTTCAGAGTACACACTGGAGGGTGGGCAGATTAGGTATTGCAAAGCAAGTTTTTACATGGGCTTCCAAATGGCCTGCTTTTCCTCCCAGTAAGGAAAGGCACTGTCTGACATTTCCATATCAATTACCTCTTGAAAATAATCCTCCACCATCCTTTGCATGTTTATACTCGTATTGGATGGAGTTATGGGCAAGGTGACACATTTTTTAGAAAAGTCCTTCAAACCAGCCCAGATGTTAAATTGTTCTGGTCTGCCCCCTGCGTCTTCCCAGCTTCTTTTATGGAAATTTAATTTTTTACGAGCAGCAGCAGCTTGAGAAAGTGAAGGAGGACACGTTGTCAAGCCGAGGCCCAGTTCAGCGGCCAACTTGCTGAGCAATAGCTCCTTGCAACAGTTCACATCTCGTTCATTTACAAGTAAAGACTCAATGTAGGTCTTAAACCTTGGATCAAGCACAGTGGCCAAAACGTACTGATCCGAGTTCAAGATCTTAATAACTCGAGGATCATTGTGAAGCGAATGACGTACTTGATCGACATGGCCAACATACTTTGCTGAATTGCTTGCTTTCAGCTCCTCCTTCAGTTTCTCAAGCAGCTTTTCCAATAGTCTAATTAAAGGAATGACTTGGCTCAAACTAGCAGAGTCTGCACTCACTTCACACGTCACAACTTCAAATGGTTTCAGCACCTTGCACAACACTGAAAGGATTCCCCACTGTGCAAGACTGAAATACATCCCCCTCCTTTCCCAATGTCATGGCTTGTGCAATATGCTTGGATGGCTTTGCGCTGTTCCTCCATCCTCTGAAGCATGTACAGGGTGGAATTCCACCTAGTTACCACCTCTTGCTTAAGTTGGTGGCAGGGCAAGTTAAACTGCTCTTGGAGCTGCTGTAATCTACTACATGCTGTGGCTGAATGCCTGAAATGACCTGAAATTTTACGGGCCACCGAAAGCATCTCCTGCACCTCACGGTTATTTCGTAGGAAGCTCTGCACCACCAAATTGATGGTGTGAGCAAAAATTGTTGGCGTTATCAGAAATGACATATCCTGGGGAGAGTCCAAGTGGTGTAAGCCATGTATCAATCACATCTCTTTGTTTGCGTAACAAATTGTCAGCTGTATGCCTGTTAGTGAAGCCGGTGATACAAAGAGTGGCCTGCCTGTGACAAATGTTACATAGTGGTGTACATGCTGCTGCTGTTCCTGCTGGTGAAGGTGAATGACCAACCCAGTGGGCTGTCACAGTCATATAGTCTTTGGTTTGGCCACTTCCACTTGTCCACATATCTGTGGTTAAGTGGACAGTAGGCAGAATGGCATTTTTCAGCGCAATCTCTACATTTTTACACACTTTTTGTTATAGTTGTGGAATAGCTTTACGGGAAAAATGGTGTTGCAATGGAATTCTGTAACGCGGACACAATACCTCAATTAACTGTGAAAAACCAGCTGCGTTTATTGTGGAGATTGGACGCAGATCTAACACTAACATTGCAGCCATGGCGTCTGTGATTCGCTGGGTGACTGGTGTCATATTTGCTTCCCCTAGCAAATGATTGTTTCACAGTTAATTGCTGAAATGTAGGACTGCTCATTTTCTTGACCTGCCTCTGGGCTGACGATTCACCCCCAGCAGCAGCAGCAGTGGTACTAACGCTTTCTTCAGAGGAATCAATAATAGTGCAGGAGTCATCCAGCCTTAATAAGTGGGATGCCGGGCTAACTCCAAGCGCTACTGAGAATATTGATGAGGATGGTGTGGTGGGTGTATTTTGTAGCCGTAGGGATGTCGGTGACCGGAGGGTCTTAGCTGATGATTGAGTGCTGGTTTTTTTTTTTTTTTTTTGAAGAACTTTCAGCTTTTCCCAACACTTTGCCATGAACTCTAGTTAAATGGCGTAACATAGACGAGGTTCCAAGATGGTTAAGGTCCCTCCCTCGACTGACTGGCTTGACATACACTACATATGGCTAGACAATTGATGTCTGGATTTGGGTAGAAATAATTCCACACATAAGAAGTGGATTTTTTTGTTTTATGGCCTGGCATGACAATGGACTTTTTCTTGTCATGTGCCAGAACTGCTGCAACTGGTGCAAGACTTACACAAACAACCTCATCCTCATCAACATCCTCATTAGCGCCCTCGTAGCCTACACAAATCTCCCCCTCATCCTCTTCTAATTCCAAAGTGGCATCCTCAATTGGTGTATCACCGGCTACACTCGGGCTGTTCAGGCACACATCAGCAGAACTGCTGAAAGGGCCCTTCTTTATGGGTACACTAACAGAATGCTCACATTTAGACATCCCACTGTTGGATGGACTCTCCACAGGGATTGGTGTCATTTCTGTTTCAGAGCAAACATCCTCTAATGCCTTACTGTTATCTTGCAGCTCGGCTTTGACGCGTAACAGTAGTTGTGCACCACTTGTAGACTCTGTAACATTTTTGGATCTGCCACTAATAGAGAAAGGCGAAGGCCTCATTCTCTTTTTGCCACTGCGTGTGTAGAATGGCATGTTGGCAATTTTTTTTTTTTTTTATCGGCACTTAACTTTTCCTCAGTTACACTTCTTTTTCGCTTCAACACGGTAAAAAAAATTTGGGTGTGTGTGTTTTTTTGGCTGATTTCAAAAGACAGTGTAGTTTGACATCGCCTTTCCCAGATGACGTACTGGGAACACTACCATCAGGACTGGTGACAGAACCTGGTTGCTCATTTTGCTCATATGTGGACTGCTTTGAATCCATTCTGAGCCCAAAGCACTTGTAGTGCTACAAATTGTTTTTGACACTGCTGCAATATAGTACTTTTTTCACAGCCAGATAAATTTCAGCAAAAGAATGGGCGACACCCCAATAGCACTTGGAGTGCCAGAAACTGAACAAAAAACCCTCCTCTCTTCTCTTACTGCTGTAACAATCTGGTATTAAGCTTTCAATGCTGTTGAATACAATCAATCACTGTCCCTGCACTGATATAGCCAGTGTGACCTAACCCTGCTCTCTCCCTCTGTCAAATGGCGATGGATTGCTGTGGAGGCTGGTATTTATGCTTTTTAAATCTCGCGAGATCCTAGCTCAGAAATACGAATCCGTCACGATGACGTTTTGCCTCGATTTCGAAACCGAATGGGCGGGAGAGTACCTAGCGTACTCGGATACCCTAAATTCAGTAGGATTCGGATCTAGGAGAACCGAGCCCGCCCATCTCTACCCAAT
Source organism: Mixophyes fleayi (assembly GCF_038048845.1). Taxonomy (NCBI): domain Eukaryota; kingdom Metazoa; phylum Chordata; class Amphibia; order Anura; family Limnodynastidae; genus Mixophyes; species Mixophyes fleayi. The sequence goes on along the minus strand of NC_134408.1, from coordinate 106,504,248 downwards.
ACACACAAGACCTCCATCCACAAAGGCCTATTGCATCAGAACTAAGGTATATCCTTTAGTAAGGGGAAAACAGGAAAGACCAACTTTTCTACCCTGGTCTCAGAGGTAAACGACTTCCTATCTTACAATAAACAAAAATAAGTGCCTATGCAATTCTATAAATATGCGCCCTGCGCTATTTCCTTTAAATACATTTTTACCAAAATTTATTTAATAGTGATCCAGTCACACCTCCTTATGTTAGACATCACTGGATACTGTCACACTTTCAGCTACAAGTGTAGCTTCCACATTGATGTCCAGAAGAGCCCTTTGCTTAACTGCGCTAATTTTCAAAGGGGGTTTCTTATTGGTAAAAAACTGGATATGATGATTCAAGATGGAACAGAGATTAAACTACATTAGTTACCTATGACTATTAAAAAAAAAAAAAAAAAATGTTTTTGTTTTTTCTTCAGTGCAACAGTTCAAGGAAGCCAGAACTTATGGTGTTGGCAAATAGTATACCAGACAGTATGTGGGCAGTCCATTTAAGCAGCCCAATCATTCCTTTCTATGGAAGGAAGGAAGACAACAAAATAAATCAACAATGACTAGTGACTAATTCAGTCTCCAACAAACCCAGTGGGTGGCTGGTTTTCAGGGCATGTGGAGGCTTGGACACTTAGTACACAAGACCACTGGGTCCAGGACATTGTAAAGCAATGGGTACAAAATAGAATTTCAGATAGTGCCCAAGAAAAATGTTTCTTGTGCACTCTCTGAAAATCATACAATCTTTGAAAAGCATATAATCTCTGGTGCAAAGGAAACCCTTATGCAGCAGTCTATCACTTTTGGACAAACAGGTAATTTGTCCAGAGCTTTCAATTCGGATGGGAAAATAATTTTATTTGAAACTATACCTGTTAGAGAGCAGTCAGAAGACTTTCGAACTGTTCTAGATCTAAGTTGTCTCAATCAGTTTGTAAAAACATGACCGTTCAGCATGGAGTCTGTTAATTTCATTTTCAGGGCTTTGGAGGGAAGGAGATTTCCTGACATGAATAGAATTACAGGATGCTTACCTTCATTTCTTCAGATTCGTCAGTATGGGATACCATTTCCAATTAATGTGTCTATCATTTGGCCTCTCAACCTCTCCCACCCATAACACTTACAAAGATGCTAGTGGTCCTGATGTCTGTTGACAGGAAACAGGGAATTGAAGTTGCCTTATCTGGACGATATTCTGGTAATAAGAAAAGGAAAACAAGGATACTGAAGGTAATTCTGTTTTTGTAGACCTATGGCTGGATCATAAACTTCAGTAAGAGTCAACTTGTGCTATCTCAGCAGCTGCAATTTATGGGAGTACAAATAGATACAGCAAGAGACAAAGTGTCAGCATCTTAAGAGAAAACAAAATTCAGCAACTGATTTATCCAGTTGGATTTCAACAGAAGTCTTCTGTGAAGGACTGTCTCAGGCTCTTAGAAATATTTTTATTAACCATAGGTATTCTCCTATGGGCAAGCTGACACATAAGGAATCTTTAACCAGTGATAGAATGAAATCATCAACCTCTAAGACTTGCACAGAACACCCAAAGGGCTCTGGACTGGTTTAAAGATCCAACATTAAAGGAAAGGGGAATACCCCTACCAGAACCAAACAATGGGGAGCTCATCTGAACACAGAAGTAATACAAGGTGTATTAAGTAAAAAAAAAAAAAAAAAAAAAAGAGATTGCATACATTTAGGTAATATCACATTACTGTGTAATAATATATAGATTTAAAAGCTTTTTGCCTCAAATGCAATACAAACATTTAAGAATCTTGCCAGACAATTGGACCATGGTAGTGTTGATAAACAGACAAGGAGGCACCAGGAGCAAACACATATTGGAAGAGATAAAAGCAATCTAAAGACGCACACACACTTCATGTAGTGGGGAAGGACTACAAGATGTCAGATTATCTTGGTATCAGATCTATCCAGAAAAATGGGCATTGAACATAATAGGGAAATTTGGGATCCCACGGTGTTGATGGTGATAAGCCAAAACCCCAAAGTAACAAGATTTTACTCATTGGGGGGTATTCAATTGTTGCCGTTAACGCTCTCAAACGAGCGCTCTAAAAATATTAGCGGTAATTACTCGCTAAATTTCATCTCGCAGCTCCCTGATCTGCGAGATGAAATTCAGCGAGTAAACTACCGTGTTAACGGTATTTCCGCGCATATTACCGTATAAACTGTAATATTTTTCGAGCGCTCGTTTGTTTTTTGTTTTAGCGCGTTAAAAGCAACAATTGAATACACCCCCCTTATGTGGGAGTAAAAGAAAAACTGTGGTTTGCAGTAGCATGGAAGATACTCTTGAAACAATCATGGCCTCTGCCAACTCAGCTCGACCATCTACATCAGGGATCAGTTTTTCTCCAAATTTAGAGCGGTCACTGTTAAAGAGTAAAGGTATCTCAGACAAAATTAATGAAGTATTACTACAGGCAAGAAAAAAGATTTATTCTATAGTATCCTGCGGAGTTTGGAAAATATTTATAGATCGGTTGTAGGACTTTCTTCAAGAAGGTTTACAGTGTCGGCATTCCTGGACACAAGATTAATATCAAGAGGGTCTTTTTGAACCCTTACAGAGTTTCACTTAAATGGCTGACATGCAAAGTTGAAAATTTTGATAGCCATGACATCTGAAGAAGAAATATGGGAGAACTTCAAGTTCTGTGATACAGATATAGGGCCATTTGTGAACATACACTCCGATAAGGTGGCACTATGAACAAATCCTGTATTTTTTCCAAAAGTAAATTCGATTAGATCTGGTCAAAGCAATATTTGTCTATCTCTCCAGAGTAGAGGATGTCAGAAAAGCAAAGTAAGGTACAAACCACATTGTTGGTTTCTTACGCTAATACTGACTGGGCATAGCCACAGCTCAGTTTGTGTTTGAACTGTTCCCAATTTGTTATTGCAGTAAAGAGGTTTCATAGCGCTAGCAACGTTGAGTTCTTCTGAAGTAGAAGTACATTTCAGTGTGTTTGTTCGGCCCATCTGACAAATGATTGGTTCTGTGCAATTTGGGCTTCCATGTGAGATATGGTTATTTGGTGACCTGGCTGAACCAACAAACCTGCAAGCGAGATTATTTGTACAATCGTCAGACCTTCTGTTGCCTCTAAATATAATATATTCTAAAAAAAGCAGTTATCTAGATAATTAAATGTTAACAGTACCGATACTGTTTACCTGGATGGTAACTGCTATCATGCATACTGCACTCTGTGTGAGTCCCATAGCATTACTCATGCTCATCTTTGCTACTTATGTATATTACCTCATCTATTTTGTTACTTGCCTCTGTATTCGGTGCTATGGAATCTGTGGTACCTTTGAAATAAATAATATTAGTGGCATTATGTATGTTGTTCTTGCCAGATAGTCACTATGCAGAAAGTCATGGCATATTGAGCTACTGTCACAGTGGCCCGTGGTGGCAAGGGGCATGACCCTGCCTATATTCTAGCTGTGATAGCATTGTGCTTAGAACACAGTGTTTTATTCTTTTTTGTTTTTTTTCCTCTCTGTAGAATGATTCTTACCATGCGTGATACTGATACATGATACTGATCTGGAGGAGAGCCAGGGAATTGATTTGGAATTTATATTATTGCAATACTCTGGTAAAACTGAATAGATAATGATTTTAACCATACTATGGACACATTCAAATGAACAGAAATTTGGAGCTTGAATACTGAAACCTTTCTCATAGTTAAAGAAAGCAACAACTGTTTCCATTCTCTGTGGGTTAGGCCGCCTGCACATGTTTTTGGAGGTAGCTTCTGTCCTTTTTGGCACATTTGGTCAAGTTGTCTTAAGTTGCTTTGATTTTGATCATGTACCACATTCTTCAACTTGTCACTGGATCTTTATTTACCTGAGGTTAAACATTTGACAGGTAATTTTAACCTGTAAAGTGCAAACTTTGGGAAGAAATATATCTAATTTCTATACTACACCTCACACCACTAGGTGAAGAGGGGATACTTTGAAATGAAGGTTTTAATGATAAAGATAGGTTAGTAAACTAGATTTGTTTACTTTGGGGAGGGATAAACTTTGAGTTGCATAAATATTGTCAAGGTCAATACAACTGGCAATGTTTTGGTACCAAGGACTATATAGGGCAAGGGGTAATCAGTTGGGAAGAAAAGACTGACAGTGTCGCCATCAACATAGAAAAGGGTTATTTACTGTAAAGCTGTGGAACGTCTTTCCACAAGACATTGATAGCAAATTTAAAATAATTAAAAATAGTTTGAATGCCTGTGTTAAAATAAACTGTATCTGTAGCTAAAATTAGTAGAGTACATTGCAGGGCATGACATTTTTTTGCTATTACTAGTTTTTTTTAGATGTTTTATCCTTTTAATTAGAGATTCTCTCATTTTTAGGCCTCATTCACTTGAACGTTTTTCTCCCATATGTAGGCATTACACATGGAATTTGCATGGATCAAACAAGGTGGAAAAACCCATGATCCCAATATAATTCTGTTTCTCTTTACAGATGAGCGTATGGGGATTTGGACCACTAGCAAAATGCTACAAACACTGTTTTGATGATCTGGCTGAATTTTGTTTTATATACGAAAAGGATTCTATCGCACAGATTATTAGGGGGTCTACCCTTAAATTCTTTGTGAGTCTCCTCTAATTGGAAAAACAAGAGGTGCAACCTAGGGTAACAAAAAACAGTATACTAGAAACAGAGAAGAACCAGAAAGTTGTCTCTGAAAAGGTGCGCATAAACCCCTATGAACAATGTAAATATAGTCAAAGGGTACCATAAACAAGAATACTAAAACATAACTTTTATTAATTGAATAAAATAAAACATTTATAAAACTAGCGAAATGAAAACCGTGAATAAGTAATTTAAAACTCGCTTGAGGCTCTATCCGTCCACGATCAATGTAGAACTAGCAGGTAAGTAAATCTATGATGATGAAGGCTAGTAAGGTACCTATATAATATTAGGATCCATATAGCAATAAATATACTCCTATATAACAATAGGCTGCTAATATAATAACTCAGGAGGCAGTAAGCATATGCGTGTGCTGGTAATGATGTAAACTCTTCAAGCATATAAAGATAGCCAACTATCTAATAGTATCTAAATGACAGTAAAAGATACCAAACTTCCACAATGTATCTAAATGAAGATGCAGACCGATCACTCTCTAAATGACCATACACGTCTGATAGGGTGCATAGTCACTGCCCAGATCTTATGTCAGGCACGGAGAGCATGTGTCTTGTCTGTCTGTTTAATGATCTTCTGTCTCTAAATGAGAAAGGCTGATGGTAATAGTGGCTGAATATGCTCGCTATAACTGTCTAATACAATGCCGTCTGAAGATGTATGACGATGGATACATTGATTGAAATCTGTCTCTCTCTCTAGTATAACATGAACTCGTTTCTCATAGGAGTCTAAGATTCCCCATTAAATAACGTGAACATAGGTAATCATTTTCTCAAATACACATGGACAAATCAACACACATGTACTCATTCCCTAAGATACCAATTATGGGAGGTGTATTGCTGACTGCCTATCTTCTGCTCCACTACCTCTGGATATACGGAGCCTATAAAATAGCATTGATATCCTGCTTCTTTATATTCTGGAACAAAGTGCCAACAACGAAGACGCCAATGCGTGTTTCGCTAGGCTTTATCAAGGCAATCCGACTTGTTCTCCTTACATGTTTTCATATCCAACAGGACACACACCCACTTCATAACGTCATGTGGCTTAACCAATAGGACATAATGTCACCTTCATTGATTGACACTAAAGTCAACCTCTCAAATCATGGATACAGTTAGACCTGCCCCTAAGAGTACCCTATTGGTCCATATACAATCTCATTCATTCATCCAGATATGAGGATAAGGTACCGTGATATAAAATTGTCATTTATGATGAAATTCTATTGAAGTGTTGTTATTTACATGGAATCAGCTCTATGTATTAGTGTAGTTACAAATCACACCATATATCTGGACCTGATCTTATAATTCATGCTAGTATGTGTCTAACATAACATATATAGAAGAGTGGAATAGCGAGAAAAGGGAGGAGCATATCCGTTGTATAACAAGTGGCTCCGTCGTGCTAAATAAGTGGCTCAGTCGTGCTAAATAATAAGTTCACGTGTGCCCTTAATAACATGATATCGCATATTCAAATAATACCATTCACTAAAGTTATGAGTTGTAAACAAAATTAAACCTCATTAATATAATATGTGTTTTAAACATAATAAGCATGGGGCTAAATTCCCTAAATATATTCAATAAAAGCCCATGGGTCAATGGAAATTATAGACAGTTTATATGAAACGAAATGTATAAACTAATTTGTGTGTAAACGCATAAAGTTATAAAATGTGTTACAACATCCATGTTGTCAAATAATATATGGGAAAATTATAATCATGGATATCTTATGTGCTCCCCAAATGAAAGCCATTGGTGAACAGGATAAGGACACTGAGTTTTTGAAATTTTCTAGTAACAGAAGTCAATTGATGATACAGGTAACAGTTGTATTCATCTCAACATAGCTATAATGAAACTTTTCAGGGTAATTTGAAGTTATTATTTTAGTTAAACTCTACAAAAAAACTGTAAAGTTGTTGTTTTCATTAAGGCCTTTTGGTTGTACTGTATCCATCAAAAATATCATTTTAGATTCTTTTTTCAGTAGTTCTTGTTTCAAATGTCCTCTAATGCCTAAATTTATCTTCTCCATCCCAAAAGCCGTAAGACATGTAGAATTACCATTATGTTTATTGCGAAAATGTCTTGCGACTTCTACGTTTTCTCACATCTTGTTCTGCATTGCGGATATTCCCAACATGTTCCAAATTTCAAAGACTCATAGGGGGGTATTCAATTGTTAGCGAGTTCGCTAAGATACTCGCGCTCGAAAAATATTACCATTAATACGGTAATCTGCGCATTAATACCGTAATTTACTCGCTGGATTTCAGCTGGGGAGCTGCGAGCTGAAATCCAGCGTGGTATTACCGTATTAACGGTAATATTTTTCGAGCGCAAGTATTTTAGCGAACTCGCTAACAATTGAATACCCCCCATAGGGGCATATTCAATTGTCCCAAAGTTTGAGTGCTCAAAAAATATTACCGTTAATACGGTAATCTCTTGCTGGATTTCAGCTCGCAGCTCCCTGAGCTGCGAGCTGAAATCCAGCGAGTAAAATACTGTATTAACGGTTTTTATGCGCACGATTACGTAATATGGGTAATCGTGCGCGGTCCGTGGGATTTTCGGCAATCCCGCGGACAATTGAATATGCCCCATAGTCCTTATCCTGTTCACCAATGGCTTTCACTTGGGGAGCACATAAGATATCCATGATTATAATTTTCCCATATATTATTTGGCAACATGGATGTTGTAACACATTTTATAACTTTATGCGTTTACACACAAATTAGTTTATACATTTCATTTCATATAAACTGTCTATAATTTCACTTGACCCATGGGCTTTTATTGAATATATTTAGGAAATTTAGCCTCATGCTTATTATGTTTGAAACACATATTATATTAATGAGGTTTAATTTTGTTTACAACTCATCACTTTAGTGAATGGTATTATTTGATTATGATCATCACTATATTCTTTAAGAAATCGTGGTGCTCTATAGAGATGATAATCTATACGATATCATGTTATTAAGGGCACGTATGAACTTATATAACACGACAGAGACACTATATTTGAATGAATGGGATTGGGTTTGGGTTTTGAGCTTTTGAAAGTGAATCTAATTGGACACATACTCCCAGCTCATATTTTGTGCCAGTCTATAATTAGAACATCATGTACTTTTAGTGGAGTATTAGATTGTTATACAATGGATATGCTCCTCTCTTTTCAGAAACTGCATTGATCAACAGTGAATTACATTCTCCTTTTCTCGCTATTCCACTCTTCTATATATGATATGTTAGACACATACTAGCATGAATTATAAGATCAGGTACAGATATATGATGCGATTTGTAACTACTAATGCATAGAGCTGATTCCATGCATATAACAACACTTCAATAGAATTTCATCATAAATGACAATTTTATATCACGGTAACTTATCCTCATATCTGGATGAATGAATGAGATTGTATACGTACCAGTAGGGTACTCTCAGGGGCAGGTCTAACTGTATCCACGATTTGTGAGGATGAGTTTGGTGTCAATCAAAGATGGTGACATTATGTCCTGTTGGTTAAGCCACATGACGTCATGAAGTGGGTGTGTGCCCTGTTGGATATAAAAAACCTGTAAGGAGAACAAGTCGGATTGCCTTGATAAAGCCTAGCGAAATGCGCATTGGCGTCTTCGTTGTTGGCACTTTGTTCCAGAATATAAAGAAGCAGGATATCAATGCTATTTTATAGGCTCCGTATATCCAGAGGTAGTGGAGCAAAAGATAGGCAGTCAGCAATACACCTCCCATAATTGGTATCTTAGGGAATGAGTACATGTGTGTTGATTTGTCCATGTGTATTTGAGAAAATGATTACCTATGTTCAAGTTATTTAATGGGGAATCTTAGACTCCTATGAGAAACGAGTTCATGAGATACTAGAGAAAGAGAGAGACAGATTTCAATCAATGTATCCATCGTCATGCATCTTCAGACGGCTTTGTATTAGACAGTTATAGCGAGCATATTCAGCCACTATTACCATCAGCCTTTCTCATTTAGAGACAGAAGATCATTAAACAGACAGACAAGACACATGCTCTCCGTGCCTGACATAAGATCTGGGCAGTGACTATGCAAGCTATCAGACGTGTATGGTCATTTAGAGAGTGATCGGTCTGCATCTTCATTTAGATACATTGTGGAAGTTTGGTATCTTTTACTGTCATTTAGATACTATTAGATAGTTGGCTATCTTTATATGCTTGAAGAGTTTACATCATCACCAGCACGCATATGCTTACTGCCTCCTGAGTTATTATATTAGCAGCCTATTGTTATATAGGAGTATATTTATTGCTATATGGATCCTAATATTATATAGGTACCTTACTAGCCTTCATCATCATAGATTTACTTACCTGCTAGTTCTACATTTATCATGGACAGATAGAGCCTCCAGCGAGTCTTAAATCACTTAATCACTTTTTTTCATTTCACTAATTTTATAATTTTTTTATTTTATTCAATTAATAAAAGTTGTGTTTTAATATTCTTGTTTATGGTACCCTTTGACTATATTTCCATTGCTCATAGGGGTTTATGTGCACCTTTTCAGACACAACTTTCTGGTTCTTCTCTGTTTCTTGAGTTTTGTTTTATGCCTGATCTTTGCTTGCACCATTTGGAACGCAGTGTAACTTGCACAGGAAAATACGTTCATATGCATGACCCATTTATTGGTAATTGTGTGACTATGGATAATATTTACCTCTGAGCAAGTAATTCTGGGTCTCTGAATTCTAGTAAATTCCACCTCCCCTTGACTAATACTATTAGCACAAATACATCATGACCTTTACTTGTCATAATGACCCCCACCTCCATGTTTCTTCCAATATTATAGTTATGATTTGTTTTTATAATGTTTCAATATTTCATTTAGTGCAGTACTTACAGGACATGGTAAAAATTACACAATCTTAAGTACAAATATAAAAATTATTACCAGTATTCATTTCACAACACACAAAATTGTAAAAATTGTTATGGTTATTAAGATGTAAAACACATTTAATTACTAATGGATCAAACATGTCACCTGGGTGTGCTGGAAATATGTTTTAAATTGGCTCCGTATAAATAAAAGTAGGGATTAAAAAAGCATAGTAAAAGAAAAAGTAAAAGCTATTCTATTTATCACAGAAATATATTTGTCCCTTAAACATAAAAGTAAAAAATAAGTTAGATTTTACTAAAAATAAATGCAACATTTTAATATAAATGTTTATTAAAAGTTGAAGATCTTCCACTCCCTCTTATAATTTTGCATACCTATAGCATCACATATGTTTTGTGCACACCCTGTAAAGTTAACCTGTATAGTGCAAACTTTGGAAATAAAATATATGTAATTTCTGTACTATTTGAAACAATGTAACGTTATACCACCAGGTGGAGACATTGTCCAAAACAACATTTAGGTATATGTCTATTTATATTCAGTACTTCAACTAACTTGTGAAGTTTGCTGTATATGATGGCAATCCAGAGCAGCTTATTTATAGCAGTGTGGAATAAGCTTAAAGACTAAATTAAATTTTGCCCCAACTTTCTTTTTTTAACACAAGTGCAAATGCCTGTCTAAGTAAAACCCATACATTTGTATGTGTCCGGACCAATTGTGTATTGATACTTGTGTTTAGGTAATTCTGTTTCTTCTTTTTTTTTTTTTTTAATGCTTGTTTTATTTCAGTGCAGATAAAGCATGTCACAACACTCGCAAAAAGTCCATTCTCTATGGGTGCGCATTTTGAACATACACACTAGGATATATTTATCAATCAGAGGTTACAACAAATGCTGATTCTCAGCAGTTTGTCATCATTATTTAAAACAGCAATTTTATTAAAGGCAAGCTCATCTGGTTTTGCCTTTAATAAAATATCAGTTTTAAATATTGACTGCAAACTGCCAAGAATCAGTGATTTTACATAACCGCTGATTGATAAATTTACCGCTAGGTGTTAACACGAGTGGCTTAACCCACGCTGATGTGTATTTTTCCTCTTCATGTTAAAGGCCCATTCAATCTCATGTCACATTTATTTCAATGGATTTATAGAAACTGCATTAAACTGAATGGGCCATAGCCATGGGTTGAGCTGCTCTGTTAACAATTTGTTTTCTCCCATCATTTTATCTTCTACCAATGTGTGATCAAAAAATGTAGTCCCTGGGACTCCCCTCACTGTTGGCCAATCACAAGCACCCATTGATCCGAAAAACCTTTTGTGATTGGCTATTGCCACAATGGTCAATTGATGTTTACTAATTCTCTGGGGGATGGTTATGTTCTCTGATAGGCTTTTTTTCTTTCTTCAGTGGCGTAAAAGAAGAATGTTAAAAAGTCGCCATTCCAGAAGTCCCAATATTCCTCAGCTCAGGGATGTCAGAAAAGGCCCATTTCATTTTAGCACAGTACTGGTCGTCTTTGTGAGGGGTCTACAATGCTCATTGTCCCCATGCTTTAGTGGAAACCTGCCCATGCCTGGGCTGGTTGAGGAATTTGCTGGTGGTCATACTAGTGTTTATTTATTTTTATTGTACAGAGCTTTTCTGATTTATTTCAGTTAAGTTTCTGCACACTTGAAACCCTATTGAACTGAATGGAAAAAGCTTTGTGCCGCATGCGACTGGACATGATCAGTGCGTAACCTGCCTAAAAGCACCAGCATGTTAGAGTAATTATACTTCAAGAAAATGTTCATATAGCATTTGCTTCTATGTAGCTGTTACAAGTTACTGATGACTACATGTCAGCATTGTTTCCAATTATTTGCTTTTAAGCTGGTTGTGTTGGAATGGATGACACAGTAAAGCCATCTATTTGTTTGCACTTTAATGGACAATTATACTGATCCTAACCCTTATATATTTTGTATTTTTTCTAAGTGTATTTACTGCCATATGTTAATGGTTTGCTTGTGTTCAATGGAGCCTGTGTAGTTTTTACTTTAGGCTTTAACCAAAGGGTGGGAGCACTAGTTGTTGGAAACTTCTTAATATGAAGCCATTTCTTTTGGAAGTTTCTATTTTTGCAGATAACACTAAACTCTGTAAGGTAATAAAATCAGAGCAAGATGTAGCTTCTCTACAGAGGGACTTAAATAAACTGGAGGATTGGGCGGCTAAATGGAATATGAGGTTTAACACAGATAAATGTAAGGTTATGCATTCAGGGATCAAAGACAAGAACGCAATCTATAAATTAAATGGAATTTGGGAGAATCTATAATGGAAAAGGATTTGGGAGTGCTCGTAGACAGTAGACTTAGCAATAGTGCTCAATGTCAAGCAGCAGCTGCAAGGGCAAACAAAGTATTGGCATGCATAAAAAGGGGCATAGATGCAAGGGAAGACAGTGTAATTTTGCCACTGTATAAATCGTTGGTAAGACCTCATCTTGAATATGCAGTACAGTTCTGGGCACCACTCTATAAAAAAGATAATTTGGAACTAGAAAGGGTTCAGAGAAGGGCGACAAAATTGATAAAGGGTATGGAGTCATTAAGTTATGAGGAAAGGTTAGCCAGTTTAGGCATGTTTACTTTAGAAAAGAGGCGTCTAAGGGGAGATATGATTACTATGTAACAGAAACAGATTGGCAGTTGCTTACTCTGGATCAATTTCAAATATAAGTGCAGGATCGCAGGAGATCCAAAATAGGTTGAACTTGATGGACTGGTGTCTTTTTTCAACCTCATCAACTATGTTATCGTGATTTTATTTTTTTATTTTGTTTGTTTTTGATCCTTAGAATTCATGACAGCTGCTACCAAAATGCTTATAAATGTAGGGAACCTACAAATGTATTTGTGCGTTCCCTTTCCGCCTTTCCTAAAAAGTTTAGAAATGTGCACAGAAAGGTTTAGTCATCGAACAGTTTACCTACCTACTGTTCCTGTATGATACCCCGTTTACACTGCCTCAAAAACCTGGGTTGTTACCGGGGTGAGCCCCTATGACCCGGGTCGAGGCTGAGAGTAAATGGGGTTACTCCTGGGTCCGACCTCGCCAGATGCCAATCTGAACGGTGCGACCCACGATTTCCAACTCTGGTCCTTCCGACAAGTGTAAAAAAGCAGGGGGGTGGGGAGAGACATCACAAGACGAGCCAAAGCTCCTCTTGTGATGTTGCCAGGAAGACCCGGGATTACCTGAAAATTTGCCGGGATGGGAGGCTCTGTCACCTGGCAATATCCCTGGTTCATATACCTGGGATATTCCCTGGGCGGCAGTGTGACCGTAGTATGAGAATAAGAATACTATACTATTTTTTTATTTTTTTTGTAACCAATACAATACCATGTTTATGTATTTAATATGATACCTTTTGTAAAAAGGTTTGTTTGCAGCAGGGAGCTTCAGCTGAACACTTAGCAGATTTACTATTGAAAGATTGCCCACTGCTTTATATACAAACTAGGTAAAGTCACATTGGTGTCTTTCTACACTTGAAGATATTTCACTGTTAAAAATATAATAACCTTTAAATATCCCTTGAGCTAAATTTGCCATCTAAAGCACCACTATGTTTCTATTAAGCAGATGGGCAGTTCATTTATATAGGTTTTTGTGAAGGTATTTCTTATTTGCATGAAATTTAAACCACAAATCCCCTGATACAATAACAAATCCCCTGATACTACTTTCTTGGTTTTCCTCAGGTTTCACATCCCATTCTGTTTTATAAACGTTGATACCTAATTTTGTTTTTATTCTGAACTTTTATCTCTGTGTTTATCCCCTTCTTTTTAATGGAAATATTGTATGGAGACTGGACATAAGTTAAGATATCCTTAAAGCAAATTGTAACCTAGCGGACAGTGGGGAGTGCATCTCAAGCACTCAGGGGAGATGATGTTGCTACTGTTTGCTGTTAATAGAGTGGGCTGGTATTGATAATGGATTCAAAGTGCCAGAAAGGTTAACAGAGGGGAGCTAGGTGCTTCCTACTCAGAAATGTGACGCCCACCGCTCACCTAGTTCTGACCCTCCAGAACACACGTTGTTTCCTCCAATTTAGTCTGTGGTTTTACTGTAATAACATGGAGGACAGTGTAATGCGTGTATGTGCAATGGGAATGGGGAATGTAGCACAGGCAATAAGGGAGGGACTGAAGTGTGCTGGATTTTTTTATTTCTATTTTGTACTCAAAGGCTATGGGGCTTATGCTCTCTCTCTCTCTCGCTCTCTCTATATATCTATATCTATATCTGTGTGTGTGTGTGTATATTTATACATTTTTATTTACTTCTTTTGTCCCAGTATACTCTTATATAAACTCTACACTCTTGTGTTGTTTACTATGTTCTTTTTTTTTTTTTATAAGATAAATCTATTCCTAATTGTATATAATATAATAAAACACAAACTTTTCTCCAACATGTGTGGGGTTACAAGTTTAATGTATTCCTCAAAGCAAGAACCTTTGCTAAATGGGCTGCTTTCTATTGATTATTGCTAAATGATCTATGTCCTGAGCAACTGAAATGGCATTATCCTCCAAGTCGTGATCTAAAGAATTAGAAAAGCATCTGCTTCCAATTGACGTCTTTTAGTAAACACATTTGATTTTCTAATTTGTCTCTTCACATTTCTCGTTGTGTTAACATAGTGAAAATACTCCAAATGTGTTTTGTAAATAAATATTACAGAGCTCCATCTTCACTTAACACGAGGCATGTTTTCTGCAGAAAATCTCAGTAAATTGTGTTGCATTATGTCACTCTCCTTGCAATGCCACCTCATTTAAACTGTTATTAAGTGGGAGCAATGTATTTTTATATAATATTATATATGTTGCCATTAATTTGTTATAATGGACCCCTGCTATGTTACTGACTCAGGTCCTCTATACTTGTGCTCAGGGTCAAAGCCTGACTGCAGGTTGATGGGGGAGGGAATAGGAGAGGGATTGGGGCCTTAACATCACAAAGAATCTTCTTGCTGATGGATTAGTAGGCTTAAAGTAGTGTTTTGAATCCAGGGAGCTTATGACATGAACTCTTTAAAGTAGAATCTCTCTAATTGGAATGCTTTTTAGCAAAACTTTGCAGAAGCAATGTTACACACACAATTATCCTAACTACAGTTTCACTATTCATTTTCCATATGGTCCTGCCACTCTCCCTTAGGCTTCATACCAACTGGTGTTTGTTTTGCATTGAAAAGCTGAAGTCGCTAGCATTTTTACTTGCTTGCGGGAGGTTATTGGAGGTCACCTGAGCCTCTCCAATGCATTCAGTAAACGCAAGTGAAGAGAGCAAGCAGCACTAGGAAAAATGCAATGCTCACCAGCTTAACAATGCAATTTTCTATGGTGTCCAAGGAAACAATAGGTTTTATTTCCAGACCAACTTGCATTCATTGTGCAAGTGTTATAAATGCCAGTACAACACTCGAAATTAATGCCAGACTGTATGAAGCCTATAAATGCATTCAACATGTTCTAAGGTACTTGTCAAGTTAATGCATAGGGCTATGTCCTTAGTACTACATAACAGTCTTACTTTTAGAAAGGTGATCATTAAAACGGTTCCAAGTATTTTTTTTGTTTAAAAGAAAAAGTTCTCATCTCACAGTCTAAATGAATGACCATAGAGTATTGGTTGTGTAATCTAGATAAAGTATGCTATGTTTAACTACTTTGTTTTTGCTGGAATATATATAGCATTGCTGTTAGGACCAGATTGGAGTGCTCAAATCTTGCTGCTACAATATATTCAAGTGTAATTTTATGTTGTTTATAAAGCAAAGTTGTGCTCTGTATTTGATGTGTCTACACCTCCCTAATTGGAATGGACAAGCCCCCTCTGGTGGAGAACCGCCACTTTGTAGCAGCTCTGACTATTCTATATCCATGTGGCTTTTAGCAATGTTGGGAGGTATGGCAAAACTACAGAGAGGTAAATGCTTTGTATTTTACATGTTTAAGCAAGTTAAGTTTAATTGTGGCCCCTTTATATGAGTATAATCTCATATTCCTCATCCTCCTCATTTATTGATAAAGCGCCACCAATTCTACAGCTCGGTACGGAGAATATCTGTCATTCACACCAGTCCCTGCCCTATTGGAGCTTACAGTCTACAGTTACACACAAGACAGACTATGGTTAATTTTGTCAGCAGTCAATTAACGTATCAGTATGTTTTTGGAGTGTGGTTGGAAACCGGAGCACTCAGAGGAAACCCACGCAAACAAGGGGAGAACATACAAAATCCACACAGATGAGGTTCTGATCGGGAATCAAACTTATGACCCAAGTGCTTTGAGGCAGAGGTGATAACCACTGAGCCATCGTGTGGACTCTGATCAATAACGGTTGTGTAACCCTGTTTTAATGAATGATTGTTAGGTAAGAATTGGAACTCCTTTTTTTTTTTTTTACTAACATGATTGAGCTAATATAATCTAAAATCCTCCACCCGTTAAAAAAAAATATATTTCTGAGGACATCCTTTCTCTTCCCAGCAAGAGGAACTGCAGGAGTCCCATTTGAGACCCCTGCACTTCAATAGAGATTATTCCAGTGAGTTGCCAAACAGTTTAATTTCAGAGTGCTCTGAAACAGCAGAATTTGCACCTTCACCTTCTTATTGTTGAGGAAAAAACATTATATTTTAAATATGTTATACTGACCCATTTCAGTCTGCAGTTAACTTGTATTCTCCATTTTCTTTTTATATAACCCATTGGTTAGAACATGGTAGATTGGTAGTAGAGGACCACACTGTTTATCCATGAGTCGTTTTTACAAAGGAGAGGACAAAATTCCTATTGTAGCCCCTTATAATTAAAAGGCTGACTCAGACGAATGTTAATTTCAGGTCAGCCGTCTTTTTTGCCATCTGTCACGGACTGCTGCGTTATATCTAAAGGTTTCCCATCTGGAATAAGCGGTTACATTTGTAAATGTGCAGCCTTGTTGCACCTTACCCTCTGAGTCACAGGTCTGGCACTCATGTCCTGCAGCTGAGTGACAAACAGCTGACTGTACCACTTGCCCTGCTTGTTTATCCTACTCCACTATTCTCCTGGCTATTAAGTCACAACATCTCCAAACTTCAAAGATGCCTGGTTAAGGTTTGAAGGTTATAAACCGCATGAACACAAAACCCTCCACTAATAATGCATGTAAACAAGGCTCAACTTCAAAATAGTAATTATAAATGGGATGTGGGTAGAAGAGTAGGCTCAAGTCTTTGAAATCTCTGTGTTCTATGCCAGCTCATTATCTAGCGAGACACTATGACAGCAGTCTAGTTTCTGTGCATCCACAAATTGCAGTGTGTGTAGACAGGAAACTTATATGTAGGGGTGTACTTTTGTATGTTTTTTTTTTATTTCACCCCAGTGACTTAAGCAATTCATATTTAAATACATGCTTTGCTTTTATATGGGTTAGAATCCTGAAATTGTGATCATTCTTCTGCACAGCATAGATATTGATTATCTAAGGGAATCTGTAAAACGTGAAACTCTTTATTTTATAGTGTATAGAAGCCACTGTTAAATGGAAATAGTACTCAACATTTACCAAAGTAATTTTGTTTTTCTTTCATATTTTGGGATACTTGTATAAGATTTTATTATTCCTTTTACTCTAATGTTATGTATGCTCATATAATAGTAAAACAACAAAGTGTTGTCCGCTTTTGAACAACTCCACCTTGATATCACCTGCTGAAAGTGGGAAACCATTATTAAGCACAACAGACTAACCGAAATACAGAAACCTTTACAACATTAACAGGATTAGAGAAATAAAATAAAAGTAGACTGAAAATGGATGAATGGAAAGAAAGTAAATGTAAAGCCTAATAAAGGATCTAGGAAAGAAAGCAATAAATGCATGTTGTTGGAGCTTTCATCTTGATGTGAGATGTGCTAGTTGAGCCATTGGAGCATGTTTTAGCCTATTCTAAACTGTCTTGACTGAGCTGATCCCAACCAGTTTCATTTTTTTAAGGTTTTTTTTTTTATTATTTTATTATTTTTATTGAGAAGTTATTCCTCTCTGGAGCTGTTTTATATGGTATCCATACTTGGAGGTTAAACATATAAATAGTAATTTGAGCTTCACTAGGAGCAGCATTGGAGGTTATGTATTCCTTTTTAGTGACTGCACCTAGATTTTGCCAAAGCTAATTGATTTATGGAGAGGCAGAAATTTAAAGTGGTAGAAGGTTAGGAGGGCTTTGATGTGACATTTAGACTTTTCCCTGTGTAGTGTGTCATATTGTAGCGCCTGTAAATAAAAAAATTATGATGGTCAACGCATTTGTGACTGCAGCATGTCCCCCAAGCTCTGATTCCTGCCTCTTACTTTAGTAAATTGCTCTAAAAATGGATGTCCTGAACCTGGGTTTTCAGAAGAGATAAGTGGACCGAAGTGAAGGAGTTGCGCTCTACTCCTATTGTTGCAAGAGCAGCATTAACACAGGGTATCCATCCCTACAAACTGGTAATATAATAAAAGATAAGCACTCATTGACTTGTGTGTTAATCCAAGTCTAAATTGTTTATAGTAATACATTCTGCATTCCAAAGTTATGAACGTTCTTTATTTAGATTTATACAGGGTCCACAGTACACCATTTACCATTATTTACTAGTAGCTAGACTTGTCCAGGTCTATATACACGTAGGGTTGTACTGTTTTTTACCTAACCTTATGTATGTAAATGGCAACCATGTTTGTAATAGGATAATTTAATTGTTTATACAATTCTATTTATGTATTTTAACTTGGCCTTAATAAATCATGATCCAACCAGTATTAGATGTTAATTTCAGACTAAGCCTATAGCTCACAGCATAACCCATATATGTAGGGATTCTCATTTTTTTTGACATCCTAACAATATCAATGTTACAAAGAATGAGTTCATATCTTTCTTGTTTGTATATAGAACTGATGATGCTGGTTAATACTCCTCCTATAAGTGAGGATCCCTGGTTGCTTAATACGTTAGTGGGTCTCTTTCTCATCAGGGTAACCACAATGCTCACCTTCATCCAATGTATAGTCAAACCAGTATGCAGGAGGGACGGTGTTCCTACCATACTAGGAGTTCTAGGTAGTCCCCTAAGCTGTTACTTACCTAGCTCCGCCCTGCTTGGCTTCCAAGATCTGACGTGTTTGGGCATAACCAAGGTAGTATGACTGTAGATTACATGTCTCTCCTGCAACTGGACTAAAATTACTGACCAATAGGTAAACGGTGAACAGTTGTGCCCAATTTTATTGGCGTCAACCCCTGAGCGCCAATGTGAACAGGTTCTAAAGCATCAATATATAGATAAATCAAATTCAACATTGAATGGCCTTAGTTTCTTCCCTATTTTTGTATGAGGTTCCCTCCTCTCCAGTTTTTGGTGATTCTCTTGATACCGATAAATGAGGCTCCCTTATAGGTACAGTTATGGGTTTATTTAAAATGTCTTGACAAATGATAATTGTCAAACCCTATGTTTATATTTCTCAGATGTTCTCTCACTCGAATTTTGAGTGTCCTTTATCGTCCTACCAATATACTGTTTTCCGCATTGACGTTGTACCAGATAAATGACATTTATACTATTGCATGTAATGAAGTCATGAATTTTGAAACTGTCCACTCGATGTGGATCGGTACTCCATTACTGGTTTTGTGCTTCTGCATCTTAATGCAACACAATTGGAGCACAAACCACAGTAGAAGAAACCTTTCTTAGGTGTTTTCTCCTCCAACCAACTGGGTTTATTCATGACTGTTTTACTAGGAATATTGTTGAATGTCAGTGTCATTTTTAGATCTGGGGCTTTCCTAAACACTATTTGTGGATACTCGGGTAATTCGGGCCCTAGTGTATCATCCTGTTTGAGGATATGCCAGTGTTTCCGAATGATTTTCTTAATCTGGTGGGCTTCATGAGAATAATTCGACACAAAGTAAATAGGGTTAGTTTGCATTTTAGCTAGTTTCAGTTTTATATTTCAAAAGTGTTCCTATCAGTATTTTATAGTTTAGAGTAGGCCTGATTTAACCAACTCTTCGTTATACTTTTTCTCTAGAAATTGTTGTTTCATGCTTTCCCCTTGTATTACATAATCTTGAATGTCAGTGCAATTTCATTGTACCCGTCCGTGTAAACTGGCTGAAGGGGTGAACTTTTGTGCAAATCCAGTTTTGCAGAACAGGACATTTCACAGAGGTGTAAAGTTCTACTTTTGCTATTCTGTTCCGTGCTGTATGTAAATTTGCATTACCCGCAATGCAGCAGGCACGATAACAATGTGTGCTATGTTTGGGATAGTACTGAAAACACAAGGCCAAATTCTGCCTTCAAAATGTGCAACATTTTACTGCCAAACGTGGAACGAGGCAAATAATTCACAAAGTGACGATCAAATGATTAAAAAAAAAAAGGGGGAAATGCCACTACCGAAAAATGTATTTAATTTTTGCTGTTTGTAAAATCTGTTTATTTTGTTGTGTAAATGTTGATTTTAAAGCTCCAAAGATGCTCCGTTTAATGTTTTCTGAACGTAATCGCTCCCCTGGAACCGAGGATGAGCTTTCCCCATTCACTTCAGTGCATCAACACTGAGAAATTTAAGTGCTATAAATGCTAGCATTTTTCTAAATTGAGTAGTATTAGCATTCAAAGCACCTGTCTGTCTCCAGCCAAATTGTACAGAATAATAAATAAATATAATATAAATTGATGATTATGATATACTATGTCATTCTAAAATAACTCCTCTCTCACTCTGTTTCTGTCTGTATTTCAGAGCTGACACTGAACCCACCAGAGGGAATCGTGGCAGGTATGTCTTCACAATTAATCTTGCTTACATATTTACTCCAGGGCATTACTGATAACAGGCCCTCACCAATATGTTGATGTTAATATTCTCTAACATAAGCAACTTGGGAATTAAATGTGGCCACATTTTTTGTTTCTTCTCCATTCAGGTAAACTTCTCTAATTAATGATTGCTAATGGTTTTTTTTTTATGTTAACCCCCATACACATTTTTGTTTCCCCAGAGCTGGAAAATCCAGCTAAAGGGGACATACTTTTTGCCAGTTGGCACCTTTCAAATAAAAAAAAGAGATATCATGGCAGTCTTCTCTTCCCACTGTTAATCACCCGACTATCTCTCCCACCCTGGCCAGATGGTCAAAGCTGCGCTCTATTCCAAATGTTTCCACAAAACACTCACCCTTGATGGCACTTTTTAACAACCCAGACTTCCCTCCTGGCCTCTCAAGACAGTCTTTTCAACATTGGATCCAAGCAGGGATAACCTGCGTTGGCTAGCTGGTGGACATGTCTGGAGTCATACCCTTTGCTGATTTACAGGCAAAATGGGGCCTACTCAATGTGGAAATTTGGAGGCATTTCCAACTGAGACACTTTGCTTGTTCTAGGGGAATCCGTGAGGAGGCAGGCAGGACTCGCACACAGTTTGAGGCCCTTTGTACTGCGGCCCAACGCCCTAGGCACACTTTATCATCTATATATAAGGTTTTGATTGTACATTCATTCAAAGCGCTACCTAAATTCACTAGGGACTGGGAGCGGGAGTTAAATATAGACATACCTGAATCAGAGTGGGGGGACATATTTCAGCGCATTCACGCTAGCTCAGTTAGTATAAGAGTGGTTGAAACACATTATAAAATATTGGCTAGGTGGTACTGGTGTCCCAGTCTCCTGGCAAAAATGCTTTCCGGGGTCCCGGATTTCTGCTGGAGGTGTCAGGGAACTTCGGGCACTCCATTACATATTTGGTGGGAATGCTCGGCAATCAGACCTTTCTGGGATGCGGTCATTCTCCTCTCCAAAACAATTGTGGGAATCGAATTACCAAACTGCCCGAGATTTTGTCTACTCAATGACACTAATATGCCAGTCTCCCAGTATAAAAAGTCCTCGGTAAAATATGTCAATGGCGCTGCTAAGGCTGTGATACCGGTCCACTGGAGATCACCGTTAGCCCCCACTATAAAAGAATGGTTTGCATGAATAGACTTTTATATGGCAATAGATGAAGTACTCTATTCAGCAGAGGATAAATATAGAGCATTCTACATGCTGTGATCGGAATGGATCGAGTTTAAAGATAATGTGTTTGCTCAGTGGAATGTATGAAGCCCAACTCCCCCCCCCCCCCTTCTATCTCTCTATCCCCTATCCCCCTTATTTTATTTTCTCTTTTAAGAAGGGTTAAGCAGATTCACACCACCTTGGGTGAACCTGCAATTATTGTTGTGCAACGAAAAGTCTAAAGTACTATATTTTTATGCAAATATTGTTGCATACATATGTATACGCTGTTTCATTTCAATAAAAACAGATTATATAACAAAAAAAAAAAAAGATAGGAGCCAGACTACATTGCTAAGTGGGTACTTGAGAATATTGAGTCATGTCATGATGGTATCTGATGCTGACATCAGAGCTTGAGGGGAAATAAAAGACTTGACTTCTGCTCATAATTAAACCCCAGCAATCCCTCTTTTTTTGTTTCTGTGAAGTTATAGGTGCGCTTAAGAGGACACCTTAATTGGCTGCATTAGTTTTCTCCTAATGAGTATTTATTAGTATGAATTTCAGATTGCTTTGGCTTAAATAAAAATGAAACCCTATGCCCCGACTAGAAAAATGATAGGATCCCTGCCATTCACTAGATATTTAGCACTATTTTGACCAGCAATTCTGCCAGAGTATGAAATTCAGAATCCAAACCAAGTGAGGCATGGGCAGCTGCTGTTATTGTTATCGCTTATTTATATAGCGCCAATCATATTACCCAGCAGTGTACATAGGTTATGTAATCATTCACATCAGCCGCTGGCCCATTGGAGCTTACAGTCTAAATTCCCTACCATACACACACATATATATATATATATATATATATATATATATATATATAAAAGGTCCATTATTGGCGCGTACATTCTAAATTGCAATTCAGAGGCATAGATTAACATCAAAAGGATTCACAGTGTCTGGTGGAAGCCAAGTTTATTATATCTATTCCATGTGTTGTGAGCAGTAACCCCCCCCCCCCTCCCAATTTTTTGTGTGAATTACTTTGATGTTAATTGCCATCGCCCAGTGGCCCATTTAAGACACTGATACGATTGGGAAAGTTCACCCCTATGATTGCATGTGAGTTACATTAAATAGTCGCAATTCAAATTTCTATTGAGTGGAGACATTATTACTGTATATATTTATAGGAAGACCATAATGACATATATTTGGGATTAAATATAAATGTGCTATGCTGTCCTGCATTTTGACATATGCAGCATGGAACATTTTGGCTGTAGAATTTCAGTGACTTCTGTTGATAGAAATCATTCCTGTCAATGTGTTCGAACTCCAACAAGGCTTCTAGTGAACTTGCTGAATGCATTTCTTTAAAAGGTCTCTAAGTTATAGCTTTCTTTTTCCTGGTGTATTTTTCGAATGTAAATATAATGGAGTCTTGTTATAGCACTCCAGTAGTTCACCATTCTATACAGTTGTCATTTGTCTTTTACCTATAATACCTTCATCTCATCATCATCATCATTTATATATATATATATATATATATATATATATATATATATATATATATATATATATTTATATATCTCCTCCCAGAGGAAATTCGTTGCAAATGGTGATTTGCTTCCTAGTCACAATCCTTAATTTAGGTTTGTAATATGAAGATGTGTTTTTGTTGACTTGATTAGATGGAGCTCAAATGTTGTTTTTATTGACTTACAGGCCCCATTAATGAAGAGAATTTCTTTGAATGGGAGGCCCTGATCATGTGAGTATTTCTTAAACAACACTGTGTTATTAAGCGGAACAGTAACACTATTGTGCACACAATACCACTGGGACTGCAGAGTATACTTAAGCAGATACATCCTTTTTGCTTGAAATAATCCCCAAACACTTTCATTTTCTCTCACTTTGCCTATAATTTGCAGGGCACATCCTATAAATAGGCCTTACCTGTAAACCTAAAGGAGAATATTTTTAGTGGCTAGTAATGTCAGCAATAAGGGATTGGCAGTTATGTACAGTTCACATCTGCTTGTCTGAAGGTGGTAAAATTATCTGTTTTTCCCTCTCACTTAGGAATTCCCCTCTGCTGGAATCTTATATTTCTTTTGCTTTTATTGATTCAAATTCTTTATAAAACAGGGAGGAGAAATAAAAAAACTTTTATTATCTTTAAAACAATCATTATGCTAGTTGCATCCTATGTCTTGTTTCTCCTCTGTATTTAGAATTAAATTGTGCATTGTTAATGGGATTATTGTGGTAATTAGAGTTCGTGTCTGTACAGCACAATTGTTTCTGCAGTGACTGTACCTGTGAATCTCAAGACCTTCCAATGTGTTGTAGTTTTTTTAATATTCATTTTCTTAATATTTTGTTTATTGCATTTCTTAGGAGACCAGATTATACAATTAATTGGTGACACAAGTAATGCTGGGTACACACTATACAAAATTTCTCTCGATGCAATATTCTTTTACCAAAATAAAATAAAGTAAAATGTACTGATCAGCAGGCTGATTCATGTTTACACACTATACACATTTTACATGATTTACCTTCAGATCTGTGCTCCTCATCTGTCATAACCATCAGCTATAAAG
This sequence comes from Mixophyes fleayi, assembly GCF_038048845.1. Taxonomy (NCBI): domain Eukaryota; kingdom Metazoa; phylum Chordata; class Amphibia; order Anura; family Limnodynastidae; genus Mixophyes; species Mixophyes fleayi. The sequence continues at coordinate 106,479,755 of NC_134408.1, read as the reverse complement.
ATCGTGACTCTGCACACACCATAGAGATCTATGGACCGTGGCGGTCGTGAATGCATGCAAACTGCAGAATCGGCATAACATTGTTCCATCATTGAACAAGATTTTTAATCCGGTTTAAAAATCAAATGAAACAATGCAAACTGCTTTGGAACGATAATCGTTTATCGATGCAGCGTACACACTAATGCGCTAGTGGGCCGAACAGTCGTTTATCGTTTGATTGGGCTGATTATCGGCTGAAAACACTGTAATGTGTACGCAGCCTGAATGAGTGCGGTGTAGATCGAGGACAGTTGATTATATGTCAAGATCAGGAATTGTATGTGAACAGCGACATCTGTCAGGCAGAACATACGGTTGTAGTGTTACAACAGACTGTATTCATAATAACAATTATGCTAGGACTAGATTGAATGGTTTTTGTAAATTGGTTTGTTATGTATTTAACAAAGTATATTGCTGCAGGGTGACACAGTGGTTCGCATAACTGTCTCATAGCAGTGGGGTCATGGGCTCTACTTCGACCAGGGTCTTATCTTTGTGGAGTTTATATCTTTCCGTGTATCTTCTCCTCGTATTTGCCTGGGTCTCCTCCCACAACCAAAAACATACTGGTAACTGGTAGGTTAGTAGGCTAATGACTAAATTAACCTTACTGTGTGTGTATAGTAGAGAATCTTATCTCTAAGCTCCACTGGGCCAGGGACTGATGTGAGTGATTAAACATTACTTACGTGGTGCTAAGACATTACACAGCTCCTTACCCAAAAAAAATAATCATAATGTCTGTGAAATCGTTATATACAAGACATACTTTTACACTGGTGTATAATATATATTTTTTTTTTTAAGGTCTTTGGGAATAATGGTATTATTTTTTGCCTTAAGTCTGCTTTTACCGTAATGTGTCTTGCTGTATTTCACTTTAAGCTATATGTGCTTTAAACATAGTTCTACTTCCTGCACTATTTTCACCCCTTAAGAGTTTTGGACCAGCATTGTGCTAAATAGCACTAATCTTTGTTGACAGTTTATTATATGAAATATCTGTCCACCTGAACAGATTGTGCCAGTTCTTCCAAACAGCTGCCTCCCGCTTGCATGACGTGTATCCTTTAAGACATGCCTTGCAGGCAGATAGTTCAATTATAGCCTCACACACCCTGCCTATTAAGAGAGCGCCATGACCTTGCCATTAGAGCATGCTTTGATTTCCTATGCTGTGTTGTTTTGTTTTTTGTTTTTTTTACCCCTTATCCTAAGTCCTCTGTGTAACAGTCAAGACTTTGAAGTGAGTGTTTTTAACTGAAACTAAACTGCTTTATTAGCAAGAAGGTCCTCTCCCTCTTTAATTAGTAATATGCGAGACTGGCCTCCACTATCAATGAGCTAGTGACATGAATAATAGACTACACCAGGCAATGCATTCACACCTGGAGATTAGAATCCTTGAAACATTAAAGTTTTCCTACGATTTTGTGCAGAACATGTTTTTGACTCATAGTATAATTATGGATTCCATCAGATGAAAGTATGAAGTTTGTGTGCTTTAAAAAAATATACACACACACACAAAGACTCCTACCTTTTAGTCTGTTTAACACTTCCTTTATGGCACACACATAATCTCACCTGAAGACTATCTTATGAGCCAGTATGTTTGAATTTCATGTTCGCTTATTTTAATATCATTTTAAATAACAATATACCATGATATCTGTACACAAAATATCAACAAGAAGTAATTATTCACTAAAAAAAAATAAACCTTTTCATTCCAAGTAAAGTTAAACAGCAATTTCTGAGCTTCCCTATAAATATATGAAAAGCAGTCATACATAAATTGGATTGCTAATTTTCCATGCACATAAAACCAGTTGTAGTGATGTTAGAAGACAGAGTTGAAGACTCGCACATCATTTTCTTGTCTAACAGACACTTTACAAACAATAAGATATATATGTAAGGTCAGAGGTCAAGCAAAATGGTTGTCCCCTGCAGCTTTTTTTTTCTGTGACTTTTGCTTGCTTATCCCTTTTCACGCTGTGTAGATTTCTAAGTTTCTCTCTACAGTGGTCTCAGGTGACCACACAGTGAATATGGAAAGGCTACCCAAGAGGGCCAATAATGAATCTTGGCAGAGTCTCCTATGTTTCCCCTTTAGATATAAGGCATTTTTTTTAAAAAAAATTAAAAACAATATATACACTTGTGTTGATGTTTTATTAAATAGATCAATGTCTTTTTCATTTGGAACCTGAGTTTATTTTATTTTTGTGCATTTGAAGTGTATCCACCAAATACATATAGATAGATATAGAAAATACTGAATGGTCTCCATATACTTGGATGAATACAAGTGCCAAAAAATGTTTTGGGGCATATTCAATTCTGATCCCGATTCGCGGGAACGCCCGCGAACGTAATCCGCGGTACCGCAATAACGTGGATTTTCGTTCGCAGCCCATAGGGCTGCGTCCGAAAATCTGCGTTATTGTGATACCGTATTACTGGCAGTACTGCGCATTTTCCGCAGTAACGCGCGTTACCGCGGATCGGATCGGAATTGGATATGCCCCTTTTTGTGATGTTCATTTTTATTTTATTCTATAAAGCTGCAGTAAAAACCATGGAATAATTATGTTCTGGAAAACTCAATCCCCAATATATTTGCTTTTGCTTAACGTGAGTGGAACCCGCAACACTGACCAAATAAAGTGAAGCTTCTGCTGTAGACTGCAATAGAGTACTGCTAGAGACCAGAATATCGTGAAAAAGATGAGATTACATGTTTACCTTTATAAGAAGTGCCCAGAAACCGTCACTTGTCTAGAAATGGAAATGTTCTGAATTGACAGAACAAACAGATTTTTCAGATGTAGGACATTTGTAAGATTATTGACTACTTATTTCTTCAAAGTTCATCAGCACTATAGATTATGGAAGTCTTTGTTTAATAAAGGCTTTTCAGATTCTACTTTTATTTCTACTGCAATTGATCTTTTGCGCTTAAGTATTGATAAACTTGTTATCTGTATCCCATTATCCTGGTTAATGCTGAGGTACATCTGCAAGCTTTATATTATTGTGTATCCAGTGAGTTCCTGCTGCATACAGTGCGTGCGACTGCAAATGTGAACACAACTCTAAATCAGCCTAGCAAACCAAGTTACACTTCAAGGGATGCAGATGGAAACTTTTTGTGCTAAGAAGGGCAAATACATCATGGTCTTACATGTTGCACACAGACACTGGCTAGCTCTATTTTTACACTACATGTTAGAGTTGAGCTAGGCTGTGCTCACCCCCATTCACAACCCTAAATCAAGATGTGCATTTTGCACTATCCCCATGCAGCATAACACGTTTTTTTCAATGTAATATAGCTCAATAGATGGATTTGCTCCTAACGCTAAATCAGCCTCATAATCTGCATCCTGTGCACCTTTATAATTTTATTGTGGAAGGTAACCAGAACAGACCTGTTTTCATTTTAAATCAAATATTTTTCTACAATCCTGTATCACACCTAAAAGGTTAGAATTTTTTTTTGACAAATATTTTGGTATTTCCTTTTCTGTCTTAGATTTAATAATGAATCAACAACCACCTGAACAGAAATTACTGTTTACCTATAAGGAGTATGAGTTTGGTGTTAACCTGTCATCAGATGGTGACAGTATTGTGTGTTCTAAGGGAAAGTTTACACTGGTTGCCTGTATTTTACCAATTCCAATATAAAATACTTTTACTACCCTTCAACAAAGCTGCGCCATCATAAATCTCACTTGTCTCAAAATATCTCCCAACTCTACACCTCCATTCTGCACAAGATCTGCGTGTCTCATCCACTCTCATCACATCCTCCCTTTACTGTTTACTTTTTTCTGGCTGCACCTACTCTATGGAATTCCCTCCCTCGCACAATAAGACTTTCCTGTGGTCTACAAACTTTCAAGCGTTCTCTGAAAACCCCATCTTTTCAGACAAGCTTATAATATTCCTCAACCACCCTCTTAACCTTACAGAAAAATAAATATCTGCGCAAACACCAGTATAGATAGGTGATGGCTGCCAAAATGGGGACAGTGTAAACGGGGGGGACCCCTCCCCCCTGGTTGAACTGTAAAAAGACCACAAGAAAACTTGGGGTAGTCCCCAGGCGCCTGTACACAAAAACAGTGGAGGTGGATAAATAAATGAGTATTTATTTGAACATAATCACGGTGGTGAAATGGAGGCATAAACTTCCACCTTCTTATGCTGCGATAATATTAAAACAAGCACAATAAACATTCAGCAATCTTGCTGGTATGTAAAAAGTCTCAGAAACAGACAGCCGTCTGTTTGATTTCCTTCTAATAGAAAGTGGTTGCCAAGTCTGAAAACAATAATGAAATCGCCATGGGCATAAAGCCCAAACAACAATGGGTATTGTAGTCTCATCGACTGTAAACAACGAGTTTCCGTCCAGATAGCACAATGTACAGTCAATATAAAGTCAATATAGGTTGGCAAATAACTCCAAGGATGCTAGCAACTCCGGTTCACCACATTGGGGATAAGGAACAGAGGGAGGAGTTAACTCACCCCGCTTCTGCAGGATCTGTTCCACAGGTGTCCGTTCGGGGAAGCCGCTGTGCGAGTCTCCGTCCGTGCTGTTAGACATCCAGCTGCCGAGTGAAAGTTGATAGTTTGCGCATGCGGTTGTTTGTGTCCGGTCTGTGTTAGCGTGAAGCCGGCTTGTCAGTGAAAAGTATACCGATAATCAGCAGCATCTATACTTTTCACTGACAAGCCGGCTTCACGCTAACACAGACCGGACACAAACAACCGCATGCGCATGCGCGAACTATCAACTTTCACTCTGCAGCTGGATGTCTAACAGCGCGGACGGAGACTCGCACAGCGGCTTCCCCGAACGGACACCTGTGGAACAGATCCTGCAGAAGCCTCTTAACCCTCTTAACCTCACTAGATTACCCTATTACCACCTGTTACACAATCAACACAAGACAACAACCCACTGACAAACATTGCTGTGTGACTGGATCATATAGCATATGAATCCCTTTTTTTTTTTTTTTTTTATGTTTTTTTTTTTTTACTTTTGCAATCTAGCTGGACCAAAATGCAATATGTAGACTTAACCTCATGTATCCAACTCCCATTGTAAGCTTGCGAACAGGGTTCTCTTACCTTCTCTGTTTTACCCAGTTTGTTTATTACTTTGTTTGTCCCCAATTGTGAAACGCTTAGGAATATTTTGGCGCTATATAAATAATGATGATGATGAATATTTGGCAATAGACAGCTGTTCGTATTTGTGGTCCACTCTTATGCGGGTAAGTATCACCTAACTGGAAGATGTACCAGTATGCAAAAAGGATCAAATGTGAGCTAGGAAAGTATAGACTGGGAAACCTGACCTTAGTAGTGGTTAAAATATTTGAATGCTCTTTATAAATAAATACAGTGATAGCACAATGTCTGCATGGGTGTATGGATGGAGATATTGCACCGATAACCCACACAGTGTGTGGTCCTCCAAAGAAATGACGTTATATATATATATATATATATATATATATATATATATATATATATATATATAGATCTCCTTCAATGAACAGTTACTTTTCTTCAAGGCAAATTGACAAAGCACACTTTATTTTCTGTTATCCCAATTCCACACGAATGCACAACACCATGTACAACCCCGTTGTGCTCTCTATTCCTCTTAGGCTTAAGCAAAAGTCACTTTAATAAAAGCTGGCTCCTCACCATGCAGTTGTATGGCTTTCTCACATTTAGCAGCAGATAATACCAAAGTTAGTGCAGTGTCTTACGGCTTAAACTCAGTCTCATTCCTCTAGCTGACTGTCTTTGCGCTTCACCCTGATTATTTTTCAGTCCAGCAAAAGGACAAATTATTCTTCAGGCCTCCCCACCTGTTCCCTAGCTGACTAATAACATGGCTCAGTTGGATCATATGAACAAGATAACAAACACTGGTACTTATCAGACTTTCTCTCTCCTTTGTTCAGATCTTTCACAGAAGTCCAACTTATAGTGTCTCCTGCTATAGCACTCTTCTCTGCCTATACAGCGCAGGTCTCTCTCATCACTGCCGTAGCCCTTGCTCAATACTGTTTCCTCTCCTCCATGCTCTTTCTCCTCTTCCAACTAGAATCTCTACCTGCTGGTTTCTAACTGCTTCTTCACCAGCTCCTCTTCCCCACTGCATGCTTCGAGATGCTGTTCTCTGTCTGCAGGATATATATCTACAGTGCACGTGTGGCCCGCTCGGGTCATCAGTGCTACACTTGTAATATCTCTTGAGATTTTCAAATAGTTATTTTCAAGTTGTTAATCTACAATGCTAGTCTGTGAATTAAAAAATAACAACCCTATATTGGTAAAATTAATGAGGATATATGAGAGTGAATATTTGTGATATTAGAACAAAGTCTCTCAAAAGTCCAATTGCAGTGCATTTTCAGAGATTTCATAATAGTCCTCCCATTGGTTTGTTGTTTCTAGGAGTTGTGAATGGCACCACAATTTGGGAGATGGACATTTGAGTGTTCCTTTTATAAACTATATGGGTATATACTTAAAATGCATTGGAACCTTGGGCTTTGAATAATTAAAGTATTGTGTTCCTTTTAGGGTTTTCTATAAAGACCATACTATATTTGCCAAATATAAATGTTAAAAAAAGCTGACAAACTGCATTGTGGTTAATAACTTTTAATAAGGCTTAATGAATCCAGGTCTTCATGGCGCCCAGCTCCAGTGAGTCATGACATTATACATCCTCTGAGAACTGCTGTGTCACTTCTAGGCTTGGAAGAGATGGCTCAGTATATAATGAGCTCTCTGCTCTAATCCTTGACTTAGGCATCTAATTGACACCCCGGAATGCTGTGTGCATGGCCTGGCATTCTGGAGTGCCAAATTTAAACTTGCTCGAAGTATATCTCATAACAGATCTATTCATCTCTGATCAAGAAGGGCATGGTGGCATCGAAGTATACAGTGGGGAACTCATGTACATGCAGAGGAACAGTGTTACAGTGAGTGGTTAGAGGAGGAGTTACTAACAAAGAATGAGGTTCATGATGGAGGGATTTAATGATAGCAGGTTAATGAAGGAGAGCTAATAATGCAGAATGGAGATTTTAATGATGTTGCGTTAAGAAGACGTTAATGATGACACTGGAGGGGGGGTCATTATGATTATAAATGGGAAATTAAGGTTGCAGGGTGTTGATAATAAGGATTGATTTTATTCACTACTTTGTTAAAAGATGGATTTAACATAGTTGACAGATTTACTTATTGAAAGAAGCTGGTTACAGTAATATAAATATTGAAAGTTTTTAATCTGTGGATCCATGGACTGAAATTGAAAATGTCCAATTGTGTCTTAATATCTTTGTTTACCCACATTTCCAATCAAAAAAGTAGCTAGTCTCTTTAGTATGAGCGTTATATGACTGGAAAATAGCCCTGAGGATTCTTGACGAGTATCTGGGTGAAATGCTTCAGTTGTTATAGCACACATCATGCAACATCTGAGAGTACGCTTGTTTTTATGTGGTTACACGTGTGGCGTCCTTGCCTTCTGTATGCCGCATCTTTGCAGATTTACTGTCTGTCAACCAACACTTGCAAGCCTGGTTCTTGGTGAGAAAGAGGTTGGATCGATATGACATTGGGGAAAGCCATGCATAGAGGGATATCAACCAGGTCATATGTATTTATCATTTTGATTAATTGTGGAAGATCCTCTTGTATTGGTTTATGTGTGTGTATATGTGTGTGTGTGTATATATATATATATATATATATATATATATATATATATATATATATATATATATATATATATATATATATTTATATATTAACGGAGACTACTTTCAGTGTTGGCTCCTTTTTCCTGGTGGTATTATGATTTTGAATGCCACTGACTTATGTGATCTTTGTAAATTCGTTGTACAGACAGTGCCTGAAGGAAGGTTAGAGCACCCTCTTAATTGTTCATGAGAGAGATGCATATGCAAGTGACCATTCAGGTTCTGTGAAACATTAATAGAAAGTAAACCACATACTCCACTAAAAGCCATTGAATTCACTTGGCTGAGAATTCGAAAAGAATTTGTAAATGTTGGAGAAAATTGAAAAGCCCGTAGTCCAAAATTGCAGTGCATACTGACCTACTATTATGGTTACTTTTTTGAGAGACAGAACACAGGGTATTTGACAAAAAATGATCATCTCTTAAGCATCTGCCTAAGAAAGGCAAATGTAAAAGCAGAAATCTTTAAAATTGTATATAGTACAGGATAGGTGGCAGAGTGATTAGCATTTCAACCTTACAGCCCTGGAGTTATAGGTTTCATTCTGACCAGGGCAGTATCTGTGTCAAGTTTGTATGTTGTTCTCGTGTTTATGTTGGTTTCTTGCTGGTGCTCAGGTTTTCTCCCACAAACTGAATGAACACCCTCAGGTGAAGTGGCTGCTAACAAAAATGTACCTTACTCTGTGTGTGTTTATGCAAGACATGCCCTGTGAATGAAAGACTATACAGAATTCAGAATTCAAACATACAGACCTAAAGAAGAAGTCTACCTTTTTATCCAAGCGATTTGAAATGTTCATACTTCGAAACTTTTCAGAGAATGGTCGAAGAAGACCTGAGCAAACTACCAGCCGAAGAAGAAGACAGAACCTAAACAAATCAGAACAGTTAGCATTAAAACAACTGGGGCGAAACGCCAATATTCTCAACAAACCTGCTGACAAAGGTAGTGAGTAACCTTACTGAATAAAACGTATTATCTACAAGAGCTACAGAGGCAGTAAGAAGACCAGACTACTTATGAATTACTTAACAAGGACCCCACCGTATCCTTTAACAAAGAATTAGGCTCTTAAAGGATGCCTTTACTAAGGGAATCCTGAACAAATCAGAACTTGAATTTCTACACATCAAGAATCCTACACCAGTGATATACTGCTTATCTAAAATACACAAGACTTTAAATAAACCATCTGGCAAGTCTATTGTATCTGGCATCAACTCACTTAGCTTCTGGTCTAATGTACTTTGAGATATAGAATGTAAGGTACATAGACCAGAAGCTATCGTAAAGCACACTAATCATGTCCTTGATATCATTTAACGTCATTTCTTTGGAGGACCACTACATTTTGACATAGAATCATTATATATCATCATTGATCATACCACCGGTTGGGACTATAACAAATACATACTTAACAACGAATCGGACATTCCACCAGAGTAATTTGACTATTGTTGAAGCCATAAAATTCACTTTGGAACATAACTATTTTTGGTTTCAAGGATCGTACTATAGACAGGTTCACGGTGCAGCTATGGGCAGTAAATTTGCCGCTAGTTAACCTGTTCATGGCGCTCTGGGAGAATACACACATCTAGACCAATAATCCAAATAAGGATTATTTTTCTAGGCTGGCACAGGGACATAGAATTCATCCTGAGAGTCTGTCCAGATACATAAATTGTCGTCTTATGCTTTTTACAATACATCAGTACAAACAGTTCAAACCTACACTTCACAGCACATATTATTGAAGAAAAAGAATTCCTTAACCTAGATATTTATGTGGAAAAGGGCGGACTCTAAACAAAGACCTTTATGAAACAAGTGAATAGGAACACCTATATCCCCATTTCTAGCAATCCCCATAAACAATGGCTAAACAATATTCCAAAGGGATTGTTCATGAAGTTGAGGAGAAACTGCTCAGACCCTCCTGTGTTTGAAGTCCAAGACTGCTCCCTTAAGGAAAGATTTAAGGAGAGGAACTAAAACAATGAGGCCATAGAAAAAGCCTACAAGGAAACTAGATCATTGGACAGAAATGTTTAATAATAAAGTCAAAGCCCTAGAGGGTATCCCTAAGAAAACATTGGTCAATTTTATTAAAAGATGGCAAACTTTGCAGAATGCTCCCAGGTAGACCACTAATTATCTATTTAAAAAAAAAACCAGAAAATTCAAATAACAAGTTCCATCTCCCGAAATACCACAAGGGAATAAGCCCAGGCAAGAGTTAATGAATTTATCGCTGGTTGATAAATCATCTACAGGCCTGCAGAGCACCACAATGTCAAGGACATGGTTGTGCAGCCACTATAGCTGGTTAAACTTGGTTGTGCAGGAGCAAATGAGGCCTGGAGCGTATCCATGCAAGACTTGTGTTATTTGAGCCATTTCTTTTACTACATTTCCACTCATTCTGATCCTACAGTGTTGTGGTTGATAGTGGAAAGTCAGCGGATCTTATGGCCTGTATAAAATGGCAGGGCTAGGATGTGGATTCTCTTTGCCTCTAATTGGCACTGGAACCTTTGGGTTAAATAGTTTACTCTGTCTTCACTCTTCATGAGAGGCCTTGCAAGTAAGCGACTCTGTTGCAAAGTGGCCACAGGTCATGGCCACCAAATGAGTCTCACCAGGAGGCTGATGAAAAGAAGAATGTGGGAGTCCAGTAACAAGCTGAAGGTCAGGGGCAGGCAGCAAAGACCAAACAGAACTAAGCCAATATCCAGGAAGACTGGTCTGGATATGCTTATATCCTAATTGCACAGCAAGAAAACTTGTTGTACAATCTGTGAAACACTAAGGGAAAAAAAACAAGGTAATTAACAGACTCCATCTAATTTCACCACACAGCAGAGATTACTAGATTACACGAGTCACTTTTTAGTGGATTGCCCGATTACTGCACATACTGGCAGACTATATTTATCGGTTGACTGAATTATCAGGCAATCCAGGTTGATATATGCATATTGATCTCATCTAATATTGGTTGTTTCAATTTGCTGCATGTGTTGGCATCTTTTCACTTGACTATTACTATTAAAAAGTTGTGATTTACAATAAACACTATTTCCTGTCTCAATTATTAGCAATAATACAGGAAGACACACACAAATATTCTTCCCTCTTCTTGTACCATTCCTGAGGACTTGTCAAATTGCAGCATCAGTAGTACTTTGAAAACATTTCGCCGGCATCTTGGTTGTAGTTTTTGTGTGACAGTACAATAACACTTGTTTGTGTTCTTGTGGGAGAAAACCTGAGCGTCATTAAAACTGTAAGTTCTTTGCTCCAATAGTCTTGCATCAATGCAGTTATTTACATATATATTCATCTAATACTTTTAGCACGCCTGCTCTATGCTGGCTCACATTTAGTAACTAGGAGAGCATATTTCTGTTAGCTGTCATAATACCACATTGGCATACTTCAACCACTTTCCACTTTTCCTAATTAATTGCTGTGCCCACACATTGAATATACCTTTATATCTATTTATAGTATGGCATTTAAAGTTAATGGTGTTTTTTCTTCTCAGTTTCCATTTGCAAATCCAGATAGGTGAGGACAGGGGTAGATGGTAGTCAGAAACTGGAAAAGCCACAGGTCTACAAAGATTGGAGGAAGTGGTGGGGAAGGTTGTCGTTTATTGCCATATAGTTTATTCCTACGGTGTTGGGTTTTGTTGGTTGTTTTATTGTTTTTATTTTGCACTCTTCTTTCCTCTAGACAGAAGCTCATTTGTCATATGCGTTTTTAAATAGTCATGCTTTTAAACACCGTTTTATTAAATTTTAGTTTTTTTACTCTGTGCAGGGGCCCAGAAGACACGTGTTTCGAATGTGGAGTATTTCCAGCAATCCTTAGCTTCCCTCTAGATTATCCATTAAGTCCTCCTAAAATGAGGTTTACCTGCGAGATGTTTCATCCAAACAGTAAGTGGCTTTAGAAGAAATGCAAAAAAGTAATTCCCCTAATTGCTAAACTACACAAAGAGCGCGTTCACACACATGCTGGGAAATTGGCTAAAACATATCAAAACTAAACCAATGAAATGGGGCTTATTAAATGCAGCACTAAGAATTGTAGTGCACATTGGTGGGGAGGGGGGTCCTATTTTAATGTGCTATTCAAGTGTCTTAACTCTATATATCCAGAAATAGAGAGGTGTAAATAGGCCCTTATGGGATGTACTCAGCTAAATACTTTCTGTGCTGTGGATATTACCACTTGCTAATATGTGATCCTCAGGGGTGCTCTGGCATTGTGATCAATTATTCTGATGCTAGCTCTATTTTCTTGATACAGTTCAGTTAAGTGCTGGTATCTGATGAAGCCCTTAATGAAATACAACCAATTTTTAGTGCTTTAGTACTTCTTAGTACTTAAACACAGAGAAACCATTTAGATTTTTTTCAATCCCAACTGAATCTTTGTGTTGCCATAGCTTAAGTAATAGGTAAAATGTAGTAGTATTCGATGTTCCGTCCTGATAAAGGTGCCTTGATAACTTGAAAGAACCCTGTTTACTTTGTTTTATACATCATTTGTTTTAAGTAGTGGGTAAGTTGTTTTTTTGTTTGTTTTTTTTTTGTTATTTTTTTGTTTTGTTTTTTTTTTTTTTAAATTAAACCTTGTGCTTTACTGCTTTAAGAACTATGGATATAATAAAGTGGCAATGAAAAACCATTTTAAGACCTATTTTAACAGGTTTTTTTTTACTGGATCATGCGGAGATCAAGACTCTTGGCAGCTATGATCTATCATAGATAAGATACCTTGAAATTAGAAGTTATGGAAATCCCCTTCTGTCTTGCTTTAACTTTTCATAAGAAGTCATGGAAGACCATTTCCTTTACATACCTCACTCTCACAGCTTATTCTGTTTACCATTTTGTTGTTGTAGTATACCCAGATGGCAGGGTGTGTATCTCCATCTTACATGCTCCAGGAGATGACCCTATGGGGTATGAGAGCAGTGCTGAGAGGTGGAGTCCTGTGCAGAGCGTAGAGAAGATTCTCCTGTCCGTTGTGAGCATGTTGGCAGGTACTGTTCACTTCCAATACATATTACACCAATGGACATATTCCTTCTGACTTTACATTGATCAACTAATTAAACTTTTATGAGCTTATGTATGTCAGCAATATTTTTAAACTAAAATTATATTTAAGAACACTTCTCAATATTCTTTTATTTAACATTAAATAGTTCCGTGGGCCTGACCGTCTTACTGCATCATATTGTTAAGGGTCTAATCCTTAAAGGGAATAGAGTATGTATTATTGTGTAAAAGAAAAACAATCATTGGATTCAAAACAAACTCACCTACAACATAATAAAACAGCTGTGCACATAACTATTCCTAGGTGTCATATCTCGCTAAAGGAGGAGTAATCTAATATGTCCACTTGCTTATAAAGTGAATGACTGAACTTGAAAGCCAACTTGTTTGTAGCTTACTTTTCTCACAAGAGAATAGAAGTATTGCCCACTCTAGCTTTCTCAACGTTGACTTTTATGAAGCCAGTTGCTTTACATGGGACCTCCAGATTCCAATAGAACTTTTCTGCCATTTATAGTGTGTTTCCGGTTGCACTCCTTAACTTAGAGCTGGGGTGACGGCTCTAACACTTTCTGCACCTTCTTGGCTCTACCTTAGCCAGACAGCTGGGTTGACCCAATGATCCAGTAGATGCATCATCTAAAATCTCAGTATTATTGCACTCAGGAATGATTTTACATTGCATTAGGACTTTTGATGATTCTGTCATGATGATGATGGAGGTAGGTCAACAGTTTCCTGGGCTAAAATTCAATTTTCCCCTTGAAATCAGACAACACGGCTGTGTAGGCAGGCTGACTAGTTATGTGGTGATTGAACCAAGTACATTTTAAAAGCGGTCACAGGAAGATAAATCTGTAACCAGACAAATCTCGTAGGGGCAAAAGGGAGTTATAAAAACAACTGAATTAATGGTGGACATCTCCTGTATATTTTATTCCCTTTGCAGAGCCCAATGATGAAAGCGGAGCTAACGTGGATGCCTCAAAGATGTGGAGGGAAGACCGGGAGCAGTTTAACAGGATCGCCAGGCAGACTGTGCAGAAATCATTGGGGTTGTGAGGAGACACATCAGTATTGCACATGAACAGAGATTTATGTGCTTAGATTACTGCCTCACAGATGCTTACAAATAATCCTTGCGATGCTGGGATCAATGACCTTTATTTTTTTTGAGTTGAAGGTTTCTTCCTGACTGCATTTGTTTCCAATTGGAGTGCTCCATTACTGCACATCTCTGCATCTTGTTAAATGGAGAATTTTAATTGGGCATCTCATAGTTGTATGTATCAGAATCTATATAAAACATTGCACATCTAAAAAGCCCACATTTGTACAAGGACTCTGGACTCTGTACCTTGAATATAATCTATAGTACAATCCACCACAGTATTTTGTAACTGTATATTCTTGTCTAAATATATTTGAAACTTGCTTGATTCTGCTCTGAAATTTGGTCCATAAAGTCAATTTCTATTGATGTAGTAATCTGATTTTTGGAAGTGGGCACTATCTGGAGAATTTTGTAAATCATGAAGTAGGCATGGCTGGAATAGGAAAATGTTCCTCCCATTGTGTATGCTACAAAACACATGATCAAGCTTTGCAGTTGTTTATAAAAGGGTCCTCAATCTCCTATATAGTGTTAGTGGCAGGTTATGGTCAGATAAGCATTTTATAATCCAGCGTTGCTAATGTGGTCAGATCTGAGCAGCTACATTAACATATTCTGCTTCCTTTTTGTTTTGTTTTTATTCTAAATTTAGTGTTATTAAAAATGTTTGTCTATACTTGTCTGTCAAAAATAGCTAAGGTCAGGGGATGCACCTTTTATACATTGCTATAAATATGAAGTCTTTATTTTGCGTTCATCTGTAGTAATTTACTTGAGCTAACAGATTCATATGCTGAATTTGTGTATGAGATTTTCCAGTGACCTTTTAAAGGTGCACTAAACACCAATATGTAATTGTTCACATATGAAACATGGTGGTAAGATCTACTGCACCTCTGATAAAAGTAAAGTTTGACCTCTCCACTCCATTACAGACAGCGGAACCTACTCCCACATCTTTAGACAGTATAAGGATGGAATCTGATGATCAGCTCTGATAGACTTGCAATGAAATTACTGGATTTGCGCACATGTATAAGTCGACCAACCCACACTGCATTTCTGCAGAGCAAGTCTGCCTAGCTGTCAGTCTCTGCTTGTTTAGTTACGATAGCACCTCCTGCTGCAGACGAGTGAGCGTGTCTGATAGACATATTTAGTTTAGTTAAGTAGAAACACTCCAGTTACTTACTTTATTCAGATCCATAATACACATACTTTGATATATATTAATGTCAAATATAGTGGCTTTAGTTTTTAAACTCTGTTTGTGAATCTAATTCCTATTTGAAATGATAACCATGGGCTTAATATCACAAACCTAGCATTTTTTAGCATAGTAGTTGGTTAACTGTGAATGATTATGCTCCTCATATTTTACATAGTAACAAAGCCATTTCTACGCTGCCTCAGACCAGTGTCTTCATAGATTTTTATGACATAACTGGTCATTTACAGTATTGTATTCATTGTTTGTGCCGAGTTACATCTGAGAACCCTATTTAATGGAATCTCCCATATGTACTATTTAATTCTTTAAAAAAATGTGCATGTATTCAGTCAGACATGAAAACAAAGGCTATGGAGGGCCCTGTTCATGAGCAAGTTAACAGTATAATGGGGAAAAGGCCACAGCTGAGACAAGAGGGTGAGTATGGTCCAGAGTTGTGAGGGGGCACCAACATGAGTAGTATAGGTGGGAGCAGAGGAAGCTGTAATACAGAGGTAGGTTTTCAGAGATCATGCTCAGTCATTTTATAATCAGTAAGGTGCAAATAAGGAAAGGAGTTCACACAAATAACAGGTTTCCTGTACCCTCCTCTATCAGACAGGAGCATTATATCCTGGCATCAGACACATTTGGGACGTCAAGGCGAAGCTCAAAGAAATGTTATAAAAGAAAATCTTCTACTTTTACACTTTCCATTTATGGTACAACAGCATAACACCATACATGAAAGGAATTTTAATCGAACAGTTCCCTTTTGGAGTAAAGGTAATCAATCCAAGGTATCCAGTGTATGTTTATTAAACACACAAACTTCCTATAAAAAATCTTTTCAGAATATTTTACATGGAGAACATGTAAATGCAGATTCTTAGTTGGGGACTGCACATACATGTGCCCTACAAAAAAAAGTCTACAAGAAAAATCATTGTAATTATGGTAGAGCATATTTTATTTTCTCACAGTATGAGAATCAATTGAGCAGTTTAAGTACAATGATTTGGAAGAGTAGCTTTTAAGACAAAACTACATAAGAGCATGTGTGTACACAACATTATACACACAGGATGTATACACATGACAGTAACATCTGTTTATCACACCCTCACTATGGGCCTGATATAGAGTGGAACGTAAACATAACTTGTGGTTGTAAAACTTGTATGCAAGTGCATGCGTATGTACGCCATATTCACAGTTAAAGATGCGTCCACTTGACAACAGACCCACCCGTCAGACATTTGTGTCCAACTTGCACAAAAACCTTTTCTCTTATGTTAAGAGCGCTATTGCTGTGAAGCAGCTTTTAAACTTTAATAACCTTGATAATAACAGCAGTAATAAGTTCCTGACATTTACAAAAAAAAAAAAAATTCTATCTTTGCTACAACACACTATGCATTCTCCCCTGTCACGCATCTTAAGATGTAAGGAGTAGTAAGTGGCAGGTCGTCTGAATAGCTGCATTCACTTTCCGAGCATGCGCAGTTCAAAAAAACGCAAACCTGCACAACTCAAACGTCTCGCTCCGAGTCAGGCCCTATGTGGGCAATCATATATATTTGGGCACTGGATGTATACAGATGAAACGCCACAAAATAAGGTGAACTACGATATGACCCTCAATGTCTCGGGCAAGCAGAGGATGCCTGAAAATAGATTTGACATGTGTAGTACATCGACAGGCTTGTAGATCAAATCCAACTTAATACATGTGGAAACCTTCTCTTTCCCATTTAAACATACATGACAGAGTGGTAAATAAGTAACGCTTCCCAAGCTCAGTGTAAAACTGACAGCTATTTTTCATCCATCATATTATTTGAATATTCATTTGGATTACAAAATTATGACCTCTATTAAACTCTCGGTGGTTAACATTTGCTTCAGTTAAAATTAATCAGGTTTAACTATTTCTCATCAACCCTGATTAATGCATCTAAACTCATAGCATGGCAGGTTCTGAGAGTGTTGTGCAATCTGTTCTATGAAAGAATTCCTGCTGATCCATTAATAGGTATTGTTTATAGATGCAGAATTATGCTAAATATTGGCAGTGTTTTTGTTGTTAAAATATAATTGGTTATCTTTTACTTTTTTAAATGACGGCCTGCACCCTCCAAATTTTAATGTAAGCATTGTAGTTTATAACACCGAATTATGGAATGCCAATAAATACTTTAGAAGATTAGTTCATTCTTGAAGATCAAGTAACCACTACTCACCATTTAACATAGAGGTAGAAGACAAGGAAACTGAAATCGCAGTATAAAGCCACCTAATAGGGTCTTGGGCCACCACATATGATATGTATGTGCTGTCACATTAAGTCTACCACTGACTGCAGGATCCATGCAGCACCATTCTTCAACAAGAAAGTCACTCAACTGTTGCCTGGGTTATGGTGAAAAATCTGGTGGCTGGGAAGGCCATGACCAGTATAACGTAAGTTATGTGTTAGTCAAACCATGGGTGACCACAAGTTGTCTGTGGATGTGGCATTGTCATCCTGGATGACACTCTTCTGGTCAGGAAACACATGCTGCAGCATGGAGTGATGCTAATCACGTACCATTAATAAGGCGATTAATATGAACTATTTCTTAGGGAATGACTGCATCCACACCATGCCAGGTAAATGTACCCCACAACCTTCTGAACCACCAGAAACCTTGACTGTTGGAATCAGCACTCGGGGCTGGATTGCCAATAACAGTATACACTATTATTCCTTGTTTATAGATTGATGGATATTTGATTTTATGTATTTTAATGTTTTAATATTAAATCTTATGTAAAATCTCAGGAACAATGTTATAATATAATTTTGGGAACCGTTTGATCTGGTCCAATATTTGCTGACAAAAGTTACCATGTATGATCAACTGTAACTTTAGGTATAAAACTGCCACATATCTAGTGACTCACCTGTTGGGCTGAACACATGGATTTAGCATGTACACAATAATCTTCCTTGTTCAGTAGAAAGATGATGCCCATCCTTATATACAGTCAGGTCCAAAAATTTTGGGACATCGACACAATTCTCACATTTTGGGCTCTATACACCACTACAATGGATTTGAAATGAAACTAACAAGATGTGCTTTAACTGCAGACTTTCCGCTTTAATATGAGGGTATTTACATCCAAATCAGTTGAACGGTGTAGGAATTACAACGGTTTCTATATGTGCCTCCCACTTTTTAAGGGACCAAAAGTAATGGGACAATCAACTTAAAACCTATTTCATGGACATGTGTGGGCTATTCCCTCGTTATTTCAACATCAGTTAAGCAGGTACAAGGTCTGGAGTTGGTTCTAGGTGTAACATTTACATTTGTAATCTGTTGTTGTCGACTCACAATATGAGATCCAAAAAGCTGTCACTATCAGTGAAGCAAGCCATCATTAGGCTGAAAAATCAAAACAAACCCATCAGAGAGATAGCGAAAACATTAGGGGCTAGATTTACTAAGCTGCGGGCTTGAAAAAGTGGGGATGTTGCCTATAGCAACCAATCAGATTCTAGCTTTCATTTAGTTAGTGCTTTCTACCAAATGACAGCTAGAATCTGATTGGTTGCTATCGGCAACATCCCCACTTTTTCAAACCCGCAGCTTAGTAAATCTAGCCCTAGGTGTGGCCAAATCAACCCTTTGGAACATTCTTAAAAAGAAAGAACGCACTGGAGAGCTCAGGAACACTAAAACACCTGTAAGACGACTGAAACACAACTGTGGTTGCTGACAAGAACTTTTTCCCTGGGGAAAAAAAACTCCTTCACAACAGTTGGTCAAACCAAGAACACTCTCCAGGAGGTAGGTGTATATGTGTCAAAGTCAACAAGCAAGAGAAGACTTCACAAGAGTGAATATAGAGGGCTCACCACAAGATGTAAACCATTTGTGAGCCACAAAAACAGGAAGACCAGATTAGAGTTTGGCAGACAACATCTAAAAAAGCGATTACAGTTCTGGAACAACATCCTATGGACAGATGAGACAAAGATCAACTTGTATCAGAGTGATGGGAAGAGAAGAGTATGGAGAAGGAAAGGAACTGCTCATAATCCAAAACATACCACCTCATCAGTGAAGCATGGTGGTGGTAGTGTCATGGCGTGGGCATGTATGGCTGCTAATGGAACTGGTTCTCTTGTATTTATTGATGATGTGACTGCTGACAAAAGCAGCAGGATGAATTCTGAAGTGTTTCGGGCAATATTTTCTGCTCATATTCAGTCAAATGCTTCAGAACTCATTGGACGGCGCTTCACAGTGCAGATGGACAATGACCCGAAGCATACTGCAAAAAGCAACCAAAGAGTTTTTTAAGGCTAACAAGTGGAATGTTATACAATGGCCAAGTCAATCACCTGACCTGAATCTGATTGAGCATGCATTTCACTTGATGAAGACAAAACTGAAGGGAAAATGCCCCAAGAACAAGCAGGAACTGAAGACATTTGCAGTAGAGGCCTGGCAGAGCATTACCAGAGATGAAACACAGAATCTGGTGATATCTATGCGTTCCAGACTTCAGGCTGTAACTGACTGCAAAGGATTTGCAACAAAGTATTAAAAAGGGAAAGTTTGATGTATGATTGTTTAGTTTGTCCCATTACTTTTGGTCCCTTAAAAAGTGGGAGGCACATATAGAAACCGTTGTAATTCCTACACTGTTCACCTGATATGGATGTAAATACCCTCAAATTAAAGCTGAAAGTCTGTAGATAAAACACATCTTGTTAGTTTAATTTCAATTCCATTGTGGTGGTGTATAGAGGCCAAAATATGAGAATTGTGTCAATGTCCCAATATTTATGGACCTGACTGTATGTATGTTATCTGCCACCTGGATTTCTCATTCTGTTCAACTGATAATGATTTTAAGTGGATCTAATTTTATTGGATGATGTTGTCATCCAAATGGCCATAACCTGTACAATGTCTGTATGTGTATGATGACCTTAACTTGCACTAAACTCATTAAAGCTAATGTGCACCATGTTACTACACCGATAATGGTGCATATTCTTGGCTGTCCTAATTACTCAAACAATATGTCATAATTCTGAAGATTTATCTAAAGAAATCTGTCACATAGCCACTTCTGGATATCGGTCATCAATTACAATTTATGTCCAATTTGACACATATGAAACATACTTTCGATACATTGCTCCACCCTTAAGGTAAACTAGAAAAATACTATTTTTATTGAGGATTTTTTTAACCATAATTACACAATATATAATAAAATACATCCATATCTGGTTCTCTGTGCTTGAAAACTTTTATGTACCAGATTCCTACTGTAAATACATACTACTACACCTATATGCATTTATAATGCTTTACAGAGGTAAAATTCACAATACTGTAAATCTGAACATGAATGTAAGAATAAATACAATATGCAGCCAACATGAAAAAAACGAATACATCTTGGACATACCTAGAACTAACAGCAAGCCAACATTTTTAAAATGGTTTTCTGCCTTTAGATGACATGAAATGACTGCATCACCAATATGCGCCTGCTACACGTAAAATGACTGTTGACAGTTGTTACATATGTCTGGAAAAAACTGAACAAGTATTGCTTTTATTGAAGGGTAGCCATGAATCTCTTTCTGCAAAAAACTCAACCAAACAAAAAAAACACCTACAGCAGTACATCTTAGGTTTGCAAAGTTCCATCTGCATTAAACAAGACTTCTGAAACTATGATCTCTGGACAGACAAGATGAAAGTGGGCTTGTTTGTATTAATGTACAACATCATGTTTAGTGAAAACCAACCTTGTGTATCACCATATGTGTTTTATACCAACCATCTATAATGGTGGGTGACTGGTGATAATTTGCCTCGTTTTGATGTCACGACCTGGACACCTTGCAGTCACTGAGTACATCATGAACCTTTTATATTGGGGTATTCAAGAGGAAAATGTGAGGCCAGCTGTTCAACAACTGAATTATTGCCAAAATTGGATCATGCAACAGGACAATGATCTTAAGCACACCAGCAAATGTACAACAGAATGGCTAGGTTCAAGGAATCAAGGTTTTGGAATGATCAAGTCGAAATCCAGACCTCCGCTCCATTGAGTTCTAATGGGATCTTTAGAGAGATGTGTTTAAACAAATGTCCTTGGACATCAATTAAATTAAGCTGGAAGGAGAAATGGGTAAACATTCCTCAATATGATGTAAGAGACTGGTAAATGGTCTTTCTTTTTAACTTGGCTTCTTAATGTTGTGACTTATTAGCCTTTTTGTACATTAATTCCACAATGCAGGAGTTCAATCTAAAAAAGCAAGTTATATAAATTTATTTGACACAAATGGTGCTGTACAAAAGGCTGTATTGTACTATATTGCTCTATTGTTATATATACAGCTAGGTCCAGAAATATTTGAATAGTGACACAATTTTCATAATTTGGATTTGAAATTAAACAATGGAGATGCTATTGATATGCAGACTTTCAGCTTTAATTCAAAGGATTGAGCAAAATATTATATGAAACATGTGTACACATTTTATACACAGTCCCCTATTTGCAAGGTCTGGAATTTAATTGGACAAATTAACAATCATTAATAAAATGTTACTAATAGTTTGTCACAAAACCATTGCAGGCAATGACGGCCTGAAGTCTGGAACCCATGGACATCGCCAAATACTGTGTTTTCTCCTTTGTTATGCTTTGTCAGGCCTTTACTACAGATGTCTTCAGTTGTTTTTGTTCGTGGGTCATTCTGCCTTTAGTTTTGTCTTCAACAAGTGAACCGCATGCTCGATGGGGTTGAGATCGGATGTTTGAATAGACCATTGCAGAATATTTCACTTCTTTGCCTTAAAAACCTCCTGGGTTGCTTTTGCAGTGTGTTTTGGGTCATTGTCCATCTGTGCTGTGAAGCGCTGTCCAACCAACATTGCTGAATTTGGCCAAATCTGAGCAAACAATATATCTGTATATATTCTTCAGAATTCATCTGACTGCTTCTGTCTTCTGTCACATCATCAACAAACACTAATGACCTAGTGCCATTGGAAGCCATGCATGTCCATGCTATGGCAATGCCTCCACTGTGTTTTACAGATTATGTGACCTGTTTCAGATCATGTCAAGTCTTCTCTATTCTTTGTTCTTCCCATCATTCTAGCACTCAGTAGATCTTCGTTTTATCTGTCCAAAGAATGCTGTTCCAGAACTAGGATGGCTATTACTATTTGTGAATTTAGGTGTATACAGTAAAAACATTCTGTTATGTGTTTTTTCTTCCTAAAATGTTCATCTTAAACCATTGATGTTGGTTGTTTGTGGTCACTAATGAGGTACTTTGTGGATGTGTGGCACTTTTTTTTTTTGCATGCATTTATAATGGGTACTGTGTTATTATTTGAGTTAATTTATTTCATACTATAAACCTGCACATAGAGTGATAACTTATATCGTATGGGATTTAGAGGTCAGTATATATTTATTTTTTTATTATTATTATTTTTTTATTATTATTATTTTTTATTTATTTGATCTAGTATAGTTTGCTATGGCCTATTATAATATTACATAAACTGATGAAATGTTTGTTTATATTGAGCAGTGTCGCTGAGTTTTGATGTTATTCTTTATACAGAGCTTTATACACATAGAGTATGAAATAATGTTAAGATTTAGACAAAAATTATACTCAGTTTATACTGTAAGATTACTATTATTTTTTTATGATTGATGTGGGTTAATCAAGTTCATATTATTAGTTATTTTTGTTTGGGATTTAGGTTTAATATTTCGTTTTATTTGTATATATTTTATAGATATATTTGTAATAATCATTATGTTCAATATTCATGAATGGGTTAATACACCCGCAGATGAGTTTCATTCTATTAATGCTTATTTTCTATAGTACTTCTGCTTTATGGTTTAAATTTTGTATTGAATTGTTTTAATTAACTCGGCATGTGTTTAGATCTTAATAATGATTATTGGAAGAAAACTGGTATAGGAACATTTGAATGTGTTATTGATTGCTAATTTTTTATGTCAGTATAATTATGTCCGTAAGTGTAATCCATTCATTATTTAGATTTAAGATTCCAAAAATATATATATTTTTTTTCCTTTTTCTTTCTTTGTAATTATCTTAGTATTGGTCTGTGAAATGGCTTATGTGTATGCTTTTAACCAAGTGCAGCTTAATGCTAATATGGAAATGAGCAGTGGATATAAAGCTTTAGGAGGTTAGCTTCACACAGGGTCGGACTGGCCCGCTCGGGACCTGGGGTATCCCCCATTAGGCCCCGACGCCTGATTGCTCCCTTCTTCGTTGGTGGGGGGAGCGGGTACTAAAAAAATCTGTTACCGCGCCGCCGAAGCCCTTCCTCCCGCCTCTCTGCTCTGCTTGCACTGAATGTCGGACATTCAGTGAGGAGCGGCGCAGAGAGGAGCAAGCAAGAAAGAAGACAAGAAGAGAAGAAAGAAACCAATACACAGGTAAGAAAAAGAACAGAAGCATGGGGAGGAAAGCAGGATGGTGCATAGTGATGAAAGAAGGGAAGCAGCATGGCACAGGGTGATGAAGGGGGGAGCAAAAGCAGCATGGCACAGGGTGATGAAGGGGGCAGCAAAAGCAGCATGGAGGGTGCATTGTGATCATAAAGGGGCACAGCATGGTGATGAAGTAATGTGTGTGTTATGGCACAGGGGGCTTGTGGCACTGTAGTGCGTGTGAGGTAGGTGGTGGCTAATTAATGGGTGCTATTTTGTTTGCGGGGTGATTGTGGGGCAATTTAATTTTATAGTGGGGACTATTAATTTAAGATGGGGTGGTTTGGGGGCTATAAATTGAATGTGCGGCTGAGTTTGAAGAGCATGAGGTCTATTTATTAAATGTGAATATGAATTATTTAATGGTAGTGCCGGTTGCGGGAAATAGGTATATTTATTATTATTATTAATATTTATTTATAAGGCGCCACAAGGCATCCGCAGCGCCGTACAGAGACAAACAAAATTACAATACAATGGGAGACAGCACAGTACAGTAAACACAGCAACTTAGTAAGCTCAATGCACAGCTAGAGAGGGCGGGGAAGGGGGAGGGAGGATCCGCAAACGACGGGGCCCAAGAAGGAGGGCGCGGAAGACAGGGAGACCCCCAGGGGGGAGGAGGGAGCGAGAGTGGACGTGGGGTGGAGGACCCTCGAGGAGGAGGGCTAAGTAGCTGGAGAGCAGAGTTAGAAGTGGTGGAAACAGGAGGAGAGATGGCCCTGCTCAGAGGAGCGTACAATCTAAGGGGAGGGGTGGACAGACAGACGCAGGGGAGAGAGGGAGAGTAGGGGGACAGAGGCAGAAGATAAGGTAGGAAGTTAAGTGGGAGACAGAAAGGCTTTAAGAAAAAGGTGGGTTTTTAGGGCCCGTTTGAAACTGGACAGATTAGGGGAAGTTCTGATGGAGGGAGGGAGCTTGTTCCAGTGGAGGGGGGCAGCGCGGGCGAAGTCTTGGATACGCGCGTGGGAGGAGGTTATAAGGGGGGAAGAGAGGCGACGGTCAGAGGCAGAACGGAGAGGGCGGGATGGAGCATGAATAGAGAGGAGGGTGGAGATGTAGGGCGCAGTGGAGTTGCGAGGGCCTTGTAGGTGAGTGTAAGGAGCTTAAAGAGGATTCTGAAGGGGAATGGGAGCCAGTGAAGGGCTAGGTAGAGGGGGGAGACAAAAGAGGAGCGGCGAGAGAGGAAAATAAGCCTAGCTGCAGCGTTAAGGACGGATCGAAGGGGATCGAGATGAGAGTGGGGGAGGCCAGTGAGGAGGAGGTTGCAGTAGTCCAGGCGGGAGATGATCAGAGAGTGGATAAGGCATTTGGTGGCATCTTGGGAGAGGAAGGGCCGGATGCGAGCGATGTTGCGGAGCTGGAAGCGGCAGGATTTAGCAAGAGAGAGGATGTGGGGGCCAAAGGAGAGAGAGGAGTCGAGGATGACACCAAGGCAGCGAAGTTGGGGGACAGGGGAGATAGAGGTGTTGTCGATAGTGATGGAGAGGTCAGAAGGGGATGGGGTATGAGAGGGAGGAAAAACTATGAGCTCAGTTTTGGCAAGGTTAAGTTTGAGGAATCGAGAGGACATCCAGGAGGAGATGGCAGAGAGGCAGGTGGACACCCTAGAGAGGAGGGAGGGAGAGAGATCAGGAGAGGAGAGGTATAGTTGAGTGTCGTCAGCGTAAAGGTGGTAGCTGAAGCCGAAGGAGCTGATGAGTTCACCCAGGGAGGAGGTGTATAGAGAGAAGAGTAAGGGTCCCAGAACAGAGCCCTATGGGACCCCGACTGGAAGGGTGGATGGGGGAGAGAGAGACCCAGAGGTGGTGACAGAGAAGGAACGGTGAGTAAGGTAAGAGGTGAACCAGGACAGGACTGGGCCGGAGAGGCCGAAAGACTGGAGGGTGTGAAGGAGGAGGGGGTGGTCAACGGTGTCAAAGGCTGCAGAGAGGTCAAGGAGGATGAGAAGGGAGAAGTGGCCCCTGGCTTTTGCAGAGAGGAGGTCATTGGTGACTTTAGCCAGGGCAGTTTCAGTGGAGGGGGCGGAAACCAGACTGGAGAGGATCAAGGAGGGAGTATTCAGAAAGGTAGGAGGTGAGACGGCTGCAGACGAGCCTCTCGAGAATTTTGGAGGCAAAAGGGAGAAGAGATATGGGGTGATAGTTCGAGAGAGAAGTGGGGTCGAGATTAGGTTTCTTAAGAATGGGGGATACGAGAGCATATTTAAAGGAGGAGGGGAAGATGCCAGTGGAGAGGGAGAGATTAAAGAGGTAAGTGAGGTGGGAGCAGGTTGTGGGGGAAAGGGAGCGAAGAAGGTGGGAGGGGATGGGATCCAGGGGACAGGTAGTGGGGGGGGAGGATGAAATGAGAGAGTGGACTTCCTCGCCGGTGGTGGGACGGAAGGAGTGGAGGGGAAGGTGGTAGGGGGGGAGGACAGAAGAGTGGGAGGGGTGGAAGAGAGAGTGGCGGAGGAGATTTCAAGTTGGATGGCCTCGATTTTAGAGGAGAAGAAGGAGGCGAAATCAGAGGCAGTCAGGGAGGAGGGAGGGGGGGGGAGGGGAGGGGGCCAGGAGAGTGCTGAAGGTGGCAAAGAGGCGGCGGGGGTTAGAGGACTGGGAAGAGATGAGGGATTTAAAGAAAGATTGTTTAGCGAGTGAGAGGGCAGAGCTGTAGGATGAAAGGATGAATTTAAAGTGGAGGAAGTCAGCCAGGGAGTGGGATTTTCTCCAGTGACGTTCGGCGGAACGGGAGCATTTTTGGAGGAAGCGGGTAAATTTGGAGTGCCTGGGTTGGGGTTTGGAGCAGCGGGGGTGGACGGAGTGGGCAGGGGCGACCGCGTCCAGAGCGGAGGTGAGGGTGTGATTGTAGAGGGAGACCGCCTGGTTGGGGCAGGCCTGGGAGGAAAGGGGAGAAAGGAGGGTATCGAGAGAGGAGGACAGAGAGGCAGGGTCAAGAGCGTCGAGGTTGCGTATGGACAGAGTAGGTTTGGGCAGGGGGAGGGGAGCAGGAGAAGAGGAGAGAGAGAAGGAGAGGAAATGGTGGTCAGATAGAGGAAAGGGAGAGATGGAGAAGTCGGAGAGATTACATAGTTAGGAGAAGACAAGATCAAGGGAGTGACCAAGGCAGTGGGTAGAGGAGGAGGTCCATTGGGTGAGACCAAGGGAGGAAGAGAGGGTGAGCAGTTTGCTGGAAGCAGGGTAGGTGGGGTTGTCGATGGGGATGTTAAAGTCACCGAGAATGATCGAGGGGAGATCGGAGGAGAGGTAGTGAGGAAGCCAGCTAGCAAAGTTGTCAAGGAAGAGGGAGGTGGGGCCAGGGGGGCGGTAGATGACAGTGACGCGGAGATGGATGGGGTAGAAGAGGCGGATGGAGTGAGCTTCAAAAGAGGAGAAGGAGAGGGAGGGTTCAGGTGGAATGACACGAAAAGTACAGATGGAGGAGAGGAGGAGGCCAACTCCACCGCCTGGGCGGGCACCAGGCCTGGCGGAGTGGGTGAAGGAGAGGCCACCATAGGAGAGGGCAGCGGGGGAAGTAGTATCAGAATCGGAGAGCCAGGTTTCAGTAATGGCAAGAAGGTTAAAGGAGTTGGATAGAAAGAGGTCGTGGATAGCAGTCAGCTTGTTGCGGACTGATCTGGCATTCCAGAGGGCACAGAAGAAAGGGGGAGAGGAGAGGGGGGAAATGGGGATGAGGTTAGCAAGATGAGCAGCGCGCGGAGGATGGCGGGGAGGAACGGGAGAGGTAGGGCAGGGGGAGAGTATGGGTATGGAGTGAGAGCGGGGAGGCATAATAGGGAGAGAGAGTAACAGAACAGTGAGATAGTGGGGACAGTGAAAAACAGGTAAGAACAATGGTAGGAAGACAATGAAAAGGTAGAAGATAATAACGAATTAGGGCGTGGAGGGCATGGAACAACAGTACAGTGAGATAATAAGGACAATGAAGACAGGTAAGAATGATAGCAGAACAGTAAGATAATAAGGACAGTGGAAAACAGGTAAGAATAAGCAGGGAGACAATAGCAAGATGGAGGACAATAACCAATTAGGGCGTGTAAGGCAAGGAATAATAGAAGGAGAGGTAATAAGGACAATGGAAATAGGCAAGAATAATAACAGGTAAAAGTAGTTGCTGGTAAATATAAAATCAGGAAAAACAAGATAAAGGCATATAAATAGTAGAATAATAACAGGTAAAAAGTAGTTACTTGTAAATGTACAATCAGTAAAAACAAAATAATGGCATATGTTTTATATGCAGTTGCTGCAGATAAGCCAGGGATTCGGCAGGAGAAGGGTTAATTGACAAGCCGGGTCGGTACACAGTAGATCAGTTGGTGCAGATAAGCCAGGGATTCAGCAGGAGAAGGGTTAACTGACAAGCCGGGTAGGTACTTAGTAGATCAGTTGATGCAGATAAGCCAGGGATTCAGCAGGAGAAGGGTTAATTGACAAGCCAGGTCGGTACACAGTAGATCAGTTGGTGCAGATAAGCCAGGGATTCAGCAGAAGAAGGGTTAACTGACAAGCCGGGTCGGTACAAAGTAGATCAGTTGATGTAGATAAGCCAGGGATTCAGCAGGAGAAGGGTTAATTGATAAGCCGGGTCGGTACACAGTAGATCAGTAGATCAGTTGATGCAGATAAGCCAGGGATTCAGCAGGAGAAGGGTTAATTGACAAGCCGGGTAGGTACTTAGTAGATCAGTTGATGCAGATAAGCCAGGGATTCAGCAGGAGAAGGGTTAATTGACAAGCCGGGTCGGTACACAGTAGATCAGTTGGTGCAGATAAGCCAGGGATTCAGCAGAAGAAGGGTTAACTGACAAGCCGGGTCGGTACAAAGTAGATCAGTTGATGTAGATAAGCCAGGGATTCAGCAGGAGAAGGGTCAATTGATAAGCCGGGTCGGTACACAGTAGATCAGTAGATCAGTTGATGCAGATAAGCCAGGGATTCAGCAGGAGAAGGGTTAAGTGTCAAGCCGGGTCGGTACACAGTAGATCAGTTGATGCAGATAAGCCAGGGATTCAGCAGGAGAAGGGTTAATTGATAAGCCGGGTCGGTACACAGTAGATCAGTAGATCGGTTGGTGCAGATAAGCCAGGGATTCAGGAGAAGGGTTAACTGACAAGTCGGGTCGGTACACAGTAGATCAGTTGATGCAGGTAAGCCAGGGATTCAGCAGGAGAAGGGTTAATTGACAAGCCGGGTCGGTACACAGTAGATCAGTTGATGCAGATAAGCCAGGGATTCAGCAGGAGAAGGGTTAACTGACAAGCCGGGTCGGTACACAGTAGATCAGTTGATGTAGATAAGCCAGGGATTCAGCAGGAGAAGGGTTAACTGACAAGCCGGGTCGGTACACAGTAGGTCAGTTGATGCAGATAAGCCAGTGATTCAGCAGGAGAAGGGTTAACTGACAAGCCGGGTCGGTACACAGTAGGTCAGTTGATGCAGATAAGCCAGGGATAGATGGCATGGCCTTGTCTTTGGAGTGATGATGACACTCCTTTGTACCCCCACAATAATTTCCCACTGTCTTCACAAGTTTTTAGATGTTTTATAATTGTGGACAGATAATTGTGTGGGAGGAAAGACACAGAGCTGATCTAACGTGCAGCCTTCTCCAACTGCCGCCCGCATGCACATTTATATGTAAATACTATTCGTTTATTGCTGGGGCTGTTTGGAAGATGGGAAATAGGTTTATTTATTAAATGGGAATACTATTACTTTAATGTTGGGGTTACAATCACGCAAAAAGGTACAAAGGGTTGAATGATTTATCAAATTTTACTAAATATTTTATAAATGCTCTATGTGCCCTCCACCTGCTGTACGGACAACATTGAGACGTTAGTTGAATTTGTCCCAAACGCCTCTCAGAGCGTCGTCTTCCACTGAATTTACCGCAAACCGTGATTTTGTTTTTGAGGTCGTTCAGATTAGTCGCTGATGGTGGCACAAAAAAACGGTTTTTGCCCTATCCACACAAGAAAAGTTGCAGGGTGTAATATCTGGGGATCTTGGGGGCCAAGAGTGTAGTGCAAGTCTTGGGGTCCCATGTAACCTATTCAATGTTAAGGCATATTGTCATTTAGAAAACGTTGAACCTGACAGTCCTATGAGGGATTGGAAATTCTCGGCTGGCATGACGGGTGGACTTGTGCTGAGCTACGCAGAATACTCTCTTGAATTCTTCTCACGTTTTCCTCTGAAGTGCATGGTCGCCTTGTGCTCATCCCCTTACATAAACAGCCTGTTTCCTCAAAGTGTCCAACGATTAATGCTCTTTGGCATTGGTGGATCAATACCAAAATGTTGTTGAAACGCATGCTGCTCCGCAATTACAGATTCAGTCTTACGGAACTGCAGAATGCAAAATGCCTTTTGTTGCAGGGTCGCCATCTTGCGAATGACTGAGGCTAGGGGCAGTTGGTGCGCTGGGAGAGCCTTATAGCAGTAGTAATTTGAAACTCTATGACCCGCCCTTTCAAGTGATAAGAGTTCCATTCATGGCCAGTGTGTGGTTGCAGAGATATAGCGATTTCAAATGGGGTCCATCTTTTTTAAACACCCTGTATACTTCTTTTTTTTTTTTTCTTTTACTTCTATTACTTTAATGTAGACTTCTATTCACGTATGTGAGCTGAGTTCTTCATGCCTGCAGGTGTGATAGATGGCTGAGATAATGTTTGAAGGGGTGGAAGGCTGGAATTATAGGGTGTGTAGAGTTTTGATTAGGAAGCCTAAGAGCTTAAGTAATAGCCTAATAAACTAATAAAGCAGGGAGCCAGGCCAAGCTATAAAAGGCATGAACACTATTACACCCAGAGATTCCCATCCTTTATTAAAACAGAAACAAGTATCAGGGGAACACCCAGTCTTGGCAAAAAGGGGCCTCCAGAAACATGAAATGGAGCATAATTGTATTGCCACAGGGCAAAATACAGTAACATTACACAAACTTCTGTTCTAACATGTATACAAAGTATCGTTGGCCATTACACATAACTATTGTTTATTTTGGTATTACAGTATATGCATGGGAATTTTGCTGTTACCATGATAAGTCTCCACATGTAACAAAGATCATGACCTTGTAATGTGTTGAAATGCGATCCCCATATTAAGGTTTGTAATACTGGTGTAATAGCTGACCTTTCAGCTGGCTGCCTGGGATACAAGTGTAACATAGAATCTGGGTAGAGAATAATGTAGGAATTGCAGATGACTGTTTTACACTGTTCCCTTACTCCGAGTGTTCTGTGCCATGCAGTGTAGTAATAAAGTACGCAGTACTGTTAGCAAAATGTAGCCTCTTACATGGGTTTCTGCAATCTTTGTGTAAATGTGTAACAGACTGCAGCTGGATGCAGTCATGCCGGGAGAAAGCAGAGGATTTTTCGGGAGCATATGATTATTGTACCTTTAACATTTTTAAATATAGAACGTTTTTATTAGAATTACCAAAAAGTTAAAATAAGTCGTGTTTACTGTCATGCACAAGTAAAAAACAAGGCAGCATAAAAGCGTAAACAATTGTTTTGTTTATCTCTAACTCTCAGGCAATCCAGGTTCTACTGCTTTGCTCCTTTTTTGAGAACAGTCTGCAGCACCATATTTGTTGATAGAAGTGCCTGGCAAGTATTTGGTATATACTGTATATTTGGATACCACTCGGAGTTAGAGCATACTTGATAACCTTTTAAAACTTCATTCCGGGAGATCCCGGGCAGGGGGGCATGATGAATTGCGGCATTTTGGCCCTTCCCTCGCGACAAAATGCTGTTTTTGTCACGGGGGCGGGGCCAAAATGACGCAATTCACTGCGAATCGCGTCATTTTGACAACAAGTTGCCGTTTGCGGGATACTTGCCTGCTCTCCCAGGAGACCTACCTGAATTTCGGGAGTCTCCCAGACATTCCGGGAGAGTTGGCAAGTATGAGTTAGAGCACGGGATAGTGTGCAAATGTGCAAGTGGCTCTGTATTAGGTTAAATTCTCCAATTCTCTTCTGTTCTTGCACCTGGAAAACACCAGCACTGTTGTCATTATAATATTCAAGGCAGGCTGGGCTGGGGGATAGGGGGGCATCTGCCCCCTGGGCCGGTCCCATAGTGGGCTACCTTGGGCTGGGTCACTGGGCCACCTGAATTTGTTTCCTTTAAAATAGGCTGCTGAGTTGAGTCTTTCCCCCCCGTGCTGAAATTTGCCAGCCCTCCCCTGATAATGTTGCTGGTGCTAGAACAGATGCCGGGTGACAGCTTCAGTTCTAATTTGCATACAATAAAAATAAATTAATAAGAACACAATCTTAATGAAATAAAACACAGATTTAATTTTTATTCTAACATTTTATGTTCAACAAATTTCAAGGTCCTATTTAAGAGTCAAAGTAGAAATTAATAATTAAATACTGCTGGAAGGGTATATAAATAGTGACTAGACACAGGGAAAATAAGAAAGAGGAGAAAGGGGGAGTAAAATTTGTCTTCACCACCTCGAGAGACCAACTCCATCACCAACAACCCACAAGGACATTTTTTGGGCCTGCAGGAAGCAGGACAGATGCAAGGAGACCTGGGATGCTAGGATACAATATTACTGTAGTATATCTGTCCCCAGTTCCTTATTATTTGTGATGACCAGGTTCTTATCTGTATGGAGTTTGTATGTTCTCCCTGTGTTTGTGTGTTACCTCCGGGTGCTCCGATTTCCTCCCACACTCCAAAAACATACTAGTAGGTTAACTGGCTGCTATCAAATTGACCCTAGTCTCTTTTGGTTTGTGTATGTGTGTGTGTGTGTTAGAGAATTTAGAATGTAAGTTGCAATGGGGCAGGGACTGATGTGAGCGAGTTCTCTGTACAGCGCTGTGGAATTAGTAGCACTACATAAATAGCTGCTGCTGCTGATGTCCTGAACTGTAGCAGGTCTCATTGTTTGGGTGGGGACTCGCCAAGTCCCAGGTTTTGATCAAGGACACATGGGTGTTAATATTAAGCACCAAGTATTCAGGACCTTCCAAGCTGGTGCAAGCATTACCGCATGATACCCCATTATTAGACATCTGCAAAAATGCATGTTGAGAAAAGATATTGCGCCTGATTCATTAAGGAAAGTAAAGCAAAAAGAATGAGCAACTTTGCACCTTGGCAAAACCATGTTGCATTGGAGAGGGAGGTAATTTTAAAATGTGGGGACAGGTTTTCAGTTGGGGTAGGGCATGTCCTAGATTAACTTTACATTTCAGTGTAAAAATAAAGCTGCCAAATATTTGTGTGCTATATGAAAAAGCAGCCAATATTTAACTTATGTGCAAAATAATAAACTCATTTGCACCCCTTGCATTGTAACATGGTTTGTACAGGAGCAAACTTACTCCTTATTTTGCTTTGCTCTCCTTAATGACTCGGACCCATTGTGTTCAGCTGAGCACATGCAAACATTTGTTTAACAAACTTCCATATTACATTTTTATTTTGTTGAACATTTTATTAAATGCATCAAGTAAATACAAAGGTAGTGAAAAATGAATGTGGGTTCTTCACAAAAGGCATCAATAAATATAAGGATGAACAAAGTATAAAATATACAATATAATACAGGTATATAATAAACAGCCTACAAGTGCAAGGGATGAAAAATATTCAATGCCAGATTTTAACTATGGAAATAGATGAGAGAGGAAAAGAGAGAGGGAGAAGGGACTAGGGATTAGGGGAAAGGAATCATCATGGACAATACAGCAACAAAAGTGATATTAGAGAATAGGCTGAATCTCTCAAAATACCGGTCATCCATTCCATGTCATATATGTACCAGATTTATTTCTGAAGGGCAGCCATTATGGGTGGGCCTTGCATTTTCCAAAGGCTAGCCATAAGCAAGTTGCCATACTCCAAATATGTCTGTTAAGCTTATTGGATTTTTTAGGTATGTCAAGGAAAAGATAGAGGAAGTTAGACAGGCATGAGCTGGAAGGGAATATCTGTATCTATTAAGGATACAGTAAGGGACTGAACCACAGAGCAGAATCTCTGAATGACAGGGCAACAACACCAAATATGCAAAACAGAGCCAGGCTCCTGGCAGCCTCTGTAGCAGAAAGGGAAGACAGTAAGATATATTGTATGCAATCTGATCAGATCCAGGTAGCAAGAGTACAAGAGTTTGTATGTGTTTTCTTTAACACGGACACTAAAGAACACGCGAATATGTCAGACCAAGCTTCTACATCCAAGTCCTTGACAACATCTCAAGGGGGGATTTCAGAGATTCGGTTTTGTAATACAGGGAAGATATAAGAAGCCCTTTAGTTGCGTGACTGCTGAGTCAATGATGTTCAAAGGAGGGCAGGGGTCCTGGCTGAGGATGTGTGAAAGAAATGCCTTATTTGTAAGTATTAGTGAATAATATTGGTGGGAAATAGTAATAGTGCCCCTTTCACAAGGTCGTTAGCAAATCTAATACCGCCCATAGACCACCAAGGAAACGCACCAGGATGGCGTCTATATATATATATATATATATATATATATATATATATATATATATATATATATATGTATGTATATATATGTTATCTTTTGAAGAAAGGTACCAAATATCAGTTCCTGATGAGGCGGCACTCAAGGATTTCAATCAGATAACTGTGTGGGAAAAAAAAAAAGGTGTTTTAATCCATTTTGATCCAACGTTTCAGTTTACAACTTACCTCCGGGACATAAGGACATGGCCTGTAGTTATAATAAATATTTTTCTGACTCTGATTTCACCTTTTACTTGCACAAGCTTTACATTTATTCAAATACTGCTACATTTAGTTAGCCTAAAAAGTTTTATATACTGTAGGTGTAATTTTATGTGCTTGGTGACACCTAGTATGTATGGATTCATTGTATGCCTAGTAGTTTACTACCTGAGATGCTGTCTTGATGATGTGAAATTAAAATGCTTTAAGTTACATAAGAATTAAAAATGAAGGAGCAGGAAGATATCCAGACAGACAGCAAACTGAATTCACTATGTTTGTCAATCAGAGATGTAGTTTCTGCCCTGCTCTTTCCATTTGGAGGTATTTGTGACACAATTAAAAATGGTATTTATTATCCTCATCATCACCATTTATTTATATAGCGCCACTGATTCTGCAGCGCAGTACAGAGAAATCATTCACATCAGACCCTGCCCCATTGGAGCTTACAGTCTAAATGCCCTAATATACACACAGACAGAGAGAGAGACTAGAGTCAATTTTGATAGCAGCCAATTAACCTACCAGTATGTTTTTGGAGTGTGGGAGGAAGCAGCATTACCAGTGTGCCGGGGAATACACCTTCGGTGTTTTCCTGTCGGCGTATCCAGTATCGGAGAGATGCACATCTTACAAAGGCACCCCACCCGTAATGAGGGGATGTGGGGTTGTCTTACTGTAATGAGGGAAGAAGGGGTTGTTTTAAAGTAATGAGGGAAGGGTGGGTTTATTAATGTAATGAGGGAAGGGGAGTGGATTTTTCTTAATGTAACGAGAGGTGACATTAATTTAATGATGGACTGTGAGTGGGGACTAAGTTTGGGGAGAAGGAGGGCTATTTATTAAATGTGAATATGAATTATTTAATGCTGGGGATAGTTGTGGGAAATGGTTATATTTATTAAACGTAAATGTTATTAATTTATTGCTGGGGCTGTTTGGAGGGAGGAAAATAGGTTAATTTATTAATTGGGAGTACTATTAATTTAATGCTGGGGCTGGGTAGAGTGAAATAGATCTATTAGTTAATTCTGTATGCTATTAATTTATTGTCAGGGCTGGTTGGAGAGAAAAGATCTATTTATCAAATACGAATACTTTAATATATTTTAATGTTGGGGCCTCATTGTTAAATGTGGGTGCTGGGGGTGGTTGAAGTTTTCTAAATTAAATGTATATATTTTTTTTCAAAATATTTTTTTGTGGGCCCAATCTCACTAGTAAATTCAGCCCAATCCATGCTGTACAAGCTGGGACTGTTTCCCTGTTATAGGGGGACCAGACTAGCCTATAATACCCTACTAATGCTAATGGATTTTGTGGAGGGTGGACACGCAGTTTGTATCCTTGCTGTATGTGGCAACCAGCCCAAGCTATGAATGCTGGTGCTTGGATCAGTTTTGCGGAGGACACATGCGTTTATTTATTTAATTTTTTTTTTTTAGCATTTAAAAGGTCCATGCTGATGAACAACTATAAATAAGCCCCTAGATCTGTTATTTTTCTCCCTTAGGTATTGGTTTATTATAAATATTAAAAGATGACTACATCATAATAATCATGTTAGTTATTTAACTAGTTTTTATCAAGTTGTTACTAAGTCTGCTTGTCATCCAGTCAGTCTTTGAGTATGTATTCAAGGGCGTATTTCCTTCTGTAGTGAGATGTAATGTGTTATGTTCACCTGACCTCAAACTTGTAATTTATTTCTAACTATTAGCAATATGTTGTCACTATTTCTGTGCTTTAAAAAACAAACCTCTGTAAGGACCAAAACTGGAGCAAGTAGTCTTTAGAGCACATCTGGTAATTGTAAATTCTGCTTAAGCTGCGTTCTCCACCCAATGAACACAGAGCAGTACATTGCACCATCATCTGATGACATGGGTCCTGTTCAGCAATATTAAAGAGAACTATATGGATTCAGTCCCCCTGTGGAAAGGATGAGGGGGGGGTGCTGTCAGGCAAGGGGAGGCGTGCTGGGGGAAAGTTGTTTCACTACATGGCGGGACAGGTCACCATGAGGATGTTAATGGGACTCTTGTTTAAAACCGGATGATTTCTTTCCTTTTGAAGTATTATACATTTCACACAGACCTGAATAGCCGACTCAATCATAAAATTGCTACAAATCTACACCAATTGAATGTATTGTGTCCTATAAATGGGTTGCACCTTACCTACAGTACCATGTATTGTGTAATAAGAAGGATATTCTACCTATGTACCGTGTTTCCTTTCATGTCTTGTGCAAAATATTTAAATACAAATAAAGTTGTTGATGGATAAACTGAGACAAGTGGTGTAACATTATTTGTATGAGTTCATTGAGCAGTAGAGATTACTACTGGACAATATGGGCAGCAGATGCTGAATGCGCCATAGCACATGGCATGCCAGCACTGAGAGCATATGGTCCAGTCCATAGCTGAAATGGACCTTCCAATGACCCTACTTCCTAATAAGGAAGGATACAAGGATATGCCCTGTGGCTGGTGGCACAGATTCCTGTACAGCTAAATATTTTAAATGACCACTAAACCTAAAATGCATATTGGCTTCTATAAAAGAGCTACTAATAAAGGTGCTCATACGCACTGTAATTGTGTCAGCTCATTACGTAATTTATGACCACTTTATGACCCATATAAACAGCAATTTGGCCACAAATTGCAGTGCATATTGGCCTACAAAGAATAGGGATATGAACAAGATTGTTCAGGTAACCAGCAGTATGGCTGTTAAATCTGGTCACATCTCACCATGTATGTTGTCATCTGATCATGCTGTGTCTTCTATGATCTGGCCGTGTGGCTCAGACACTAAATCTTGCAGATTTGGTCTCACACATACATGGTTGAATGTGACAGGTACAGGGGTCAGATTGCTCTGCATATAGGCAGCTTAACACTCACCAATCCATATGCAATTATTTTAGGATCTAATCAGAATGGAAGATATTTTAGTTGAAGCTGTAATTGTGGAGGAGAGATCCAACCTATTCACTATGAAAAATATGCCTTAATGCAGAAAATCTTGTATGGAACAATTACTTTTTCACTACACAGTATACACCGGTCAGCCACAACTTTAGAAGCACATGCCTAATATTGTGTAGTTCCCCCTTGTGCCACCAAAACAGCTCTGACCCATCGAGGTATGGACTCTACAAGACCTCTGAAGGTCTCTTGTGGTATCTGGCACCAAAACCTTACTAGTAGATTGTTTATGTCCTATAAGTTATGAGGTGGGGCCTCCATGGCTCTGACTTGTTTTCCCAGCACATCCCACAGATGTTCGAGCGGATTGAGATCTGAAGAATTTGGAGGTCAAGTAAACACCTTGAACTTAGACTACAAATATGTTTAGGTAGGTGATACGTGTCAAAGTAACATCCACATGAAGGCCAGGACCCAAGGTTTCTCAGCAGAACATTGCCCAGAGCATCACACTGCCTTCACCGACTTGCCTTCTTCCCATAGTGCATCCTGGTGCCTTCAATTCCACAGGTAAACCATGCACATGCACTCAGCCATCCACATGATGTACAAGAAAATGTGATTCATCATACTAGGCTACCCTCTTTCTTTGGTCCATGCAGACCAGGTGCTACCATTAGGCAGCTTTAGG
The DNA here is from genome assembly GCF_038048845.1 of Mixophyes fleayi. Lineage (NCBI taxonomy): Eukaryota > Metazoa > Chordata > Amphibia > Anura > Limnodynastidae > Mixophyes > Mixophyes fleayi. The sequence continues at coordinate 106,441,524 of NC_134408.1, read as the reverse complement.
TAGCTGCCTAGGGCGCTAGGCTTTTGGAGGCATCCCTGACGCCCAGCAGGAGGAAATTTCTCTGGCGCTCATGATTGAAGAAGCACACAGAGAGCAGTTGGCATAGATCACACAGCCCCTACCTGTCCCCAGGTAACTGCTCACGCTGACATGAAGTGTTATCACCTTGGCCTGCAGGGTGACCTGTGGAAGAAAAAGCACACAGACGAGAACTGACATGTGATCAGTTCACCTCTAGCTATTATTGGGAGGATGGAGCAGCAACAGGTAAGTGAGGATGGAGGGGGGGATTTACTGTATTTTGTGGGAAGTTGATGTTGAGGGGATTGGCATAATGATGGAGTTAGTTATGAGGTTGATAGTTTGCCTAGGGTGCTGAGAAACGTTGCACAGACCCTGGCTCCATGGTCCAGTTCTGACGCTTGGCGGTGGACAGGGGTCAGCATTTGCACTCTGTCCTGACTGTGGCTACACAGCCCCATATGCAGCAAGCTCCGATACACTGTGTGTTTTGAGACCTTTCTTTCATACCCAGATTTTCAGCTCTTTCTGCAATTTGTTCTACAATAACTCTTCTTGCTTCCAACACATCAACTTCAAGAAACTGTACACATTTTGCGTAATATATCCCATCCCTTGATAGGTTCCATTGTAACGAGATAATCAATGTTATTTACTTCACTTGTCAGTGGTTTTAACGTGGCTGATCGCTGTATAATTATGTAAGCTATTAGTAGATCTGTTACATAAAGAAACTTATATTTTAGATTGTGATCCTTTAAAACATAATTTCCAAAATTGAAAATGCATGGATCTCTTTTGGGACTGTGTATTACATATTCCACATAAAACTCAATGTTCTGTTTAGGATGGAAATATCCTTTAAGGAGACTAATGCCAGAGGGTAATTTTTAAATGTAACTCAATACATATAAGACACAATTTATAGGAAAGATCCCCATCCAGTAATCCCTAAATCACAAGCATTCTGGATAATAATCTCATACCTGTACAGTTTTTCTCTACTGATGCAGAAACTGCAATACAGCATTCAAATAGAGCATTATATTACTGGCAATCTACTTACTTATATCGACACTAAGAAACAGGTGTTAATGGGATAGTGAGTACCCTCTGCTATTTATGCTAAGTGTAGATTAGTGTATTCTGCCTAGACTGGAAACATAATATAATTCTCAATATTGGCTGGATTTTTAGCATAACTACAATGTTTCATTTCCTACTAAAGTATTATCATGTTTTCCTGTATTCTCAAATCTCACAACTGCAGCAGGATAAGACCAGCATGTGTATTGTATTATCATCAAAGCAACAGCTGGCCATGATATTGAAGTTAAAAACTATCCACATCTAATACCGCCTATGGCGTTACCACCTAAGTAAAGCTATGTTTGGTACAAATGAGTGTGTGCACAGTCCTCTGTGTGACTGTGAGGTTTTATATGTCATCCTCACCCTCTCATCATCTATACCCCTGTGTTTACCTCACCCTGTACCCCAAAGGCTACATCCAAATCCTGAAATCTTACAAAATGTGAATATCAACGTAGCCTTAATTTACAGCTTTCACTGACATTCACCTAAACCACTAACTCCTGTATGTGCACTATAAGAACCAAATTCTTTGTAAACATTTAT